>NW_025407968.1:0-674499 GCF_008403515.1 Naegleria fowleri
CCAACCCAAACCCAAACCCAAACCCAAACCCAAACCCAAACCCAAACCCAAACCCAAACCCAAACCCAAACCCAAACCCAAACCCAAACCCAAACCCAAACCCAAAAACCCAAACCCAAACCCAAACCCAAACCTTAAACCCAAACCCAAACCCAAACCCAAACCCAAACCCAAACCCAAACCCAAACCCAAACCCAAACCCAAACCCAAACCCAAACCCAAACCCAAACCCAAACCCAAACCCAAACCCAAACCCAAACCCAAACCCAAACCCAAACCCAAACCCAAACCCAAACCCAAACCCAAACCCAAAACCCAAACCCAAACCCAAACCCAAACCCAAACCCAAACCCAAACCCAAACCCAAACCCAAACCCAAACCCAAACCCAAACCCAAACCCAAACCCAAACCCAAACCCAAACCCAAACCCAAACCCAAACCCAAACCCAAACCCAAACCCAAACCCAAACCCAAACCCAAACCCAAACCCAAACCCAAACCCAAACCCAAACCCAAACCCAAACCCAAACCCAAACCCAAACCCAAACCCAAACCCAAACCCAAACCCAAACCCAAACCCAAACCCAAACCCAAACCCAAACCCAAACCCAAACCCAAACCCAAACCCAAACCCAAACCCAAACCCAAACCCAAACCCAAACCCAAACCCAAACCCAAACCCAAACCCAAACCCAAACCCAAACCCAAACCCAAACCCAAACCCAAACCCAAACCCAAACCCAAACCCAAACCCAAACCCAAACCCAAACCCAAACCCAAACCCAAACCCAAACCCAAACCCAAACCCAAACCCAAACCCAAACCCAAACCCAAACCCAAACCCAAACCCAAACCCAAACCCAAACCCAAACCCAAACCCAAACCCAAACCCAAACCCAAACCCAAACCCAAACCCAAACCCAAACCCAAACCCAAACCCAAACCCAAACCCAAACCCAAACCCAAACCCAAACCCAAACCCAAACCCAAACCCAAACCCAAACCCAAACCCAAACCCAAACCCAAACCCAAACCCAAACCCAAACCCAAACCCAAACCCAAACCCAAACCCAAACCCAAACCCAAACCCAAACCCAAACCCAAACCCAAACCCAAACCCAAACCCAAACCCAAACCCAAACCCAAACCCAAACCCAAACCCAAACCCAAACCCAAACCCAAACCCAAACCCAAACCCAAACCCAAACCCAAACCCAAACCCAAACCCAAACCCAAACCCAAACCCAAACCCAAACCCAAACCCAAACCCAAACCCAAACCCAAACCCAAACCCAAACCCAAACCCAAACCCAAACCCAAACCCAAACCCAAACCCAAACCCAAACCCAAACCCAAACCCAAACCCAAACCCAAACCCAAACCCAAACCCAAACCCAAACCCAAACCCAAACCCAAACCCAAACCCAAACCCAAACCCAAACCCAAACCCAAACCCAAACCCAAACCCAAACCCAAACCCAAACCCAAACCCAAACCCAAACCCAAACCCAAACCCAAACCCAAACCCAAACCCAAACCCAAACCCAAACCCAAACCCAAACCCAAACCCAAACCCAAACCCAAACCCAAATGGTCAGATGTTGAGATTGATAAATCGAAGAAAAATTGGATCAATATCAATCAATCTGGTCACAAAACTGACTTTTTCTTCAATGATCGACCTCATCCAATCGATCCAGTGATCAGTGCAAATAGTTTTTGTCCTGTTCAAATTCTTAAGACCTATATGAACCTTGTTAAGGAATTTAAATATCCTGATTCACCTCTATTCTCTTTTCGAGATAATCAATTCCTTACAACCACACAAATTTCAGAATTAATACGAAATGTAATTAGATTAGTGGATAGCAAAACAAAAGTCTCCGGACATAGCTTACGTATAGGTGCTTCTACCGAAATTTCCTCGAATGGAATGTCTATTGAAGTCAACAAGATTATGGGTCGATGGGCGTCAGATAAGTCAGTACTTAGATATTCTCGCCGAATTGGTTTTGCAGAAATCAACTTCTCCACCAAACTCTTCAATACTCGGAACTAACCCATTTGTTCCTCTAAATTAATCAAACGATTCTTGTTGTTTACGTCTTCGAAACACACTCCAATCCAGTCAAAAGGATGTATTGCAATCGATCCTCTGTCATTTTTTGTTGCAGAATTCCACCCGAGCAAAATGTGATTGGAGCCTTTTATTTCTGACCTCTTAGTTTCTTTGTGCATCACACAATCAATTGCAAGATATCAAAGGAATTTGCTGAATGTTAATAACACATTACTTCTTCAATTTAATGTCCTTAATATCCTTATCACTCAACCAAACCACCGCTTGTTTTTTTAGAACTGTATACACTGTCCAATAAACAGCAAAAAATAAATAATAAACTACCATAAGCACCAAATGCATAATAGGTGCTAATTTGCTTTGATAATAATCCAGCAGTGCTCCGTACGGAAAGTTGTTGAGAATATAGTTTTCCCTTAATCCAATAATGAACAACAGATAACATGGACAAAACATGCCAACCAAGAAAATGTGCCAAAATTTGAGATAGAAATCTGAATTGAAAGTTTCAATCATGGATATGATCCATGTGAAAGCGTGAACAGAGAGATTGTTAAAAGTTCCAAACCTGGAAGTATCGCTAGAGGTTGGAGCGAGAACAAGCCAGAATCCTAAAGACACAACTGTGGCAGTGACAAGATTCAATTCTACCAGTATCCACAAAATATCACCATAAATATGCATGATTTGCAACATCCATTTGGGTAAGGCTCCCTGATCAAAATATGGAAATAATGAGTTGTTATTTCTGAAAGCTGCACCAATCACAATGCATAAATAAATGACATGTGAAAATGTCACAAAGATCATGAATACTATAAATACGTTAAAACTGTTATTGGTGAGAAATTGTGTATATTTGAGCCATGTTTCACCAATGCTGACTGATCTAGATCCCACATAGTAAGCGGTGCTCACACCCAATGCAATACAGCACAGTCTAAGAAATAAAATCCAAAAAGTCGACAACCAACATGCAATATTATACAATTTTTGTTTCTTTTCAATTTCATCATGTTTTCTATTAAGGTAACCTCCAATTCGGAATATTACAATATGAAACCAAGTTGATTGAAACAATGCAAAACTTCCATTTTCATTAATGAATGCAAGAGCATTACGTTCTCCCAACGGAAGACTCAGTATGAAATTTTTCCACGATGTCTTGGAGCATCCACATTGAGAATTATCCAAATTTGGTTGAGAAGAAGAATCATCACGATGATGTTCTCGTTGATGGTGTCTTCTATGTATACAAAAATAATATAAAATTGGAATGAGAATGGAGAGAGTAGTTGCAAAGACAAGGAACACAACATCGAGAGCAATGGTGACTCCCCGTCCAACATCCACTTGTTGTTGTGTCATGTTGGAAGTTTGTAAAACGGAATAAGGATTAAGTTTTTCAATAATTGAATGATGTAAAGTTTTTTGAATCATTTTGGTTTCTTCGGATGATTTCAGGACAGAATGTTTGGTGCAAGTGGGAGACCCAATGAAAATGTAAACAGTCGATTTTTTTTATCTCACTGAAAATAGTTGATGATGGATGAAAACCTCGTCTAGAGTGAGAAAGAGGTTGATTGACATACTGGGTGAGTGAGCGAGCAAAAATGTGAAAAATTCTCCTTGATGTTGTGTTGCGTTTGGAATGGCTTTCCAAACAACTCTTTTATTGGAATAGTTATTGGATAGTATCATTATTGTTGTGGAGGAGAGTCATGTGGAGAAAAATCTGAGGCAAATAACTCTTGAACATCTTCACTATTCAAGAATGGCTCAAAGAATGATTCATCTTTCAGAGTATCTTCCATGTTCATATTTCCAGAATTGAGTGATTCCAAAAAGCTTTCATTAATCAATTCCTGAAGTGGTTCATTACCGGTGGAACTTGACGTCACAGTGGCCAAGAAATCTTTGGTATTTCGTACACCTTCAAATTCAGAGAAATCCATTTCTGAATCAGATAACAAGTTGTTACTACCTCCAAAATCTCCACTTGTACAACTGATAGTTGTGATATTGTGACCTAGATCTGTAATGGATGGCTTTTGTTGTTGTGTAGAGGGCAGAGGGCAGAGATGGTTCATGGTGGTGGAAGTAGTAGAGTTTGTACGCATCTTCTCAAGGTCGTTCAACAAACCACTCACAAAATTGTTGGGAGGATAGAGTCCATCATCAGAAAAACTACTACACACCCTTTTCATGGCACTCATAATGTGTTTTCTTTGAATAATGTCTTCCATCTCGTTCATTAACGATTTATGGAAAAGGGACACTTTCTTATAGCGTTTAGCCAAAATATTGAGAGCTCTCAAATCCTTACTCAGTATTTCGTAGTAATCAATGGTTCCAAGTGTTGGTTCTCCTCCGGTAATGGATGGTATCATGCCAATTTCAGGATTTTGACGCTCTCCATTCTCAATGGCCTTGACAATATGTAAATGTACTTTTGCAGCGGCTACACAGTGAGCAACAATTGGAGGAGGAACGAACACGAAAAGTTCTAATTCGGTGGCTAGCGTAATTTTGAGTGCACATTCCTCAATTAATTCCTTTCCACGGTTGACAGCACTGAGAATACCAATCTTCACGCCATTAGAGACAAATGTCTGGCCCATGTCGTAAACCTAGTGGGTTGGAGAGTGAAATAATGGTGAGTGTAAAACCATGGTGGAATTTCAAGTCAAAGTCAATGTAATTAAGAAAAAATCATGACGATCATAACATCACCTAGAGTTGATTTGAATTAACTACATACCTTCAAGTTTTTGACCGTTCCAGATTTTGTAATGTGCAATCGAACGACTTTTAACAATGCTTCTACAACATTAATTACAGCCATGTAATTATTTACAGTCAAATCTTGTGATAATATTGTCTTCCATTCAGTAGGTAATGTAATTCCTAGAATCTTTTCATAGACACCTGGCCAGTCTTTTAAGAGATGCAAAACGCCCTGATCGTTTTTAGCACATATGTTAACAAAACTTCTAATTTTTTTTAAATTTCTCTGATAGGGCGTCATGTTTTGTTCTTCCTCTTCGGTAAGCTCATCAAAGTAAAAATTGAGTGAATTGAGATAGTATTTGGCTGTTTTCAGACGACCACAGCCTGCCTCATAAATACTCAAATAAGCAAATGCACAGGCCACATAAAAATTGGAATGTTCATCAAAGATTTTGGAAAGAGCGTCGCGTGCCTTCTTTCCAGTTTCTTCAGCCAAGTCTACAAGCCCTACTCTCTGTTCACAAACTGCCTTTATGCATAGAAAAAGGACGTAGACTTCCTTCTTGTTTGGCATGATTTCAGTTTCATTCAAGCTGTTAATAATCTCTTCCTCTTCGTCACGAGCAGAATTGGTGCTTGTCCTCATTGATAAGTAATTTTCAAATTCTTTCCTTTCAATAACAATCATATTTTCAGTAAATACGTTATAATAAAGGTCCAATACTTTTCTCTTATCTAAATGTTTTTCAGGTTGATTTCTCGTAGTGCCTTGAGCATACGGAGTTGATTCTGTTTGTACAATATTTGTCAAAAGCTTGTTGGTGCTTGAGTGCATTTGTTCACTACTGTTGAAAAGTCCGACTTGATAGGACAAGGATGATGTTGAATTTTGTTCTTGTTTGTTGCTATTGGTGTTGTTGCTATTGTCGTTTTTGTCTTGTTTTTCTAAATTCGTGACACTATTTGACTGTTGTTGCCCTTTTGGTTTTGCAATTCTTCCTTTCTTTCTTGGAATTTTATATTCACAGGTTACTCCTCGTGAAAGACATTTCGAGCAAGATGGGTACTAGATATGATATTGTTTCAAGTTGTCACATTTGGATTTAAATACAATAAACATATTGCATTCCATGAGTGAAAATAAATACATGATATATTATATACATGAACATGACATAGGAGTGAACAACACAGATCACAATGCTTACCTTCTTGTCGCAGCGTTTGTGCAAACGTCGGCACGGCACACAGGCAATAGGATGAAAGCCAGGAGTGGCATTATTTTCTTCATCAATATTGACATTTTCAGAATGATGAACATCACCATCTTCTTCTTCTGATGAGTGGTGATCTTGTTGTTGCTTTTTTCTTTTTGGAAGTAGATGACGAAGATGATTTCTTTTTCTTCTTCTCTGTTTGATTGATTGTAGAGTGTGAATTAGCAGTAGTAGAAGATGACTGATCAATACTATTGGGCGCAGTTCCATTTGTAGTCACTACTTTTGCAGAAGATGATGAAGATGATGGGGTAGAGACTGTAACAGAGGTGTGACTACTACTTGTTGGAGATGCAAGACTGGCTTGTTGCGTCGTATTACGTCCTGAAAAGCTTGATGATGTGGAGGATGTCTGAGGCTCTATCACACCAATATCCATACTACCACTATTACTGCTCGGAGCAAAACCAAATTGTTGGTCAAATTGTTCCAAATATTTAGACAAGGTATCGGCAATGGGTGTTGAAGTAGTGGGAAACGAGGAGAGAAAATTCCTTTGGGGAGATGAAGCAAGATATGAATTGGAAGAAAGTGGTGTAGTTGTGCTCGTCGCAGCAGTATTGTTGTTGGCATTGTTTGCATTGGAATTGTTGGATGTTCTTCCATTACTCTCATTCATTGATATGTGGAAATTGTTATTCATCATCATGTAATTGTAGGAATGATGAGGATTGGTATTATTATTATTGGAAGTAAAACTATTAAAATTGTGGTTTGAATAGATGGATTCAGTGCTGCTGGTGCTTGTTGCTGTTTGACTCAAATGATCTACCAAAGTTACACCACCACTCGAACCTTCATGATTCAATAGAGACTGAAAGGAAGGCTCCTGATTGAGAAGCTGCGTAAAGTATTGCTCGAGAAGTATTGCTTGTTGATGAAGTTGTTTGTCGGAGGTGCTGATGGAGGCTGATTCAGGCCGGGTATGTGTTTGTTCCATGTGGTGGTTAGAAAACGTTTGATGATGATTCATATCTTGTTGTTGTCCAGAATTGTTGCGTCGGAAAGAGTGGTTTTGGAGAAAGTGTTGCTGACTTCGTTGGAAAGCCGAAGTGGGAAACAAGTCATTGAAGCGTAATTGTTGGTTGGGATTGTTGTTGTTGCTGTTGTTTTGGTTGTTGCCGTGATGCGACGATGAGGAAGGTTGCTTTGGCATGTCGGGATGCTGTCTTCTTGGTGGTTATTTGTTTCAACGGACAGAGAGCAACCCACAAGAAGGAGAACGAGGAGATTTGGAGTGATTCTTTTTCAGGTTGGTTGCGCTTTTTTGGATTTGGAGTATCTTGTGCAATGAGAGAAGGTATTAACAACACGAACGAGATAACAACCCTAACAAGTAGATCTAAATGTGAAAATCCAATTCTGAAATTGGATCTTTTTCAAAGCACCTGGATGCATGCAGTGTATGCGATGGTGAATGAGGATTACAGCAACTGAAAAGAGGACCAACAGAACCAGAACAGAAGGTTGTTGTTGCCAACGATGAAGAGTTTTTTTCAGTTCAAAAAATTCAAAACAATTTCTTTTTATAATGAACAAAGTGCGTGCTCTCTATTTCTTGTGAATGCAATCAACTTCTAATGGAATGAGAGAGCAAGCAAGATTCCACAATTCCAGAAACACGAACGAATGAAGCGAGGAGAAAGATAGATGGTAACCGTCCAATATTTTGCCAAATCAAGCTTGAATTAGCGGAACAAGGATATCCTTGAGGAGAATTTGATTGAATATAAATAGGCACTGAAAGGCTGAGATGATGAAGCAAAAGAACAACACTAAACATTTGAACAAAATGGACAAATAGTTGGAATGGATTGTGTCCGTACCAGATGTGGGCTGCCTTCTTGAACAGAGAATCATTGTATTCATTTGAATAATACTAAATATGAGCTAGAGTTTCCGAATGCTCATCAAGTTCAGTGAGAAATGTGCGCAAACATGATTAGCATATGTACGCCAAAGTGAAGATTGTTTGTCATTTGATTGAAATTAGAAGACACGTATTTCAACCAATCATTTTGGAAGATGACTGTTTGAATCAAGGATTTTACATGAAAAACATCTACAATTCTGGTCAAATCAAACCCTATGTTGAACAGCTGTTTCTAACCTTGCTGACATTCCTCGCCTTAAAGATTGCAATGATCTCACCCACAGATGACATCGCACACTCCAAACCTTCCAAATCAACAAAAAAATGTTCCACTAGAAATCTTTAGGGATCTCATTGGCCTTGCTGACGGTTTCAACTGATTACCTTATCACCAAACACATCTTTAAAATCGACAAAATATATGAAGAATTTGAAAAGAGTGATGGAGAGGGTAAAACAATTTTCATCAAAGGAAAGGAACGAATGCCAGGGTTGTTGCAGGCTTTTGAATCGAAATTCGGGGATCATTTGATTTTCCAAGATCACTACACCACAATCATTGAATTACCTCCAAATATCAAAGCAAATACTGGAACGGAATTGTCTGTTAGTCGAAACAACAAAACCGATGGCATTCATGACAACGATTCCACAATGACAACAGTGGATGTTTCACATTTCGCTCGTTCCTTCTTCACCTCCAATTTGTTTTATTTGGAAAGTCGATTATTAAAGATGAGAGAGCCATCCTATGGAAATACTGAACCCGAAGAAATCAATCAATTGAAATTTCAAATAGGTGACAATGTCTCCATGTTCAAAGTCATTGAACAAACAGAGAATGAAATATTGATGCGGACGCCTATTGGAACTGTGGAATGGTTCAAAATTTCGAAACCTCAACAACAGGGCAAGACTGATGATGGCTCTTCTGTAAACAAAATTCAAATAAGTTTTGGCAGTGGAGTTTTGGCGAATGAACCGTTAGCAAAAAGTCCATTATTTCGAGTTTCAATGCCTTTCACGGTTTATTTTCGAAATATTTGGTCATTCAAACAAAGACCAAACTTGAAAAGATGATCAAAGACATGGATCGAAAGAATCAAAATTGATGACTGGCGAGAGGGTTAGGGAAACACAAACATTTAACACCCTCAATTTACATTAATTTTTTAATTTATTTTTTCATTCCCATAATTTCTTGTTGTCTCTCGAAACGTCCCAAATCCTGAGGTTGGCACTGTATTGGATTTGTGTCTGAAATGATGACAAATTTCAACAACCCAAGCCTTCTGAAGAAAATGTGAAGAGCTCTTCTAATATCATGCACTACCCTCTGAATCGGCGAAACGTCATCACGCTGTTTGTGTCTTTGAGTGTCACAAATTAAGAAACATGAACAAAATGGTTTTAAAGAATTTTTTCTTTTTTTAAATTGGTGATGTTGCTGCTTTAACACAACGGTCGAATTACCGAGTTCACTCAAAAAAATGTTTCGTTGTGAAATTGAATCGTGACTTTGATTATTAAAAAGAATTGCAAAAAACAACAACACACCACCAAAGAACAACATACCACCATGACGGAATTATTGAATAGTTACGATTCCGATTTAGAGAAACTACTCTCTCAAATTGCCTCCCATATCAAGTCAGTGCCATCGGAAGGTTCTTCCAAAGTAGAGAAGGATATCCATACCGCTAAAACTCTCATCAAACAAATGAATATCGAAATTCAAAGTATCACCAATGCAAAACAAAAAGGAGAATTCAAAACAAAAGTGAATTATTACAAGAAACAAGTTGAAAAATTCGAACAAGAATTGAAGAAATCAAGTTTATTACAATCCACTTCAACATCTTGTGGCGAAAATGATCATTTTGGATTTTCTTCGTCATCATCATTGAACGAGGATGAATACAAACAACGAATGCTTCACTCGACACAAGTTTTGACCCATTCCAGCAAAACATTGGAGATGGCAAATCAAGTGTTGAACGAAACAGAACAAATAGCCCAAGATTCTGCAGCGATGCTTCGAAAACACTCAGAGCAAATGAAACACATTCAAGACAAATTATATGATGTAGAGTCAGAAGTGAAGGAAGGAAGAAAAACTGTGAATCGAATGTCAAGACCTGCAATTGTAAATTTATTCATGAAATAAGAGGACTTGGGAATGGATGTCACTCAAGGGAGGTATATCTTCTGATGAAATGAGGTCAGACATTGGTTTCAACATTGCTTAAGAACATTTTCACAAACTGTTGGTAACGAATTAAATGAAGGAGAATGCATCATTGTGAATATCACATTCATATCCTTAAAGCAACAACTTCTCAAGAGTTGAGGTAATGTCATCAAAGCTTGGTCTTTCGCTTGGAGAGTTGTTCCAACACTTTTGCATCAAATCCAACAATTCCTCAAATAAAGGAAGTTCTTGTTCATTGTCACAATACTTGTCGTGAATGAGTGGAATTTTAGGTCTTCTGTTTTGATTGGCCACTGCCATTAAAATCATTTCATTGCCATCAACGGAGTCGTCTTCGTCCACATAGGCAACTTTGGAAAATAATAATTCATACATGAGAATTCCTGGGTTGATTCAACATGTTCGAGTATTAAGGTAATTAAACCCAATCATGTACCACATGGCCAAAGGTGAAAAATGGAGCTCCAAAATACCTACCGAACGAATACACGTCACACTTTTCAGAACATTCTCCATTCCTCAAAATTTCAGGACTAATCGCCCGTAATGTCCCCAAAGGAGAATCCAACACCAATAAATCTGTCGTTTTAAATTGAGCAAGACCAAAATCTGTCAATTTCACGTGACTTGGCTTTCCATTCTGTCCAACATTCATTAAAATATTTTCCAACTTTAAATCCAAATGCAAAATAGGAGGTTTCATGTCATGTAAATAAAACATTCCCTTCGAAATGCACAAAAAAATTTCAATTTTTTCTTTCACACTCAGGCGCTTCTTATTTTCAATGATAAATTCCCACAAACTGCAATCCATCTTTTCCATAATAATATAAAGTTTTGAATTATCAGAATCATACGTATAGGCATGATGTGGAATGCAATAACTATTCGAAATGTTCATAATGAGATCGAGATGATTAGCGAGTGTTTTTGTCATGTATGGATGCGAAATTACTTTGATGGCCACTTGCGACTTTTTCCACCGTCCAGAGTAAACTCTTCCTTCTCCCCCTTTTCCAACAAAATTTCCCAATTCAATGCAATCGAGTGAAGTACACCGAAGTCGAGAGGATAAATTATCTAATGGTTGAAACTCTTGTGGTTGATCGGTAGCAAATGATTCTTCTCCACGAAAACTTTTTGTAATATTTTGAAACATTTGTTGCTTGGTGAGGGTTGTGTAAATGGAGGGCATGACAGGTTGTTGTTCCTGTTGTTGATGGAATTGTTCTGTAGCTGAATCTACTTTTTCAATTTCCACAAATCTTGTGTGACATTCAAAAATTACAAAATGTTGCAAAGGATGGAATAGAATAGAAAGTACAAACCCATCTTCATTGTCTTTCATGGTATAATCTTGGTTTTTCTTCCCAGGTTTATAACTTGAGTGATTATATTTCATGGGTTGTAATGTTTTCTTCATTCTTTTCCACAAGTTTTAGAGAAATTTAATAACATTCCATAAATTTTGTGAAATGTGCATGCAGTCGTCAAACTTACAACTCTAAAAAAGAAGGTGACATGGACTTGAGATACTCGAAAGTTTCTCCAGTTTTTTTTTCCATACTTGCACACATCAATGGCTCTCTTTCCCTCTTCCTAACATGTTCCAATAATTAATTGAATATCATTTAAAAATTAAGAATTTTCAAAGAAAGTGATGAGAAATTCACACAAGGTTGAATTGTCAACTACTCACATTTACAAGCTGATCGTTAGCTCCATTTTCGATTAAAATTTTCACAATTTCCAAATTATCAATCCAACATGCCCAATGCAATGCAGTCTTTTTTGATCCAAAGTTTCAAAACAAGAATTATGTTTCAATGCTAAACTTTTTTTTCATTATTGATTGAAAACTCACGTATTTTGCCCACTAGTACATCCATGAAGAATTCAAATCATCGTTTCAAATGAAACCACTTTAATAAAGTAAACACGTACATCCACATGATCGATCATGGAAATAATTTGATCACGGAAATCCGTGAATAACATTCGAACAATTTTGGTGGCTCCACTCCGAACTGCAACCATTAATAACGTCTTTTTCGAACGTATGTAATTGTGAGCAGTTTAAATTGTCATTGACACAACCGTTGTGTAAATAGCAGTTCTTACCCTTGACTGAACCATGTCGATCATCATTCATCATTGTTTTTAATATTAAAATATTTGATAATGCCTTACATTTTCAAATTCATATTTAAATAACTGATTTCCTTCGTTGGACATGAGCAAATTCCGACAAGCTTCAACGTTGTCTTCGTCGCACGCTTGTTTAAACTGTGTGGCTGCTTGTTGACCCATTTTTTCTTTATAATTGGTTGATCAACATTTCGAAACAAATCATCAAGTGATGATACCTTTACTTGGCAGATGATTTATTCCCTTCTTTTGAACTCTTTTTCGTTGTTTTTGGTTTTGGTGGTGGAGGGTCATGAATATCTGTGTTCGAAAGACATGTCTTCAAAAAATCGTCGTATCGAATGAGCTTGGTCTCAGGATCAGTGAATAATTGAATAATTTCTTGAACTTCCTCTGGTGTCATTAAATCGGTTTCTCCCAAGTTCAAAAGAATGTTTTTCAATTCCTCAGGTTCAATGGTTCCTTGGAAATTTGAACTATCAAATGTTTCGAATGCTTCTAGAATCGTAAAATGATCGTCTTGATTTGGAATTGGAGAATGTTGCATGATTTTTAAAAATTCATCCACAGTCAATTGTCCCCTTTGTGTCACTTCTTCCGCGTTGGGAAGAACACTCAAATAAATAGGTAAATCTTTCTCTTTGGGATTTTTCATGAGAGCCCTCATTAAAATAATGAGCTCCGATAAAAGTACATGATTTTTCAAAATAGTAATTTGAGGTTGCTGAGGTGGAGTTTCTGGTTGTGGAGTGGAAGCTGCTTTCTTGGAATCTTTGGCACTGGTTTTTTTAGGATCTGGTTTTTTGGCATCTTTTCCATCTTTCTTTGTTTTTCCGTCATCCGCTTCTGCTGCTGGAGTTTTTCCTGGTTTGATGGATTTTTTTGCTTCATACAATTTAAAAGCTTCCGTATATCGTTTGATCAATTCGGGGCTTAATTCCTCTCCTTTTCCTTGTGTAAAACCCATCGACGATTGTTTCCCACCCATCACGTTGGAAGCGCTTGTACTAGGTCTTGAATTCGCATTAGATGAGGGAGGAATCCGCGACGATGCTGTTGTTGATTCTAACTGAGAGGGATCCAGTATTGCTGATGCATCGAGACCATTCATTGATGAGTTTTGAATGGCACTCACGTTGTTTAGATCATCCATTCCTTCTGTACCACCACTACCATTTCCCGAGAGGGTTTGATGACTCGGAGTGGGTGTTCGAGGTTCTTCTGCAGCCGATAACATGAATTTTTTTGTGCTTTAAAAATTGTAATTTTTCGGGCGGGCTTTGCATTTACTAAATTGTTTCCTTCGCCGCGTTTTCAAAAATCAATACAAAACAAAAATGCTCATTTAGGAAATTTAAATAGATCGTATTTTGGATTAGATTGACTGATAGATAGTTCGAAAATAGTCGTTGGAGGAAGCCGGTCGATTGAAGGATTTAATTAAATTTCCTAATTGAAGAGATCGAGACACAAAGTGGATTGTCTTGAAAATCAAAAGTGTTCAAATGAGAAAGTTGGTCTCCACCTCATGGACGTTCTCCAACACTTGGGCACAATTGGTTTCTGTTCAAGATCTCACCAATTTTAAAGTAACACCATGTGCAGAAAAATTCAAATATTTTGGGTTTCCATTCAATTCAGATCATTCCATGGAAGTTGTAACTTTAAAAAGTTCATTCAAATGAAATTGTCAAAATATTAAAATTACAATGAAAATAATGTGCAGCAGCAGAGAAAAGACCCATTTCAACACATGATTGACCAAGTAGCCCAATTTTGAAATTCCACCTTAATTGGGAAGTCCAAATTGTTTGTAAAAGATAAAACAATTAAATCGAGATGAAAACTTAATTTGATGCTCAATATTAGGTTGACAACAAACTGTAATGGTCTACAATTCTATTTCCAGCTCTCACAAAACATTCCACATCGCAACCGTCATACCATAAGTAGTATTCAAATTTGGAATTAAAACTATTTGAAAATAAATCCACTAAAAGTGTTTCGGCACCAATTACAATATCCCTCATATGGTTGAAACGACCAGGCAGATCCTTTCTTCGATTTTTCTTTTTTTTCATTAAAGAACTCGTCCAGCTTGGGCAAGAAATCATGCATTGATTTTTCAAGGTCAAAAAATTGCTTCCACGCACAACAGTTGGTTAATCCTAACGGAAAGAAGAGCAGTTTGAATTCATTGTCACTTATTGAATCTTGTTCATTTCGATCAAAGGTCATTCACTATCATACATCAACCACACAACTAGTATTCAACAGCTTTCTTGTTCCCTCCTTGTATACCCTTACAATCAAAGACCAAGTACAACAAATTTCACTTCAGCATTGTTATCGGAACAAAGAGATAGTTCGGATGGATCCCATACAATCTGGTTTCAACTTTCTTGTGGACTCTTCGAGTGTGCAACAACAAGACTCGAGTCCACCTTCAAGTTTTTCCAACTCGGTCTCAACCTCTCATCCTCATCACTCGACGAGTTCCACGACGTATGGTGTGTATGGTGCTCCCTCCATGCCAGGTAACACTTCCCATTCCCACACGAGTGGAAGTGGTGGCAGCAACAGTGCAAAGTTCAACTTTGTGGACATGACCAAAGACGTTGAATTCAAAACTCGCAATAAGGGAGACAAATCACTGAAGGTGAACAAACAATTTCGATACAATAAGAGATTTCAAAACAACTTCTTCATTTTCAAAGCAGGACAGAATTCACAACAGCATCAGCAACAACAACTTTCACAGCAACAGTCGTTTGGAGGTACAGGAGATTTCGATTCGAGTCATTACTTCTCCTCTCCTCCAACAAATGCTTCAATGCCTCATCATGTTGGAATACCTCCTTCTTTCGGTACGAACCATCCGACTGTTGGTCTTCCTTCAGATTGGAATTCTGCATCCTCCCCAACGAGACTGAATGGTCGTTTTGTGAAGAGACAAGCACATTCGGCCTCAGCCACTCCCACCCTCATGATCAACAACAACCATTCGAATTTCAACGACTCGAATGGGGTTGGTGCAGGATTGAGCTCTAACGTTCCAACCTCTTCGAATGCCATTGGAAGTGGTCTTGGCCACTCTACATCGTTGTTGTTGGCACAACAACCTCCTCAATCATCACAACAACCTCAACTTACCTTTTCTTCAACCTTAAACACCAACTTGGCTCAATCGGGAAATTTTTTGATTGGAAACGGACAAGTACAAGGTTCAAATCCCGGCTCGGCAACTTCTACAGGTTTTATCTTTCTCGACGATGAAATGTTGGTGGTAAATCATCATTTCCAACAACAAATGCAACATGCTTCAAACCCTCCTGTACATTCTCTCCCTCAGCAACAACAAGACCTCACCTCAATGAGTTCTCAATTTATCTTGTCGAAGGAAGGGATTTCCAATTTGGCGGCTGCACTCTCGTCTCAGAATGCAGCAAACACGGAGATGGTTCCTCCTTTAAGTATATACCCTAATGGTCAATTTATTGTGACCAACTCTAATGGTCAACCTCAATTAATTACATTGACTAATGCTGAAAGTAGTAACAACCCGAGTCTCTCACAACAACAACCTCAAAAACTACTCTCCGCGAGCACCTCGAGTGGTAACCTTGCTCAAAGTTGCTCTCAAACTTCGACAACCACGACACAACATCGTTTGACTCATTCCCAAAGTTTTCCTCAGGAATTATTTTCGAGTGCTTTGGCAACTTTCCAAAAACAACAACAACTCGAACAACATGCTGTGAGCAAGGACAATAATGAAATTCACTTGTATGTCACAAACATGAGCACTTCCAATGCCACCGAAGGCACCACAAACAGTTCAGCAAATCTTTCCCTTCAACACTCCAACGGAGAAATGGAAGAAGATCAATGGCTCTCAGGGGGTGCAGTAATTGACTCGTCTGATCCAACCACAACGAATTCACTCAGTGGAAAGAGAAAACGAAAGTTGAAAACCTCTCCAAATACATTATTTGGATTTGGAACATCTTCCTCATCGAGTGGTGTCAGTAGTAACGACAGCAGTACGTTGAATTCTCAAAGTTCGAGTATTGAGAATTCTCACAATAATTCACCCAACACACTGGTGGTTGGATCGAACAGTCACATGAATGACGATCATGAAGAGATTGATGACGAAGAGGAGGATCACATTGAAAAACAGAATCCAAAAATGATTACTCTTGAAAGAAGTGCTTCGATCCAACAAGTTGAATTCCAAAGTGCAGGCAGTGAACAGTTGCATCATCATCATCACAAAGATGTAAGACTCACCCAAAGATTGGATATTGTCACTCAACCGCAGCCCCAGCAGCACGACAACGATCACCACCATTTGGTCACTTCTTTGATTGATCCTCGATTTGTTCCAATGTCATCACTCAATGATGACATTTTCAATCCTCATGCCCTTCTTCAGGAACAATACCCTCAATCAGGAAGCACCTCACAATCACTGACTAACGAGTCGAATGAGATCATGATTCATGATGTTGTGACTGGAAAGCCAGTCATAAATTCATCACAGTCTCATCCCAAGTTGTCCACATCCAGTTCGCCACACTTTGGAAAGAATGCTTCGACACAATTTCAATCAAGTCTAGGAACGAATCGAGATGGAAATGAGAATGGAATGATTCATGTACCTTCTGTAATGACTCCTCCGACAGGTCCCATTGAGGACGAGTTGGATTCTTTTCTCAATGCCATTCATCATTCTTCGAGTCAATTTTGATGCAAAAAAAGGTGAAATATTCGATGAGCGCTGTGAAAATTTTTTTACCCTTGCTAAAGTGACATTCATAAACTCAAAATTGTGATATTTCATTGATGATTCAATAATGAAAAAGCTTATTGATCATTAAAAACATTCCTTGTTGAAATTGTATGACCTTTCAATTTCAACAGTTTTTCAAGTGTGTCAAAAAACAGTGAAACTCTAAAAACTAAATGAAAAACGTGAACAAAACCTTATAAAAACTCATCAAAAGGGATTTTCTGAAGGACACAACCGAAGAACCGATTGAAATGAGATTTGGAAGTTAAGAAGAAATTTAAGATGAAGTGAGAGCTACTATTCAAATGATATTTTCTCTTACAAGAGGACACGCTTCTTAGCCTCTCCATGGTTATCAATTGGTTTCTTTTCCCTTCTCACTTCTCTCAACATGGTGATAAAGGCTTCTTCGACGTTGGATGGTTGCTTGGGTTTCCATAAATGGTATTCCATATTTTTTGGCACAACGTTGACCATTCGTCAAAGAAATGACTCGCTTCGATTCCAATTCACACTTGTTTCCAACTAGGACCATTGGAAATTTATCACAATCCTTCAATCGTAAACATTGTTTATAGAATTCATTAATTTCTTCAGATGACTGTTGATCAATTACAGAATAGGTCAATATGAACCCATCTGCTGTTGCCATGTATTCCTCTATCAATCGTTTGCGATTGGATTAAACCTGCAGCCATTCAGCCAGGATGGTGTTCCAAAGTTGTTGACAGGTGGAGCATGCACAGCCGTTCATGATCATAATTGAGACAGTTGGGGTCTGTGTTAAAAAATAATTATGCAACGGAATGAGTTAAAGAAGAAGTTGCAAAAATCAACAAGATCGAGAGTGGAATATCCATTTAATATCCATTTGGTCAAATAAAGCTGAAATATAAATCTTTGTCATCTTGATTTTGATGAAAGTTGACTCAGCTAGATTTTGCTCGCTGAAGGTTTCCCCAAAGTTCTGGAAGTCTGTAGGAACTGACTTCCGTAAGTTGAACACAAGGCAACAAACTTTTGATTTTTTCAGCAGAAAATTGGAGACAACTGTTTGGATATCCCTTGATAATGGAATTATTGGTATTGGATGACTGAATAAATGATTTCTGTCGATTCATCGATCTCTATTCAAGTTGCCACAAATGGTTTTACAAACTCGACAGAACGAATCTTTAGAATTGGTTCATTTCATAGAGATGCCTCTTGATGAATTAAAAGATGAATATTTAAAAATTTTTTGGGGACTACGAATAAAAAAATTGTTTGGGGACTGCGGGGAATCGGACCCCGGACCTCCTGCACCCTAAGCAGGTATCATACCACTAGACTACAGTCCCAACCATGCTTCTTATAGGAGATGAAGAAACAGAAAATTAAATAGAAGGTCAGCAATTGGGACCTTAACACTAGAGATGACCAATCCCTTTGGGAATTGGCTTGAAGAAAAGGCACGAAAGCCATTAGATCATTCGCTTCACTTGTTACAATCTTTACAACATCATCTATGTGACGCAATCACCTTTAGAGAAAATCCATCAGTTGAGAAAACTAACGATCCACCAGTTGAGAAAGATGAGAATTCATTATCAACATTGAATCAACCAACTCCATCAAAACAAGAAAAAGAATACAATCCAAAGAACAAACCTCGCAAAACAAGAAGGACCACACAAGCTAAAAAACAATCATCCACCGACAAAGCCAAGCCAAAAAGAAAAACAAAGCAAAAGAACAAACTTCACGATCATACTAATCATGGACAAAAAGGCAAGATACTATATTTGTATTATGATGATCAGTGCTATCAACAATTCGATAAGAAACGTGTAATGAATGTAAGAACAAGAAAGAAGCATCTCACCTTATATTGGATCCAAGACTGCTCTCCGCCCTTCAACATTATTAATTGTTGTGACTTAGAACTTTGAAGACAATGCTGGTAATCGATACATATCATTATTGACATATCATATCCATCAACTCTATATATACCTATTCATGACCTTTTTACAATAATTGACAACTCAACCTTACACACCAACGAAAACCATATGCATTAATAGACAAAAAACTGTTTTACTTTTGCCTTCTGCTTGAATCATGGACTCAACTTATCCCATGTTAACAGTTGCTCAACACAAGCATGTAATCTGTTAATATTTGATATATCCTGTTAAAAACATTCGACATTCAGAAGTAGTATCTATACGAAAACGAAGTCCAATGTAGTTTTATGACAAATATTGAAGGCCAATAAACAATATTTATTTTGTACTTGAATAGATCGGATTTTGGGATTGGATTGGATTTGTTTCGAAGACGTAAACAACAAGAATCGTTTGGTTAAATTAAAGGAACAAATGGGTTTGTGGTCTCTCCAAACATCCGACCTTGATAAAGGTCCGGTGTTTGTGGAATTTTCTGCATATTTTGTCAATTAACTTTATTCAGCATTTTTCGTATCTCAACCAAACTCTTTTAATGTTTACAATCAAAACATTCATGCCCTTCACTTCGTTCTGAACATATCAGACTCACAAACTGGTCATCAGGAATCACTTCAGCAGTTTGTGAACGTATAACATTCGGAATTGTGTATAGAATTCTTTCACACATTCATAATCTCGACACAGGTTTGATGAGGATCTCTATCTCATCCAAAAAAAAGCCCAACTTTACAATCAGCTGTTCCAGATAAATGCTTGGATTATTTTGGTCCATCAAGAGTCTTTTCCAAATGTTGAGAGAGAATACATTCTATTAACACGACCAATGTCGTAGAAAGAGACCATGAGACAATCCTTGGACTGCATCAAGAATCGTGATTGAGACATCGATTGGAATTTGTGTACATACAACCTTGTCACACAATAAAATAGGAGGACCAAATATTTCCACACCGTGTGCACAAGAATTGAAGGGTAGAATTGAATCTCAGCTGGAAACTGTTTTTCCACAGTCAAGTCTGTTCATTAGCGGTTGAAGGGTTGCAACCTCAATCATAACATCACAAGAATGAACCACTAAATTATCATCACCCTCGAATCCAAATGTCAGGAAAGAAATTTCTATCACTTCCAATGAAATGAAAGAATTGGACAGCCAAGGTCCTTTGAAGAGGACGATGACGACGACGACGATGAATTATTAGTAGTCGTCGACTTTGGGTTCAACAACATGATTCGAAAGAGTCTTCAAATGTCCAAAACTTGGTAACAGTATTGTGAACTCTTAACACTCAAAATTGATCAATTACCCAAATGAATAGTTGAAATTCAAGTTTATATATTTCACCACCATCATCGTTACCACCACCACCACTCACTCTTACTCATACTCACACTCATTCCAATTCATTCTTTTGCAAATCCACTCCACAATAATACTTGCAATAATCATAGAGAATTTTCGCTAAATAATTATTAGCAAAAGAAGGCATGGCATAACCCTTCTCTTTTGCTTCTCGAATGGCCTTTAAAATTCCATGATAATTATCGAGACACAACTTCTTGGCAGAGAGTGGATTGGTAAAGATAATCTTCTTATTTAGGAAACCTCCCAAGTTCGATGTTCGAGCTTCGACATAGCGTGTTCGATTCTTATCGACCATCATGGAAATTCGACTTCCAACAAAGGGACACTTGATCAAGTCTTTGATTTCCTCCGTCTTGACAAAATCACTCGATTTGAACAGAAAGGCATTTTCGACCATCTTGTCACCTAAAAATTGAGATTTGCTCGAAAAGACAAATTGAACACCTCGCAATGAAAACATTGGACCAAAATCGAATTTAGCAGTCATTAAGGCACCTGGATACTTTTGAGTGCTACTCGAAGCGTTGATGGGCGTGTAGTAGTGCCACTCCACGTTTTTGAAACAGTATTCGAGATGAGAGTCGTAGTGAGTGGATTTGACCACTTGTCCCAACGGGTGATCAAGGTAGCCAATGATTTTGGAATTTCTCAATTCCAAATTTCCGACCGAGTGATCTTCGTCGGAATTCCATTGAATGACATTTGGCATGTTTGAATAGGTCACATACCAATCATTGGTATGTTCATGACACATCCAATTGGTAAAGGTCCAATCAGAATCAATCACATGTTTGATATTCAAATCTTCATCCTTAAACTTGAACTCTCGAAAGGCCTTTTCATTCTTTTCCTTCTTTTTTTTATAAATCTCTAACACATATTTTGGAATGCAATGATTCTTAATTCCTCTTTCAAACCACTTCTTCATCTTTTTTCTCTGTTTGTATTCAAAGAGAGAAAACCAATCTCCAAGTTCAATCAAGAACATGTGACACAATAATTTGATTTCATCCAACAAACCCGCTGTTTGAGATGAACAATCATTTGAATGATGTGGAATTGAACTTCTTGGAGAAGGATTCGATGAAATATTAGAACTATTCGAAACTGCCACATCGTCACTGTTCAACAAGACCAATCGAGGTTGTTCACACTTGATCATTTGTTCTTCTAAAAAGTCTTTTAAATATTCATGTTTGAAGAGTTGTTGCTTTTTGAGTAAGGATGGTAAATATTTCAAATAGAACCATTGATAAGAATTTCCATGTTTTTGTAAGGCTTCATTTCTTAACTTTTCAAATTCCACAATTTCGAATGGAAGTTTCAAATGAACCAAAGCTCGACAGAACACATCCAGTCGAATGTAGACATCTTCGACTGTTTTGAACACTTTGGAAGGAACTTTTTCAAGAACGGGATCATAGAACAATTCCACGAACATCATTTTGATTTCCATTTCACTTGCCAATTTGGCAGTGTCTTCGACAAAGGTCAAAAATCGATTTTTCATATAGTCAATCCATTGAAGTTGCATTTCTTCGCTCAGTTGAGAAGTGGATTTGAGTGGTTCGTCTTGACATTTGCCATTCGTATTATTTGGATTGGGCATGAACGAAGAGTTGGAAGAACCAAATAAAGAACTCGATGAAGAATTCAAACTGGTCGATCCAGTCCTCATTGCTTGTTGATCATTCAAAGCTCCAGAAGCGCTCGCACTCGAAGTTCTTTCAGAATTTGTTGCTGTTGATGGAGGAAACAAAATTCCAGAAGAAGAATCATACACAAGCGCTTGTGTGGAATTTTCTGAACATTCACTCAAACATTCACAATAACCATTCATTGATTGTTGACTCCAATGATAAAAATCTTGAGAGTAACATTCTCGATCTTGAATCGTCATGGAATAATGAGAGCCAGGAGAAGTGACATTTAAAAAGTTGTTGTTATTGACTTGTCCTCCATTTGAAGAAGAAGATGAACTGCCGGTCGATTGAGGTGAACCTGAACCAAAGGGGTTGTTATTGTTATTGAAGGAAGCGTGTTTTCCACTACTGGAACCAACACTCGAGGGATGAAAATAGAGCAAGGTGTTGGCTGTGGAAGAATTTCCAGCCAAAATATGAATTTTTGGATTTAACAAAATGTTCACAGACAAACACACGACAGATATGGCGGTTTGATTGGATGAAGATTGTTTTCTGGGAGAATCTTTTTTAGAGGAAGAGGAGTGTTTATGGTTGTTACTATTGGAAGAAGAAAAAGGAGAGGTATTCTTTTTCATTATAAAAGTTCAAGAGTCGACAAGAAGAGAATGAACGATAAGCGGGGGAGAGAAAAGTGATAATTAAACAAGTGAGAATGATGACTCTGAAACTCTATGAATTTAGAAGAAACGAGGTTGTAAAGAGAATTGAATGCAACAACTAGTGAGAGATCTCTCTGATAATAATAATGATACAATTGAATTCAGGAACAACAATGAGAGAAGAATAGAGAAGATCAGTTGATCTTTTGATGATCTTATCAGACAAACGTTTGTTGTGATTTTTTTAGATGGTTGTTATTGTTTAGGTGTCTTCAAGAACAAGTTGGTTCTGAAATTGTCATGTTTCTGTAAAAGTGCACATGAAAAAGTCACTTGTCGCGAAATTCCTTTCATTCCATGGGTCTCTACATGAGTGGCAGTAGTATCATTATAGTCTTTGCACAGTGTCTCAATGATTATTGTAGTTGGAACTTTTTTGGAGCTGTCATGGAATGCACCAAGGTTGGTTTGTTTTTGGAATCCCTTGTTTCATAAATGTCAAGATGCAAGATATGGTCATTCATAATAAAAGTTTTTCATGCACGTTGATTTGAAAAATCTCTCGGCACCGTTCAGTGATGAGAAGAATATTTGTGATCTTACAGTCAGCCATCAAAGTTTTCAGCAAACAAAGCTATTCGAGACGTTTAATGAACTCCGTACCATAAATCAAACAAAGAATCCTCAAATGCGTCACACATTGATTTCATCATAAGAACTCTGTCACATTCCTTCAATATCAATCCACTATTTCAAGAAGAACATCTCGAGTAATATATTCTCAGAAAGTTGCATGATTCAAATGGTCTCATGTGGACATCCTCATGCACTTGTCATTTTGAATCCAGCTCATGATCAATCAGTAAAGTATCAATTTTCACACAACACCGATACTGGTGAGTATTGAAGCTTGCCACCATCACCACCGTGGTGAGATCAGAAGGTGTGTCTGGATCGAATCTCATTTGATCTCTACTGTTGTTAATCGAGATCAAATGAGATTTGATCTGAATGAAAGGTTCAGAAGATTGTTTATCATCATATTGATCACTAATTGAAAATCGGTGTTGTGTGAAAATTGATACTTTACTGATTCCGATCATCATCAATTTTTAGCAATCAAGAATATTTGATCATCATCAAATAATCCATTATTGATGATGACTCCGAGATCATGTCGACTCACACACTTTTCAATGATGATAGTGTACAATCAATTCAAGGCCTATTGTTCCTTCACTGGAGGCTCATGAGTCTCCTTGGTTTCAACGTGCTTGAGTTGAACATGGGAATGCAACAATTCGTTTTGCAAATTCTTCTTCTTCTCACCAGTTTCCTTCTTGGCCTCTTGAAGCTTTTCAAACTCCTTTTCCTTTTCTTTCAATTCATCAAACACTGCTCCTTTCATCTTTTCCTTTTGTTCCTTCTTTGCTTCTTGAGTCTTTTCAAATTCCTTCTCCTTTTCCTTGAGTTCATCGAACACTGATCCTTTCATCTTTTCCTTCTGCTCCTTCTTGGCTTCTTGAGTCTTTTCAAACTCCTTTTCCTTTTCTTTCAATTCATCAAACACTGCTCCTTTCATCTTTTCCTTTTGTTCCTTCTTGGCTTCTTGAGTCTTTTCAAATTCCTTCTCCTTCTTCAAGACTTCATCAAGGACAGCTTGTGGAACGTGGTGTTGTTGTTCGGTAGACATGTTGTTGATCAGGTGGTCGTAATGAGAGAGAGATATGATGAGTTTTTTTTTTGATCTTAAGCTCTGTGAGAGTGTATGCAATGATTAGGATTGATTGATAATGGATGAATACAACAACGGTGGTCTGACTTGACTGTCCCTCAAGCAAAATCCAATGGCGATCCTTCAACAGACCCTAACAAAGACAATCTCTGAAGTGTGATTTGGTTGACAACTTGTAGCAAGCGATTGGTCAAGTGTTTTTGATTGTCAATCAAGTGCACAAAAAAATAATGATTGGTGATGCCTTTGAAACAAAACAAAGTCAACTCGAAATATTCACCATTGATCAGAAACAACTCACATTTATTTACTTTCGTATTCTTCCTGCTTTGTTGCTAAAACCTTTGCTAAAAACATGAAATTCTTGTCTGTTTTTTCCTCTTCAATCTTTGCTTTCAACTTCACAATTTCATCAAACACAGAGCGTCCATGTCGTGTTTTAAGTAAGGCAGAAACAATGTAGGGTGCCTTCTTTTCGAAAATGTATTGCTTGCATTTACCCCTCACAACCTCAAAGATCATGTCACAAAAACCTCCCTCCTTACTCTCCATAATTGCATACGAAAGGGTGGTTTTAGTGAGAGCATTAGAGAAATCAATCGTGGTCTTTTGAATGAGATCTTGCAATTTTTTGGCAACATTTTCAAAGTCCTTATTTTCTGGATAGAGAATGGCTGCTTCCTTTAAGATGCTATGTCCATGTTGATTGGTCAATAATTCATTCATATTCTCACAAATGGCAGTCGCAAGAGAAGGTCCAAAAGAAAGCAGAAGCTCATGTCGAATCTTTTCTGCTCCCTTCTTACTGACAACTCCATCCTTCAATAGCTCCTTTCTAAGCTCCAAATGATCGAATAATTTAATACCCTCGCTGTTGCACAGACACTTGGAATTTCCCGTTAGAAGGTAGAGAATTGGTCGACTCGCTTGAGCATGAATGAATAACTCAGGTAAGATTTTTCTGAAATGTTTCAAAATTTTCTGGTTCAGTAAAACAGTATCGTCAATGCATTTGAACAAGTACGAAATAACCACCGATCCAAAGTTGTCCTGAGCAGCCAAAACAGCCAATGAATTGTGGGGATCATTGTTAATGAGGTCGTCCTCTTTGGATTTGTCTTCTGTAGCATTTTCAGCCTCTCCAGCAGCATTGGCTTCCTCTGCAGATGCAACATCGACTTTGGATCGTGATAATGATCTCACAATCATCTTTCTTTCCTTTTCGTTGGCGTATGAAATACAGAGAAGAGAAATTTTACAACCGAGCAATGTATGAAGAATGAGAGGGATGGCATTGCATTCAATCAAGTCGTAGAGTGTGAATCTGACATGGGAGCTTTCACCACATTCAAAAATGTCAATGATAAGTTTTTGAACAATGGTCAAGTCAATCAATCTCTTTTGAATTGCTGTTTGAACAATAGAATTCAGCTCTGAAACGATGACTGATTTTGCTCCTTCCCTATTTGAAGATATTGAGTCCTTAAGTGAATCGTTCATCTTACTTTCTTCTGTTGTCCATAAAAATTCTGATCCATAAAATTCTTGAACGAAAAATCTCTTCTCAGTATAATTCCATAGCCGAGTGTAGCAATAGTCAAGAACTTCACCAGAGAATCGTTGTTGAATCATAGTCTTCATATTTCCAAAGAATACTTCCTTGTAGAATTCTAATCTTTCCTTATCATCCTTAATCTTTAGAGCATGATATTTCATAACCTTCTTGACCAATTGGTGTCCATAAATGTTGCTTGACAAGACACGAAGATCATTCTTAATTTCATCAACTACCAATTTTCGTTGTGAATCAGTACCATACTTGAGAATAGCTTGCAATAAACGACTCATATCAGAACGTAATGAAACACTGCTAATGCTTCCTTGGAGATGATGAAGCACCTCTTCTAGAATATCTGTTTTTTGCTTTCTCTTCTTTTTGCCCAATTTGAGAAATTCATCAAGTGCTCTCTTTGCCATCACATTACTATCTTCCTTGTATTTTCGTTTTTTATATTCAGCAATTCCACCACTTCCTGACTTTCCAGAGTGAGAAGTACTTGTAGCTGCTTTTCCAGAATCCTCTCGTTCAGAGTGTAAACGTTTTACAGCCTCATTCTTCTTTTTGTTGTTGTACTTAGGGTTTCTTCCCGTGTTGTTATTTCCACTACCATCAGATTGATGTTGTTTATGTGATGATGATGCTGTCTTGGATGATTTATTTCTGAATTTTGAACCCGATGATGAAGAGGAAGATGAATTCTTTTTATGAGAGGGAGCGGCTGCCGAGTTGTTTTTGTTCATTTTTTTTCAACATCAACTTTTTATTTGAATTTCAACCACAGGCTCGCCAACGATCGATTATTTCCTTTCTAATAAGTTTGATTATGCTCATCTGTTTCAACTTAATATTAATCTTCAAGATAACTATACTAGATGAATCTAACATAGTCAAATTAAATTTGAAACCCAGAAAATTTTGAAAAGTTTTAGGTTTAATATGAAGCGACCTTTACAAATTCCTCTAAAATATTCCCGCAAAAAAATGAATAAGCGTAAAACAATTCTTGATGAGGAAACTATTTCCGTTTCATCCAACGACGATTTTTCGCATCATGATGCTAATTCCGAGAATGAAACAACCAATAATGTTGGTACTACTCCTCGTGATGCACACAATCCGAAGGCAAAGAAAACAAAAATCAGTCATAACGATTCATCAACTCCTAAAAAAGATGCAGCACAGAGTAGTTACCAAGAGAGAAGAACTTCTGCAAAATTATCAATGATCACCACCCATTCAAAACCTTCATCCGCAACAAAAGCCACAACAATGTCCTCACCTACATCATTTAAATCCACAGCAAGCACTCCGAAAACACCTACCAATCACAAGAACGTCACCAGCAAAATATCAAGCAGCAAGTCCTCCAAAGCAACTCCATCAAGCAGCAGCAGCAGCTCTCACCACGGGAAATCATCTACTAGTAGCAAAGAAGAAAAAACGCCAAAATCTTCCTCATCGGCGTCCAAAACAAGAACCACCAATTTGATCGACCTTTCTCCAACAAGTTCAGAAGAGGATCATGAAAACGACAATGAGAATACTGATAATAACTTAACAATTGGAGAAATAATTACTCCCCTAGTGGTAGAATTCTCTAAAAACAAAATTCATACCTATTTTCCATACAAATTTTCAACTATTGAGGATTTTGAGAAAGTGGTGAAATGCATTGAAGAAAAATATAATGAATCAAATATTTATGTGAAAGGACCTGATCTAAAAGTTATTAAGGACTGGCATGACCATTTAAAAAACCAAAAAACAATCATCGCTTCTAGGGTGGTTCGAAAAGAAAAAGCAAGAGATGACAACACTTTTAATATTGAACAAGAAGATAAAAATTTCAAAACAATCAACAGATTAATGAATAGACTCAGAAATATTCTTATTAACCATGAAAACCATGATACAACAGACATGTCTCGATTGACCTCTTGTATTAAAGAGCGAACGGAACGAAAAAAACTCGAACAAGAAGAGGAACGTCAGTTACAAAAAGAACACAATGACCTGCGCTCAAAATCTGAAGCGGAACAAAAGAAGTTTTTCATTAAGAGGGAAGGCCCAATACAAGGTCTCAAAGAGTACTATGAATGGTCATCGACTCTAGCATTGGGAGCGCATTTATCAACAATGGCCAACACGCACAACAAGCAATTTAGTGTAGTTGATAAATTGTCGCCGTTCGCTCCATCAGCCGATAATGATGAAGATGACATTTTGAATCAAGACATTCTCTAATATTGGCAAATTTGAATTCTCAATTTGTTTCATGGTCTTGCTTCAAAACACTTGCACTCGGGTTAACTTAATGTCAAGGATCCTTTACTGTTATCACACTCGTTGTGAATTTTCAAAAAGCTGTAAATAAAAGACCCTTGTGTGAGGTTGTAATATTTATTGGTGGTTGTGATTCGATTATGCAGGTGCGTAGCACTACCAGAGGGAAAAGAGCAGTGGAACGTCACTCATCTTAAAGCTTCTTATAGTTGACATCCATGAAATAATCGGCCTTTCTGCGCCATCTCATAAGTGGTTCTAAAGCAGCATCATGTAAGAAAACGGGTGTCATTCCCAAGTCCTCAAATCTCATTACATTTTCACCCTTCTCTTTCGGAAGAACTTGATCGAAACTCATTCTGATTGGTAAATCAGATGTCCATCCAGGAGTCCATGTATATTCATTGATTTTACCAACAATACTACCAATAAATTCTGGAATCATGAGCTTGCCACCTGGTTCTTCGTCAATAATCTTGGCAATAATGTCAACAAGTTCCGAGTAGGTGTATTGTCTTGGGCCTGCCAATTCCACAATCTTTCCAATAGTTCTACTATTTAACACTGCTCTAGCAACACCATGAGCAACATCTCCGACGAATACTGGTTGAACCTTGGCGAGACCTTTCTGTGTGAGAGGAACCATTGGGAAAATTCTAATTTGTTTAGCAATTAAATTCAAGAAGCTATCTTCAGTTCCGTAGGCATTTGCTGAACGAATAATTGTGGTTTGTTCAAAGTTAGACTTGGCTGCCTCTTCAGCGAGCGCCTTTTGTTTCCAATATTCAGACTCTGAGTTTTTATCAGCATTCAAAAAAGACATTTGGATGAACCTGTCAACATTAGTTTCTTTACAGGCTTTAGAAATAATTTCTGCTGATTCTACATTGGAGTTGTACATGGTTACATTGTCGAAAATTCTCTTATGATCGCGTCCAATGCAATTAACAACAACATTTGAACGAGCACAAATATCAAGAATTGAATCATATCTCTTGAGGTCAAATCTCATTGCAACCACTTGACCAACATCACCCATGACTCTATGATTCATCACTTCAAACTCACTTCTTCTGAAAGGAGTAATAACCTGATAACCGGCATCAGCCAAAGCTGCAACAATATATCTACCCACAAATCCAGTACATCCGAACACAGTAGCAACAGGATAATTTGTATGAGGATTAATACCGGCTGCTTGTCTGAATGTATCAACTTTTTGTCTACCAAATCTCTTCGTGATGATATTTGTTTTGATGGAAGAAATTTGTTGGAGTGATGATGAGGAAGCTTTACGCAACGATGAAGAAGAGGACGACGAAGATGAAAAGGCGTGGCTGGTAGATTTGATAATGTTCATTTTTTGGGGATTTACAAAAAAAATATATATTTTTTTCTTCTTCTCAACGCGTAAAGACATTTCTCTCGATACACAGCTGCGTGTCGAGAACAGAAGACTCAACACATGTACTCAACAAAGTCTCTCTGTTAACCAGAGGTCACCAAAGTTGACATAACCCCCATGCGAACAAACAGAAAGCATATTTTACGAAAGACAAGATGATTGAATAGAACAACTACTCTCGTCGACCAATTCCTTCTGCGTCTTACATCAACCTGTTGTACGACGTGGAGAGATTTCTATTTTGGAAATATTAATTGCTTTAAAAAAAACTGTAAAAAAACCTCCACGTACTAGTCCAACCTGCAGACTGAATCAAAAGAAGCCTCATCTCCTCATCGCCAGAGGCTGAATCACACAACGATTACTTTGTCGATAGATTACTTTGTATATTTAATCCAAATTCGCTTCAGCCCTGCGATATCCCTTTCAAGAGTTTCCAAAATTTCTTACTCTCATATTCAATAACAACCCTCAGAGAGCTCTCTCGAAACAGAACAAAATGGTCTACTTTTCCGATGGAAATGGACGAGATGGTTTCATCATCTTAGGTCCCCATGAGAAATATGGAGCCTATGGAAAAATTATTCGTGAAATTCAAAGCGATCAACAACAAGTACGACATAATGAAATGTGGGAACGACTGGATAGAAAGGTCAAAAATTCCTCTAGTTTGAGAGAGTCCCACTACCGTTTGGCGAGTGTCAACACCAATAAGGTGCATGGAGCACCTTCAGAAGTGGCCGACAAAAAGTACTATGACCAACATGGAAACAGACCAACATTGCTCAATCACCACACATCACCTTCCAACACCTCTTCGACTCTATTGCTGAAACGGAGAACTGTAACCGAGGTCATACTCTCAGAACCTCTCAAAATTCCGAATTACCAAGGTCACATCCCTGGCACCCATGATATTATTGGGGCAAGCCCTTACTCGAGAAAATTTAAAGAAAATCTTTTGAGCTCGCTCGACTATCATGCAAACACCATAGGCGGAGGGTTGAATGGATCTCTTTCTTTGCCATCTTTGAATAATAATAATAACAAACGATCGCAGAACTTGTCGGAAATGACCACTCTACCACTACCAGAACACCAAGAAGATGCGAATCCAACATGCCACCAAGAAACCAATGCATCCAATCCAAGACAGCAGTCAAATCAAAACAACAACAAACAAGAAACTTCCTTTCGAGTTTCACCCTCCACGAAATCCTTCTCAAAATTCGTTTCTCCAGTGAGAATTCGTAAAGAGAATCGTCATGCTTCGTCATATTCTGGACATGTGCCGTCCTCTACACAGGTCAACCAAGTATTCAATGCCTCTCACAAGTACTAACTAGGTGGTATATATGGACTCACTGTTGAACCCCTTTGAAATAAAAGTTTCAAGTCTTTCACATGAGAAACGATTGGTAGTAGTATGTGGCCCAACATCGTTGTTGTTTGTGGGTGATATCTGCAAGCCAAAAAAAGAAGCAGTGCCAATTCAATCGCTGGAATTGTAACGACAACACACAATTCTCAAAAAAATTTTCATTTTTTCAATCCAGCCGAAAACGGTCTGACGCAGATCTTGTTGTGTTTTTACACCACCACTCTGAAACTAGTCGAAAATGGATATGCGTGGATTGTCTGTGTTTATTTCCGACATTAGAAAATGTTTGTATCGATTTTGAAATGTATTGATTAACATTTATTTTTCTTGTTGTTGGAATACTCGTCATCCTGATGAATGTTCAATAACAATAATAATTATTATCATAACTCACTTCTCAACAATGATGATACAACATCAATAATAATAACACAACAATCACTGACAAATTGGCCAATCATTATCATCATCATCATACAAAACCTTCCTCTTCTCCTGATACAACCCAACAGCAACCACAAAGGAAGAAGAACAATCCAAAGTGGAAAAAGAATTGGCCAAGATCAGAGGTAAATTCAAGAACGGAGCTTCTCTCAAAGGATATGATCGTAAGAAATATATCTGTAAATTGCTCTATATTTACATGCTCGGCTATGAAATTGAGTTCGGCCACATTGAAGCAGTGAATTTGTTGGCTTCACCAAATTACTCTGAGAAACATATGGGATATCTTGCTTGTTCATTGTTGTTGAATGAGAACCACGAAATGGTTACACTCATTACACAATGTATGAAAAACGATTTGAATAGCAAGAATCCAAATGATCAATGTTTGGCTCTCACTGCCATTGCCAACATTGGTGGTAAAGAACAAGCAGAAGCTCTCGCTCAAGATGTACAAAAATTGCTCATCTCCAACGAAACAAAACTGACTGTGAGAAAGAAGGCCGCTCTCACTCTCTTGAACTTGTACAGAAAATACCCAGAAAGTTTACCACCAGATGCTTGGTCCGAGAAGGTCATTGCTCTTATCAATGGAAGAGATCTTGGTGTTATTACAAGCGTAATGAGTTTGATTTTAGGTCTCGCAGAAAAGAATCCAGATGCCTATCACGATGCTGTCTCAAAGACTGCTCGTCTCTTGATGAAGTTGGTGTTAAATAGAGAGTATTCTACCTCATATTTGTACTACAAGATTGCAGCTCCCTGGTTGCAAGTCAAGGCATTCCAATTGCTTCAATATTATCCAGCACCAGAGGATAAGGCAATTTATGATTCAATCATTCAAGCTATTGAAAAAGTTGTTCAAATCGCAAAGAAATCAAAGGAAACAGCATCAAAGAGTGTGAGTCAAATCAATGCTGCACACAGCGTTCTCTTTGAAGCTTTGAATGTTGCTATTCACTATGATTCTGCAAAAACAATTTTGGTTACATCGTGTGGCATGTTGACAAAATATTTAAAGGATAGAGAGACAAATTTACGTTATTTGGCTCTTGACACTCTCTCACGTATGGCCTATTCTCAATTCGATGAAGTTTTGGCTACAATTAGAAAGGAACAAGATACAATTTTGCTTGCTTTGAAGGATCCTGACATCAGTATCAGAAGAAGAGCTCTCGACTTGTTGTACAGCATGTGTAATAGAGATAATGCTGGAGAAATTGTTGGTGAATTGTTGAACTATTTACCACTTTCTGATTATGCTATTAGAGAAGAGTTAGTTTTGAAGATTGCTATCTTGGCTGAAAAGTTCTCTGTTGACCTTACTTGGTATGTCGATGTTGTTCTCAACTTGATTTCCCAAGCTGGAGACTTTGTTGCTGACGACATTTGGCACAGAGTCATTCAGATTGTTACCAATAAGGGAGAGGAATTGCAAAAATATACTGCTCAAACAGTTTTCAGTGCAGTTTCATCACCTGCAGCTCATGAAACATGCGTCAAGGTTGCAGGGTATATCTTTGGTGAATTTGGTGACTTGATTGATGAGAACCCACAAACCGATTCCAATGCTCAATACGAATTGTTGTTGTCCAAGTTTAACTTGTGCACAACTGTCACCAAGTGTCATCTCTTTAACGCTTTCATGAAATTGTACAATTTATATCCAGACAACCAAACTCTCCGTGCTCAAATTAAGGACATTTTCGAGAAACATACCAATTCGTTCGATGCCGAGTTGCAACAACGTGCTGCTGAATATCTTGCCCTCATCAATACTGGTGACGAAAACTTGATTCAAGCAGTCATGGAAAATATGCCAATGTATCCAGAACGTGACTCCCAAGTCATTAAGAGATTGATGGAAAAGGAAGCAGCCAAGAAGCGTGGTGCTGGTGCTGGTCAAAAGGGAGAAAATGGGGAAGAGGAAGAAGAAGAAGAAACTCAAGAAACAAAACCTGTTCCAGCTAAACAATCTGACGACTTGTTGGACATGCTTGACATGGGTGTCCCTACTAACACAGGTAACACAGCAGGATATGACATGAACGATATTCTTTCAGGTTTTGGCACAAACGTCTCTCAACCACCACAACAACAAACACAAAGCATTGACGACATTTTGGGAGGATTTGGTCCAACCACTACCACCACCCAACCACCACCAGTCAACACTGGTGATATTTTTGGAGGAGTCAATATTGCTGCTCAAGCTGCAAATCTCGGTAAGCAAAAGAAGGAACAACGAGATCAAACCGGTTTCAACTTTGATGATGTCGTAATGGCTAATAAGGACAATGCTCTCGAACAAAATGAGCAAGTTCACCAAGACGCTGCAGTTAAGCATCAACAATTGTTAAAGTCTACAGAGGGTGTTGCTATTGAAGATGAACACTTGCAAGTCAAGATTAAGACTGAATACCACGGTTGCAAGGGAAGAATTATCCTTCTCTATGGTAACAAGACTACAAATCCATTAACTCAATTCCGAGTTCATATTCTTGTTCCAAAAGAATTGGAAGCTCAAATTTCTAAGCCTCCACCAATGATTTCTCCAAAGACACAAGTTCAACAATATGTTGACATTGTTGCTAAGGCTCCATTCAGCCAATTGACCGATTTAGATTTATACTTTGAGGCCAATCGTAGATATTATAGATTTAACATCAAGCTTCCAATTGTACCTCACAAATTCATGGAACCTTACACAATTGCCGATGCTGATTCATTCTTCAGACAATGGCACCAAATTCCAAAAGATTCTCCACAAGAACAACAAAAGATCTTCCCATGCACACCTAAATATGCTGACTCAACTTTATGTGCTAAGGTTTTGTCAGAGGGCTTCAATTTTGCAATTTTACAAGGAATTGACAACCCAAGCAATGTAGTTGCTGCTGCTTCATTCTTCTATGATCCTGTGGGTAAAGTCAATGTATTGTTACGTCTCGAATACAATGCTCAAAGACAAGCATTTAGATTGACCGTTAAGGCTGCTGATGCTACCATTGCTAACCAAGTATTCCAATATGTCTTACAAGAACTCACATCCCAATAATTTAACTAGCCCGTGCTTTTGCAGTAGTTGATACAATGTTGTCTCTTCATACAGTAAATTGAAATTATTTCTAAGTTCTATGATTATTCATTGAAGGTGGATCTTGTTTGTGAACAACTGGAAAGGGCATTCACATGACTTGGTTTTCGACTCGGACAGTGGAGTCAAGTTGCTTCTCCACATGAAGAATGCCACTCCGTAATAATCGATTCGATTCTGATCACAAACTACACAAGAGATGAATTTTTACTCGAATGGTTGAAGGGTGATGAAACGCCACACAATGAAGTGACCTCACCTCGACTTCTCTCTTACAACACTGTATTGAAAATAGACAATTCATGTTGCAACTTGTCTACAAATTCATAACCTTTTTTCACATCACCCTCCTCCACGTTCGTTGGTTCAATATTCTCCAAGTTAGTAGAAACTGGAACTTGATTATCGACCGCAGTTTTTTCTTCTCTCACATCGACATTGACATTTTGAGAAGTCGAAACCTCTTCTCCTTCCTTGACACCACCACCAGCACCACCACTTGGACCACCAACTACCTCTTGTGTCATTTCCGTCTGTCCTCCCGTAATGACTCCTCCCAAACTCTTCTTATCCACCAAATGTTTCAACTGCTTGATATCCATTCCATTCAATTCTTCCACCAATTCCTTAATTCGGTTAAAACTATATTTTCCAGACACCACTCGATAAGTCTTTCTTTCTTCACTTGTCAAGACGTATTGCAAGACATCTTCAATCACTTGCAACAAGTATTCACATTTCAGGATAATTTTTTCTTCACGTTTTCGATGATGAACATTTTCCTCAACGGCCTCATTGAAATGTTGAACCATGGATTCCAATTCACTCCACAATTCGACCAATTTAAGCAAGATACGATCAGCCACCGAGTGGATATGATGCAAATTTCCACCTGTAATACCTCCTTCTTTCACAGGAATGTATTTTTCAGTGTGTGCATGTTCGTAACGGAGATGATTGTTGGCTCCGATTTTGGATTGATTGAGATGACGATAGAGATCGACCATGGTGAGAACACGATGAATCAATGAATGGTTGGAATGAAAGTTGTTGTTGTTGTTATGGTTGGTTTCTATGGAATAAAAATGTTCACAAAAAGAAGACTTGAAAAGTGTTTTTTTGTGTGTGAGGATGGAAAAAGAAATTATTTTAAGAGAGTGATTCGGTGTGTGATCATTGAATGAGGTAGTGGTGTTGAGAGGATTTAATTGGAGAGTGTGAAAACTTTTGTTTTATTTCCTAATGTAGACTTTTAGCTAAAAGTCTACATTAGGAAATAAACCTTAAATGTTTTAGAGTGACCGTACAGGGTGTGGAAGTGTATTGTTAAGGTCAAGAGATTATTACGTTTTATTGTATCTCTTGTAAAAAGGTTTTTATTGAGGAACGTTGTATCTCTCAATGTTCAAAGTTCCTTCAGGACTGTCACTCATCAAAAAAAATAGCTCACCAATGTCTTCCAGAGAACCTTCTGCCAATCAGCAACACTTTCTCTCGTTCAAAACGAATTTCTTTTCATCGGAACTTCAACGACCCTTCTCATGGCCACGTTTCCTCCTTATCGGATCTTGTGGAATTGCATCCACTGCATTCCTCTTTTGGAAATACTTTTTAAAGTCACTGTCTACCAACAAGAAGGAAACACCATCATCAAATGACCAACTTGTTCAACTTCCTCATGATCATCATTCATTCACCACCAACGAAGAGCTCATTCAACATTTAAAGAATTCCATAAATCTTTCTCCAATTTTGGAAAACATTTTCAGAACTACTGACCGAGGAAAATATGCCATCGATTTCGAATTGGAAAAGAAAGATTTCGAATTGGTTCGACCTTATGCAGATGCTGCGATGCCTCTTCGATGCAACGCCACTATTTCTGCTCCTCACATACATGTCACTTGTCTTAATGCAGTTTTGGATGTTTTTGAAAATGTTCGAAAAGATCGGTCATCATCCTATCGATCGATTTCATGTTTGGATATTGGAAGTGGAAGTGGATTTGTGAGTACTGCTTTGTGTCACTTGTCAGAATATTTTGATTTGACAGAGGGTTCAAAAATTTTAGCCATTGATCACATGCAAGAATTGGTCAATTTAGGACAAGAGAATGTCGAGAAGGATGAACGATCCAGAAAGTTCTTAACTAATTCTTCAGGAATTCACTTGGTGTTCAAAAAAGGAGATGGTTACGATTCAGAAAATATTCGACAACTTTTTCACGAAGCATTCTCCTCAAATGAACACCATCCAACACTAGATCCTTCCATGTCTCATTCATTGTCCATTCTTCTTCACAGTTCTGAGACACCTCTCTTTGATGTCATTCATGTCGGAGCTGCCTCTCCAACTCTTCCCAAACATCTCTATTCACTTCTCAAACCAAATGGAAGATTGATTTGCCCAGTCGGTCCTTCGAATGGCACTCAAGAATTACTTTGCGTTGTCAAGTCTGTGAAAGCTCTTAAAAAACATTCGCGAATGGAAAATTCAGAATTCTCGGGTACTCCAAACGACACAATGAATGTGGTACAACAAGAATCAATTCCAATGGAAACTCAAATGTTGGTTCAAAGTATGACCAAAGTTCATTTCGTTCCATTGTTTTCGAGTGAGAAGGAACAAGAAAGACATTTGAATCGATCGAATCCAAAAGTCGTGTCGAATCCACAAACTGGTGAGAAATTTATTGTCTTGCCATATGTTCATTTCTGTGCTCATGACGAATCGAACACCATTACAAGTCTAAAAGACATTCAATGGGAAGGAGATGCTGAATGATCATTCAAGAAGAAATCAATAAAAACAAATTGCTATATTTGTGTCACATATTTCTGGAAACATCCCAAAAGAACCCAATCATGGATCTGTAGAGGTGAATGTAGTCATGCTAATTAAGCCAAATGCCAAGTTTCCCACACGGTGTCCTCTTCCTCCCCGCAAGGGAAAGGAGAAGCACACGATGCTTTCCACTTGACGATTGTGACCTAGGCGATCTTGTAAAAACTTTCTTCATTTCCATCTCTTGAGTCGGAATGTATAGAAAGAAACAAGGTTGAAATCGAATTATCTCTACTCGTTTGTGGTTTTATTTTAATAAAAAATTTTCATTGAAGAATAAGAGTCTTGCTCAAACTGCGTGTGTAATGTTCGAAACCACTTTGGCAGATAATATTCAGTGACCGAAACTTAAATGAGAATATAACGTCATCAACTTGTATTATGGACACTTTAAATCATCATTATTCATCCACTACTGAATGTGAGTCTTTATGGAAGGTTCTTGTTTGGAGTTTCATTTTATTCGCCATTGTGGTTTCATTAAATATATTTAAATGAGGAAGTAGTGAAAAGTGGAGAATACTAAACCCAAATTGAATTCATCTCGAGAGTTTGGTAGCTTTGTATGGTCACTACGGATATAGTTTCATTCTCATTACCATTTGGGCCATTTTGAAGATTTCACATGTTCTTGCCGCAGTTCTTCGAGATCCTCTCTCAATTCTTGAATGACTTGAGGATTGGAGTTGACCACCATATAGACATATTGTCTCATGACGCCTGTCTCTGGATCAATAGAGGTGATCTTGTCTTGTTTCATTCGCTCTGAAATGTTTTGTTGAGCTCCAAAATCTCCAGCTACTGCTCTCTGTTTTGCTTGATTGGCATTAAAGTGTAGAAATTTCAATGCATAACGTTGAGTCATATCGTGACGATTCAATAAAAAGCTCTTCCAGAAAAATCCAGCAAGCGGCATGTGTACTTTAAATTCTAAAGCATTATCAAGAATTAAATTACGAAAATCTGTAATCTTGTCAATAACTTGTCCTCGATCATCGTACAATATTAATACCTTCTTCTTGGAATCATATTCTAATTTTGTTAATACGAGTGGAATGTGATTAATATTATGTACATGTGAAGAGTAACTCAAATAGCTGCTTCCCATCAACCACAACAATGCCAAAAACCAATTTACATCAATATCATATTCATAGATTGTATAGAATAGTCCCGAAGTAATTAGTGCATTATAGAGATGAGTCTTATTTCTTTGGTAAGGTTGAATGAGAAAGCGATGAATGAAATGGGGATATTTGGAATTGTACAGAATCAATGGAGAGGAGCCTTCCAAGGAGGAGGAAAACGAAGGATCATCTTGATCCGATGATTTCTTCATGATCGGTTGTTGTTGTTTTCCTTCCTGATAGTTTGAATTGGAATTCCTCGTAACATGATAATGATAATTGGAAAAATTTCTAAACTGCTGATGATGATTGTTGTTAGTGATGATGGAATTGAATCCTCCTGATTTGAAGAAGGAGGAAAGATCTCTAACCAGTCCCGTGTTCGTGAGATTTTTCAAACAAGTATGATAATACTTGACATGGGAATGACAAATCATCATACTTAAAGAGGTACAAAATAATCGGAACACTCCTTGCTTGAGAAGATGATGATCATACGAAGGAATTATCGTACGATCCAACTTCTGCTGACCACCAAAGAATGCACTCGAAATTCTCTTCACGGAGCTGAAGGATGAAAGGATTGATTTTTTCATTTTTTTAAAATTGATTCAGCTGCCCGCATATGGCCGAGTGGCTTTTCTGGAACTGTGGCAGCCAACTGGTCCAGCGTTCGAATCCCAGGGGTTGCTGCTGTTATCGTGAGCAGTTTAAACACCTTTACTTCCGGGGTGCCTGCTAGGAAGTCACTACGTATCTTAGTTCGGCTTGTAAATAATGTACATAAAACCATCGAACAACGTTTATCATCGAATAAACCCATCCCTGAATTTTTTTAAAATTGATTCATCATTTAACAAGGTTGTTAGTATTTGATTAATTGATTGATGATTAAAATTTTGATTGAATTCCACAACGGTCGGCTTTATTGGAGTCTTGAATAATTCCTTAGTATGAGACAATCAAAAAGTTCTCTTGAATGGTGGAATTAGAAGTATTTTGAAATTAAAAAAAAATGAAATCATCAAAGATAAAGCCGCCTTTGCTTTCTTCTTCATCGGAATTGAATCATCATGATGGAAATAACAACAGTGGTAAACATACAAGCTCTTCTTCTATATCATCACTTGTAAAATTGATCGGAAGTCAAAAAGAAAGAAGAAAAAGGCTCAAGATGAGTAGTTCTTATTTGCTGGATGAAACTCATCGGGATGGGTTTTTGAGCACTTCTCCGAGAAATTCCATGCATCATCAAGACAATAATAGCAGCATGATCAACGATGTCAGCATGATTTCAATTAGTGCTAGTACGAATGGAACAACTCCTAGCATCACACATCAATTATTAGATAATATTTTGAAAGAAGAGGATGAGATGTTATCATCACAAGAACATCACTGCCACAATTTGATGGAAAAACTCATGGACCAATTTTCAACAGTATCCATTTCATTGTTTCATAGGATCATAAAGGAACATTCAACTCATCACAACAGCTCTTTTCATCCTTTCCCGAATGATATCCGATCAAAATTTGTACATATTTTAGAAAGAGATGTTATGAACATGTTCGTCCTTCAATACGAATATACACTCAAAAAGAATATTCCGAGTGTTTTGTCATTGTTTCTGGCTTTTCATATTTATTTAATTCAAGAGATTGCTCTATGTTTTACGAAATTTGCGAATTTTGATAACATTTTCGTGGGTGATTTGTCACTCTTAACAAATCTTCCAAGAAAGATCAAAATTGTTGCATCAGCTCCAACAACTTACACAACATCGACGGAACAGAATATCTTTGATTTTTATATGCATTTTTTACTTGATTTCATCTCTTCAGAACTAGTTCACAATATTTCCATTCCTCTATCTCCACTCTGTACAAATTTTGACAGATTGACCTTTTTAAAATTATTGACAAGCCCATCGACGCTGTTGGTGAGCTCATTGCTTCGGCAATTTGAAAAGCTATTCAATCTCTCTTTTCAGAATCAATCCAAAATTATTTTAAATTATTCAACATTGCTATATATACACCAATCACAAATACTCTCAATACCAGACTATATTCTCTCATTAACAACTGAAAATGCTATTCAGTTATTGGCAGAACGATTGGTTTTTGAATATCATTTTTTGAATAATTCCAAGAACGGACAAGGTGATCCAAAATTGACAAATCAATTGGAATCCGTACAATATGAATGCTTATGGTGTTCAACATTTTTTGACAAGAAAAAAGATACATCTAAAGTATTGAAATTTCTTTCGACATTTAGATTTTGGAAAAATAAGGAAATTTTAAATGACACTTTTACGAAGTCATTAATTGTGTGGAATGAATTTGCAAAACATTCTATTGAGACACAGGAAAAACGAAATATTTATATCAAAACATATATACGGATGCTTAATGTGAGTCGAAAAATTATTGATCCATCTCTCTCTCAATCCTTCATTCTTACTGAGCTGGGTAATTTACTAAGAAAAGATTACACAACGAACAGCATTAATTGCTCGGTCTCTACCAATATTGCAATGACCCAAGACTTTGTTCAACTCCGGGATCCTCTCTCAAAAAGCGATGATCCAACCTTTGAGCAAGCTCAAAATGAAGTCTTCGATTGGTTTATAAACAGACTTCAAGAAACGACAGCCAATTCTGAGACCATTATTTCCTGTATTCGAGAAACACTCATTTCTCCACATGTACATTTACCAACGATTATTCCATTAATGGCCAAATTGATTCGAACTCACGAAAATAACATTCTTACACTGCTCGATGAAAGTCTTTGTAGGGCTATAGAATCAGAGGACATGTCACTTGCTCTGACCTGCTTAATAGTTGCACGTAATATCTATGCCATTCCAAAATATATCAAAACATCCTCCGCTCAGAAGCCAACTCTGGTGAACAATCAACATTTACCAACCATTGACCAATGGATGAAGGATCATTTGTTCATGTATCTTTCATCTGGTTCCAACAAAGTTATGGCTGGAGGAATTTCTCTTGAACGAAATGCAAAAAGTGCCTCTTTTGTGTGTAAATTAATTGATACCATCATACCATTGGAGAGCGCAACTTTTTTACACATTTATCAACGAGTGTTAAATGGAATTACTAATTCACGCCATGAAATTGTGTCTCTTTTAACCAACAAGTTGAAAAAACAACTTACTGAGATAACAGAAGAAACTATAACGACAGCCATGTCGAATTCTAATGAGGATAGCGCCTATTTTGAAGTGAAAAACATTCTCGAAGAATACGAAAAACTTGGAGATGAAATATTCAACAAAAATACTCAAAAGAAGGGGAATTCTTCAGCTCCACCTCTCGTATACTATCCGCTCATGAAAAAGAATCGATGGTGCAGTATCATTGTACCCGAGCTGTTAGCATTTAGCTTTCGCAAAGAAGGACGAGATGACATTGAATTTGAAAAGTCTAAAAGAAAATATGACAAGCTGAAATTTGCACTACTTTCATCGTTGCGAAATAGAAAAATGATTCCAGAAGAAATGGTAGCAAAAGAAAATGAAAACACAGAAATATCTGAAAAGGAATCACTCAATTGTAGCATTCAGGAAAAGATTACACGTCTAGAGGGATGTCTCTCTCGTGTCACAGTAGAAATTGAACATCAAATGAGAAAACATTCAGGGCTATTGAAAATTGAACCTATTTGTGGAATTTTTTGTGAAGCGCATATTCTCATTTTGGAAATTCTGAAAGATTGCGAAAAAGAAGAATCGAAACGACAACAAGCTATTGCAAAAAATATGATCCAAATATCGTTGCAAACTTTCTACGATTGTTGTTCCTTAACAAGTGGAAATCCTTCCCAGACAAATGCACTTTCAGAAGATGTCAAACAAAGTCATCTAGATTGGGTGGTGCTTTTCAAGGTTGGAATTTTAATTCCATTAGCTGATTTCTCTTCGATATTTCATCAAAGCATAGCTGAATGTTTGAAGATTTACCTTTCATCTGCCTCTGATTCACAAAATCCCAGCACAGACATGTGCTACATGCTTTCCACTCTTATTGCTTCGTTGTCCCTCATTTCTACGAACGAGGTCACGATTATTCGAGAATTTATTGAGACAATATTGAACAATGAACAGCACCGTCCGTATGCCTTTACAATCCAAGATGCTATTCAAAAGAGATACAAATTATTACATTTATGTTTTGAAATTGATTTAATTCCTTCTTGCTTTTCTGACGCTATCCAAATTTCACAACTTATTTTGGCAACTTTGGAAGCAATAACTATTTTTGAAAGGTACAACTCTGGATTTGGAGAAGCACACAACATGTTTGAAATTTTAGATGATGACATTTTGGAAGAAACGTTTAAGATTCTTATTGAAAGAAATTTGGAAAACACTTTGCTATCAGAAAATCATTTTTACTGCCTATTCCCATCTAGGGTAATTCAATTTTTTGTTTGGATTGTTTCAAGATACTATCAATTATTTTTCATGGTAGAGAGCACGCAATACTCAACGTTATTTCCTTCTCTCTTTTCGAAGCTATTGAAAACGCGTAAAACTACAAACTCAACACAAGAGACAAAACAAGAAAATATGTTATTGGATCAAGTTAATGCAATTATTCAAGCACTTTCCACCAATGATAGTATTCCAAAATTTTTTGAAAAAACAAAAGAGTTGACATTCGATCAATGGCTTCGACTGGAATTATCAATCATTCAAGAAGACAATCTCTCTCTTGACCTATACTATAAGCAACATTTATTGAACTATTTATCGCAAATATCATCTCAAAGCCAAAACTCAAAAACATTTGTGATCTCTCAATTTCTTTCAATCATTGCACGAGAAATACTCTTGACCTCATCATCAACAAGAACCATTGCAAAAACATACATGGTGAATGCTGCCTCAAGCTTAATACCAAAATTTTTCGTTGTTTCGAGTCAAGACGATGAAAACTTTAACCAATTATTATCTCCATTTTGGTTACTTGAAATACTTTTGAATTTACTTCATCACAGTCAATCAAAGAACAAGAGAAGTATTGTGCGTGATTTTACAATACTACTTCAACACGTAGATCCCATAATATTTATCATTGGAAGATATTCTCTCCCAAACTCAGCAAAACTGAACACCAAAACGATCTGTGGCAACAAATTAATAACATGGCTTGAGGAAATATTGATGAAACTTACGTTGAACATTCTTCATCCACTCAATTCCATTCATCCATGGCCAACCGAGTTTACATCAAAGATTTTAGAAGGATTATTGTTCTTGGCGTTGTTGTGTTTTTCTTCATGTGATGGTGCTCAACAAGAAGAATTTTCATCATCCATTTCGAGGATAGTTTCAAACTTTTGGAGTAAGAATGTTATTTTAAGATTGAATGTGTCAAGAAATTTGAGCTTTTATTGGACACTTATTGACAGTTTCATTCTGTCACATTCCATTCATAATCACAACACCAAAATGCAAGAATTTTTATCAGAATGTTTTGGGGAAGACTTTTTATATGGAATTCAATTCGTTCAGACATTCCTTAGCGAAGGAGAAGCTTCTTCAGAAATCTTGCTCAAATTTTTACAAACTCACAACGATGATGACACACGGTTCCTAGCTACACAATTAACTGAAATTTTGTTGCATTCTTGTCGCGGTTGCTCCACCCATGATGGAGAGCCTTATCATGATTTTATCAATTCTTTATTTAATCAGAACGAAAATACTTCGTCTCGCTTGCATTCAGTGGAAATGTTAAAATATTTGAAATCTTTCATAATGAAAGCATTCTCCAAACCTCAACATGCTGAAAATAGTTTGGAAAAAACAAACATGCCACAGCAACAACGTGTTTTAACTTTGACATATCAACTGTTGTCATCCATAGCCTCTACGAACGAAGAATATTCGAAATTATTTTTGGTTGAATTCTTTCAATCGTTATTTGTGGCGTATTCAAGCATGATTATGAATGGGATGACTAATCAGAGAAATATTGTATGTCCATTTCCATTATTTTATCCTACCGATGCTTTCTTGTCACGTTCACATGAAGAGGAGAACATTTATCTGAAATTTATTGAACAAGTGATGAACAAGATGATCTTACTCTTGAATGGATATTTGTATTTGGATTTATTTGAGAAAATTTTCGAACTCTTTGAAAATAATCAACTATTCGTATCATCTACTTTATTACAAATGTTTGATTCAATTTCCTGTTCGAAACAGCAAGTGCTAGATGACAACAATCAACTGCAGCTCAACGAACGAATGGATGTGTATGGAATATTTGTATTTTCAATTTTCAGATTAACCTTATCCAATCCTAATATGGTGCATGCTATTCAGACACTATTTAACAATGCTCATTTGGAAGAGAATGCTTACTCGTGGATGGATCAAGCTTGGTATCATTCTAAATTTTGTACACTTGTTTCAGTATTGAGGAAAATTGCATATTCCGATGGAGTGACAACGTTAGTAATGGGAGACAACTGTTCGACAGAAGCTGTTTCCATCCTCCGTTCTTTATTGGATCGAGGACTCATTTCAGAGCAAGACGCAGAACCGGAAATTGATTTAACTGGTATTGAATTTTCGCAACTTTAACACTTTTGAATTCGTCTAATGCGTGGAATGGTGTATTAAAATGATTTGACGAAAATATTGGTTTTTCTTGAGATTGAGCTGAATGATTCCTCTCACTCGTCAGATCTAACCAAATACACCATATACAAAAACATGAATAATGCAGATGGCAAACTACTCTTAATCATTTCATACAAAACTTTCCTATTTTTCAAATTGGAATAAAGAACCATGAGAAATTGTCGAGGAGCCACTTGACCTCTGAACACACCTAACTGATGTGAAATTTGAATTTGTCTGACATCGCTCACTCTAAATCCAAATGCTGTCAATATCCAATTTATGAGAGAAATGTATTTGGTTGCTTGTACTGTTTTAAGCTCAGTGACCAAATCTCCTTGTTTAGGTTCATATTTCATGACTGTGTATTGGCCACTGAAAAAATTGCTTGGTTGTAACCAAATGGTTGGAGCATTTTGAATGCTTTTGGAGCTTTTCCTCTTTTGTGATTCCATGAAAAAGAAGTATCTAGAGTACACTTCACACATCATGGCTCTCTTCCATATGGCAATGCAAAAGAAACATATTAAACCAATCCAAAAGACCTTTGCTGGTTTCCACTTGTTCCATCGACTCACGGTGAGCCATCCATAGAAAAATACAATGAGTGTGAAATCCCAACTCGTTACTATTCCAAATGAATAAAGTTCGTTAGAGAGTGGATAGAACAAGGCTGTGCCAAAATTTGTCAAAAAATCTAATAACAAATGAGAGGACAAGCACATAACTGCGAGACTTGTACAATGAGTGAAACTATTAAAGCCGTGAAGTCCTAAAACTTTTTGGGTGGCGTATCCAATCAAGGGTGACATGATTAAATTTACAATAATGGAATGAGAGGTCAATCGTCTCCATGTGAGACTATTCTTATTTCTTCGTTCTAATAGTTTCAAATTTCTGGCACTTCGAATGGAGGAGCCCATTGTCACATCTTCAGAATCAGAATCATATTGTGACAAGTTTCCTCCGCTGCTAACACCTGCCAAAGATGAGCTGCTTAAGGAAGAGGTTAGACCTGATGTATTTGACATGCTTGAAGAGGTTGCTTCGTTGTCTTGTTTCTTATTAGTTAGCGAAATAAAGAGTTCCCATAATCGATGAAATCGATCGATCATTTTAGAAAAACCTTTGAAAAAAGAAAATCCAAATGAAATGATAAATGTGATAATATCAATATCTGGTAAATTCGCCAAGACCATTCCAATCACATAATATTTCTGCTCAAAGGTTAGATTTGAAAAGAATCGTCGAATTCTTCGAATAAATTTAAACATGTTTGTGCTCAGAATTTTAAAGAATTGTCGAAATGATGTTTTCCGAAGTAAATGAATTTTATCCTTTCCCAGTAATTTTGATGCTCTTTAGTGTTCCCAGTTTGATCAATAATAAATATATTAAATATATTATTAAATATCACGATTCAATTTAAATTAATTGAATTATTTCATCATTATGGTTGATGATCATCCTCATCATAACCCAATGTCAACACCTACCCAGACATGTACGATGATGATCCATCCAATAACGTCTTTCCTATCATAAAATACTGTTCCGAGATGTGTTTAAAATGTTCACTATGTTTCACCAGATCACTCTCCGGAATCATTAAATTTCTCTTGCCATGATCCGATACAAAGTTTCGATGATACATGTACCGAGAAATCAAATAACCAAAGATGGCATGAACATCGCTGAGCATTTTTTTGAACTTGGTTCACCATTCAATGATATGGTACTGGAACGTTAGTTTAATGATAGAATCGCATTAGATAGATTCGTAGAGATCTCATATGAGAGAGTATATACTCTTCTCGATCTAGATTGTTTCAGTATGAATTAGTTTTTAATATATACAAAGTTACTAATTATTTTGGAGAATTTCACAAAATTACAACTTTTGAGATTTGAGCTTGGCCAATCGTTCGGATAATTCATCCACTTGCACACTCATAATGTCATCTTTCTTTGTTTTGACATTGCCCAACTTTTCAGAGACGTTCAATCCATGTTCATCGGCAACTTCTGCCATTAATTGATTCACTTCATCCTCAGGTGTTGAAAGGGCTGTTGTTTGTTGCATGGAAGTTTGCATGTATTCAGAAGTGACATCGAGATCTTCAAATTGTTGTTCAAATTTATCCAAAATTGCTCCAATTTTACTGGCGTCCATGGAACCCAAGACTTTATCCATTCCTTTCACAATTCCACCCATGGTGCTTGTTACTCGATTCATCTTGATCGCAGTGTCAAGTCTTGAAGCAACAGCATCAATTCTAGAAGAAAGTCTCAAAAAGTTGATAGCTTCATTCTTTTTACGAATTGCGGTTTGTGCATGAATACGAGCTCCTTCTAGATTGCCCTTTTCCATGGCCATTTTCACCTTGTCCTTTTCCTTCTTTTCCTCCTTTTCCGATTTCTTACTTGCTCGTTGGAATTGTTTGGATGTAAATTTGAGATTGAAGACTAAATCATCCATGGAAGGCATTTTGTTGATGGTGATGAGTATGTGTATATTATTGGTGATATTATTAGAAAGTGAGAGTACAACTGCCGAGACGAGTGAATGAATTGAAAACCTGTGTTTGATGTTTCAATAATAATATTTGAATGGAACGTTGTGTGATGATCCGATAAGCAAAATTTAATTGTTTCTTTTCTCAGAGAACTGAACCGAACACTGTGATCACAAGAGATGGAAACAACAAGGGTTAATGCGAGGATGATGATAAATTTTTTGAAGATGATAAATTCATCTCCCTTCTAATTCCCATTTCAATAATAGGCATCACGCGTGATGTTCGACCTTGTGCTCCTTCTAATTGCAAAATAAGAAGACAACAATAAAGAAGTCTCACACCGAGGAACCAACACCCAACACAATGACCACCACCACAAAAAGGAAAAGAAAAGAATGTAAGCGCTTCGGATGAGTCCTGTACATGTTTCATACCTTCTTGTGGTAAACACAAGACACACCTACCACACACTCATCCGGTGTGCTGAAGGCTTTCACCCTCTCCAGCACCCTTCAGCACTCAGACCCGAGCCTCCACAGGAGAACCCCACAGAAGCCAAGCACTGGTTCCTTTGGCCCAGTTATGACTCAATAACTCCATCGTAACTACATCTCTTGTTGTGGTAACAAGAGGGAACGGAGTGATCTTAAGACCTGAGCTTGAGAGAGCGAGTCCGTTGGAAAGCACTGAGAGGAGTCTTTCTGTCGAATTTCCTCTTGTGTTGTGGTTTGGACAAAAAGTGATCATTTTTAAAAATGAAGAAACCAACAACAACAACTTCAACCCCACAATCATCGGAATCGAGCACCAATGTCATGAACAGACAACAAGCTTCATCAACGACACCTCCTCTCGTTCAAGATCAAGCTAAGCAATCTCAGACTGAGAGTGGTAATAATGAGGAGTTGAGTTCCGAATTTCTCAAGCAATACGATCGTTTGCAACAAGAAGGAAAGGAAATTAACCCGGAAGAACTTAAAATTCAAAATGTGATGAAGGAAACCTTGTCGAATCCGAAAACATTCCATGCTGCACGTACACAGTTTGCACGAGCCACAGGTATTGGGTATTCATTGCTCGGAGGTGGAGTGGCGTTGGGGCTATTGATTGGTTTTCTCTTCAAAAGATCAAATCAAAAGCAGCAGTAAAAGTTATGAAGAACAAACACACTGCTCATACATCATCATTACATCCTCAAATTATGATGATCATCCAATGGTGACGGGTTGATTTTGGAATTTTTGGGTTCATTTCGCTTTCTGATCGTTCCCAATTCCCTCTTCGAAGAGATGAATTGGAAAATCTCCACTTGTTGCTTTCTTAGTGTTGTTTTTCCTTACAAAAAGTGTGGTTGCAGAGACAGTAATGCAAAAACAGACAATAAAGGATTGCAATGTTCGATGCAAAAGTTTGTCGCTCAAGTGAAATACATGGTGACATGAGTGTGTGTTTTGCAAATTGAGTCAGCTTGGTTAATGAAGTCACATTCTTACTGCTTGATGAAGCTTGTTTCAGATGGACCACCAAATATTCACACATAATATTTGTACCATACATGTCAAAGTATTCTTGATACATTTCCAAGTCTTTTTCAGGATTTGTACAACATAAAATGATAAAATCTGAATTCTTTGTTTGTGCCAAACCTCCGCTTACAAAACGCTTGCCACCACCTTTCATTGGGTAATATTAGAGTGAACATGTACAAATATATGTAGGAGTGACAATGAATACACAATATTATAAATAATTATGAGGGTCTTTAAAATACTCACCACACAAATTCAACTTGCATAAATAATTCATATTTCCAATTTTGAAGCTTCTCTCCATGAAATCAAAACCCTACAGGTGGAAATTATATAGGTCACAATCCGTCCACAATGATGGCGAATTCAAATGGCATGACAATCAGTATGAAAAATTTAAAACGAATTATTCCATTAAAGGTTGCTTAACTTACCACTTCATTATAACCTTCAGAAATAAAGCTTCCAAATTCTCCATTAATAAACAACGAAATTTTCACCAGAGCAAAGTTTTTATCTTGTTGACTGTTCTCGAGTGAGGATTGTATGAGAGAGAAACGTGCACTCAATGCAAGATCATTTTCCATGCTGCATCCAAACATATTCATAATCGATTGTATCACTCGACCAAATCCACTTGCATTATTTTCACTCTGTGATATGTCATCATGGACATCAGAAACATGAGAGATTGGACTTGTTCGATTCCACACAAATCTTGAAAAATAATGATTCCATCGAGTATTTAGTAGATCATTCACAATTGGTTCTTGAATTTCAAAACTAGACACTCGAACTCTCTTATATGAATGTAGCAAGCTTGTTTTTTCTTCATTGTCACTTGTTTCATCGATTGTCAAGGTAAAACTTGTGGAGGTCGTTACAGGTTTCACACTCACACCTCCAAATAGGTCACCACTTGTGCTCGATCGATCATCTCCAATCACAGATTTAATGAGGCTACTTCTCACTTTAGTCGAGAGAGCATCCAACTTTTGAATGTCAAGAGTTCGTTGTTTTAAAAAGTTGTGTGTAGACATTATTGCATCGTTTCCGCTCTCATCATTAATCAAAACCTCAAATGCTGCATGATCCGATGAATATCGAAGTAATTGAGCCAAATCGTTCAATAGGTAATTTCTCACCAGTAATTTGTAACGTTCAATAAATTGTCTTTTTCGTAGAAACTGTTGCTGAGGCCACTCTGATGATTGATTCTTCTTCTTTTCACTGGATGCCATTGACGATGAATCAGCAGCAGGCTCTGATTGAAGTATTCCACTCAAAATCAATGGATCCATAAACTGTGCTTTCCACTTTCTACACACACAACCCGCTCCAAAATAAATATCTTCCGAAGGTAAAAAGGAAAAGATTAGTGCCCACACCTGTGGTGTAAAGTTCAATTTAATTTCTTGTAATAATTTGATTGAGAACGGTTTGAATGAGTGAGTAGGCAAAAAAGAAGAAGAAGGAACATTCTTTGTTTTGGACATTTTTTTCTTTCAATAAAAATCTTTATGATTTTTCAATTTATATTGATCTTATAATAAATTCAAGAGGCGTCAACCTCTATTATTAAGATCCAACAATGGACCTTCAAAGTTCAAACTCTAACCTTTTCTCTTCGACTGAAGCATGCTCACTAACTTATTCCAAGAAAATCGAACACAAAAAATGAAAGCAGCTGCTTCTTCTTCTAGATCTTCCCACTCAGTTTTTTTTGAAAACGTTTCTTGTGCGACCATCCACAAGGCTCATGATGATGGGTCCGGGATGGAAGAAAACAGGAACCGTCGTCGTTTCTAATGAGAATCTTGGCCGTTCCAAACAATCCAGTTGTGTTTTTCATGACTTTTTCAATCATCAGTACCAAAATATTTATTTTCACCATCTCATCACTCATCCACTTCGGAACGCCCATCAACAATACCAAGCAGAAGTAGAGAATTTTGTCCATAACAACAATATTCAACAACAAGTGGACAAGGAAGATGAATTTCTGAACAGCATGACGAATGAACTACTCAACAACTCCTCCGATGAAGACAAGCCACTTGAAATCCCCAGTCACGCATTTTCAAGCATCATAAAAGATGAACACTCTTTCGAATCGGGAAAACATTCCCTATTGAGCGAGTCAGCGATTTCAGGTACTGCCTATGACCATAGAAGAGTTTTATATTCTCTCTATGTTCAAAATTTTCCAAGAAATGATGATTTGGAGCTGAGTGCATCAACTCCATCGATATCCGGCCAAAGTACACATGTGAAATATGAAATACCACATCAAATTCAATTTTATTACGGAAAATCAGTTCACAAGTTGAGTGATTGGACAAATGTGATGCGAGGTTCTCACAGAAACCTAAACGAGTTGAACTTTTTGAAAGATTTATTTCTTAATACTTTATTTGTTTTTCCAGAGAAAAGAGAGGAGGCTCTTGAAAAATTAAGAGCGCATCATGCTCGTGTTCCTACAAACAAACTGTCACAAAGTTACCCTATATCTATTGAAGATTTGTCCACTTTCTATGATACGTTCAAAGTTTTTAATTCTACAGAGCTCGAATACGAAAAAATTCGAAATTTAAGGATTGATTGTAAAACACAGCTCATGTTCATTCTCTCACAACCACAATTCAGGCATTTAGATGAAATTAGAGAGATCTATAGGTCTGTGTCAATAGAAGAGGGCATTGATCCTCCTCAAAAGATTGCAAATCAAATGATGTCTTCCATTACCAATCTCTCTGCTTCCAATAGCCCAACAAAAAGTTTGTGCATTGAAGAAATTAAGGCAATTTATTCACAAATACCTAATCCCAACACGAAAATTCAACACAGCTTACTTCATGGCTATGCTAAATTCGGTATGCTTAAGGAAATGGAAGAGTTGTTCGAGAAAATTGAAGTTAAGAATGGATACACATATTCTATTCTTTTGTACGGGTATTGCATTGCTCGAAGATTTACAAAAGCTCTCAATGTTTTCTGCCGTATTTCAAAACCAGTCCCAGAACATCTGCAATTGGTCATTGCTCTCTTCCTGCAAATTGGTTTGGATGGTCAAGCCGAAGGTTTGCTTCAATCACTTCCCGAGTCAGCTCATAAGGTGCGACTCACCAATGAGCTCATGGATGTTTATACCAATGCAAATGATTTTAATTCTGTGCACCGAATATTCACATCGATGGAGCAAATGGATTGCTATAGCGTTGGAATTGCTATTAATGCTAAACTGAAACAACATTTACTCAATGATGCGTTAGAAATTTTCGACAAATACTGTAAGAACGGCCCTATAGAATGCAATAGCGTGATATATAACTCGTTACTTTATGGAATCTCCAAACATTCAGATCTTCGCAAAGCTCTGGCATTCTTTGACAAAATTCCTTCACAGTTCAAAAACGAAAAAACCTATTCCATCATTATAGCTTCTCTTGTTGCTGCAAAAGATTATGCAAATGCTCAACGACTATATTTTGAATATCCTCAGTTCCAATCCATGCATTCTCATGCTATCATGATTAAATGTTTGACGGCATTGGGAAAATTTGAACAAGCAGAACAGATATTCCAAAATGTAAAAAAACCTGACGTGACACTTTGCAATAACATGATGGACGCGTATGTGAAAATGGGAAAGTTGTTACAAGCTCACAAACTTTTTAACAAAATATTCAAAAAAGATATTGCTAGTTACAATATTCTTCTTAGAGGATATGTGGAATATGGCAAAATAGAGCGAGCAGAATATATCTTTGAGAGAATTCCAGAACCAGACTCTCATACATTTCTCACACTTTTAAATGGATATACAGAAACAGGAAATTTCAATAAGGCGGAAAACTTTTATGCAGCAATACCAAAAGAATTCAAGAATGATCACATTCATACCTGTATGATGAAATTTTACACAAGAAGTGGAATGATTAGAAGAGTCGAATATTTCTACCGAAAAATTTCAAAACCCAATTTTATAGCAGATTCATCCATGATGCATGCTTACTTACAAGGACAAGATTTCAACTCCATGCGCCAAATGTGGGAGAATGTCATTTCCAAACGCTATGCAAAAAAAGATTCAAAAAGAAAATTTTTCGTTCATCTCATGGAAAAGATGGCACTTGAAGAACAACACATGATGACCATTCAACAACAAAAACACTCACAGTGCAAAAAAATACTATAGAAATACATATATTTATTGGGAACAATAATAGTTGAAACAAAAGAACAACTTTAATAGAGAAGGACACATTGAAAAACAATTGGATTTGTGAAAATGGAGATATAAACAACCTGCAACCTGGGTTCAGAGTATTTTGCAACACTGCCAAATCTCTCTTCTACCAGGACGAATGCAGAAGATGGGATCATTGATTTACATTCCCAACACCACAGACACGAACACAGTCACCATGATAGCAGCAACCATGGTCATCATCATTGAAACACCTTGCTTGAAATAGGAAACTGCTGCATTGTTCACACCACCATTTCCATTTCCATTCTTGTTGTTTGGAATGACATCAAATACTCGGTACGTCACAGAAGCTACCTTATTTGGAATTGGTGCATCTGCAGTAACAGCTTCAGTACTGAATGATTCCATCATGGATCTTGTAGAAGTATTACGAGGAGTATAAGCAGTTTCAATGGTTAAGAAACATCTTCGATCCACATCATTTCGAATGGCCAATGGGAAACCAAATTGGAAACCATAACTTTGAGTAGTTGGAGGAGGCAACACTCCTGCATCAATTCCACCTGCTCTCTCAGCGACTCCATTAATGAAAATTTCATCACTAAAGTCACCTGAACGACTTGCATTTCTGCAGTCAACATTGACAGGAATGTTTGCGAAATTTTGGAAGCAACACAAAATCACATTATAAGGAGAAAGTTGAAAACCGGCAAGAACTGGTGAAGTTGGAGCATCGACTTTCACAAAGACAGTATCAGTAGGAGTAAATTGAGTTCTTGGTGTGCTAAGGGCCGCATTAGAGAAAGTTTGTGCTTGAGTGTCAAAGAGCAACACTTGTTCAATGGGAGGATATGGAACTAAATATTGCAAAGAATAAGGAATGGTGTTGACTTGACCGGATATAGTCCTAAAGGAGAGAACGTAATCTCCATAAAAGTCAACTTCAGAGTTAATGACATTTGATTGCAACACCACTAAGTAATAATTGAAACCATTGGAAGAACCTGTGAAAACAGCATCTGTTACATTGAATGCATAAGGACCACTCACACTCCATGAAGTAATAGTTTCAGAGACAGTTGTGTAAACAATCAAACGAATTTCCAATCTTCCCAAATCGTTGATGAAAATCTTTTTTGGTTGTAAAAAGCTGTTTGGATTACTGCTGTTAAAGTTGACACGAGTGACAGCCAAGGTCAAAGTCAAAATATATTTCTGAGTGTAAATAACTTGATAACAAGTTCCAGATTGAGATGGAACCACATAGATATCACCACCTGTGGAGGTTGTTGGAGTTAAACGAGTAATCATGTAATCGGCAAACATGGTGGTCACGAGATCAATGACACCTCCTGAGCTTACTTGTTGAACATTTGGATTTGACAAATATCTTGAAAGAGGGGTTGAGAATTGATAAGTATTGTACCAATTAGTACTGGTAACCAATGTAAAATTATCTCGAATCAAGTCTGATTGTTGACAGGCCATCAATGAAGAAAGACCCAAGTTGAAATTTGCTTCAGGACTATCAAACACTCTCTTAAACATGGTAATTCTCAATGTCACAATCAAAGTTTGCGGATCTACACTCGCTTCAAAGATTGGTCTTGGAGCACCAATGGTTCCTCTTCTAAAAGCTGTGAAAAAGATCGAAGCAGTCGAGTTTGGAGAAGCAGCATTCAACAACAGATCGGATGCATGTAATGAATAGGTTGGAATTTGTTGATTTCCTGGATGAGAAAATCGAACAAAACCATCTGCCAACTCTTGTTGAGTGAATGAATTCGTTGGAGCATACAATCCAGTCAAGTTATTGAAAAGGAAAAACTGACCATTCGAGAGAGTTCCTGGAACTACTGAATAGACGACACGAGGAGGAGCGTTCAAGGAGTTCTCAGTTGCAACCACATTAGAAGTGGTTAAGGTAATATTGTCTCCATTGTACAAGGAGAGTGTGTTTTGAAGAATGACAAGAGTTGTTTGAGCTTGTGTGGACATTACAAAAGTCAACAAGAAAATGACAACTGTCATGAGAGCAGTAGGAGTTCTGAACCATTGGTTCATCATTGGTTTTGAGGAGTATTCTCCACGAAATGGAAGAAGCATCATTTTGAGAGTTCTCAAATGAGGTTCAATTGATAATTACAATGTGTTATATTTCAAAGTGGGTTCACTGATTGTTTGGTTGTTATTGTTTCACACAATCTTACACACACAGAACTGAATTCGTCACACACAAAAGTTTCACAATATCAATGGTTTTTGTTGAATTCTTTTTTGATATTATTATTAATTATTAATAATTATTGCACACTTACGTATTTATTTGAAACAGAGATTGATTCCTCTCAAAAGTCCTAAAATGGAAAATATGGCACGTCACATGTTCAACTTTTTCAGAAAGTAGGTCTTTGCAATAGATAAGATTTCAGGGGGAGTATGGGAAATTGTGGAGAATGGAAGTAATATTTAAAAGGTCAAATTTGGAGTTTTGGAAATTGAGACTGAACAAGAGTAAAGAAATCACCTTTGCATTGAATGATGAATCCGATTTTGGATGAAAATGGAACAAGGAACTCTAAGGAAACAAAGAACTTAGTGTTGAGTAAATACACACAAAAAGAAAATTTCTTCGTTGCCTTTATCATTCACCATCAAACCACCACCATCACTGTTTCAATAGATCACACAATGATGATGATCCGATCGATGCTTTGGAACTTTTGGAATTCTCTCACCACCGAAACCAACACAACAACCACACACTCCACGGAATCCCTCTCCTCATCAGTAACTTCCAAAGACAATTCATCCTCAACAACAACGAGTCCAGATCAAACCTATCATGTCCATGATCTTTTAATTCCATATCCAACTTTTTCAGACATCTTTGAATTGGATCGAGAAGAAGAAATTCGATCAAGCATTCAATTCGAATCTTTGGAACACTCAGTGAAAGGATGTTTTCTTCTTCATCATGTGTTGACTCGGAAAGAATGTGAAACATTGATTGAAATTTCGGAACAAATGGGTTATCGACCTTCACCACTTTCCATTTTGAGTGGTAACTTTGACACGAGTCAATACAATGAGAGAACGAAACAAGTCAGAGATTCGGGAAGAGTGTCGACAGATATGCCTCAAGAGGTGATTCGAATTTTGAACGAAAGAATTGAAAAATATTTACCACAGACTATTCATTTGCAAAGTGGAGAATTAAATAGAATAATTAAATAGATATATTAATTAAATAGAATAATTAAATAGAATAATTAAATAGATAATTTTAACATAGCAAAAATTGTTTAATAAGGCCAATAAAGATGATGTTATTATTGGAAAGTTCAATTCTGTGTCTTTGGACTTTTCAAAAATTGTGAAATTGTTGTAAGGGTTCCATTATTTGGTGCTGGTTTGATTTTCAAAATTTCACACATCAAAGGATACACATCAAGATTGTCGAATATATCAGAAGAAACATATCCTTCTTTAAAATGAGGTCCTTTGGCAATGAATAGACCTCTCATATCTTGCTCTTCATTGTCATAACCATGATTTCCATTTCCATACAATAAACTCGAGGATGATCTCAAAATGGAATATCCAACTTTTCCTAAAATAATAATATCAGCAATTCGATTCGAGTTGGCATAGTGAAAACGAGAAGGCATATTTTGTTTCGTATAAACACCCTGAATTCCATCTGAAAATGTGGCACTATTTGCAATCGAAGTTGTCAATTCTCCATAAATGGTGTCAATTTGTGACGCATCTTGAAAATAAAAATCAAAAAATGGTCCATTATTGAAATTCTTCACTTTGGTGCCATCAATAATGTCACGTCCTAAAATATCAGAAACTCGAATAATTTTCGAAGAAGGTGTTGTTGCCATGCCATGATCACTCACAATGAGAAGATCAACGTTTTGAGAGACATTTCGTTGTTCGAGGCCATTCATTAATAATCCAATGCTTTCATCTACTTCACGAATAGCATTAATGACATTATTCGAGTCAGGTCCATAACTTGAGAGAGGGAAGCATGAATTTCATAATTTTTGAAAAATTCAAAATTTTGAAAAATATTGCAACATATTCGAATATTCCATAAATTTCATTCACACAAAAAACACCACTTACGAATGTCCACTCGAATCCACTCCTTCAAAGTAGGTCAATAATAATTGTGGAACTTTTTCCTTTCCATCCAACCAGCTCAGTAATGTGTTAATTCTATTCGAATACGGAACAGATCCATCGTATACTTTATAATAGGTAGGATATCGTCCTTGAATGGCCACATCGGATCCAGGCCAAAAGAATGATCCAGAAATGACTCCTTGTTTTTCAGCAGTATTCCATATGGGTTCTCCGAGCCACCATCTTGGTTTGAATGATTCGTCACTTCCTAATTTGAAAACTGCATTGAAAGAATGATCGAAGAAACTTTAAGTTGTGAATATGTATTTTCAAGTGTGAATTCAATATTTAAATATATTCGAGTATTGTAATTAGAAATATTTAAAATATTTTTAAAAATTTCCCGAATCGGAATGAAATATAAACATTTCAAAAATTAATTTCCTGATAGAAACACGTACGTATTCGAAACAATTCCATGAGACTCTGCATGCAATCCTGTCACAATCGAATAATGATTCGGAAATGTCTTTGATGGAAAGATTGGTTTAAATCCTTTCGAACTTGACACTCCACTCCTCACTAACTGTTTCAAATTTTCACAATAATTCTGTGCCATACATTGTGTCAAATATTGTGCTCGGAATCCATCAATGGACACAAGAATCACTGTCGAATTAAGTGGCGTCTCGTGAATGGGTGGTTTTAATGGATTCTTTACATTATAAACAATAAGAACCACCAACACTGTAAATAAAGCAAGAACCATGAACGCAGAAATTCCAATCCATAAATAGGTGAAGAATTGTCGTAGTCGTTGTTTCTTCATGTGTGTTTCATCTTCTTGATTGTAATAAGCAGTCGGACCAGTTGGTTCTTCGCCACCACCACCACCACCACCATCATCATCATGAAGAAAGGCTCGTCCTGTCTCCACTCGGAGATTGTCATCCTCAAGGTGGCTGGCTCTTCGTGACATTTTTTCGGAAAATAATGAAACTCCGAATAACAAGGTGAGTTTGGGGATCAAAATTAATTTATTCCAACAGTGTATTAGAGTCGCAAATAAATAAGGTTTTGGATATCATTGAATTTCTGTTTTCAACATAATCATCCTTTTGACCAGATTCAAAGATCACAGTGACACATCAAGTATTGTTGATGTCATTCACCATTCTTTTCCGTGTGTGTCAGAAATAAGCTTTCTTCATGCATTGCAGTATTTCCTTTTCTGCTTTTTGTGAGGAATATCATTTGTCCATATGTCAAACACCTGTCCAATCCATTGTATCGTCTGAGAATGTACTAACAGCATGCTAAAGATGACTTTTTTTCACATCAATCAATTCAACACCTTAATCTATTCAAAAGGTTCTTCTTGTTGAGCTAGGGCAATGGATGACTTGATCTTGTTTGTTGGTAAGAACGTCACACGTGTCACCAAATCTTCACCATCTTCTTTTTCAAAAATTGATTGGGCATCATCATCTCCAGGTCGTGTCAAATTTGTCATGACACATTTCAATACATCATCATCACCATGATCATCATCGTCGAGAACACCCATCGTCGTCTTTGATTTGTTCTTCACAGGTGGTGGCGTTTTAAATAAATCGAGCACAGATATTTCCAAGAGGTGATCTTCTTCTTGCTGTGACATTTCATCAACAATTCCAACTACTTTTTTCTTTTTCCATGTTGCAGGAGGTGTGAAAATGTTATTAAAATTAAAACCACTCGTTGTGCCATTGCTGTTGTGGTTGTTGGATGATGCTTCCTTTCGTTTCAATGTGGATTGTGGCACTTCTGTGGATTTTAAGATTGGAGATAACGATTCCACAACATCTCTTGAAACACCTCTTAAAGAAGGACTTGAATTCATCATTGCCTTTCGTCGTCGTGTGGAAGACGATGGTGGTGTCCGTAAATCGAGTTTGGACATGGAAGAGGACAGAGAAGATTGGCGAGCTCTTCGTTGTTGTGATGGCAAAGGTGAGGACATGGGTGATGAGAAAGATGGATCTATTGTTGAGGATAAACACCACGACGGAGCAGTGCTGCTGGTGGTATTGCTGTTGGAGGATATTCCTCGGATGGCTTTTGGTGTGCTAATTGTTTTTGGAGGAGCAACCACTTCTGTTGTTATTGTTATTGTTTTGGTGGTGGTGGTGGTGGTTTGGTCAAATCTATTATTATGATTCAAATTTTCCTTATTGATTTCCTCAAGAGGAGGAAGATCAACATGATGATGATGATTGGAATAATTAAGAGTATCACTGCTGTTCTGTTTTGGTGGTGAGCAGACACACTTATTGTTGGTATTGTCATTGGTGTTGTTATTACTACCACGTGAAGAGGATGATAAGAGAAAAACCTCATCTTCATCCTTTTCAGTGTTATAATTGAAAAGATTCTTTTGAATGACGAGAGGAGAATCAAGTGTTTGTACTGCTTGTTGAGATTCTCGGTGTGGTTTCTGTGTTCGGAGAGGAGAGGTCATTGCTAAAGATGATTGTTGTTGTGATTGAAATGAAATTAATGGCTCGGAAGAAAAGATAGGAGGTGATGAGTCGTGATCCAATTCACCAAGGATGATGGAATTGAGAGAAGCAGAGGAGGAGGAGGAGGTGGTAATCGAGGAATGGAAGAGATCTTGTTCGGAGAGAAATTTCATGGAACTGTTGTTGGTGTTAAATTTTTTTTCTATAAGTTAACGTTCAAAAATTTGAAAATGGCGCCAAAAGTTTGAATTGAAGAGTCACATTTTGGATTCTCACGAATTGACATAGATTGGTTTGATCCTCCATTATAAAAGATTTCTCTGACTGAAGATTTGATTCCTTTGAAAACCTTTCCATAAATTCAACATTTAACAAGAAAAAAATTCAGGGATGGGTTTATTCGATGATAAACGTTGTTCGATGGTTTTATGTACATTATTTACAAGCCGAACTAAGATACGTAGTGACTTCCTAGCAGGCACCCCGGAAGTAAAGGTGTTTAAACTGCTCACGATAACAGCAGCAACCCCTGGGATTCGAACGCTGGACCAGTTGGCTGCCACAGTTCCAGAAAAACCACATTTAACAAGAAAAAAATGAAAAAAGGTCTTTCTTCGTCATCATCTTCTACCTTGACGATGAGAAGTAGCAGCGGCCACTCTTCATTATCGGCTACTCCACCTCAGCCCTCTCCACACAGAAGATCAAAGGTCATTACCGATGATGATGATGATGTCAATATAATTTTATCGGAAGAGAAGCCTTCATCATCTTCATCATCATTACGAGATATTTCAACGAAACAAAAATCAACAACTAGCGGCAGTAGTAAAAACAAGAAGAAAAACATAGTACCCATTATTCCCGAATATTCATTAATTTATGAATTTTCTCCGAGCATGATTGCCGAGTTTCATTCCAAGTCCATAAGTTGTGTTAAATTTTCTCCCGATGGTTACTCATTGGCAGTGCCATCTGCAGATGGTAACATCAGCGTTTGGAATTTATTGGAAAACAGACAAGAGAATGGATCTTCTGAAGAGACTAGGATTTCGGAAGATCAAAAAGATGTTACCACAGAAAATGGAAAGTCATCAATTTCTGGAAACAAACAAGGAATGATCATGAAACCAACCAAGCGAACGATATGTTCTGGTCATTTTCTCGGTGTCAATGATGTGTGTTGGAGTCCAGATTCTCAATATTTATGCTCTGCAAGTGATGACAAAACTGTAAGAATTTGGTCAGCTGAAGATGGTGAATTATTGAAAACACTTCAAGGTCATAATCAATTTGCTTATTGTGTAGCTTTCAGTCCACGTGGAAATATTATTGCAAGTGGAAGTTTTGATGAAACTGTTCGAATGTGGGATGTAAGAACAGGAAATTGTTTGAGAACATTGCCAGCTCATTCAGATCCTGTTTCTTCGCTAAGTTTTTCTAGAGATGGATCACTTTTAATCACTTCGAGTTATGACGGATTTTGTCGAGTGTGGGACACCACGACAGGTCAATGTTTAAAAACTATACTCGTAGATACTCAGACGCCTCCTCCTCTCTCATGTGCCAAATTGTCACCTTTTGGAAATTATTTACTCATTGCTTGCATGTCCAATCAAGAATATCCACACGCAGCATTAAGGCTTTGGCAATTAAGGCCTGATCCAATAGCAAAAAACATTCGTACATTTCGTGGTCATGTGAATGAACGATTTTCTTCCAACATCATGTTTCATCCCACGCTGAACCTTGTCATTTCCTGTAGTGAGGATGGATTTGTATATATTTGGGACATTCAATCCGGAAATATTGTGAGCAAGCTTAATTGCAATACTGGGAACGATCCAAGAGGAACCAGCAATAATGATAGCAACAATAATAATACTAACACGGATACAAGCAATACTCATCGAACGACAACCATAGACACGGTGGTGCACACACAAACAGAAGAACCAAGTCAATCACATGGAACTGATATGAATATGGATACATCCTTGGATGGTGGTTTTTCTGTTCTCTCTATTGACATCATCTCAACAGTTGACTCGATTGGAACCAATTTTCTGGTCGCTTGCACCAATGAACCACGAATATTGTTATGGCAAGAAGCATTGTCTCATGGAAAATCGTTCTAAATTTATTATGTGACATGATGAAAATAATAATGAATATATATATATTATTGTGTAAATATATTGAAAATATAGACTCGATAAGGATCTATGAGAGTTACATAAGAGGCCAGATGTCAGTTGTAAGATGAAATGACTTTCCAATTTTCAACTACCATTCTAATTCGTCCATAAATGGAATTATACCACAATTAGATCAATCATACATTATATATATTTGGAATTTGTTGTGATTGATGTTGTGGTTTAGGAGAGATTCTCCTTCTCAGCCACAAACAAATTCATTCCCAATAACAATCATACAACAATAAATTGTCACAACAGAAGAAGAAGCACACAGCCGAATCCACGACACTACAACGATTTGCACCACATTCCATTCAAATATATATATCTGTTTGTACATACATTGAAATCACAGAAGAAACATTGTAAGATACTCGGAAATGATCAAGAAGGACACCATTCATCGATGGATCACATTCATTGCCATTCTTTGCGCGGTGACAATGATTCACATTGCACATGCCTCTTCATTCAACATACTCTCTCGAATGAATTTAGAAAGACCTTCTGAAAATTGGGTCGTATTAGTGGCAGGTTCAAATGGTTATTACAATTATAGGCATCAAGCCGATGTAAGTAATAGTGAACTCTGAGAGTTTTCCTTTTCGTATTCATTATAAATGCATTGTTGAATGATATGGATGAACAATGATGTGAACAGATTTGTCACGCTTATAAAATTGTCACTGAGAAGGGAAAAATTCCAAAATCCAATGTCATTACCTTCATGTTTGACGATATTGCCTACTCGAAGGAGAATCCTCATCCAGGTGTGATTATTAATGAATACAATGGAACGAATGTCTATATTGGGAAAGAAGCCATTGATTATCGTGCCAATGATGTCACTCCACAAAATTTCTTGTCTGTGTTGAGAGGTGAGAAAATGTCTGTTGGAAGTGGAAAAACACTCAATTCTGGACCAAATGATAAGGTTTTTATTTACTTTTCGGTAGGTTATTGAAATATTCAATGATTTAATTTGGAAATACATTCATTGAATTTTCAAACATTTTCAAACATTTACAATTTTGGCAAACATTTGGCATGTCAAATTTGTGAATTCTGAAATGACATTTCTTCTCAATTCATTGTATCGATGCAAATGCTTCTTTTCAAAATTACAGGATCATGGAGCCACTAACGTGTTGGCCTTCCCAGGATTTTCACTTCTACATGCCAGTGATTTATTTGAAACTCTTCAATTCATGTATCAAAATAAGAGATATCAACAATTAGTATTCTATGTCGAAGCATGTGAAAGTGGAAGTATGTTCAATCAAATTCTACCATCCAGCTTGAATATTTATGCAGAAACTGCATCCACTCCTTTTGAATCTTCCTATGCCTGTGATTACAGTAATGAATTTTCCGCATACCTGAATGATTGTTATTCCATTAATTGGATGAATGACAGTGACATTTCTGACATTCGTGAGGAAACAGTTGGAGTTCAGTTTGAAAAGGTTCGAAGAGAGACAACGACTTCTCGAGTGTGTCGATACGGAGATTTTGTGATTGAGAAGGAACCCTTAATTAATTTTCAAGGAAATAATTCGATCAAGTCTATGATGAAGCAATGGTCTTCGGAAGAAAATAGGAAGAATGCTTTTGCTCGTATTTTCAATCAAGAAAATGGTGCCAAAGATGTCACTCGCCAACCCATCGATTCTCGAAAGGTCTATGAAGATTATTTACAAAGAAGACTTCGAACCTTAATGAGCTCTTCCACAGCTTCACTCTCTGAAAAATTGCACATTCTTACCTTAATTGAACAATATAGAGAATCCATGAAAAAATCGGATAGAATTTTCAATTTCCTTTCCGATCAATACCAATTAGAGAAAATTCTAAATCTTCGAAAAGCCATGTTAAACAGAGAACTGGATCCAGATTCTGCATGTCGAACACAAAGTAGTTTATTGGCTCATCCTCAATGTGTGAAACAATTGATTCAACTCTTTGAAAAACGATGTGGTTCTTTTGATGAATATTCCTTGAGATATATTTCCTATTTGGGAGATTTGTGTGTGAAACAAATGTCCACTCCTTCTGAGAAGCATCAGGAGATGATTCATTCTTTGGATGAAACTTTGATTCGTTTGTGTCGTTAACGATTTTCAGAATCTTATTGTGAAATGTAAAAATAAATCATTTTAAATCAACTAAAAAATTTAAAACAAATTTAAATTTAGATCATATCAGCCATTTCCAATAAGAATAATAATTTTCATCTTATCGAAACTAGTTATTTCCGATCTGAGTGAATTGCATTGCGGTAGTCGAAAAGTAGAAACAACAACTCCATATGAACGATCATCATCATCATAAAAATTATGATAATTTTCATCATTAATACTATTATAAAATGTTTCAGGTTTCATTGGGTAGATCGATAACCGATGCTTGGTTAATTATATTGCAGATTGTTTTAATTCAATCTATTAATTATTTCCTTCTAGTGTTGTTATGTGTAGTGTTTTGTTTACCATTCGGATTTGTTCCAACATTGGAGCAGTTATTTTCATATAAGGCGATTTCAGTTTTTAGTTTGTTTGGATGGATTAACATTGTTATTTGGTTGTTGGACGGTTTTATTGGGTTTGTATTGGGATATCATCATGATGATGCAATTATTAATTGTAATATTTATTTTGTTCGTTATTTATTATTAATTGTTATAATTATTTCAAATTTACAAATTATGAATGATTGTCATCACACGCCTTTCCTTCCGAACTGGTATATATCACACCCTGCAGAGGATTTCTCTTATTTATGGTGGTGAGGAGAAGCAAAAAGTGTATGGATTTCACCATCACTTTCCATGTCATTCATCTTTTACTGTGCATCATTTACAAAGCATTTCCAGTGTATTGGGAGTGGTATGTGTGTGTGATTTTACACAGTATCACCATGACATTGGTGGGTGAATTTTCATGTTATTGGAGAGAACAGAGAGAAATTAATTTGCCATCCACAAATCGTTCCACTTCTACTGGAGGTCGAATGATGAGTGATTCTCTCTCGACAACAACCTCATCTCAACAAGAATGTCATGCGGATGACGAAGATGAAGAATCTGTTATTGGAGATTCTCAAGTAGCAGAACGAACAGCTTTCCTTTCGAACACCACAAAGGAGGAAAAGGCTCACTAAATATTGCCTTCTAACTATTACTAATTTAACAAAATCAATAATTTACAATAATTTAACTTTTAAGATCTTACAAAATTGTACATGCATCAGCATTTCCTTGATACTTGTTGACAATATTATACTTGTTAAGAATGATATTCTTGCCACCTCCAACCCAAGTTTCATATTCGGTTTGTGATGACAAATTTTGTTGCTCATCAGTTCCACCTTCAGGTTGTTGTTGTTTTGTTTGTTCTCTCTCTGAAGATTCATAAAATCTACCAAGCATGTACTCGTTCGTTCCTTTCTCAAAATAAATAAAATAGGACTCATCAAAATAGATTTCTTTTTGTGTGAAAATTTGTTCGTTGCATGACGAAAGAGTTGGCAAAGCAAGTACTCGAACTAATTTTCCAGCACCACGTCCACAAATACTCCAAATTCTAATAACAGATTCATTAATGCAAGCAGTAGCGACCATACTTCCTGCTGCAATGATCTTAACACAAGATACTGGACCAGGGTGAGGTAAAGTCATGAGACAATTTCCAGTGTGCAAACTCCATACTTTTACAGTCTTGTCTGCCGACCCTGAGACCATCACATTGCATAAATCGATGAGTTCTATGTTAAGGGAAAGTGTAGTGATGGTGGAGTGATGACTTTCGAATGTATGTAACAAACGCCAATTATTGACAGAACTGGAATGGCTAATGTCGTAGACATAAATTGTTCGATCCACAGAACATGCAATAATTTGCTGTGTCAGTTCCCAAATTTTGATTTCTTTTGCTTCTGTCGGTAACTCTTTCAACTCGAATGTTTTCGTAAGCTTTTTAAGTGTAATGTCATAGATATGAACACAATACTGGACTGGCACGCGTGCCATTTTCACAATGGCCATACAGGTCTTGTTGCTCAATAATTTAACAGCAACAATGTAATCTTTAGAGTATGTCACCTCCAAAAATACTTCATCTTTTAGCAATTCAGTTCCTCCAATTACAACAAGTGTTGAATTGATGTGATAATAACTAGATTCTGTATAAACAAAACAAAGGACACCGAATTGATAATCAAAAGGCGAATGAGAAAGATATGAATATGGGAAGTGTAAAATCTCCTTATTGAGGCTAATAGTATCCTTTTTGGTTTGTAATTGTTGACGAGCCAGTATAGACAATCTATCCTTGTAATGCAAATAGCCTCTAACTAGAATTCCATCAATTTCTGTCCATCCAGAGGGAGACTTTCTTAAATCCAAATCAATACGAACTCTATTTGTAGCGTATTCTCTCGTGAAAAGTTTTGGAGCAAAAACTCTGGCACGCTCCATCATTCTGCAATTTGTGTCGTAGGGTTTTCCAAGCCATATTGTATCCCAGCACTGGTTCGCTCGGTCCCAGAGTGAAATTTTGAAAACTCCTCCTGGGCAAAATGTTTCGAAAATTCTGATCTCGGTGATGTGCATGTCCTCTTCAATCTCAAACTCTAAAAATTCCAAAGAGCCAAAACCAAATGAACGATTTGAAGGAGACCAAGCGGTTCCAAACGATCCATATTTTGGATAAGTATTAACTACGCCAATAAGATTTAACACAGAGAAGGGTGGATAGTCAGCACGTGAGTGAGCTGTTGACAGATTGTTATCAGCTGTTGTGGCAGCTGCTCCGCTTTCAGATCTGAAATTTCAGCAATGATAATTTTGAATATTTTCCAAAATTATTGGTAAATTTGAAATGGCAATATTTAAACATTTCAGCCATAAACAAATTAAATAATTATTAGTAATTGAAATACACATAAGTATAAATAATAATTGTCATGGTCCATGTTAAAATCATTGCTTTTTTTGTAATTCAAAAACTTACCTATTTCTTGAAATATACTCACTGCTACAATTAATGACGCGTGCAACCCATTGTTCATATATAAAATCATCTGTTTCAGAGAGCAGGGTCTCGTGAAGTTCCCTCATGGACGAAATTGGAAGATCATCTTCAAACATGTTATTCAGAATTTGTTTTCTTTGCCCTGTTAGTCTATTTGCAACATGAGAATCTTTGGCACTATAGAGAGAATAGGTAAGTAAGTCGTATGAGAAATGATGCTTGAATGGTTTGGTAGTATGTCTAAAGTTTTTACGAGTATTAAGTATAACTCTTCCATCCAATAAACGAACGTCCATAAGATGAAAGCCATTACTCTTCCAGTCTTCCGTATTGGTTGAAGAATAATTCATAATTCCTCCGAATTCATCGACAAGTCGCTCTCGTTCCTTTTCAAGTTTTTCTTTTTCTTTTCGTACCTCTTCTTCGTCACTGACGTAAACTGTGCGCTTTCCAAGGGTTGGCCTCACTGAGGTATTCAAAATGGTGACTTTGTTTGACTCCGAGTCTTCCAAAGATGATTGATCCAACTTGTTTTGTGATGAAGCCGATGAAACATTGTCATTATTTGCATGAGTTGAATTGTCAATATCGATCCAACCTTTGCCCTTAATGGCTTCCTTCAAGCTTGAAGAACTCAGAGTTAAAATTTTGAGATCGGGTTGTGTGTAAACTTTCATGAGATGTACTTGTCCACATCTATACAAGCGTTGCATTTGTTCACGATATTTGACAGCATTTCTCCAGTTACATCGAGGTCGTTTGTAATATTCGCGCTCCTCTTTTTGAATCAGTGCAGGTGAAATAATGCAAGAATGACTTGTATCACTATTATTGCTAACGGGTGATCCCTGTTGTTGTGATTGTTCCAAATTATTGTTGATTGATGATACAGGCGGCAACAAGGTTGAGAATGAAGAATAGGAAAGAGTGGGAGTGAGTGGCTGCATCGTGGCTGACAAAGGAGATGAAGACAACACTGGAGGGTTATTGGCGGAAACTCCATTCGTTGTTGTTGATGATCCTGAAGAGCCAGAAGTGGTTCCAATGGGTGTCGAAGGAGTACTACCTGTTGTTGATGGTTGTTGTTGTTGTTGGCCACTCGAAGAAGCAGCTGGAACAATCACTCGATTGTAGTCATGATAAAAAGTGGTGTAGGGATCATACTTGTTGATAAAGTATTCCAAGAATTTACTCTCATCCGTGGCAACATTTTGGAAGATATGACTTGCTTTGCAGCAACTTTCAATATCAATTCCGTCCATAAAAGAGAAAATTAAAAAGATGATGGATTCATTGAGAGGGAGTTTTCGTTTGTTTCTCGTTCGGATGGATATCAGACGTTGTTTTTGCTTTTTCGTATAGATAGGGTTGATGAGATGAGCAGGTTGTTGTGGTAGTTGTTGATAAGAGATGTTGCTGCTTGAATGGGGAGTGGAGCCACTCATCGATGCAGTTGTTGCCTGTTGAGACATTTTTGATGATGACTTTCGAGCAAAAGTTTATCGCACAGTTTGTTCGTTTGTTCGGAGAATGTTTTTGGGAAACACAACACTGAAAACAAGATCTATTTAATTCTTAAAAACTTTCTTTAGGCGATATAAGGTGGTGAATGGTACTCCTGCTCGATCCTCGAAATATCCTTCGTATCGAAATTGAGCGACTTTCATTCCCTTGCATTCGGTCATATCATCAGGGGAAGCTTCTGTCATTAAATGTTGATCCATGCTCTTTGCTGACTTTTTGCAAAATCCAAGTATTTGAAAGGATCGTTGGCGAGCTAAGGGAAGGTTGTGAGGAGCTTCCTCTGGTTCATTCATAAATCGATTGAAAACCTTTCCCATGAGGACCGATCCGGACACTGCAAAAACAGAGAGGATCCAATTTCTCTTTGATAATCGTCTTGGCACACTTGGGTAGTATTTGTGTTTGACATTGTAGATGACCATGTCCATAGCGATTCGTAGTAATGGGTGACAAGGAATACTTCCAATGAATGACACAGACAAACCAAAGGATGGTTGTGAGGGTTCTAACGGAATGACAAACGTTGCGTTTGTGTGTATCCATGAGTCTAAGGGTTCCAGCAGAACCATATCAGCATCTGCATAAAAGCCTCCGAACAACCATAACACTGCATACCTCCAAAAATCAATTTTAAAGGCTGCAGGAGTCAGGTTTTCGAATGCAAATACTTCATCGGAATCTGCTCCAAAGTGATCAATCAAAACTTGCAAAGCCGCCTTGTTTCCATAGTACCGATGTTCATAATCCTTATTCAAATACTTGAATGTATGTAATGCTTTGGTCATGTTGGGTGGTAACTCGTCCTCACTCTCTGGCCGGAACGTTTGGTGGATGATTTTGGGAATTAAGGAAATGTTTGAAGAAATGCCATCGGTACAATCAATTAATATTTCCTCTTCATATAATTGCGAGGTGTTTAAATAGTCATTCGGAATGTTCACGGTTGTAATATATATGATAGTGTACACGTAGAGTGCAATAATAATTCCAGTTATTCCCTCTGGAAGGAAATGCCTTTTGACATTCAAGGCTTTAGAGCGCCTCATATGAATGGTTGTAGTTGTTTTTCTTTTTTCAAAGTTCGCCAAAGCTTTGGAGAACAAATTACTAATATTATGGAATAATATTCATTGAAATATTAAATATAATATTAAGTTGCGGTAATGTCGTACTAACTATCCATTAGGCATCAAAGATGATGACGGATATTTGAAATCCGTACTTTTTATCAATCATCAGAAACCGCATCCAACCGTCGACGTTGGAATGGATCGTCATTATCTTTCGAACCAATTTCTATTAAGGGATGAACAACCTTAAAAAAAGGGAAATTATTTCAATAACAACTCTCTAGACAAACACCTTCCTTTCCACAAATAATCTTCCATAGGGAATTTGTGCAGTTGACGCTTTATGTTCCTGTCTAAACTCTGGATATTTCACTTGGACCAACTTTGTTCCTTCACATGCGTCCTCAAGGGGAAGGGCAAAAAACGATTCCTCATCAAAAAAATCGTGACAGCAATATCCAATAATCTGCACGTTTTTGGATAGAATTTTGGTAATATTGTGCGGAACTTCTTCTGGCTCATGTACAAAGCGATTAATGGCCTTTCCTATCAAAATAGGCCCACTCACTGCTAAATCAGAATGTCTTGGATGAACTTTGGTGTTTGGAACACCAGGATAAAACTTGTGCTTGACATTGTAAATGACCATGTCCATTGCAATTCTCATAATTGGATGTTGTGGAACACTTCCAATGAATCCATTGTGAAAACCAAATCCAATCTTTTCCAAAGGAATCACAAAACTTGCATTTGGAGAAATCCATTTCTCAAAAGGTTCCATCAACAACATGTCTGCATCTGCATAAAATCCACCAAACAACCACAACATGGCATATCTCCAAAAATCAATTTTGAAAGCACCTGGAATTAAATTTCGAAATGCAAACACTTCATCTGAATCATTTCCAAAATGTTCAATTAAAATGTTCAATGCAGCATCATCTCCAAAATATTGGTGTTTGTAATTTGCATTTAAAGATTTGAATGAATGGATTGCTTTTTTCATGGAGGACGGCAACATATCTTCCGATGAAGGAATATAGGTCTGATAGATCCTCTTTGGGATTGTCGTGCGGAGAGGAGTTTCTTCCAATTTTGGGATTTCTTTGCACCGACCCGTCTTGATGAGCGTCTTGTTGTTTTGGTTCAATGTCCAAAGTTGTTTCCTTAATGAAAATATTACTGCGAGTAATAGGATACTCGCTGAACTAATAACAACCAGAGAAGCGTACGGCCATCGTTGTGTCATTTTTTAAGGCTTTCCTGACTCAAAAAATGAACTAACGGCGAGAAGGATATCGTGTTGACCCTTTTAAGAATATCATTCCGATGGATTGGAAATGTATTACCTCAATCACTTTGTTTAGGAAGTTTTGAAGACAACATTCATACATATTCCACTGAGACTTTTCATGGATAGATACCAGAGAATTTTGACCTTGGGAACATATTCGCATTCACTTTGTAAGACTCTATGAAGCTCTTAGGTTGAAATATTTCTTTGTTTTGTCTTACTCAAAACCAGTATAGACAGTATTTCTACTACGAATACTGATCCTTGAGGAGCAAAGAGTTCTGACTACAAGAACACCTTCCTTTCTTGAAATAGTTTGGTGTAGGTGCTTGATTTGGCTTCATGTTCTTTTTGAAACTGCTCAAATTTCACCTTGGCTAACTTGGTCCCAACACAGTTCCTTGAGAGTGATTGTGTATAATAGGTGTCTTCATCCTTGTTTTCATTTGCGCAAAATCCAAGGATTTGAATGTTCTTGGAACGAATTTTGGAAAGATTATGCTGTACTTCATCCGGCTCATTGAGATATCTGTTGATTGCTTTTCCAAGCAGCACAGGTCCGCTGACAGCGAGGTCAGCATGCACCTTTGGAACAATCCGGTTCGGAACGCCAGGGTAAAATTTTGATCTTACATTATATATGACCATGTCCATGGCAATTCTCATAATAGGGTGTTGTGGAACACTTCCAATGAATCCATTGTGAAAACCAAATCCAATCTTTTCCAAAGGAATCACAAAACTTGCATTTGGAGAAATCCATTTCTCAAAAGGTTCCATCAACAACATGTCTGCATCTGCATAAAATCCACCAAACAACCACAACATGGCATATCTCCAAAAATCAATTTTGAAAGCACCTGGAATTAAATTTCGAAATGCAAACACTTCATCTGAATCATTTCCAAAATGTTCAATTAAAATGTTCAATGCAGCATCATCTCCAAAATATTTGTGAGTATAATTTGGATTGAGTATTTTGAATGAATTCATCGCTTTTTTCATAGAGTCCGATAATTCATCTTCTGACGAGGGAATGTACGACTGAAAAATTATTTTGGGTATCCCCTTTGCGCTCGGAACCTCATGTAATTTTTTAGTTTTTTTCAAATCACTGCAATTGATTGGGTGCATGATGTGTGCTTCTCTTTGAAGTGTTGCAATTGGAGAGGATTTTCTTCGTATTGTTATTTTCAGAGAGGTAATCATCACCAAACAAAGGATACCAATCACTGAGGCAGCACTCATCCAAACATATTTGATTTGCATTTTTGAGGCTCTTTTTTTTTGTTTCATCCGAATGTCCCTTAAGGAAGCTTTTGATCCGAAGATTGAATATGGTTGCTCATAATTTATCGTAAACGTGTTGAGATACATTATTCATACCGTTGCGTTGGACCTTATCTGGATGAGCATGGGCAGCCTCAATCAACAACACCTTTGAAAAGTTGTTGTGAAGAAACTTTTTCTCCATTTGGGGTTTGTACTGTTGGTGCATGCATATCGAAAGACCCAAATAGTTCAATCATCAACTCACAGAAAACTTAGTCATATAGATGAATAGTCTTTTGATCGATATTGAAAAAAGCAAGTCCGTTCATCTCACCCAAACATCCATTGTAGGCATTCATTCTCAAACGTGTGACCACTTGACCTGTTTGAAGGGATACAACCAGAGTTGGACTAGAAAAACAATGACATGACCATACTCACGATCCAATAAGATTCGAAACGTTTGAGTCTGTGAGGAGCTGGTGTGGGAGGAATGATCTTGAGGAATTTCGAACCTATTCTTTTCAATCCATTTGTATTGACACGAGTGGTGGTTGTTCGTGTTGTTATTTACCACTGTTGTGGATGTTGTTTCTTTCATTTCGAGTAGATGAATGATCGAATTGCAGCACACCAAAATGGTGGTGGTTTTGGAATGGGAGTTGAAAGGATCCAAGATTTGGATGGTTCGTGTATTCAGATCGCAACTTGTCCATGCACTACTACTGTATAATCCATTATTGGGAATGTAAAATTGATGAAAAGTACTCAACAGACTTCCATCGATGGAATTTAACATGACATATTCCAACATTTTCCACACAACATAAAATTCGATTCATTCCCAATTGTTGTTTTGAATAATGAATGGTGAGTTCTCCTGTTTGAAATTCATTCCATTCACGATTCCAAACTTGTGTACATTCTTGTTCTCCTCGTGACAGGTGCACTTTAAACATTCCTATGTGTTGTGAAAATCAAGTAATTTTGTGTTGGATCAGTATTTGCTCTGAATCGATTCATTGGTGAAGATTCCTCTTCCACACACATACACAATGGAAGTGTACTAGGAATGGCTGAATAATGATATATTCGTTTTAAATATTTTCGTGTCAGCAAATCAAACATGTGAATCTTTCCTCATCGAAAATCACTCACGATCAATGCCTGACAATTGTAGCTGATTTTAATATCATACATGTTTGCGATTGGTCTATGTTCGATTTCGGAAATGATTTATTGGCAAGGTATTCAACAGGTCATCAAAGATCATCTCCGTCTCAGTGCGGATAAGAATTGTGTTGAGGGAAATTCTTTCAAGCAGGCCAATGACACCACTCTTTTGAATCAACTTCCATGATTTTGAACGAAATATAAAAGCTGGCGAAATGCACACTTTGGGTTTGGCTTCTGGATTTCCATTTGAAAATTCGTCAAATCAAAATCTAGCCGAGTGTGTTGTGGCCAGTATGTTATTTTGTTCAACTCAACAATAAACTCGTGATGATGAAAAAAAATTATAAAGCCTTAAAAGACTCCTCATCGAGCGCTCAAAAAAAATGGTGGTGGCGGTCCCGTACAGAAACTATGGACATTTCATCATTGGGTTGTTGGTGTTCGTCAGTGGTATGTGCCTGCTTGCTTGGATGAGGCGAAAGCCTGCCATGAAAAATCCGTATGAGAAGGATTTCATTGGTAAACACAAGTGCTCGTTTAGACCAGCAACATCCATCAGGTATGACCCTGCTGATGATTTGTCCAATCGGATACCTCAAACCATTATTCAAACCTATAAGCCGAGTTCTATTGAAAAGTTACCAGAGTCCATGAAAAAAGCGATGAATTCATTCAAAATACTCAATCCAAATTATACTCACAAATATTTTGGAGATGATGCTGCATTGAACATTTTAATTGAACATTTTGGAAATGATTCAGATGAAGTGTTTGCATTTCGAAATTTAATTCCAGGTGCTTTCAAAATTGATTTTTGGAGATATGCCATGTTGTGGTTGTTTGGTGGATTTTATGCAGATGCAGACATGTTGTTGATGGAACCTTTTGAGAAATGGATTTCTCCAAATGCAAGTTTTGTGATTCCTTTGGAAAAGATTGGATTTGGTTTTCACAATGGATTCATTGGAAGTGTTCCACAACATCCAATTATGAGAATTGCAATGGACATGGTCATTTACAATGTCAAGCACAAGTTTTATCCTGGTGTGCCAACTGTTCTCAAAGGACAATTTCGAGTACTTGCTGTAAGCGGTCCAGTGTTACTTGGAAAAGCAATTAACAGATATCTCAATGAGCCCGACGAGGTAGTCCATAATCTTCCCTTAATGAAGGAAAAAAGAATTCAGGTCATTGGTTTTTGTGCAACCTCGTCCAAAGAAGAAGATATTTATTATACAGATCAAGCTTCGTCTTCAACAACTGGTTCTTGTCAAGGAAATATTGTAGCTAGAGTGAAATATCCAGAATTTATGCAGGAAAATGAAGAAGTGACTAAATCAAAACATTACGACCTGCTGTTCCAAGCTAAAAAAGTGTTTGCCTGAAACAAATTGGAAGAGTCATCGAACGGCCTGTTGTTTGAGTTCATCTGGTGGTTTTGAGATGTTGTAGATCATCAAAAACAATGACTCTTTCAGCAACAAATTGCAACGAGAATTAAGAGTTATGTGTGTTGGGTGTTCAAAAAGAACTTATGCTGTAAATTGTTTAATGAGACCATTTTCTCAACTAATGATCCTTTACAAAGGTTTCCATTCTCTCATGAATACTTCTTGCAATTCTTGTGAGCTTTTCACTTTGGTTAGATTTTGGTACTGGTTGAGGAATGGTTGTAGATAAATCTTGATTTTCATGACTTGATACAGAATCACTTTCATTTGCTACTCCATCAAAACCAATGGTTTCAATCAATCTCTTTCGAATATTCTTTGAAATAGATTTCACATAATTGAATGTGTCATATGAATTTTGGAAAGGGACAAATCGTGTTGTGGGCTTAGGAATAGGTTGTGGTTTTGGCATTTCCTGATGATTGTTCTCTGAAGCTCTACTTTCAGAAGAAGTATCTGAAAAGTGGATCAATGAGTAGATTCTTTGATGGATATTTCGAATAATCTCTGATTGGTTCAACAACATTGCTGGTGGTGCTCTTTCATGAGCGGTGTTCGTTTGAAAGTTTGAGTCGAATGAATAACGTAACATGACAATTCCATGACCACTGCTGCTACTACTAGTGCGATCTGCCACACGATCATTCTTTTTGACCATCAACAACTTGGAGGATTTTAGTTGTTGTTTCACCCAATCTTTCATAAAGAATGCAATCGAAGTGAAAACTAGTTGATTATCGTTCGTTCTGTAAGAAGCAAGTCCAACAGGGATCATGCGATCAGAAAGGTCATCATTACTTTGATTTTCATCATGTTGAGAATTCGATGGTGATTTCACAAACAAGATGGATTTCGAGAACCATTCGTCATCTTCCTGTACTTCCTTTTTTGAAAGATCCAACATGAGAGTAATTTCTTTCGCAAAATTGGAAGATTTGTGACGAAGAGAGTTTGCTGGTACTTTCAACCATTCGTTATTATTGGATGCCAATAAAGTGAATTCAAATTGAGAGGGATTGCGTTCCATTTCTTGTTCGAGAGCTTTCCATTGTTGGGTGAAACAATTGAAGTTCTCTCCATCATCGTCATGCACTTGAGGATTTCTCATGACAAATTGTTCATCCTCTTGCTCGACCTCAATAAGGGCAATATTATTATCCAAGGTGAATGGGTTAAACTTTGGATGAAATTTAATCTCTCGAATTTGTGTAGGTTCTTCCTGTCCATCATCCTCATCATCATCTCCATGAATGACATATTCTTTCACCATACGAATTCTCAATAAGGATGTTTGGATAGGAGTAAAAGCAGAAGCACCTTCATGACTTCTTCGAGAATTGCTCATCAAACAGTTGGCAGGAGCAAGCACGACCAGGGAGTGACCATTCCAACGTTGTTTTCGTACAACCACTCCAGAGCAAATGTGAAGAGGAGAGGAAAAAGAATTAATCTTGAAATCGATATGGGCAATTGATGATGAGGATTCTGAGAAGAATAAGAAGGGACATGAGTCTTGTTTCTCGCCATGGCTGATATTGGCTGTGCAGAGAAGACATCCAGCAAGTAAGACGAGAACAAACAAGACGAACGACCGTGTTGATGGATTCATCTGTTTCTTTTGTTGAGAATATTTTGAGAGCGTAATGTAATGGATAATGTTTCTATTTGAGTGACGTCTTATCTATCAACCTGAATAGTATGAGTGGATAACTAAGATAGTGTTACTGTGATATCCAATAATATTAATAATATATTAATAATTTAATATCCACAATTGTCCACAAGGTGTCATCATTCGCATGTTCAAGAACAAGAGCAAAATTGCATTGGATGAGCGTACTGTTGTTGTAGTCATGATTTTCCGTCTGTGAGTCGACTTTTATGATCAATCTCTTGTGCCTTTAAGGGATGACCTATTGTTTGTAGCCTTTAAGAATCTAGATTTGCAATTCATATCCTAGAGAGTAGTAGAGAGTAAAATGACCTATTTCACACTGAACTGAGCATTTGCTTGATTTCAAGGTAGCATATATTCAAACAGTAGGGGTGATGTAACCGGAACGAAATTTTTCATCAACACAAGCAAAACACTGCAGGGTTCGTCTTGTGGAGGCATAGAAATGAGAAGAGGGCTTGAGTGAACAAACTTGGATAATTCCTCGTCAAGACTTGAAAGTGAATTCATGTTAACGCGATTCGAAATTTCATTCAACATGAGCAAAGTTTCGTTATCATAAGAAACTACAGGATTTAAACATGATGCTTTCAGTGTTTGTCCGTCCTTCACCTGAATCACCAAAAATTGAAGCAGATCCGTTGGTCGCAACTCAAAGTTGTGGTTAAAGAAGAGAATGGTGGTCTGGCTGAATGGTCCACTTGATGGCTGTATGTTGTATTGATGTGATGGTAATGCATTGCTACCAGTCATATTCAAAACATTCATTTGACCATTCACGTTTTGTGATGAGCCAGCAAAATTTCCGCTATTGGCAGCCAATGAAGAAGCTCTCTTTTGTTGATTCAATAGTTCGCCAAGTTGTTGATTGACCAATTGTTGTCGCTGATGAATATGATTCAGCATAATTTGTTTTTTGAAATTTGAGTTTGCATCACTGGATTGGTCGGTACTTGGTGTTGGCTGAATAAAGAATTGGTTCATGCTCGCTGATTGTAATGATGATGATGGTGGAATGGTTATTGTCTTGTTATTAATACCGAGCTGATTGGTAGTGCTGTTGTTTGTATTATTATTATTATTCGATGATGTATTGTTTGATGGTAGAGCTAAGCCCGCAGTGGAATTCACCTGCTGTTGTTGAAAGGATACGGTTCTGTTAAATTCGTTGTTGTTTTGATTGGTTAATAGTTCAGATTCAGATTGTTGTTCAGCCCCTCCTTCGGATGTTGGTGCAGACACACTTAACCTCGTATTGTTGTTAATATTATCACGATTAGTACTCTCAGCAGAAGACTGGTTGATGTTTGGTTGAAGAACGGAATAATGGGCTAATTGGCTCTTGTGGTGATTGTGGTTCTGAGAAGCAAACAAAAACGAGGAGGAGGAGTTTTTTTTCGAGTAAGGTTGATTGGTTGGATGTGCACATGATGATTGGTCAAGATTATCCAAATCCTCCGAAGATGTGCAGATTGGTCGGAATATGTTGTGATCCAAAAGATTCTGACCGAGAGTTGAAGTGATATTTGTGTTGGAGATTCGTTGATGATTGCTGGATGACTGCAGGGTCAGGTTGTTGCAGGAGCTTTGCTTTGTGTGGTCATTCTCTTGTTCATCCTGCATTTGTTGTTCTTGATGCTCCCTCATGGAGGGATCATGCAAACAAGAATCCTTGAAATTGGCAACAACATTTTTGCTTCCGTGTTTGAGTTGTAGAAGGGAGCTAAGTTTCTGAAGTGAGGCTGGAGAGCTCAAAATGTTGTTGTGGCCTTTGTGATGCATCAACGCGTTGCATCCATGAGCAGTTGTTGCGGTGTGTATTAAGCTTTTCGCAACTCCGTGAGAGAACGGAGAGAGTTGTGCGGAATTGAGAAGAGCATGCTTGGTATTGTTCATTTGTTGATGCAAAGCGTTGAAACGAGAAGTAATGGTACTGTGGTTGGAAATGTTTGATGTAGGCGTTTGGCTTTGCATGAAAGATGAAAGTGAATCATTCTTTTGGGAGGAGCCTACACAGGAAGTAGTTTGAAGTTGGAGAGATTGGTTTGTACAGGGTCCATTATTGAGCATGAGGGCAGCATGAGAAGAGTTGTTCTCACTCCCAACGGATGCTGATGGTAGTAATGCAGGTTTCTCAATGGTTTTTGTGTTGGAACGATCAACATTCGATGAAGAAACGCTGCTGTAATTATTAAGATTCATAACGGCCAAACTGTTGCCATGATGGTGGAGTGGATCCGTGGTACTGCTGTCGCCTGTGGCCTCAAATGTTCTCTCACCAACCTCAATATCGTTCTCCTTCATGAGAAGCCACTCCAGAATCCAGTATTTCTCATCACTCAACATGTAAACCACACATTTAGGAACACGTTCCTTCTCATGAAGAGCCGAAGCTTTCTTGTGATACACAAAACCGATTTGAGTTACAGTTTGAGAACGGTCTCGGAATTGCACCACATCACCACACTTGTAATAAGGCTTGAAAGGGAGTGGTTGTTGTTGGTCTTGATGATGAATAAGATCGCTGAAAGAGGCGTAACTGGAGGTTGTGGGTATATTGGAGTCATCTAATGATTGCTGCTGCTGTTGCTGTTGAACGCGTGAGGTCTTTCCATGCGGATGACTATTTTCCAAATCATTACTCGAGAAAATTTTTCTCAACTTTTTTTTGTATTCATTCCCTTCTTTGTCGTAAATGACTGACTTCTTTTTGAGGAGATGTTTGTCGTTATTACTATGCGTGGACTCGTTGGTGAACGGAGGTGGTTCAGAGGAAGTTGTGTTCATATTGGTCATGATTGAGCGAGTGTTGTGCGTGTATTGAAGAAGGTGTTGTTGGGTTTTCAATGTGATGTCAGATAGTACTATGGACCATGAGAGGGAATCGATCGGAGTGATGAACTAGTTCTACGCGGAGAGGAAATTTGAAGTCGTAGTATGTCGGAACTACTTCCAATGAAACAAAGAAGAAAGCAACACTTGAGATAAATAACAGAGCCTCTAGAGAATAGGTTCCGAAGCAATTGTTGGATATCCAACGGTGTGTACTTGATGACTTTTCTTTCGCTAAATTAATAAAATACCTATCGTCTTGATTGTCTGCTGCCTGTTTGTTAGACACCACCTCTCTTGATGCACATTAAGAATGAACAACATCAACAACGGAGATTTAATACGCTGTTCGTAGTTTTGATCATGGCATTATTACCTCCCTTGGAAATCGATGCGAAGTATCATCGGCAATTTTTGACGGCCTTTTAAGAATTTCTAAAAAGTCTTTCACATGTGATGCCATCGAATCGAGAAGCCACACAGCTGTGTGGAAAGTGAGAAAATCCAGATCTGTTCAATGGCTCACACGAAAGTCAATGGAAGGCAACACATTCAGCATACAAAACTCCTTTTAAGTCGTCATTCACACATTGGATATTTCTATCAACCTCTTCTTGGTGTTAGTCATGACATGTCCTGATGCCATTTTGAAATGAAAACGTTTAGGTGGTACTTCTCAATGTGGGCTGTGATTTAAATTTGTGTTCTTCTTTCACCATATTAATCTCAAAGTTAAATTCTATTCTTTTTAAAAAACTGGGTAAGAGGACTTAGCTCTTGAGAAATGTCTCCTGCTGAAATGTCGAGCGAATGACTGCTGGCAGAGTTGGGATAAGGGCAGTGATCAGCGCCACTAAGGTTGCCCAAGGTAGAACTTTCCAATCTTGTGGTAGAGTTGACAGTTGTGTCAACATTATTAGAAGAAGCATTAATCGTTCTAAAGAGAAATGTTGGAACGTCATCCTCCTCTTCATCATCTTCACAGGCGTTGTTGAGTCCTAAAAATTCGTCAGCACTTCGTTTAAGGGAAGTATTGTGCGTAGAGGGGAAGGTATAATGATATCTTGGATGTAGACCTCCATTATTGGAGCGATGATGATGCCGGTTCGGCAGCGTTGACACATTTCCTGACATTAAGGCACTTGCAAATGAAAAATCAGAGGAGAAATTAAGGTCGAAGGAAGAGGACGTTGAAGGGTTTGTTACGATCGGTTGAGAAGAGGGACTCGAGAACTGGAATGAAAAGGAAAAAGGATGAGGAGGAATAGTATTGTGAGTACTACCATTCGCCGCTTCAGTATTTGTGGTGTTTTGAATCGTTGATGTAGTGGCAGATGAAGAAGCCACAGAAGGTGACATGTTGGCTCCTTCGCAATTATTACTCGAATGTGCTTTCGATGGAGAATGAGTGTCACCAGAGAGAGGAGACAACTTATGAGTAGAATCAACATTAGGAGTATTGCCACTGCTGCTAGAAGCATGGATACAATCCGTTGCTTGAACAGAAGGGCTGTCACTAATTTGGTTATTATCAGAGTTGGTTATTATCATCATGGAATCTGTTTCAGAGGGGTGTGTAGTAGCTGCTGTTGTGGTGACGTCGTTCGAGGGTGTTGCTTGTGAATTTGCATTGTGATTGAGAGAAACGTTCCGTTGATGATGTTGCATACAATCTGAAGAATTGTTAGCCATATTACTATTTGTAAAAGTTGCATGATGGTGTTGTTGTGATGCCGATGTTGAAGGTGAAGTGGTATGGGAGGACGCAGACACAGTAGAATTTATATTATTACCACCATTGTGTTGAGTTGATGAAATTTCTTCCTGCAAAACTTGATTAAGAAAGCCAAGAATAGTCTCAACTGGAATTTGAATATTGGAATAAGGCGTGTTGAGAGGGGTGTGCTGATGATGCAAATTGCAATATTGAAGAAGCATGGTTGAAATTCTACGAATCGCCTTCCGAACTCCTTGTTGGTGTGACTTTCTGTACGATTGCAGGGACATGGTGTAAAATTGAGCAACGGAATTTGCAGATTGTACAAACTGTCGGTTGAGTTGATTCTCGTCCTCTACCACAGAATTTACATTATTGAGAGTGGTTTGGGAAAAAACCGTTGAAAATAAACTTGCAGGTGTAACCGCGGAAGTATGATTATGTGTCTGATGAATATTATTTGAGTTTTGAGCGGCTGAAAATGAATTTCCAATTTGTTGTTGATGCCTTGAATCATTATTATGAAAAGGATTTGATCCAACTCTTTGATTATTGTTATTACCATCAATAATGGACGAAGAACTCATAGAAGTGGTATGAAATAAATTTCCAAACGATGATGTGGTCGGTCCCGATGATGATCGGACCAAAGCGGATCTGCAGGCTCCTATTGATCCAGCACTGCTGTTGTGGTTGTTGTTGGTGGTGGTAGTGGTGGTGTTGTGATTGTTCAACAGAGTGTTTCTTGCAGAAGGATTCATTTTTTTTTGTTGTTTTAATGGAAATTCAGAAAGTCGCGAAAGAATTCAATCTCTCCTTCAAAAACAACAACAACCCATCCTCAACAATTTTTTGATGATTCAAAGGATTGATTTTCAGAGAGGTGTAGTTTTTATGGTGATAAGACTTGAGAAAACTTGTCCTCACAGAAATGAAAACCAGTATCAGTTACTCCTTTTAGTTTCATGAGAGTTTTTTTAATTTCCTTTCATTAAGGAATGAATCATCAAACAGAGTTCAGAACAAAATCGAAAGATACGACTTTATAGCATGAAGGAATCATGAAGGAAAACAATAGAGTGGTCAATCAAACAGTCAAAAGATTGAGTGGCCACTCAGCCGTAAAAGAACACTTGCTGCCTAAAGTGAGAAAGTGCTCTCTCATCTGACTTTCGGTTCATTGAATATTCGAGAGGTGATGTTTTTAGGGGGTGTTGGACCAAATAAATGAAAAGACAAAACAGTTCCCAGAAAATGGTACATTGACATTTGACACTCTTGAACGTTGAAAAAATTGTCACAACTTCCCGAGTTGAGTTCTCTCCTTCAACACACACCAATCGCCATGACACTGCAGAGTGACTGTGTTCATCGGTGCATTCATCATACGCACAACAATTATCCTACAATCTCTTCTTCTTTCTTCACTTCATGGTTCAATCCTCTTCGAATTTCTCTTCTTCCAACAAGTTGGCAAAAACATCTTTCAAACACCTCTTCCACTAATTCTCCTCCTCCTTCATCTCTTCTTCTTGTATTATTATTATTGATACTAATTCTAGTACTTGGTAGTTCGGTTCAAGGTGCCGAATCATCCATTGTGTTCATTTCTAGCAAATCCTCTCATCCATTGAACCATCATGATAAAATCAATTCACATTCCCAGAATCACCAATCTGACGTTCATCATCTTCATCAACCTTCTTCTTCCTCTTCTCATGAAGTGACTCACTTCCGTAAAGAAATTATTTCACCACCACCACCTTCCTCAAAAAGCAGCAACTCCCTATTATCGAATACATTTTCGAATGTTCGAACAACTTCTCAACAACAAGAAATTCCCATCTTTTCAATTCCTTCTTCTCTCACACTCTACTCGAACACACCTTTGCAAATTCCAATTCTTCTGACAAGTCCAATGACCACCAAAACAAAATTTGAATATTCTTGGAAAATTACATGTTGTTATTCGAGAGAACAACAACAACTTGTGTCTGATCAAGTGATTGTTTTAAAAAGTGGTACTTCTTCATTAATTTCAATGGGAGAATATGATCAAGATGTGATTGGAAATTTCACACAATTTTATCGAAATTTTGGTGTTTCTTCTTCTTATTTGAAAAATTCGAGTATTGGATGGCGAGTGGATTTGGATATTACTGGAAGAGGAGATTTTGATGTCATTACTTATCAAACTTCGAAAACTATTGATGTGAATTTTAAATTATTGGGAGCTCATGCAAGTATTAAAGGAGAGAATCAGGAATTTTCAATACGAGAGGGAACTACAAATGTCACCATTACTCCAATCATACAGAACTATGATCGATTATTTAAGAAAATTGATAAGAGTTTGATGGAATGTAAATGGAGTTGTCAATATATGGACACGACCAAAACTGATTTCAAGAATTGCTCAAATTTTGAATCATTCAACACATTTTCCAATTCTAATTGTAGACCCATCAATTTGGCAGACAAGATTGAAGGGAATATTATCAATGTTGATCATTTTCTCGTTGGAATTACCTATCGATATTTGAATTTGTACTATATTGAGTCTGAAAAGTACACAATTACTCTGATTCCACTTGCATTCAATGACAGCAGTCCTGTAATACTTAGTTTAGAAAGTAATATTGACATGTTGCAATATCATCCTCCCAACACGGCTGCCTTTCTGTATCCAGTTTTCACACAATTGGTTTACAATACTTCACAAACCAAAACATTAATTTTCTATTGGGAAAACGAACAAACTGGAGACTTTTTTCCGTATCGAAATTTAACACTTTCTTCATTGGAACCCAACACTCTTTACTCGATGAAATGCACTGTTTACTATGTGGGAAAACCTCAACAAAAAAGTTCAATGAGATTGACCTTTCGAACAGCAAATAGTATTTCAAAACCTACTTTTAATCTTTTAACTTCTTCAATCGAAGCTTTCACTACTCGAGTTCAGTGGAGTGGAAATTTAGGAACCTCGAGTGCCAACGAAAGTCTCTGTTTCACACAAGTGTTTGCTGAGACTTCCACTTATGGAAATGTGAGCTTGACCAATGGTGGATTTTTGTGTTTGAATAATGATTCATCGACGACTATTTTAACATTGCGGCTCCCATTAAGAAGAGTTGCAGATTACGATACGATCAAATTATATTTCATGATCACCGATGGAATTACTCAAGAATTGTTCACTTTCACTTCATCATCAAAGTCTACAGTGATTACCAATGTTGTTACAAGTGATAAGATGTCTCAAACTTTGTTGAGTGTGTTTAATAGCCAACAGTCAAGCACTTTTGAAAATGAAAAACCATTTCTTCCGTCACAATTACTCGTTGCAACTTATATCATGAATGACTTTTACACCTATTATGGAAAAGCAATACTAATGTCAACGTCTGATTATGGAGTGATGGCTTCCACTTATTCCACACTTTTGATGAACATGAACTCTTATTGTAACCAAGATGATTCTTTTTTTGAGAATGTGAAATGTTTAAGATTTTTAGGAGCCATGTTAGGAAGCTCTAAACTCACGACTACCTTCTCTACATACTCTTCGACACAACAATATTCATCAACAAGTAGTTTAATTTTCAGAGAAATTCAAAAATTTCTTTATAATCTTTCGTTGCGTTCAGGAACGATTCTCTCCGATTATATGACAAGTTTATACATGAATCAAGTGGGAGAGAAATATACAGGAGATTTCTTTGAATATATTCCACAAGCGTATCAAGCAATTTCTCCAGCTAGAGTATATGTCACCTTTTACAACAATTTGATTGTGGAAATGAATAGTAACACGATTAGTGACAGCTCATTCAAGTTATCTCAGTACATGATCAATAGTTCGGACAAGTTATCCTCTTTTAGTACTTCCTTTTCATTCATGACAAAGGTCAAATTGGACACATTTTCGATTCACACGACATTTTCCTTGAAAGATTCCATTCAAGTTCAGCTTCCAGAATTGATGAATATTTTACGCGCCTATTCCAACAGTGATACTTTTATTGTTTCTCTTCAAATCACTCCACCAAACAACGTGACAGATTCTCCCTGTGAAAATGTGAAAGTATCTTCCAAGAAGCTACAATTTCAAATCATGGATTCACAAACCAATTCGAAAATTCCACTCAGTAATTTAACAAGCCCAATTTTATTGAAATTACCAATTCTTACAGGATCTTCAAATGCCTCCTTAGGAAATTCATCCTCCTCCAAATGTGTCTATTTCGATGAAAGTCTTTCCACTTGGTCAACAAATGGATGTAATTTAGTGAACACAACACTCACTGATTTTTATTGTGAATGCAATCACACCACATTATTTTCAACTCTCACAAACTTGTCAGGAAACTCAAATATCACAACACCTGAAGTCACATTTACCTTAATTCCCTTAATTGTAATTTCATCTGTGACAGGTGGTGTTATATTAATGACACTTGGTGTTGCAACGATCATTCAATGTATTCTCCATCTCTATAGAAACACCAATTCTTTCGATTCTGTTGAATTTTTATTACCAGGAGAATTCAAACCACATTCACATCCGAGAAAAACAGCTTCTCCAAAACAAGAACAACCACCTGTCAAAACTCGATATCGAGATTTAACATTTGGAAAAAAGATTTGGGAATGTCTTAAAGAATTTCATCCCATGATTGGACTTGTCTTTCCAAAACGATATTTTAAAAGAATTCACATCAAAAAAGTGGATCGTCTCGTCATTCTCATGGTTATTTTCATGACCATTAGCACCACCAATGTGTTGTTACTCTCAACGAATTACACGACTTCCAATTGGGCAATTTCCATTCCAGCAGCCGTTGCATTAGGAGCTGCAGAATTATTTCAAATTCCTGTGATTTTGTGTGTTGCTGTGAAATCTCTATTTTGGAAAGTCACAGGATATGCCTATAGTTCTTTATTAGCATTTGCATGTTTAATACTTTCAATTTTAGGGAGTGCTGGAGTTTTCACACGTCAAAAATTGAATATGGATATTCTAAATTGGCTTTATAATACTTTAATTGCTCTCGCTTGGGATTTAATTGTATTGAAATTAACATTTGCAGCATGTATGGCTTTTCTATTGGAAATCAAAATTACAATTGAAGTGGAAATTGAGGAATATCGAAAGAAAAAGAGGCAACAAACTATGACATTAGATCAACAACCATCCTCCTCTTCAAACCGTCGTGTCATGATCACTGTGGAAAATAATGTCAAAATTCCAAAACTCGCCCTCCATGTGGGTCAATTTAAAAAGCCTCCAATTCCAAAACTCAATTTTCATGGAAAAATTGAAGGTTATACTTCTCCTAAAGACAACAATATTAATGAACTTTCTTCTCTACATGCATCTGAGAGTGAAAGAAGTGATGATGATTTTACTGCTACGACAAACACGAGTGAAATGCTTTCAGGTCATTATTTGAAACAAACTCCAAAAGAGAATTCAAACAATCATGTCAATAATCATGTCAACAATACTGTCAATCCAACAGCTACAACAACAACATTGGTGACCACCATTTCTGAAATGGATCCATCGAATAAGAATGAAACAAATTCAACACATGTCTTTTCGAATAATTTAACAAACGAAGAGAAGGACATTGAGAAAATGAATGATTTCGACCAACAATTAATTGTTCATTCTTCACAACAACAAGAAAGTGATAAATTGACGACAACATCAAAAACTGAAGATTGTAATACTGAAGATTTGTCACAACGGCATTCAAATGATGAAAATGACAACATTCAATCATCCACTCCTCAACAACCTCAAGAAATCATTTCTAGCAATTTTGATCAAACTCTTGATGATGAACATTCAAAAGACACAACGAATTGTGACCTTTCCATCACTATGGAAAAGAATGAAAAAGATGTGAAAAATCATGACGATTCAGAACTCGTGTTGAATTCTGATGTGAAATTGGATGAAAAGAAATCTGAACAATCTTGTCAAGAAGATCTTTCAGAAAAAACAACAACTCGTTCACAACATGTTGATCAGGACACGATAGTGGATGCTCCACATGTTGTGAAAGAAGAATTGAATTTAGAATTGAATCATTCTAACACGTTCATTTCTGATAATGAAATTCAAAAAGTATTGACATCCAACACGTTCACTGAAATTATTGTCATTGATGACCAAGTATTAACAACAGAAAAGAAAGATGATTCTCCACTACTCACCAATGCAACACAAGATGTTTCTTTGATTATTGAAAAATTCATCAAACAACAACATGAATTCAACACTCGAGATTCACAACCTCACGAATGTTTTAACATGTCATTCTTCATGAATCATCTGTATTCAGATGTGAAGATTCAATTCACAGAAATGAAACAAGATTGCAAGTTGAAATATGATTTGACAAAACCAAATTTAAATGAAGAAGAAAAGAAACACTTTCCAAAAGAAAAGTGTAATAAGGACATTTTGGAGTATATTTCTGAAATATTGAATACTGATGAGACAAATGACATGTCGAATTGTGGTGATGTTTCTTCGAATCAATATGATTTAAATGACATCTTTTCAGAAATTCCATTTGAAAAACTGCAAGGAAAAGCCATTCATGAAATTTTGGTCTTAATTTCAGAATACGAATCAGAATTATTGCTTCTCATGAACAGTGGTGGTGGAATTTTATTACCTCCTTCACTTGTCATTTCCTCTCTAGTCAAGAATGCAACTAGTCTCAAAAAAGGAATTACAAATGTCAATTCTCCCATTTCACGTGGTGGTGGTGGTGGTGGCGGTGTGAATTCTCCAACATCACCCATTCGAAGTAATTCCATTTCAAAGAATATATTGGCAAGTGCTAGTAGTAGTAGTAGTAGTGGTAATTTTGGTCTTTTTAGTGCCACTGCTAAAGTCATTCGTGGAGGTGGAGTTAATTTAGATATTTCCACTTCTTCATTGGATCATCATGCAAATACTCCAAAGAAGAAATTGAATTTCCCAAATAATAACCAAGTGAACAATAGTAGCAATCTAATTTCAACTCGTAGTTCAAATTCTTTAAATTCTTTAACTGGAGGTTATTCGAGAAGTAGAACATCGAGTTTTTACAAACCTTATGAAATTGAGGATCACATGATTCGAGTTCACACTCAATTTTTCAGTCGATTCAGGAAATTTATTATGAACCATCCATCTGCCAAATCATTGTTCTTGAATCAGAGTACAAGCAACAGCAACAACAGCAGCAGTCAATCTGATATTCTCGAGTCGAAACGAAAAAAGGCACTCAACGAACTGTTATTGTTACAAACTGTTTATTTACATTTCAAATTGTTGACAGTCACTACAGAAAGGAGAAAATTAATGGCCAAACAAATTATTGCCAAATTCGTGAGCGATGAACAGGGAGAATATTATGTCAATGTTGGATTTTACAAACGTGTCTTGTCATCACTCATTGCAGATGAAAATTTGAATGCAAATTGTTTTGAAAGAGCTTGTGAAATTGTGGAAATTTCTTTAAAACCAATCCTTGCTGCCTTCTTGAATTATCTGTGTGGTCATATGCAAGAAAAAACAATGAAGGATCACACACAGGCAACAAGTGAGATACAATCACAGAATAATACTCCTCATTCCAATTTCCATGGTGAGGAGGACCAAACCAACAAGTTGAAACAAGATCAACATCAAGACATGTGGACGGTGTAACGTGAAAACCAAACTTCCAAAAGTCCATGAAAATAAATTTCACATGAAAATCAATATTTACACAAAAAATTGAATCTAAATATTGTATTACAGACACAATCGAAAAGGAAATTTTGAATGAATCATGATGGGTGTTGAAGAGCTCAGAGAGGTGCCACTAGATGATCCTCTTACTGGAGTCTTGTTGGTTTTGAGAAGATTGAATTCAGCAATAATAAAGGAAAGGACTGGATAAGATGGATTTTCTCGAACAAGACAAGGAAGTCTTGTTCCATTGTTGTGATCGTGACTTGGGTTGTTGGGAATAAGTGTGACAAACCTCTTGTTGTGAATTCAACGATCGGAAAAATGTTTGTGGTGGTGGTTGTGAAAATGATCCAAATTGGGGCATTCTGGACAGCAATGTACTTTTTTGAGAGACATTGGTTGAGAAGGAAGTACTTGTTTCCATCCATTGAGATGTCAACCATTGTTGTTGCTGAATGAGCTCTTGGCTGTCTTTCATGTCACAACGTTGTTGTTCCAATTCGTAGGCCGTTTGAAGCCAAATACTCGCCTTGGAAGGTGCATCTTTTGAAAGAAGTCCACCAGAATGAAACAAATTCTTCCAATAGTCGTGTTGAGTCGTGTTTCTGGTATGTCTGACATCTTGTTGTTTGTCATGGTTGGAGTGACCATCTTGGAGAGTGGAATTAAAATATTCATCAAGAAATGGTCTCAAGGATTTTTGGAACATCTTTTCCTTCAAGTTGTTCTTGCTGAAATTGGTCATGGCGAAGGAAGTGGTGGACTTATTCTCCATCGCGCAACAGAAATGTATCCAATATTCAGTCCATTGATTGTGAGCAAGATAAAATTCAGCTTTCCATTTTTGTTCCAACATGGCATTTCGTTTCACAGGTTTGAAAATCAAGTCTTTGTCAATCGCGGAATAATTTGGTTGATACTTGATCGAAGAATAGGTTTCAATGATCAAGTTCATCATTCGAAACTCGAATGTGTGACCATCAAATAAACGACCTTCTGAGACCTTCACTTTTGAGCTCTCCAAATACCACGCTGGCTCTTTAAATTTTTGTTTCGTTTCCAAAATGAGTTTTCTAAAGTCCATAAGGTGAGCTCGTTTGGAATCAATGGCATCTGCAAGTGCTTTGGCTAATAACTTTTTCAACTCAATATCATCACTTTCTCGTACAAGCATGTTACAGTAAAAAATTTCTGAAATAAGGTTATCCTTATGGATAATACAATTCACATGTTCATTAATAATATCATGATGTGAAACAGGTTTGTTTGTTTCAATGGACGTATGGCTATCATAATCAACTTTTGGAGATTCCTTGTCAAACAGTGCAATTATTTCTTGATCGAAAATAATCACATATCGGTCACTGAAAACTCAATGTGCTCTCACATTCATCAAATAATATCATACTGAATATATTTCACTTACCCATCTAAATCACCACCTCCCATAAATTGATGAATCGACTTTTGTTTGTAACACTTGGGAAAAACAATAACATTCTCTCTGGAAGACAAGTATTCAGCTTCTTCAGCAGTAAATGTGTTAGGAAGGGTTTTTACAATTTCAAGTTTCATAATATCACCTTGATAGGCAAGAGGATTTCTGTATACAATGACATGTTGTAAATTGTGATAGTCACGTTCTCCAAGAATGTTACGGATTTTTAGGCATGCAATGAACACTTGGTTTGGGCCAAGTTTTCCAGTTTCATCAATGATTCCAATTAAATTAATGCATTTCTTGATTTTGAATTTAAGCGAAAAATGATTGAAAAACAAAGATTGACACTTTCTCTCTATTCTTTTCATAATCCACTTATGAATGAAAGGATTGTCCAATCTGTGACCTGCCAATAATAAACTTTTCACTTTGCTATAGATAGAATCTTGGTCAAATGTTGTGCTTGAATTAACATCATTCAGCACGGATGAATGTTTGAGTTGTGACCTATTCTCTGGATCCAAGCACAGCTTCTCAACCAAATATTCATCCAATCGTGTTAAAAATATTTTTTCCATTTCTTCTCGTTTTGAAGTTAATTGCAACATGCAAGACATGAAATGAAGATTGATGCTTCCACCAAAAATCCTAGAAACCTCCAAAACATCAAAGTTACTATAAATATTTGTGTTTCCAACAAATTTCTGCATAGATTTTCTCATCACACACCGCACTTGGTCGTTAAATCCATATTTTTGTTGCAATAGGTTCCAAAACTTCATTGGAATTGCTTGGAGGACACCCTTAAAACCACCCACTCGAAATTGCATCGCTACAATATGATCAATCTCACTGTCATCAATGAAACGAGAAACGTCTCCGTCATACAGAAATGGTTGCTTCTCTGTGTGAATTAAAATATCTCGAAAGTAATCTTCTCGTGCAAAGCCACAGCCATCAACACCAGGATAATCTTGTTCATCATCCAAAATAAATAATTCTTCTGTTAGTAATTGTTTCCTACTGAAAAAACTCTTGCCACTATTTAAAGCCAATCGGCTCAATGCTTTTCTTGGACCTTTTTTTGCAGCTTCAGAGAAATTGCCCAACATGGATACCAAATATACGTGGTTGATATGTGACGAGATAAACAATGATAAACCTGTTCGACTGCAAAGAGAAGAATTGCTAGAGGTGAAGAGCTTGTATCGTGTGCCGTTATAAACAATACCATGTTTGCAAATGTGTTCCACGTCATGGGCATGTGAAGAGACATACTCTTGCGTAAAGTATAGATACAACATGGCACGTCCTAATCCAATACTCATTAAAATTCTTCCCAATCTTGTGTAGGATTGATAGATGGAGCTACAGTTGTATGAGGTTTGTTTTGAAACAAGTCCATCATTATCAATGTGTAAAAAGTATCCACCGTTAGGTCCTTCATGGATTTTTCCAATTAGAGGATATTGATTTCCCAAAATGTGATTTAGGCCATCAGTTATTAGAAATAACTGGCCCAAATCAATATTGGTAATTATTTGTTTTCCAAGGTATGTATTAATGTGTGGTTCAATTTGTGACAAGAATTTCTTTTGAAGATCCGTACGAGAATGACATGTTGAAATTTTCTGAACATCAGAACATGTCATGGTACTACTTGGTGTTGTGAAATTCTTTTCCTTTTTCAATTCTTCTGTGACAAAAACCTTGTTGGTGACATTTTGTGACACACAATTATTATCAACTGAAAGAGAAATATCAGCAAGTGCATTTCTAGTTAAACCTTGAGAGCTTAATTGAAGAGTATTGGTATCTTTTTCAACTTTTCTCTTTTTCTGACTTTGCAAACATTCCATATTTTCTTTAGGTTCGATGCATTGTGAATTGTGGTTCGAGGAAAAAACATTTCTCTCACTAATTAACGGCATGCTTGATTTTCGTTGGTAAGAACGGCATAGTGACAAAAATTGTTGTCGTTTCATCTGTTGGTAAGCATCTTGATATTTTGGGGGAGGAATAAATACTTGTTTGGGTCGACGAACATTGGAAACTGAATGAACAGGTTGCGGGGAGTTGATGGTTGAGCATTCCGAAAGTGATGATACCATTGATTTGGACTCGGATTTGATCGTGATATTATTATTCTTGTTATGAATAGTAGTAACATTTAAATGATCATCATGATTGTGAATCAATAATTTCTCCTTGTTGCAATCATCATCATGATGTGATTCCGGTGAATCAGATTCAGATTTTCAAGTTTTATTTTTTGAATTGAAAAAAAATAAATTTTTGAAAACAAAAAAATTTGTTGTTTTCCCGTCGACGTTGTGGTGGACGGGATGAGATTTTTGAAAGGAATTGCAACGACGGGATCAAAACCATCCTCTCATCATCATGGTGGTGAGCCTCAAAAACAACAGAAGGATACCAATTTCAATACCAACATTTTCAATAATTATTATTTGGACAATGGTGCTAAATTGGCCTTTCGGAATTTGTTGAACGAACATTTAGATCTTTTTCATATGATCGTAATCAGTGGATTTTTGAGATTTGATGAAATATGTCAATGTGAGCGAGTTTGCCGCAATTGGCAATTCAATATTGCGGAAGGAGGTGGTTGGAATATGTTTTTCAATTCTCTTCCTTTAACCTATAAAAAATCTAGATCTTTAAGAAAATCCTCATCGAGAATTGAGGCTTATGAAAATGAATGCCACAAACCTCACACCCTCACCAAAATGGATATGAAGAAATTCTTTTTAATGATTTAAAATTTTATGTCTTTGGATGATTGTGGTAGCGTTGTGACCAGTATTGATATTGAGGAGGATGAATCTATCCAAACACGTAACCCATTATTGGATTTTGTTTCTGAAAAATTTTACAAACGTGTTGGAGATGCCAACTTGAGTTTCATTCCTTTAAAATTGCGAAATGATGGAACATGGTTTACTATTGCAAATTATGAGCTATTTCACACACCGTGTCAAAATGACAAGATTTTGCTGCATTCAATTGTGTGGTCCCAAAGAAGCTTTTTTCAATATTGTTTTTATTTCTATCCGGAGATTTATATGGAAGGAAGTTTTTTCAAAGGCGAGAGTGCCATGAACAAGTTGTTTTTATCATCCTCTCGTTCTGTAACATTGAGTGACGAAGAAATCGCACTGCAACCAGAAAATGATAACTTTGGAAGAATTCGAAAGACGTGTCAAAAATTGAAGAAAATTGAAACTTCTGAAAAATTTATTCTAAGATATTTAGATGACCAATTTTTCCACAATCCAGAGATTGAGACCATTCAAAATCCTGTTCCAGAGGCCATTGATTATGCATTCAATCATCAAATTGAGAGATTTCTTTTCAATATTTGGTCCAACGGCTTCCTTCAAACAAAAGCCATTCAGAATTATGTTTTTAGATTATTCATTCACCTCGATGCTCCAAGATTTGATTTTCACACTATCAAATTTCACGATACAGCTGCTTCCTCTTGTCCTAATAAGGAGGCCATTTTGGGTGTGGAAGCATGGATTGAAGACTACCTTACCAATCAAACTCCAGAAAACTCTGAGACGTTTTATACCTTTGTAGAAGAGAAAGGAAAATTAAGCGGCTATAGCTGTGGTCAATCCGATCACTCCTATGTGTACTAGTGATGACACTCACTAAGGAAAAAGACACCCGTATGACACATGGCTGTCATGTGAAACGAGTACGATATACATTCTATCATTATTCATGCCGAGGAATGGCATTGAGTTAATTGACAAAATAATTATTAAGAATGTCAAGCATGATGTTTCAACCTTTTTGATGTTTCCATCATCCAACCGAGATCTCAGCTCTCACTCTCTCATCACCCAATTTTGATTTTCAATATTCGTCGTCTATGATGACAACATCAAAAAAATGAAAATTTTGGTAACAGGCGGAGCTGGCTTTCTCGGTACGTTCTCGAACTCCTCTCACACATTCTTTCTCATTCCAATGATTTGCATCATCCATTGATGATTATATTATATCTCATGTCGTGAATATAAATGATTCCTATTTTCAACCATATGATATTCATATACCAAAATGATGATGATTTGTTCACCACCACCACCATAAATAGGAAGTCATATGGTTGATTATCTTTTAAAGCAGAGCAACAATCAAGATGAAATTTATATTGTGGATAATTTGCAAACTGGATCCTTGGTGAATTTGAAACACTTGAATGATCTTCCCAATGTTCACTTTATCCAAGCCGATGTGATTAATGCTTTGAATGATGATCGAATTAGCAAGCTTTCGGGAATTGAACAAATCTATCATATGGCTTGTGCTGCCTCTCCTCCGCACTACCAAAAGGATCCTATTCATACAACTCTTACCTGTGTGGTTGGAACCTATAACATGCTCACTTTGGCAACACAATGGAATGCTCGTTTTTTGATTACCTCTACGAGTGAGGTGTATGGAGATCCAGCCATCAACCCACAAGTTGAAACATACTGGGGAAATGTGAATTGCACGGGAACTAGATCATGTTATGATGAAGGAAAGAGAACAGCAGAAACTCTCTGCTTTGATTTTAATCGAACTAAAAAGACTGACATTCGTGTCGCAAGAATTTTCAATACTTATGGACCTAGAATGAATTTGACTGATGGTAGAATTATTAGTAATTTTGTTTATCAAGCACTTAAGGATATCAACATCACAGTGTACGGATCAGGTCATCAAACAAGAAGCTTTTGTTATGTGAGTGACCAAATCGAGGGACTCTACAAGTTAATGAATCAAACAAACACAATTGGTCCTGTCAACATTGGTAATCCTGATGAACACACAGTGTTGGAAATGGCTCAAAAAATCCGAGCTTTGATTGGAGAGACTGAAAATAACAAGATTGTTTTTCATGAACTTCCACAAGACGATCCAAAGGTTAGAAAGCCAGATATCACAAGAGCCAAGACATTGATTGGTTGGGAACCAAAGGTTGGTCTCGATGAGGGTTTGGCATTGACCATTGAGGACTTCTCCAGACGAGTTAAGGAAGAGGCGGATTTATTGAACTTGGAAAAATAAAGGAATTTAAATTGAATTGATTTTGTGCAATTTTCAATGATATGGTACAGTTAGTGACGACATGGCAATCAATGGAGCGGATTCCATCATTATCTTCAGCCACATCTTCATAGTGCTCCTCTTCGTTTCGAATTTGATCCAAATTCTTTCAAATTGTGTAATATTCAACACTATAGTACAGTTAGAGACGATATGATACAAAGTTGTCACTAGTAGAAGAAAAATTCACACTGTGCTGTCATCGTTTGACGCTCGTTCTTTGCACATGCTTTCTTTTGAATAAGGTTGTAGAATCCATTTCCGTATTGGATAATATCACATTATTTGGATGACTTGTCACAATGATAGCAATTTCATCATTCCCAAGATTAAACAACGGAGCGGATTCCATTGATGATTGTGGTGTTCGGAATGGACAAAATGGTCGCTTTCTGGGAGGAGAATGATAAAGAGAAGGTTTGAAATTTGGAACTGACTGATGTTTGTGTATCGAAGATTCAGACAAGTTCAGACATCGATCATTACTACTGTTACTACCCACACCACTGTCTGATTTTCTTCTTGATCTGGACGAATTTCCAAGATCCAGCTCGTCAAACAATTGCTCTGAATTCTTGAATAACCATTGGAAAGCTTCTCTTGAATGAGGAAGAATTCCACGTTCAATGTTTGTTTTCTCAATTCCTTCCTTCTCATCCTCGCTGTCACTACTGCTTTCACTACTACTACTTTCCTCCTTACGAAGGAGAGAAGGAACAACGATGGATGAGGAGATCTTGATCTGGGTTTCATTCTTCTTCTTCTCCTCTTTAGAACCAAGAAAGATGGTCGTGTTGTTCTTTTTACGTCGGGGATGCGAGTGGTTCAATGTGATTTTCTGAATGACCTTCTCCTCGTCTTCATCCATAAAGGGATAGGTCTTGTTATTTGTTTTAAACTTGGATGGTAATGATCCAAATCTTGTGATCGTGGAATGAAGGGATGATCTCCAATTCCCATCGAAAGAACCATGATCCGAGTTGTTGTTGTTGTTCATGCAGGCTTTTGAGCGAAGGATTGGAAGGGATGATTCCAAATCATGGCTCTGATGATGTTGAGGTGGTGGTGATGATCTTTTAAGGAAGTTCTTATTTCTGGGTTCCTTTAAAAGAGAAATGTGCTTGAACACCATCGATTCATCATCATCTTCCTCTTGAACCGATGGCTTTTCTGAGTATTGAACCTTTGGGCGAGTTTGGATGATCGAGGAGGAATAGGAGATGGCACTCTCTGAGGAACGCCTTGACGAATTTGAAACGTCTTTACGAAGTGAAGAAGAAGAAGAAGAAAACTGTAGGTTACCCATGTTTCGAATGATGAGGATGAAGAAACTTCTTCACCTTTTTTATTATAAATTTGGGAGAAGATGAATCATTCGATTCCTTAATGATCGTGAAAGAAACTTGCGTTGTTTTTACAATGGATAAGGGTGCGATGGAAAATTAATAATCATTGAAACTGCAACATGACCTCGCGACGGTTCTGTAAAAAGGTCCTTAAATGGATGTATTTGGCATCTCCAAAAATGTTTCATGTTTCCTAATTAAAACTTTTACTATAATAGTTGGTGTCTATACAAGTATACTTCTCTGATATATACATTACAAATGAAGAGTACCATTCTCTTCAAAGGTTTTCCATACCATATTATCATTTCGGACCTTAAATCCAAAGGTTTCATTGTGTTGCAAGAGTTTCGTTCCAATTTTGGTAAACTCTTTGGCTCGATCTTTGATCATGGCCTTAATCATTTGTTTCGGAATTCTACCTTTCAAATCCATATAGAACAATTGAGAGTACTCGGTCGAGGTGGGAGAAACTTCTCGGAAGGCACATCCACCAAACGATAATCCTCGGATCACATTCTTGTTGTCCTCCTTTTTCCCCAAAACGACCTCAAGTCGTGACGGTTGACATTCGGTCAAACCTTTCATGACGAGGTAATAGGTGGAAGTGGTGGCATCATAGGCTCCACTCTGAGAGGTTACAAAATCTCGATCGGTGAGAGGCCACACCAATTTGTACTTTTCATAGACCAGAACTGAGGACATTAGAACAGAAGCACTCGAGAAAGAAGAGGAAGAGGAAGGTGGACCTTGTCGATGATGATGATGAGGAGAAGAAGACGAGCATGAAGACGAGCATGATAAAGCACTCATCGTAGAGGAGGAATTCAACGTCGAGGAGAAATTCTTCTCCAGATAAGCAACTCTCTCGGTATGTGTGAGATGTGTCTCAATCTTTCTCCTGTATTCCATTTCAAACATGGTGCTCATGACCTGAGAGACATGATAAGGGAAAGTAACGTGAAATTTGAAAAAGTGTAATCCTTCGGACTCTCCCATATCGTACGTTTTGGTGGAGAGGAAACACTTGTAATGAGAGTTGGAACCAATTAATTCCCAATCGTTGGGATTGTTGGAAACAAATTGATTTTTCACAAATTTGAAATCTTGTAAGGTGACATGTTCGACTCGCAATGTATCATTTAAGGCATCTGCCATCTGCAAGACACTGTCACATTTCAAGGTGCCAATTTCATACAATACTTGTAAGGGTTGTTTCTTTAAAAACTGTTTAAAGAAATCTGATTCCAAAAAGGCAACAAAATGATTTTCTTTGAGTTGTAACAACACTTGAGATTCGACTTCATCAAACAATGATTTAGGACAAGTGGAAGTGGTGTTGATGCCACTGCTACTCATGTGAGATGATTCCAAATGATTGGAATATCCTCCTCCAACGCTGGAGGAATTGGTATAGGAACTCGCACTGCTGTTCGAGGAATCGATGGAATGTCTATTATTGTGGTGGTAGTTGTTGTTAGTTGTGCATACGGCTGGATCGTCATTCGTATGATTACTATCACATGATGAACCTTTTTTCATGGGAAGTTTTTGTGGAGGGGTAAGAGGACTTTCACTGGTCTCCATCATGGTGGTGCTGTTTGATGTTGTCGTGATTGACAAAGTTGTGGGTGTGTCCATTCCATGATGACTATTATTGAAAGAGTTATTGTTATTGTTGTTCGTGGTGGTGGTGATGCTGTTGTTCATGGACGATCTTTTTTCTTGACTCGACGAAGAAGATGACACCACAACGGAATGCAAGGAATGAACACCATTCTCCATGGGTTGTGTGGTTGATTGTTGTTGTTGTATTCCAGCATACTGATCTAAGGATGAAGAATGAGAGGAATGTAAGGGAACTGCCTGATGTGGAAAGAGTACGTTATGAATTTTCATTCGAACATCTCTTCTCAAATTGGGTTGACTCGACGCTTGATCGGCAATGAACTTGTCATACATTTTCAATGCCAATTGTATGCGCTTTCTCTCGTGTTTCATTTTACGAAATTCATTGACACTCGCCAAGAATTCACTACTCTCCGTGTTCATGGTCTCTTTGAGATAGCGTGTAAAGCATTCGAGAGTGGGACCATAATCAAAGAGGGCTTCGAAATGAATGTCAAATTGTGAAATGTCTTCTTCAACAATGAGACGTTTCTTATTGTTGAAAGCGGCGGTTGTGGAGTGGACCATCTGTTGTTGGGTGTGTTGAAAAGTCAATGGAAGGATTATGGACGGTTGGGTCTATTGGTGGTATCACCTGTTGATGATGATGAAGATGATAATTGTAATGATGTATGTAACAGAAAAAGAAGAATCAAAGTAGACAAGAGGTTTGAATTTTTTTGGGTTTGAGGTAATAGCGTCGAACAGTGTTCACATCATTCTTGTCATTTCCACTGAAACAAAGATGCATGCCCAAACAAGACTGTTCATACTAAATGCGAAACACCGATGAACTTGGACATTGCGTCCTTCTATTGACTTTTCAAATACATGCACCACTTGAAGAAGAATGAAATGCGGTTCGTGTTGGTGGTGTGGAGAGATACTTGGGAGGTATGAATGCGGAATGATGCTGCCAATATTGAAGCAACGACGTGATTGCCATTTTTGCAAAAGTCTCAACGAGTGAATGACATTCAAAGATGGTAATAACTTTTGATATTGAAAAATTGTCTTTTTTGAAAAGCGAACAGGGACCAAAACCAATTCAACAACCCTAACCCAAACCACAACTCAATTAATTACACAACAAATCAACCCATCCAAACCAAGAACAATGTTATTTTGATAAGTACAGTTGTTGAGATCAGACCCAAAAAAGTAGGTTTGTATACCGTTATCTGTCACCTTAACCAACGATTGCCAGTGAGTTTGATGGTTTTCATGTCTTATATACTGAAAAATTACATATTATGTAAGCGGGTTTAGCGCAGTCGGCAGCGCGTAGGTCTCATAATCCTAAGGTCCAGAGTTCGATTCTCTGAACCCGCAAAATTTTTGGATCTTCAATAACAGTCCAAAATAATTGATACATTCTTTGGTTGTTCCAACAATGAACGCATGATTATTCATAGTAATGAAATCAGAGCACAAGCAATACAGTTTAATGCTAAGCAAACAACAATTTCATTCAACAAGTCCCTCTAACGAGTGTGTGATACCTATAGATTCAATCTTTGATACCTGAAAATTCGTATGATGTGATCGACAATTTGTCTGTCCATGATATGGTTGCATTGAAAGCAAATGAATTCGGCCAAAGTCCATATTACAATCCAATCGATTGGTTTTTTTATGGATTAAGAAAATTCTTCAATATACCCTTTTGAAATTCAAAAACATGGTTCACATTCACAAACCAACAATTCCCCACTTGTTTCGTTTAAACAAAGAGAGTATGGAAAATAGTTAAAAATCTCTTTGCCTCCTAATGAAGCAATAGGTTCAAAAGTATCGAATGAAAAAACCTGAACTCGATGATTTCCATTGTCACAAACTAAAATATTCCGAGAAAATCGATCGTAAAGAACAGCGCAAGGATCATGAAATTCACCAAGCTCATTTCCAAATATTGTCCAATGGTTTTGATGGAATTCCATTCTGTTGTATTCTTTATCTCATCGAAGGTCTCTTTTTTAAATATTTCTACTTTGTGAATCGATACTTGGCTTACCAGTAAATATTGCTCATTCTCCACAAATGTCAAACCAAATGGTTGCTTGACTGGAAATTTGTAAACATATTCCCCAGTCCTTAAATTCAAAACCATGACATGCTGAGCGCCATGATCACAAACATATAATTGTCTAGTTGTGTAAGAGATTGTAAGTCCTTGAGCCCATCTACAATCAGAGTTTTTCCAAATATATTGAATATCTTGGGATGATTGTGCATTAGAAAGAAATTGTTTCAAATCATATTTAAATATATTATCATAAGCACAACATAATATCATTGCATCATTATTTTCTCCGTCATAATTCTCTTCAATGCATAAATGACGAGGATGTTCTTTTGGCAAAAAAGAAATACTCGCCTTGTGTTCCTTTGTTTCCAAATCGAATACTTCAATTTTGCTGCTATCATAATCAGTGATCAGTATGATATTCAATTGATAGGATATTTGAATATCGGTAGGATCATTCACGGAGAGGTTGTTATTGGCATCCGATGGACGATTTGGAGAAAATTTGAAATATTCATGGAAAAGCCATGAACTCTCTTGCGATAATTTCTTAATTTTCTCTTCAATTTTGAATATAATTCATCCGAGTGATGAGAGTAATTGTAAAGAGTATTGATCAACATCAATCTTGCACCAACTTCTTCAGAGAAAGCTTGACTGAGCCGTCCTTCCATCATATTTTTCAATCAACGAAAAGAGGCCCAAGAATGAAAATTTAAAACGCAGCAACAACCTCAATCACCAAAAGAACTTTTTCCCAATTACAAATAGGCTGCGTGGAGAAATATGAAGATGAGGAAGCACTTAACAGGTACCATTCTCTACCACTACTTCACACTCGAATTGTAGGACTGCATTCTCTTTTTGCAAGAACTCTTAAATCATTTACAGTTCTCCTTTAGGAACAACTGGCACATCTATGAAAATTATTTCGAGGTTTATTTTGGAACATCCGGGACTGAAGCCAACAGCGCAACAATCTAATGGTTGACTTCCATTTTGGGCCTAACTATATTAGTCGATTGATATTAAGTTTGCCAAGTAATTGAAACAATTAATGTGTGTTAAACTTGGATTTATGAATCATGGTAAGTTTAGACTCTCAGGATACCACATTTTAATTTTCGCATGGTGATGCTTTGTTTTTACAGTAAATTATGATGAAATTCACAGTGAAAAACACAGGTTTAAATACGCTTTGATGAATTTGATAAAGCAATAAAAACAGAAATCATTCATTTCACAAAGCACTTCAACTTCAAAAAATTTGTATGGACCACCCACAATTCAAGATGTAACGCAATAATTCATATATTAAGATGCCCATATATATTTAGGCCCAAAATGGAAGGCAAAAGTCTGATTGCATACGCTGGCGATCCCCCTCCCGGGAACATCAAAGCGTATGGATTTGCATGTGGAGAGACCATGGATTGAGTCCTAACGACCGTATAATGCAAACTGCCTTCACTGAGTTGAATCCACATGGTCCAATCATTATCCATGCAAGGCCAAGGAATGAATCCACACACTCCTAGTAAAGAGAATGCAACCCATCATCTCTCTCGGATCACCATCTTCATTTTTCAAATTTAATTCTATTTAAAAAAAATACACAACAACACCTCTCTCATCATATCTTGCAAGTTGTTATTTTCCTTCTTTTGAGAAGATTGTGTTGTACAGCACTGGAGAGATTTGTATTCATCTCCCAAACGAAATTTTTCATATAACCGCTCTGTTCCTTCTTTTTTCGTAATTTATTATTATTCTCATTTCCTTTATCATGCCATCATCATTGCCATCAATAAGACCATTCGGTGATGATACCATTCCGATGGCCCTACAAGAGGATGTCATGGCTTCACCAGAGAACAAACGAACCAATTGGATCGTTCTACTGACTTCTAAACGTTTTGTATTGGGCATGTTTGCGGTGTTACTCCTCTCTCTTGTATTTTCATATTTATTGTATTCTTCGAATTATTATGGAATGATCACACAGGGTTCTCACCATGCATTCAATATTTTGAACATATTCTCTGAAGCAGGAGGATCCTCTGACAAGTTGCACGCAACACCCTCGCTAAATATTTACAATTCTCGTCTCGAAATGAATGAACGTAATAATATCATTTCAGAATTGAGATATATGCACCAGAAAAACATTGCAAAACGAAGACTCAATGTGGCATCACCAATACAGGTAGAGCATGCTGTTCAATATTATGTGAAATTTAGGTCGGTTGAAACAACACAAATCAGTTCAAAACCATCTTCCGCACCTTTAACAAATTTGCAACATGCTCTCTTCAACACTTTACAACCAACACCCGATACCGCCACGCTTTCATCTGTCAATACAAATTCTCCACCACCAAACAATGAGGAATTTCACAGAGTTTCAAAATTATTGGAACACTTTATTATTGGAACTGTTTCGTCACAACCCAAATCTGAAACTACATCACCCGGTATTATAGAGTCCATTAGCTCCCTTTTTGCATCATTTTCATCATCCATGAGTGCAACCACACCAAGTGGCACGAGTGTGGTAGTCATTATGAGAGCCAAACCATCCCAAATCGCAGATCTTGCTTCAAAAAATTTAGAAGGAATTGAGATTGAATGGATTGGAAGAGTAGACTCCACTCGACACAAAACAGCTCTTGATTTTGGAGCCATTCAAAAATTATGGGAACAGCGTCAAGGCATTCTCTCTCAACAACATAACATGGTCGAGACATCACCTACACAACAAACTCTTGAAGCCCAGCTTGAAAAATTCACTCGATTTGAATCTGTCAATGCCAACATGAATCGACAACAACGAGCGCTTTCATCTTCCATGTTGAAATATGTGTCAATTTATGCCACAGTGATTCATTCATTGGATGCTACCTATCAAGGAACTGTAGAACAAGAAACTGACGAATTGGTCGAAGAATTGAATCAAGCATTGAAAAATCACTTCTCTGAGAGGCTCAAAATGGATCAACCAGACTCTCCTCTCTTTTATCCAGTCATGAAGGAAAGTAAGGATAAATTAAGTTTTGCATTTTCACCTTCAATTGCATCGGAGGCCATGCAAATCCTCTTAAAGCATGAAGGCATTTTCTCAGTGGAAAGACAACTACCATTGGAACTCATGAACTATCATCCAAACACAGTATTGCAAGGTATTAATGCAAATCTTCCCCTTCCTCCAAGAAACAACACCAATTTCTTCATTTGGAGCAATGGCATTACTGGAAAGGGTGAGGTGGTTGGTTGTGCCGATACTGGAATTGATTGGGATGGATGCTTCTTTTATGACCCCGAAAATGAAGTGCCACTCAATATTGTGAACATGAAACATCGTAAAATTGTTTCCTATCAAACAGTAGCTCTCAAAGATCAATATGGAAATATTCACAGCTCTGATAATAAGGATTCTGGAGACGGCCATGGTACCCATGTCTCTGGCTCGATTGCAGGAAGTATTTTGTCAACGGCAAGTAATGCACAAGACATGTCCAAGTATAATGGTGCTGCTCCTGGAGCTAAATTATTTTTTACGGATATCTTGCGGACAGGTGGTAATCAACTCTTAATACCTCCAGATTTGTACAATAACTTGTTCAAAATTCCATATCAAAGAGCAGGTGTCAGAATTCACAGTAACTCATGGGGATGCTCTTTTTCAAGCATTTTCAATTGTAAATATAATTGCAATTGTAAATGGGCCATTGATAGCGAGTATGGAAAGAAAGATGAAACAGTTTCGAATGATTTTTGTATGAAAAACTTTGGAAAATCATGTTGCCAAATTTGTAATAGCTACGATTCCAAAAGTCAAGAAATTGACAAATTCACTTGGGACAATGATGACTTTTTGCCACTCTTCGCCGCTGGTAATGAAGGATATACGTCTGATAGTGGAAATATTGGTTCGCCAACAACTTCAAAGAATGTCCTATCCGTAGGAGCTTCTCAAACAACCAACGAAGGATTTGTTGAAGCTGTTGATCATGTTGATTTCACTGGCGTATTTGCAGCCATCAAAGTCAGCACTGAAGAAGAATGTTGCAACTTCCAAGGCACTTCCGACGACCAGACCAACCTTGTGAAATCACTCTGTTGCAGCTCTTACATGAAAAAGATCTATTCTGAAAACAAAAAGTATTTTACTAAGGAGAATCTTGCATACTTTAGGTAAGTTTTTGAACATTTGATATATCTCAGCTTGACATGAATTTATTAAATTCCTTCTTTTGAATTCCCTAGTGGACGAGGACCAGCCGTTGGTAATAGAATCAAGCCCGACGTCGTTGCACCTGGTTATGAAATTGAATCCATGCACTCGGATGGAAGTGTGACCTCTTTCCAATGTTCAGCAATAAGACCTACTCCATCGAATAGCGCAGCCATTTTGACTTTGAGAGGAACAAGCATGTCGACTCCTCTATTGGCCGGAACTGCCGCTCTTGTGAGAGAATACTTGAAAACTCGAAGCGCACAGCGTCATTCGAATCCTTCGGGAGCTCTTGTGAAAGGTGTTCTCATTCACTCAGCTCAACCACTCAAGGGACTTGTTTCGCTAGATGGAAGAGGTGGTATGTTTGATTTGCGAAAATTAGACACACCCAATTCATATCAGGGTTTTGGACTTGTTTCTCTCAGTTCTGCTCTTGCATTTGAGGGATCCTCATTCGTTCTATTCACGCAAGATAGAAAAACCATTACGAACCATGCGAGAGACACGTACTGTTTCAAGAGAGTGACTGGAAAGAGCCCTTCACAAGGTGGTGACAGTTTCTTCTCAGCAACTCTAACTTGGTACGACTTGCCCTCTACCGTATTCAATGTTGAATTAATTCAAGACTTGGATCTGAATGGCTATGTTTATGCTGAAAATAGTACCAGTTCAACAAGATATCCAGGTAATGGCAACTCGAAAAATGATCATGAAAATAACGTGGAAAAGATCATGATCAGTAGCATTGACAAGGACATGATAGTTGCTGTGACTGTGTATGCGAATAAGCTCATCCAAAATCAAAATTATTCCTTAGTGATTACCTATTCGGACGATATTGAACCCATTGGTTGGTGTAATCCACCAGCAGCATATTCACCTCCTATCTCAGTATTAACAGTTTTGGTTTTGTTTGGCGTTTTGAGCTCTGTGGCCATTATTGTCATTGGAGGTATTGTGTTATTGGTGAGAAGATTTAAATATGGAGGAGGTAGTAGTGGCACTTCCACCTCTACTACGACGTCAACACCAAGCGGAGGAAGGCGACTCGGCAATGGAGAAAATAATGATAACTCCTCATGGGCGGCCAACATTGGAAGAAGATTGAGAGATGGTTTGAGAATTGGTGACATTACTCAAACAAGTCGCCCTCAACCTGCTGTTACTGAAACTCACGTACGTTTGGAAGATGAAGACGATATGGAATTACAAAATGGAGGTTCCACAGTTGTGATCAGGCCGAATGATAACCGAAGAAATGAAAGAAATGAGGACGGACGGTAATCTAGACCCTAGTTAACATCAGATTCCATAAAAACCAACACAATCTCTGATACTACAAGATATGATTTCTGCCTTGCAGCATTCTTTTTCCACCTCGACTCGCGAAAGTCAATCGAAATGGCAAATCAATGAATGGGCCAATCTTTTCCATCTCCCAAAAGTACACAAACCTCTAATGAGCAGTTAAGTTCAAAATGTACCTTATGAAAACTGTAACTGACCCCGAGAGTTGCAAGGCCCACATTCGTGAATGCATTCAAGGAGGTTTGCTAGACGTTTTGAAATGTTATTCCTCACGCTCAAATTTGGAATTTCATTGTGCTTTAGCATTTGGATTGCCCACCATGACGAAATTATCGGAAGAATTTGAATCACATCCAGTATTGGACCAATTTTACTTGCAAAGGGCCTAAAAGTGATGGAGATTTGGATTCTCAGGTGGATCATACTTGGAGAGTGGTGAAAGAGTTTTACACTAGAATGAACTCCCACTTTCAAAAGCAGTCTCAGGAACAAATGAAACTCTTGCTAGAGGAGGAGCATAGGAAGAAGGACCTCAAAAAGAAAGATCCAAAACGAAGTAAGCAAAAGAAAAAAACAACTGTCGAGTCCCAAATGCCCATCAAGAACTCAAGTACCTCAACACAAAAGCCTCAACACTCGGAGCAGCAGAATGCTCCTCCAATGGAAAAATTAGAAGACACCAACTGATGAACTTTGTGTGGAGCCTCAATGTGCAAACCAGCCTGAAGCCGAGCCTGAAATTCAACATCAATTCTCTGAAATCCAGCCACCTCAAAATAACCCTTCATCCATCATGGCAAAACATTCAACTCATACTCCACCCGAATGGCTGATGGAAAAGATGGTTGAAGGTATGAAGCTGTTGCAAGAAAAGATTGAAAAGTTGGACAATAAGATGGATCGTTTGGAAACAAGGATGGACCGTGTTGAATCAAGGATGGACAAGTTCGAAACCAGACTTGACAAATTCGAAAGCAATTTAGGCATGCTGTGTAAGCTAATACGGAACCAAGAATTTGAGAAGAGAATGAGGACTCGGCAACAACAAGCGGAGGAAGGAGACTCGGCAATGGAGAGTCAGAAAATAATAATACTTCCTCAGGGACAGCGTAAATTGGAACAAGATTAAGAGATGGTTTGGGAATTGATGTCATTATTCGTCAAATTACTGAAACTCATGTACATTTGGAAGATGATTCTCATGTGGAGAAGTCATGTCTCCTCTCACTATCATCCGTCTCTATCATATAAAAGTTCAATTTGAAACAAACATGCAATGATCGCGCCAATCCGGATGATGACAAGCCTTACATGACTCACTCAAGCCTTAAAATTTTAACCGCTCAAATGCTACAACTGACTGTTGTCCCCTCCTTAAATAGTGACATGTGTATACTTTGAATGCCAAAACATCAATAAAAAACAAGTAACTCTCTAGTCTGTATGTGCTGGTGTGTGGTTTGTAACAACAAACCAACACAAGAGCATACCGTAAGATTTGATTTTTGGGCTGAAATAGTGGGAGGTTTGACTCGAACAGCACGGAGTTCGTTTGTTCATATCATCATGCACATACCATTCTTTCTGCAAGTGGTAAGTATTTGAATGAATTGAAACATTAAATGCTGTTATTATGTAATGGGAACTATCGAAAAAAGCAACATTTAACAATAATGAACAACCATCTAACAGAGAGAATGATGAGAGCTCTGAAACAACAGCAGCACTCTCTGTTTTCAAAATGAAGAAGCATCACGATAACCAAGAGGAAAAAGAATGCACTAAAGAGCATGATGAATTTGGTTGTCTTCAACTGGAACGACAAATAAGGTTTTTGAAAGCTTGTTAACCACAAAACGAAATAAGATTTATTAAGCTCAAACATGTTTCAGCCCAGAGGAGAAAATAAGAACATAGAGGCAGAAATTGCAGAATTGATTGAAGGTCAACAATTACTTTCGGAGGTTAAACGGTACAAATCGAACGACCGTTTTCATTTGCTATTTTATGGATCCAAACCACATTCAAAGAAACAAAATAAATCAATCAAGAAATAATTTCTTGAATTTGCAAATGATAATAATGTCAATAAATCACGCTGCTACATGCTCCCATAAAATGCTTTTGCAAAAGAATGTTTGGTTTTGGACCGACAAGCTTGTAATCATGATGAATATCATTCGCAAGACGAAGCATAATTTCCTTTTTCATTGCATTCTTTTCGTCCAAACTCAAATTTTCCAAATGGTCATTAATATATTGGTCACAACAATATGTCACATTCTCTGCTGAAATATTAAGAAGATCTTCCTCAGATAACTCTTCATGATCAATGTGCAATTTACATTGCACAGGACATGCTAACCACATCATTATGAGATTATTAAGACTTATGATATAATTATCGGTAAAGAATTGTGACACTACACTACTGTGCACAACCATATCCGTGAGATGAGGAAATCTTTTCAACTTCCATCCCAATTCAGCATCATACTTGTCGATATTTCCTCTAGTCTTGATAGTAAGTCTTTTTAAATTTCCAAGATGAGAAAGAACAGTGAATAGAGTCGCATCAAATTCACCAAGATCTAAAGTGAGCGAGGTCAAGTTTCCAAGTTGTGGAACAAAATGTTTCATCAATTCAATAATGTTACAATGAACATCATCCACCACCGAAAGCTTCAATTCTCGTAGATTTTCTGCACATCCTTCAAGGAAGAATCTCGGCACTGTTTCTGAAGAAATTCTGGCTAAATGAAGAGCTTTCAATTTTTTGAAGGAAATGTCGCTACTGGATAACGAGAAGGGAGAATGTTCTTCTTCTTTGGGAGATGGCAATTTTACGTGCTCAATGTCTGATGGCAAGCACCTCACAAGCCGTTCGGTGACTAGTCCAGGTATTGTAATTTCGTCCTTAATCTTCAATACTTTAAGTTGATCTAAATTGTGGAAAGTGATGAAATCCGAATTGGCACGGTTGCTAATAGTGACACTTCTAATTGCAAAATACTGCAAATTTTTGCAGAACTTGGTAATTAACGCCACAGAGCGAAGTGTGAGCGAGGGGCAAAGCATGGAAAGCACTCGCAGACTACTGTTGAAGGCTCCTCCAAGTTTTAACATTTCACTGATCGAGTCATCGGTAAGGCGTTGCTTTCCAGTGTCATAGAGTATTAAAACTTCCAAGTATTTGCAGTACTTGGAGAGGGAGAGAAGCATTTCTTTCTGGATATCGCCTCTTAGCTTGCAAACTCTAAGATTGGGTGCTGATTGGCATATCTTTAGGAAAAACTGTTTAGCAATTGGAGCTGTGTTACCAATGTAGAGATCAAGGATTTTGAGCTTAACTAGTTCAAATTCTGGCTTGAAAATGTGAATTCCAGTCATTGACATGGATGGAGGGCGGAAGGTCGTTGCAGATGACGAGCCACCAACACAACCAACATGTTGGTTACTATTTCCAGTAATACTGACGTCGGATGTGTTGTTTGTGACCACAGGAGCAAAAAAAGGAACACCTTTTGGGGAAAAGAGTAATTGAGGAGGCTGCACATGTATATCAGTGATTGTTGTGGGAGAAAGGTTTGCACCATCATACACAATAATAGAGTCGTATTGAAAATTAAATTTGAGAGTTTCTAGTTGTGAGGAGAAGGGAATCAAAATCTGCTCAATGAGGTCACGAATGTCCAACTGATAGCTGTAGCCAAAGATCAATGTTTTTAAAAAGTTACAGTATGTTCTTGCATATCTTAATAAGAGACGTGTACTGGTCATGGGCGAGCAATTCACTTCAATATGTTCAAAATTACACTTGCTAAATAAGTTTTCAATGGTTACATCTTCATGTGTGGTTGAATCCACGGAGGAAATATTATTCGAAGGCAGACGAGCCTGTAGAATTGCTTTTCTCTTTCTTCCCAATGAAGTGGATGCTGTTACTCCACTTGTATTATTAGAAATATCAATTCCTCCAACGGCAAGAGTTCGAAGTTTTTTCTTCTTCAAGAACCATGCACAATCAAAGATGCAACTAGAAACATGCTTGATGTGAGGTGCAAAACCAATGGATGATGAATGATGTTGCGAAGAGGTGTTTACAATGCAGCTCCATCCTCTGTGGGAGAAAATTAGGTGATAGAAATGTCTAGATATTCTGCAAATGACTTTAAAACGTTCCAAAGGAGTACAAAATTGAATGATGTAAATTTGAAGCTCTTCGGGAAGGCTAAGAACTTTAATATGGGGAAGATGGAATGAAGGAGAATGTTGTTGTGCTGGCGGAAGGATGTGAGGCGGAGATGAAGAAGAATATAATTCATCATGATGAGAAGGAGGTCCACCATCATCACCACCACGATTATTTTCTTGCGGTAAGCCCCACAGTTTTTGCAACATTAATTTGAATCGGTGATTGAGTGTTTTTCGGAGTATAAAATTATCGTGTAATTATACTAAATTACGAAATAATAGTGGTTAAATCCAAATGAAAAGAATGTCTTCGGAACATGTAGACGTATACTCGAAAAATGTTATTGCGCTGTTCTTGTTGTTCTGAAACTTTTGTGTTCACTACGAATAATCTCAAGAGAGAGAGAGCAGAAAAGGTGAAGTTGTGAGAAGGCTTTCTTAGTATTCACTGGCTTGGAACATTTAATTTTTTTTGGAAATTTTTTTAAAAACAAAACACTTTCAACTGGCCTCTCCATTAAGCACTGCAACTACAGAAAGGAACTTGTCAATCGAAGGGTCCCTCATGAACACCATTTGAGGACTTCATGTATTATTATAAGCTGGTTTATATATTACTTTGATATGAAAACACATTTCATCTTGAGGTTTAATAAATTTCACAAGGTGCGTAATGGAATATTTCGATTTCACAGGGTTGTCAAATTGTTGCATCTTGAAATAATTGATAGCACTCAGTACAATTTTACAAACTCTCTATTGATTCATCGCAAATTTCTAAAAGTAGTAAATTTATTCGTTATGGATTGTTGTTGACATTCAAAGCTATTCCACTCATTCTCTCTGCGAATTGAAGCGTTCGAAGAGATTCATTGAAACACATCTGACTGGGAGCAATATGAGGAATCATACAAACAATGGCATGCTTATCCCTAAACACATTGGACATAAAGTAAGTGAGCTTGGTGTCTCTGTAGGGAACATGAGTTTGTCCATTGTTATTATTCATGTTTGGTTTTGCACTCCGATTTCGAAGGCTTTCCATCACATTGCCCAACGCCGACAATGATTTGTTAATATGCTTTGTTTCACTATCGGTAATTGGATTAGAGGCTGAACTGGTGTTAATCTTCTCACTACCTGCCAAATCGATCAAATACATGGTTGAAGTAATGGTAGTGGAGGTATTTGAGGGTATTTGTTGTGGCTGATCCGATGCGTCTTCTCCTTCATCCATAGCAAACGTTTCACTTTGGAAAAAGGTTTTCGTTATGCTGATTTGAACAATGAGGTGAGATCGAGAACTTCGATGATTTTGAAGTGTGGAAGCAACTGCTCGATTCTTTTGAGCAAACACGAGACATTGAATGGCCTCCTGAACATCGTTACAAACCACCTCACGAAGACCTTGAGCAATAATCTTTTTGGTATGAGGATCCATTTTGAGATCCAACTTGTTGTCATTGGATCTTAACAAATCGATGCATGTTTCATTGTAAATTTCAAGACAGCTTAAAGCAATGGACATTTCACAAATGGTTTGATCTTTTGCTTTTTGATGATACAAGTCATGAAGAATGTATTGTTGAATTCCGGGTTCTTCTCCACTTCCTTGCATGGTGAACTGAAATATGTAATGAATATTCAATGTTTGTCCAACATCATTATTGAAGTTAGCAATATAAAGTCCAACATCATTATTCAAGCAATATAAAAGGAAGGATCATAGTTGGTACAGAGTGAAAGAAACAGTTGGAGAACAATCATTTAGCCAAGTGTTGTTGTTGTTGTTGAAGATAACAACAGAGCATGTCACAACTCTACTTACAGTCTTTCCAGTTCCTGTTTGTCCATAGGCAAAAATTGAGACATTGTATCCATCCAGCACTGATTTTGTCAGAGGAGAAATTTCTTCATCATAAAGTCTACACAAGTCGTGTCGTCAAATCATGATTCAACAATGTTACAAAGAAACAACATCAAGAGAAATCATAAAATAGTTAGAGAATATTAAAATGACCTTTGGATCATCACTTAATCACAGACACTTACTGTCTTTGATGAATATTCGGACCTATAATTCGGTCAAATTGGAATTGTCGATAATTCTGTTTGGTGATCTTTTCATTTTCTGGTGGTGGCATCTCTTGACTGAGTACTTTTGGAAAGAAGAGTAATTGTTGACTATTCTTTGAGAATCGAACCACAGAAAAATCACCTTGTTGAATTTCGTGTGGTAGCAAGGGCCTCACACGTACAAATATTCTGATAGCTCCTTTCAACAATTGCAATTCATTGTAGTATTGTTGTCGGAGTTTCATTTCATGGAGTAACATCTTGTTGATGCGTTGATTTTCTTGAACGAGTCTCTCAATGTCCTGCTTGAGCATTTCAATTTCGCGATTGGCGTGCATGCTCACTCTTTGACTTGCTCTATTTCTACATTGTTGAAGTACTAAATTAAAGTTAGCCACTGGAATTTGATTAATTTGGTCAATGATGAGAGACTTGAGAAGAGTGTGTGCTTCAAAACATTCTTTAGAGTCTTCAAGCCACGATTGTTCGAGTCCGAGAGGAGGATCGTTGAAATCAATCGAGATGTTACTTTGAGCAGAAGAAGGAAGAGTGTTGTGTGAAGGGAAAGACATTTTTTTTGTTGTTAAATTCTTTTATAACAGTTAGTTTTTTGAAGAGCGGGAATTTTTTGGCGGTTTCTGTTGAATTTCCAATTTCAAACATCACAAAAATGATCAAACTACCCAACCAAGAAGAGGATGACACCACCAACTCCATGCCATTGACCAAGAAAATGAAAGGAATGGCAAAGAATCCTGAAACCAGCAGTGACAGTCATCACCCTGCTGTCTACTATGCATGGCTTGATCCACTTGTCACTCATCACATTCTTTCCTTTCTCGAGAACGATCCCATCACACAATTAAATTTTTGCATCATCAACAAACAAGTATTCGACCTCCAACATGTGAATGAGGAACAACGAACTTTTTTCAAAGAAGGACTCATTGAAATTGAAAAATTCCACATTGCTCATGGACACTGGACATTTCAAGTCAGTGCCGAATTCAAGTTGTTGGAAAAGAGAAAAAACCACCAGGACAACAACATGACCAACACCAACTCTCCAAAAGAAGTGGGTGGACGGAGTTATCAAATGAGTCGTGTCTTTAGCTTGGATTTAAGCGAGAGTGATCTACTTGTGAGAATATCTCATACGGTGAAGATACTGGAACCATCTACGAAGAGTGAAGTAATTTTGAACAAGTTCTTTGAAAGATATCGAAATGTTTCGTGTGTATCATCAGCCTCATCATTACTCTCAAAAGAAACAACTTTCAATGCATTGCTCCCATTGCACATGTTGCTTGCTTTATACAAAAAGGTCAAGAGCATGTGAGTGCCTTTGAAAACAAGAATCAAGAAGTTGCGCCACTGTCATTCAGAAAACAAGTGAACGATCGATTGATTCAAATTTCAGAATTTCGATTTCAAACATTTCAGTTGGACGAATATTCGACATTTACCACCGATGATCACGTCAAACACAGTAAGAAGGAAAAGGTACTTGTCGAACAATATGACTTTGAGAACATTCGACTTGAATTCGAACAAACAACACCTTGGAATGGTTTTTCAAATATTGAAACCATTTTGGAACAATTGAATAACTGCTCGGCATAGATTCCTTTTACAATGGATATTTATCATTTTGGTGACTATTTCTGAACGAGGATTAATATAAATCGATACTTTTCAAAACTGTATGACATAACAGTAGTACTTTCTTGGAGAAAAATCATCGATTCGAGGCTCTCTAGAATTGACAATGAACAAGAAGAAACAAAGAACCTTATTACAACCGATAATGAACAGAGACCAAATCTGCACTCGATTACTTGTTGTAGTAATTTTCTTTTTCAGTGAATGACAGAGTTTAACGAATAGTCGAGCACGATCAACAACAACTCAGAGCAACAACGACAACAACAACAACTACAGATCATCATCATCTCCATGAAAGTATGGAGATGGAGAAATTCGTTGCACCACGTCAGAGGAGGAGGCTTTTAAAACATGTGTGCATTTATTTACCCACTAGAGACAGAATCTTGAGGACATTCGTGTGCAGAGTCGCAGATCCCCGTCACACACATTAAAGAGACAAGTTGTTGATTTCCAAACATGCTTCGGAAATACCAAACATGTACTTTTGATTCCATCGTAGACTGGGTATTTTGGGAGTGATAAATTCCTTTTGAGTTGTTGTTCAGTAACTCTCCATAAAAAAACAAAAGCGTGTTGTATGTTGTTGTTGTTGTCGTACATGACACGAATACATCAAAGACTCTAACCAATAATAACAACATCTTCCTCCTACACTCACTTGGTTGAACAAACTCTCTAGTTTTTTTTGTTGCAATATTAGAACATCCATTCGTTCGTGTTTTCTTCAATTCTTGCTGAAACCGATTATTTGAGTTTCAACACACCATATCCTCTCTCTAAATATTTCCTAATTTGAATTGACCTCACTCCCTTCGTATTATTCGAGAAGGAACCACACCATACACCATCATGCCAAGCATTGTTTCAACACATCCAAGAGGTGGTTCATCACATACCTCCTCAACAAAAGAGTTTGCCAATACACAATTTCTTCAAGTTTATTCCGAACCTCTCTGTTCCAAACAAAGTCTCTCCTCCAACCACCACCCTCACCACCACCACATTATCAACAACAACACTCGAGACGATACAAGCAACAGCAGCATGGCAAGTGATGAGCTCTCCTATTATTGTGGAAGCACTTCTTTCTCTCCTAGACAGAGTTCAGCATGCTCCTCTCCATCCTCGCCCTATTCTCCCTCATCATCTTCCTTAACAACGAGTTGGGTTCAAGAAATGTGTGAGGCTTGTAAGTTGGGTGATGAATTTCTGGTACATGAATTGATTCAGGAAAGAAACCAGGCTCGCTCCCAGCTCTCGGATTCAGAATTCAAGAAGAATTATAACATTAATGAGTTAGATAAGGCCTCCAAGAGAAGTGCTCTTCATTGGGTCATGTCAGAAAATCATGTTCAAGTCTTGATGATTCTCTTGTCGGTATTTACCAACAATTCAGAGGGAAATCATCCAATGATGCTTCTCGATGTAAATATTCGGGATGGCCGAAATGGAGCCACTCCAATGCATTTGGCTGTTGCCAATGAAACCCTCGATTGTATCAAACTTTTTGTTCACACTTCTTATGTGAGAGCGAAAATTGAACAATCGGCGAAGGATTGTTATGGAAATACCTTCTTTCATGTGGCCTTTCGATTAAAGAAATGGCAAGTGATGGAAACTCTCATCGAATTGTTTGGGAATGACATGATCAATTCTAGGAAATCTAATTCTGATACTTGTCTGCATGTCGCTGCCAAGAAAGCCGATGTGAAGGGAATCAAATTCTTGTTAAGGAATGGAGCAAAAGTTCATCTCAAAGACGAAAATGGGAGAAGACCACTGGCAAGTGCAGTGTTTTTCTACAGAGAGGAATGTCACGTGGAAGGAATGGCTGAGAGTCAAAGTGCCAAACAGTCGTCCTCGAATTATTCTGATGGGGTTTCGAAACCTTTAAAGATTGGAGAATCCCTCATCACGACGTCGCTTTACTCGGATAAACATCAACAAGGCAATATCAAGAATGTGAATGGCAAGTTTCCAAACTCAAGACTTCAGTCATCAGAGATGATTGCTACAAACGAAGACTTTCTTTTTTCACAAGAAGAGATCAACAGATTACAGCGAACGTTAACCTATGCACTTCTATTGAACGAGGAAGTGAATGCCTTATCAGGAGGAAATGCAAAGAAATGGTTGAAGAATGAGAGCGATCGCTCTTCAGAAGGAATGAATTTGTTCCATTTGGCTTGTTTGAATGGCAATAAGGAGTTTATCGCAGCATTTACGTTAATGTTTGAAAAGAGTCACCTTCATTTCCTTCTTGAAAAGAGAGATCCTAAAACCAAATACAATGCTCTCCATTTTACGTGCGAGGGAGGTCATATTGAGGTTTTAGAATTGTTGACCACTCTGTTGAAAGATATGTTCCCAAATGCAGAGCACTTTCAACAATATTTGAATGCAAAAGATCATCAATCGGAGACGTGCGTTCACAAAGCAGCTCGGAAATTAGCCTCCTTAATGGATGGCAACACATGTACAATGACTCCTGACATTCAAAGAGCAATTCATTGCGTGACACATCTCATGTACACGCATGGAGCAGACATGAATATCAAGAACCTTCAAGGTGAAAAACCAATAGATATACTGGACCGATGTGGGTTCTTCACTTCAGGCCTTTTCCTCTACACGAAAAAGTAAAACTTGTTACAAAATAGGATGAACAACAACTATTATTTCAATACTGGTAAATCTTGCTAGAGTAGGTTCTCTTAGTTGATCACATCTTTAAATTGATAGTAAGGGTCTTTGGACTGGTCGTAGCATTTATTTCATGGCCTTACTATTGTTTATCACTTTAATGTGCCTGATGAGGGATATATCACGTCGTTGCTCCGGACCCAATTTCCGCTCCGCCACCAGCTGACTTTCAAGCTAAAAAATATTTGAAAATTGCTAAACGATCAACTAAAACATCTAACTATTCAAAATTTTGAATACTACCTTGCCTTCAGATTGGGTGGAATATGTACTAGACTCATTTCCCTACATTTTAGTCAAATTTATTTCAAAAGTTTTATTCAAAAAGTATACAAACGTTCTGTTCGGAGAACCCTCCGCCAATTTTAGCTGGCCTACAACGATGTGTGTTATGTATTCTGGGCGCCTGTGGAGAATAAACAATCATGTTTTGGAGTTGAAAATTTGGGTGTAAATAAATAACAAGCACAGATGACGATGCAGTAAAATTGGCAGGTTCGATAAATCCTTGCCGAACCAGAACGAATATATTTTCATCACTCAACATTAAAAGATGTGCAAAATTTGATGGAGTTTATTAAGGAATCGTGTTGTCGCAACAATGGGCTTCATTCTTGTAGTCAATTATGTACAAAATAAGAAGAAACTCATTACTTTAGGAAACAACTCCAATATTAATAAACAGCATTGCTGTTGCGTGAAAGAAACGTGAACGAATTTTCATCAACAACAAATGCTGTTTTGATTGGGGAGTGAGATTGCTCACTCAATTACGGCTTATAAGAATCAATCTTTGGCTTGTAAGAATCAATTGTTGGCTTATAAGAATCAATTGCTGGCTTGTAAGTATCAATCTTGGTACAGATTGTCTTGTAAGAGTCACAGACTGTAATGTTCATTATTCATTATGAGAAGAATTGATGATGAGCACATTCCGAATGTATCAAATACAATACAAAACACGAAATATTTAAAACTTACCTGATCTCTTAGCTCTCTTACGACAATACTTCTTTCCTCCAACAAATTGATACTTCTTACAGATTTTGTGTCCGTTAGAATAATGAGCACAATATCTCTTGAAGGATCTCTTGATACATCTTGGTTTGATCTTCTTATATTGAGTACAGAATGGAACAGCCTTGTACTTGCAACAGAAACTTTGAGTCTTTTTGTGCCTACAAACTCTGAACTTGACATTCTTCTTACAGTATTTGGTTGGAGACCACTTGGTACAGAAACGAACTCTCTTCTTGGCCACACAGTATTTACGAGTAACAGCCTTGATACATTTTCTTTCATAGGAAACCTTCTTAACGAAACGAACATTTTGACGACCAGTGCAATATTTCTTCTTGGCATAAACGACACAAATTTGATACTTCTTGTAGTTCAAATATTGATGATAATAGACATCAGTCCATCCCAAATAGTGTGTTCTGGAAACCTTCTTCCACTTTGGAATGGTCTTGGTGATGGTCTTGTACTTGGCACAATATTGATGAACGGCATAACGGTTGCATCTTGTCTTGTAGTAGTATTTGATCTTTGGAATGTAGGTAAAGACAGTACATCTGGATGAAGTATCGTATTTGGTACACAAGAAGTGATAAGCGTATTGATCGCACTTGTGATTGTATCCCTTCTTCTTGCATCCTCCTTTCCAGTAGAACTTTTTACAGAATTTATGTTGGGTGACCTTGTCGCAGACTTGTTTGTAACCGTGGCCGAGACAGAGATATCTTGACTTGCTGTATTTGTCGCACTCTGTTTTGGATCATTGTTGACAATGTTGGTTTCATACATGGTGAGTAAGGTAGATTGAGGAATGAGTTTACAATTTTCCATATTTATACGCCAAAGGGAAATACTTACTGTATTTTCTCTTATACAAATCACACTTTCCTTTACCAACAGTCTTCCATTTACAGCATTCCTTCTTGGTTCCTCTCCATTCATAATCAACACACTTTCCTTTGAGATACTTGTAGTGAGTACACTTCTTGTAACAATGTTGTGGAGGCTTGTAGGTATCAGCACTGACAGCCATGACGCTCAATGCTACCAACAAGGCAGCAACACCCAGTAGTTGTATAATATTTACACTTCTCATTTTGTTTTTTGCTTGTTTTTGCTGAAGAGTGGCGAGTGGTTCAGAGAATTTATAGTCTGCTGCATATCACGAGTCAGACCAACTCTCTCTGAGAGTAGTCTCGAAGAGAGTCGAACGATAGGTACAGAATGTCCAAGTCATGCATCGATAAGGGTCTTCCCCAATTTTGATCAAGGAATAGCACCGTTTGAGGTTTTTTTTGAGTTTCATCTTTCATGCTGGATTTGTTGCTCCTTCTCTCTGCAGAACAATTTCCGCTCTCAGAAATGACATTTGAAGTCTCTTTGGAAGGATTGATTTGTCTCTCCTTGATCCTTGAATGTCGGTGATGTCATGCTTTTGCTCTGTTATTCCATTTGAATACTTACCTTCTGAAGATCCAAACTTCTACTTTTCTGTTCGCAAAATGATTCAAAGACCTGTTGGAACCTCTCGGAGATTGCAGAATAAAAATCAATTAACATTTAGAAATTTATGTTTTAATTTATGGAGGATGTTGTGGGATAATTTACTCTTTCTTCTTAGCACCACCTCTGACCTTGGCTCTCTCCTTACCACGGACAATGCTGGCTCTGTTCTTCTTTTCCTTCTTCAATCTTCTACCTTCCTTCTTGACTTCAATGAGCTTGTTCTTGACCAACTTGTGCTTTGGCTCTACGAGTTTGACATCTTGAACAGAGTCATAGATTGAAGCAAATCCAGTAGTCTTACCACCACCAAACTTGGTTCTGAATCCACCCAAAACGATGGTTTGTGGGTTGTTAACCTTGTATTTTTCGGCAAGCTTTTCCTTCAATTGAGCAGATGAGAGTTGAACTTGTCCTGGATGGAGAATATCAACAACAAATTGCTTTCTGTTGAGGAGTCTATTTGTGAAGAACTTTCTGGTCTTGATAGTGATTTTTCCCTTTGTCATTGTCAATGAGTAATGGGTTTTGGCGTATTTTTTTTCAACAAAATTTTTTTAAAAACTTTGGTCATCCGAAAATTGTTGTTTACAATGCGAAGAAAAATAGCTTGCTTTTACTCTTCCACGAAAATATTCACACCTTCGTCGATGAGTGTTTGTTTCACCTTCTTGAACATTTCCTCAGGGTTGGATCGTCTTGTGCTTGGAACTGTCACCGTCTCAAAGTCTTGAAGTATGTGTTCCAACACATCATTTTCTGATATTTCTTCATCCTCTTCTTCATCTTCCATTTCGTCAACATGCTTTTCTTTCTTGCCCTCATCGTCGTATAACTCTTCCATGTCTGATAATTCTTCATCTTCCTCATCTTCATCCATGTCGTCTTCTTCTTCTTCCTCATCGATAAAATCTTTCACTTTATGATGTGAAGACCTTCTTCCTGGTTTTGGTGAATTAGAATGGTCAGAGTCACGAAGGTTGTGAGTCTGATGCTTTTCCGAATTCTTGGTAGCTATTGTAATCAAACGTTGGATAAGGTCGTCATCTTCCTCATTAACGTCCTTAAAGTCTTTCATGCCATAAGATAGGTTATGAGTTGGGATAATATCTGGCTGTTTTTTGTAACATTGAACAATCTCTTCCAAAGTTCGATCCTCATCAGAGAAAATTTTTAAGCAATCAGAAAGAGACATGTTTTGTAATGTTTTCCAGTCGTAAGTTGGATTTCTGAAATTAATACTTTGCCTAAATTTCTTGACAAGGTAGGAATGTTTTGGAAGTGGTCTGTTTTCAATAACAATGTTGGGAATGGCAGTCTTGTTAGATAGAGGTTGGACAGCGGAGGGTGACAATAGAGAAGCTGGAGTAAATGATGAAGAGGGAGGAGTTATGATCATTGGGGTTTGAGGAATCGTGACAGACTTGTCCTTTTTCGAAGTTTTTGGTGTCTTAAAGGTTGAAGCAGCATCAACAGCAGGTTTTGCTTGTGGTTTTTCCTTCTTTTTATCTTTTCTTGGGGTTGGGCCAACTTCTTCGTCATTGGAAGAAACTGATTCATCATCTCTGCTGTAAGAGGACGATAATGAGGAGGGATCAATGAAGGATTGAGTTGCATCATGGTTAGATTCAATGGATTTTGGTCGATTTTCAGGGTTAGGATCGGGTGTGTATGTTGGAAACTGCCAATAAGTGCAAGGTTGAATCATTGGAACCCAACCAAGGTCAATATCCTTGCTGTAAGGATTGGTTGGAGGAAGGGTCTTCTTCTTTTTTGTAGATTTGGGTTGTGACGCCTGTGATGATGGCTTCTTCTTTTTTTCTGATGTTTTTGATGGTACTTCAGGCTCAATAAATGAATCAATATCAGCGGAAGAAGAAGCCCTAGTTTCTCTCTTGTTGGTCTTTGGTTGAGAGACCGGAGTAGATGGTACATCTTTGAAAGTTTTTGATCTCAAGGGTTGCACTTTGTCCTTTGATAAATTAAATAAGCGCTTAGCTTCCTTAGCTTCTTTCGATGATGAAGTAAAATAATTGACAGTATTGGAATGAATCAGGTCCAAATCATTGACAAATTGATCGATGGTTTTGTAGTTCATGTTTTTACAATTGTCAATGATGGTTGACAGGCTCATTGGATGCTTAACTTTTTCCTTGTAGTTTGGATGAACACTCTCATCAACGTTATTCCAAAAGTATTTGTTTTTGTCTTGAGTTTTCAGATCCTCTGCAATTTTAAGTAAATGATAGCAGAGTGAGGTTTTAGGAAGTGTAGTGATCTCTTCTTCCTCCTCCTCTTCATCGTTGAGGGCAGACAAGTCATATTTTGGAGCTCCTGTTTTTACCACGGAAATCTCATTAAAATAATTCGAAACAAATGCAGGAGTAAGGTCTGATTTCTGCAATTTTCCAAAATGAGTAACCATGTCCTTTTTCCACTTTCTAAACCACCGTTGTTGTCTGTTTGCCTCTTTTGAAAAAATAGAATCTTGAGAATTAAATAGCTTGCAGTTGTCATAGATACGATCTACATCGTCCTCAAAATCTCTCCAATTTTCATAGCTCTTTGCATCCATTTTGCCTTTCATAGTGGAAAGATCCATAGGCTCTTTTATCATGTCGTAATATCCTGGAACATCCTTGGCAACAGGATTTTTAAAAATGGAATATTCATCAATCTCATTTAGCTTCTTCCAAATGAGATCAATTAGGGTATATAAAGAATCTTTCTCCAACTCTGGAAAATCAAGATCTGTTATACGAACTCGATCTCGCCACTTCGTGGAAGACTTCGACTTAGGTGTCTTCTTCTTATCGGAAGACTTCTTAGGAGTAGTTATTTCATTGGTTTCTTTCGACTCTACGTTGATAGAAGCTTCTTCCACCTGTTCAACTTCATTCTTCTGTTCGTTTTCTTGTTTTGATTCAATTTTCTTTTCCTTCTTTTTTTTCTTTGACTTCTTGTCTTCTTTTTGCTCTGCACTCTTCTCTGCCTTTTCGTCTTCTTGCTTCTTTTTCTTTGACTTCTTTTCTTTTGGCTCTTCATCAGAAATCTTAATAGTAATTTTTGGAGTTGTTTTTAGCCCGCCTTTCGAGAACTTGGTTTTCAATTGTTCTATCAATTCCTTTGCAAAATCGCCAATTCTGACGGCTTCACCATGATAGATTGTGCCAACAGGATTAAACTTCTTGGCGTTCGCAAAAACTCTATTCAAATATTTCTCGAACTTGCTAATTGAAATATGTTTTTCAGTCACTTTCTTTCTAAGGGTGGAAAAATCCATGGGCTTTTTGATGAGCTCGTGATAGCCTGGAACTGTAAGAGGGACTGGCTCGTGAAAAATCGAATATGAATCCTCAAATTTAAGAATATCTATAATCTGAATCATACATTCCTCAGAAGAACTAATGTCACTTGTGAGTGGAGTAATAATCTTCTCGTCTTCCGAAAAACTGGCAAGCTCTTTCGAAGAAATGGCACGCAACTTTTCTGCTTGTTTGTGAATAGGTGATCCTGTGCCGTTGAACGTTTCTGCATTTTGATAGATCAATTCAAGGTCAGCTTTGAAATGAGCAACTGTATCATATTTTCCTTGAAGTAGCTTAGATTTAAGTGTTGATAAGTCCATTGGATTTTTGATTGTCTGAAGGTACACTTCGTCCTGGACAGGATACCAAAAGATTTGTTTTTTGTCGGCTTTGAAAAGTTTCTCAATAACATCATCCAACAATACTACTAAATCCTTTGGAGGCTCACTCTTTTTAGATTTCGTTTTTTTCTTCTTCTTTTCGGGTTCCAAATCATCATCCACTGCTTGTGTTGTTGTCTCGGAGTCTCCGAGTTTGATCTTCACTTTGAGTGTTTTCTTTTCGGCACTCCCATTGTCGTCTCCAGCCAAGCCATCATCAGATCCTTTTTTACGTTTTTTCCGTTTTTCTTGTTTGTGATTGGAGGCATGGTCAGCACCACCGTTCAAAGGCACCTCTTTGTCATCTTCCATATTTTTTATTTCACCAGAATTTGTTGAGTCGGTCGCTGCATCCAAAGCTTCATTCCCCGACGATGATGCAGAAGCCTTCTTCTTTTTGCTTGGCATTTATTTCGAATAAAGCGTTAACGTTAAATATTTTTTTCGAAAAGTCTCAAGCGCGCAGGCAAACGAATTTTTTGGTTCCTGCTCAGATTGAAGATATCTGTGCAAGGGTTGTTGTTGTTTGGATTTGTATGATGAATCAATGTGAGGATGTAAGTCGGAGCAAGTAGAGAAGAAGAAGCAGCACTTGTCAAGGGTGCTACAGGATCTGAGCAAACTCACAACGACGATGTTGTAAATTTTTGAATAATCGAAGAAAAAATGCTATCATCACGACCAATCAGCTTTTTGCGCAGAGGTAGGTTCGCGAATTAAAGATTTATTTCTATTCATTCCTTCAATCATCTTTTCTCGCCGTTGTTGTTGTTATTATTATTATATTATATTCTTTTTAGCAAATGGAAGTTTTGCATTGATGTACGTACAAAGAATTCACTCCAAAATTTCTTACTGAATTCGAATTCAAACATTTTCATTCATTCATCATCATCATCTTTAAATCAATATGATTACAACAAACAACATCCAAATAACAAAACAGAAGAAACCACTTCAAAATTCAAAAATTATATGCATCAACATATTTAAAAGGACAAGAATCCGAACAAATTAACAACACTATCGGATACTTCCTTTCACAAAATGCCAGACAAATGCCATACGCCAACGCTTTGAAGTGTACTCATCAGAACGTCAATTGGTCGTTTTCCACTCTTAAAGTGAGTATCAACTTGTTGTTGTTTGGTTTAGTATATTCAATACATGAATCATGTTGTGTATAACAATTTTATTTGTCCAATAGAAACACGCAGAAGCTTTGGCTTGTGGATTGACTGAATTGGGATTGAGACCTGGAGATAGATTGGCATTGATTCAAGGAATGAACACCGAACTGATTGTTGCCTTCTTGGCTTGTGCCAAGATTGGAGCTGTTCTTGTTCCACTCCCAGAAATTAAAGCTGCTAAGGATTTGACGTAAGTATTCGGAGAACGTATTTGGAAAAAAACACATATACTCGATTGACGTCATACAGCCGATTCATTGAGCTTGTTAGACCAAGAGTTGTTGTTTCTGCAACAAAGATCGGAACTAAAAACTATTACAAAATGATAAGAGAAGTTGTTCCAGAATTGAGTTTATCTGAATTGCATCTTCCATTCAAATCTAAAAAGTTCCCATTCTGTAAGCAGATCCTTTTCACTGACATGAAGGAAAAGCCAAAGGAAGGAACTTACCAATTGAAGGATTATTTGGTCTATGGTCCATTCGGATATTATGAGACACCTCTTCGTAGAATCGCCATGGAATTGGATTCAACCAATCCTGGATTGATTTTATTTAATGACAAGAATCCTGACAAGGCCTCAAGCGCCGTCTATTCTCACAAGAACGTCCTCAATGCTGGACTCACCATTGCAAAGGCTCTCGGATTGAAGCAAGGAGATCGTGTGATGGTTCCAAAATATTCAACATCACCAACAGGATCCATTATGGGTAATTTCTCTGCTTTTGTTTCTGGAGGTGTAATTGTTTACCCTGCAGAAGAATTTTCTGCTTCAAACACGCTTTCTCTGTTGACAAAAGAGCAGTGTACTACTCTTTTCACAGAGCCACAAGACTTGGAAGAGTTGTTGAACCATGCTGATTTCTCAAAGAATACTTATGAGAATCTCAAGCATGTCGTAGTTTGCACTCCTCTTGGATTTGATTCTTCAACAGTTGTTGGATTACTCGGCCAAAAATTACCACAAGTTAAATCTTATGTTGTTAGTGGTTTAGAGGAAACATCTGGTATTTTAACTATTAATGGAAAGCTTGTTGACAACACCGAGGTAAAGGTCGTGGATGGCTCTCTTCAAGTTAAGGGTCCATTGGTCGCCACTGGAAAATGGCAAGATATTGGTCATGTTGGCTATGAAACATATGAAGATGGATGGGTCGACACAAAATTCCAGAGGGCCAAGATTGAAGGCAACAGTTTGATTATTGCTTAAATTATATTACCTCGCTCTCTACATTGTTTGACAACACTTTGGTCTTTTCTGCATCATAATAAATTTTACACACAGTGGTTTTTTCTAAGGTTGTGGTTGTGGAGAGCGGTTCAGGGTAGCCATCTAAGGTCGTTCGATTGTTACTGGTTTACTCGAATGCTTTTCGTTCTGGAACAATTGCGGTCTTTGTCTCGTGTCCCTTTTGGAACTTAAAAAATGGGACAGCTCTTTACTGAACACTATCACCGACTCATGATGCAGGATCATGATCATCGCAACGATGAGATTCCAACTGTAACAGAAATATTAAGGCCGGATGCCCTTCCCAAAAAGAAGCGAGTTTTGAGAGTTTTATTCTTGGGTTCTGGTATGTAGTGAATGAATGTACTCTGGGCAAGAGGAAAATCACTAACCTTTTTTCAGGTGAATCTGGAAAAACAACCTTAATCCAAAACATCAAATATTACTCTTGTCCCACCCTGGAAATGAATGAGAGGGTTCACATCCGATCATCCATCCTGCACGGAATGGTTCAATGCATCCACTCCCTTATGGAACATGTTGGATGCCCATATTTCACCCACCCCCAAAGTCTACTAAATGACATTTTGAGGTTTAAAAAATGGTTGATGAGAGATAAGAAACTTCAAGATGCCTTTCATTATAGACATTTATTTCATTTTCCGATTGAAAATTTTAACAGCTTGTTGGGAAAGATAGAGTTCATCTCTCAGTTGAATATTGGAATGAGGGAAGATCTTGAAAAATACGTCAAAGTAAGTGTGCATTCAGGGAAACAACATTTCTTGGTTTTTCACAGTGGATGAAAACAAGTAGACTTGTGGAATTATTGAGAATGTCTTCACAGTTTCACGTTCGCTTCAGAGTCCCTTAATATGTATTGACACAGAAGGCCAAAGGTGTGGCAGAAGGAGTAAGTATAAATGCCTGCATATGAATAGTGGACGTTAATCAACTTCTTTTAGAATGGGTTAACGCTTTTCAAAAACCATGTGACTGCATCTTTTACGTCATATCCTTGTCTGAGTTTAATCAACGCTGTTACGAAGGTGAGTAATTTTTTTATGAGAATTGAGTATTAATGAAACATCACCAACAAAAAAAACAGATGACCGCACATGTAGATTAGAAGACTCTGTGGGGTGCTTTATTAAAACCCTGAATGACCCTAATTATCCTAAAAAGACCCCACTTTACCTTATATTTAATAAGGTTGATGTGCTACTGTCAAAAATTTCAAATGGTTTTGATCTCACCTGTAAATTTTCAGATCAGGAACAGTTGAAATGTTTCAAGAAGCATGGGCATCCTATATGTTCATTAGTGGTTCCTCTTGAATCTCGAAAGCATTCATATCCTAAATTGGATCATGATACTCTTTCGCAAGTGCTCAAATTCTTAACTCCTGTAGATCTTTTTAATTGCATGCTTGTCTCAAAGGAATACTATCAAGCCGCAATGTCTGATCTTGTTTGGTTTGAACAATGCAAGGCTCAACATTTATTCATTTCCCATGAAATTGCTATTAGAAATATTGAGAAACATTGTGCAAATTTTGTGGACAAACAGGATGAACAATCTGTTTTCTACGCTTATTATAAGCACAAAGGATTCGTATTGGAAAACTCAATTGATTTTTTAGTGAACTATTACCAGTCTTTTATCGCGTCCAATGTCAATTACAAAGGATTTATGATCACAAATGCGATAGATCAACAACGAACCTCTGAAATGCTTGTCAATTCGATTCAATCATGCAATGAAGATTAAATGCTTTCATAAATCGAATATTTGGTCCAGTTTATACAGCCTAAAAGATAGTTCAATATTGTTTAATTCGTTGAAGTCTCTCATATTATTCCTCATCAGAGTTAATTTCTTCAATTTGATCTGATTCGTCGTCTGATGCAAAAGACTCAACATCCTCAATTTCCTCATCACTAGAGTCAACCACAACAGTTTCTGGCTCTTTTTTTAAATAATTTGTGATAGAATTGTTAGTTGTGGTGCTTCCTTTTTTCTTTAATATCAAGGGCTTCTTCTGTTCTGGCGCTTCATCCTTTGGTTCTTTCTTTGTTTTGGAAGATTTCTTTTTGGATTTGCTTTTCTCGAGAGAACTGTCTTCTTCAATGTCAGCTTCTTCTTTGTTTAATTCTTTCCATTTGTTGTAAATGGCCATTGCTAGATATGTTATTCAACGACAGATTGGGTTCACAAACTTGAAGCCAGCATAAAATGTTGTCCAAACCTACCTTTTGGGCCAGTTATTTTCTTTCCATTATAAATCACACATTTCTTCCCTTTGTAGGTAGTCCATCGCACTTTGTCTGATTTTTCAATTTTTTTGGGCGTGCTTGAGGAGGATGATTTTCTGAATCGTTTCACGTTATTGGATTTCTTAACTTCCGATGAGGATTTTCTTTCATAGGATTTACGAGTTGATTTTATATCGCTTGATTTTGAAGAGCTGCTACCACTACTACTACTAGATGCAGAACTCGATGATGATTTTGAAGAAGTTGTCGTGTGGTTCGTGCTCTTTCTCTTGAACATGTTGGCATAATCAATGGAAGAGGCTCCACTTTTTTGTAAATCCCGAACTCCAACAAAATTTCGTTTTGCTACCACTGAGCCCGATGATGATGAATTTAAAATCAACTTCTCGGACTTGACTGTTGCTTCTTGTTTGATGAAGGGAGGCATTTTTTCCAGTGTTTATTTGAATCATCATCATAGTTTGGGCTTTACAAATAATTGTTATTCCTCATCGTTTTCATATTCAGAATTTTCAACAACTACACTCTTGCCCTCGTCATCATCTTCATCACTTTCAACAAGCTGATCGTTTTCGACGACTTTCATTGTCCGTTCAACTACTGAGCCACCAAAGAACTCAAAATTCTGTAACCACTGTTGAAACCATCTCACTTCATGACTCATTCGCTCCATGAGTGGGCTTTCACAACTTTGGTTGTGTAGAGAGTTGATCAACAACTCGTCCGTTGAAAGTTGCAAGTAATCTCTGGCTAATTGTTTCACACGAGGATGAAGGATTTTGTTATTCGATATCAGAGTGATTGGACCCTCTAATGACCAAGGAAGTGAGGCCAAAAGAGTGACATTAAAGGACTGAAAGTATTCACAAGATTCATATTCAACGTCCTTGTACTCGGACTTCAAAGTGAACATGAAGAATGTTGTCTTGTTGGGAGGAAAGTACACTCCTTCAAGATGATCAATCATCAGTAAGGTATTACCTCCATATCCAGATCCACATCCCTCTTCACAGCATATACAAATGGCTTGCGGTCTCTTTGTGAGCAAGTAAAATTCTGAAGTGAAGCTTGTACTTTTCTTTGATCTATGGTCGGAAATAATTTCAGATTGACAGGGCATGGATGCATTACAATTGTCAAACGAGTAATTCCAGTAACGTGTTTCGCCTTGTTTCAAAAACAAGTCAACTCTTCGCTGAAGGTAGAACTTTGAAGAACTATTTGAAGGATCATAGGGCATGTCATCAGTTGAAAATAACATTTTCCAAACGGACTTCCACAAATCTTCTGTATTTCTAATGCATTCATACCAGTGTTTACAACAATATAAGGGTCCACTCGAAATTCTTTCCAGAGGTGAGAGAAATCCGAGAATGATTAGCACTATTTCATTGGGAAGGTTTGAAATTAATTTTAACATTTGTTTTTGGAGTGCCTTGGAATACATTTCAATCATCCGTTTCAAATCTATGGGATGCATTGCATCGAGAGCATTTTCATGAGTCATTTTGGCTTGCTTTCGATGCACCGATGACGTATCCGAGATCGAGGCAGTGGGACTCTCTTTTCGTTTCATTTTTTTGGTCCGGTTTGATTGCTGGTTGTTCATCTTTCGAGTACGCACTGGAAGGATTTGTTTACAACTCTTGATTGGTGTCAATGTAAAAGTATTGAAAAATGGACTTGTAAAAGGAATCCTCCAGAGAAGACGAGCCATTCAGTATACTTTCCCAATACTCGTCGGATTTGAATTCACCATTTCTCACTCGTGTCAATAAATCTTGATTGTACTTTCGAATGTAAAGATTGCACAAATACTTTTTTCGATCTAAGGAGAACATGGGAGGAGGTGGTTTTTCAGGACTTTCAATAGAAATGACTCTTGTGGGAGTAATAATATTCTGAACACTTGTAGACGGTTTTAAGACACCTTTTCTTCTCTTGTGTGTGGCATTTGCTTGTACGACCTTCTTTCCAAAAACTTTGATGCATTCTTCCTCGGAAGGAATGGAACAATCGTGTATGAGAATCATCATGTTTAACTCTGTAGCAAAAACTGGATGATTAATAAACATGGATCGTAATAATTCGAGCAATGAAGGACTTGTTGTTCAATAATAAATTTGAATTAGAATTAGTGATTAAGGAATTTCCTTCAACTGAACTATTTGACAATTTCATCACTTACTGCAATTTTAAATATGAATCCATGCCATGTATTTCTTCAAATCCATGTTTATCCTCTTTTTCTACGATGGAAAACAATTCATGAAGAACCTGGCTTGAGTTCATTTGTTTTCTTCTCTCCATGACCATTTCTTGTTTTGACTTGACCCACTTACTCAATTCGTCATATTGAACAGGTACTTCATCGAGGTCATAAGCGCTCAATTCAGAAACTGACCTCAGAAATGCTTTTTTTGCTTTTCTCACACACTCAAACACCTCGGGAGCTGTGTCGAGACCAGGTATTGAGCTAATTGCATATTCTCCCTGTACAAGTTCATATATACATCTCTCCTTGTCCTTATTGGAATAAAAATACAATCCTTTCGAAAGGTCACCCACAATGAAATTAAATCCGTCCAAATTTCTTGTCTTGAGAGCAATTTTTTGTAAATATTCAATTGGAGTGAGTGGAGAATGAAGAAAATCCTTCACTAGCAATAGTTTTGTGTCATGTTTCATTTTGGTCAAATGTTCAAATTTCAATTCTTTCCTTTTTTCAGACTTTCTTGATGTGGACTTTATCATCTCAGATTCACACGAAGACATCACACTTGGTGATGCCGAAGATTCTCGTGGAGTTTCTTTAACAACTTCGTCATCATCGTCACAGCTCAGAACTACTGTTTCTGGTAATTCAATGTTAAACTTTCGACACTTTTCTTGAAAGGACGCATTAAAATCAGCTCCTCTCTCTACTTCAATCATGATGGCTATTTTCCCTGTATTTGTAAGGCCAAACCAACAGGGAACCTCACTATGTAGATAAAGCTGTTCCTTGACCTCACTGACAAATAATCCATTTGAAAAATCCAAATGATTAGGCATTATTTTCTGTAGATCAATACTTAAAAAGTAAGGCTCCATACATGGCTGATCGGTATAATTATTTCTATTATTGAAATTCATTTGGAAAACATCAACAAAATTCAATACCATGATTGTTTCGGAATTGGAGTGAATGTTCAACGCAATGGATTGAAAGGATTCCATTTGATTGTTGTTGAATTTGCATGTTCGGAATGGAATCACCACATGATGTTTTTATCTCATTGTTCTAATTCTTCTGGAATCCATCTTTTGAGATACCTACTTGTTGATCAATACGAGCGTTGTATAGAACGGATTCTTTGGTTGATAAGAAATCAACACTCGAGACATTTTTTCATTCTAATCTCTCTCCTTTTCAACGTGCATACAACTCTCAATAGTCTATTACAAAAAGGCTAACAGATTCACTTTGTTCTTCAAAGGTCTTAAACAACCTTTATTCCAAACACAGACAATCTTTCGTGGCTCAACAACTGAACTTCATCACACACTTTTGAATTAACAACATTTTAAAGTAATTAAACTGAAAAAATGTCTTCATCGGTCCAAGCCTTCGCAAAAGAGGCTCACACATCCTACATTCAACATTTGGAGGAGAAGGAAACCAATACCTTCGAGTATTGTGTTACGGAACATTTGAGAATGTCCGGAATGTATTGGGGATTAACAGCAATGGATCTCCTAAATGAAATAGACAAGATGAATCGAGACAAGATTTTGCAGTTTGTGAGAGATTCCTATCATGAGGAAGAGGGTGGCTTTTCGGGTGCTCCGAATCATGATCCTCATATTCTCTATACTCTCTCTGCAGTACAATTATTGGTTTTATTGACCGATAATATTGAAGAGTTTTTAAGCCTTGAACAAATTGAAAAGATTGGTTCCTATATTGGATCGTTGCAAAAAGAAGATGGTAGCTTTGCAGGTGATCAATGGGGAGAAGTGGATACACGATTCAGTTATTGTGCTTTGAATTGTTTGGCTTTATTAGGACTATTGGAAACATGTAGTAATTATAGAGGAGACAAGATCAATAATCGAAAATTTATTAACGTCGAAAAGGCAGTGCAATATGTATTGTCATGTCAAAATTTTGATGGAGGTTTTGGAGTTTGCCCCGGAGCTGAATCCCATGCTGGTCAAATTTTCACATGTATCGGAGCATTGTCCATTGGAAAAGCATTGGATAGAATCGACCAAGACACACTTTGTTGGTGGCTATGTGAGAGACAGTGTGACAATGGTGGATTGAATGGACGCCCAGAAAAATTGGCTGATGTCTGTTATTCATGGTGGGTATTGAGTGCTTTGGGAATGATGGATCGTATTCATTGGATTGATGAAGCGAAATTGCACGATTACATTTGCAATTGCCAGGACACTGAAAAGGGTGGAATCAGTGACAAGCCCAATAATGCGGTAGATGTATTCCATACATTTTTCGGAATTGCTGGATTGAGTTTGTTAGGATATGGCGAAAAGTATGCTTTGAAAACAATTGATCCAACGTTTGCCTTACCTGTTGGAGCACTCAAAAAGATTGGTATTCAAACACCTTATACTTTGCGATATGATCAATAATATGACATATTAAAGAAACGACCAAGGGAAGAATGTCATCCCATGAGGTTATATTCCACAAACTTTCATCGTTGAATTGACAATGACCACCATCATCATCATCACGTCAACATGCCATCATTTATTTTCGCAGAGCAACAAATCTTCTCGGCGCGAAATTTTGACAACTACGAAAAAAAAATTTGAAAAATTTTCTTCTTCAACAATTTGTAATTCCGATCCTCCTAGGGACGTCATATCATCAATATGAATCAAAAATTGACTGATGAGAGAGAGAGAATCATCAAAGTATTGAACGAACACTTGTATCAGACAAAGCTTTTGCAATTTTTACCGCTATATTCTCCGCATCTCACGGATGAAACCAAACAACTACTTCCCGAAACGTCGCATAGGTTATTACAGGATTTGTTCGAGCAGGAAGGTGTCTTGGAGAGTAAAATTAAGGAATACTTGCATACCGATATTCCGGAATGGTCGACCAAGATCAAAAAAACCTTCATGCAACTATGTAAAGTTTTGAGCCAGAACCATTTTTCTGTGGATCAAGCAAATCCAACAAAACAGGATGAAGGTTTAGAGCGTTTTGTATATATCATGAAAGAAATGGTCAATATTTACTCTGACAAGCTTCATACGACCAAGGAAGAGGAGCAAGTAATGAATGATCAAAAGAATGAGAAGGCAGCAAGGGAGAAAAAATCCAACGCTGACCTCAAAGCATTGCAGAGAGAATTGGCTGGGGTGCGAAGCTCAAGAGAAAAAGAGGTGTCAGCGAGAGAGGAGACTCTGAAAAAACTTGAGGAGGAGCTTGTCGCCTTGAAAATGTCGACCAACTCGCAACGAGAGGAGTTTGAGTCTGTTTTGAAAAATAGGGAAGACCTTGCAGAGAGTAAATTTAAAAAGTTTGAAGAAATGCTGAAAGATCAAATCAAACAATGTGAAATACTGCTGTCAGAATTGAAATTGGATCACCACAAGGAAGAAAATGACATGAAACTCGATCGATTGACCTCAGAACAACAGGTCTATGACTTTGTGACCAAATATGACAATTTTATGAGTGAGCATACTGTCAAGTACAACACTTTGGTTCAAGATTACAATAGAGACCAGAAACGAGTTGTATTCTTGGAAAATGCTATTGCTGTCATGGAAGAGGAGAAGAGAAACGTAATGAAGAGCGAGAAAGAAAGAGAAAAGAAAAAGAAAGAGTGGAACGATTCAAAGTGCACACTCGATACCAACGTCTTTGGCGAAGAGCTTATCGTTTGGTCTTTTTAACGAATTATGAAAATATTAATGAAAAAGTGCAAAAAGCAAAGGAAGGCAAAAATCCACAAGACCTGGCCAACCAGTCCGCCAATGCAGGTAAATCAAACGATCCGAAAAAGACCACAACTAGTGGAAAACCAACAGAGTCTCGATCTCGAACCACTCCTTCCACCAACAGATCAGGATCTCAGCGAAGATAAATAGATTTATCTATTTGAGAATGTCTTTACTCTTCTTTCTTTGGCTTGAGCATGGGGAATAACAAGACATCTCTAATGGATTTGTTATTTGTGAGAAGCATGATTAAGCGATCCACGCCTACTCCCCAACCACCAGTGGGTGGCAAACCATATTCTAATGCTTTACAAAATGCCTCATCCATTTCATGGGCTTCATCATCTTGGCTCTTTTTGTCTTGTTGCTTTCTGAATCGATCTCTTTGTTCTTCGGGGTCATTCAACTCTGTGTATGCATTGCAAATCTCTTTCGTTCCAATGAACAATTCGAATCGTTCAGTAATATTTTGACCTTTGTTTCTATGAGATTTCGACAGAGGACTTAACTCAACAGGATGATCCATGATGAAAGTTGGTTGTACACATTCAGGTTCCACAAAATGTCCGAGCAATTTGTCGAGCAAGTAACCATAGTTCACTTTTTCAGCAGTAAAAGGAATTTTGTGAGTTTTGCAAAGGGCTATTAAGTTGTGCACAGCATCAGGGTCTGATGGATCTGGAAGCTTTTGCTTGATGTGTTGCTCAATCGTATCGACAAAAGAAACTCGTCTAAAAGGTTTGCTAAAATCAATTTCTCCAATACCATCAACATGCAAAATTGGAGATCCCTTAATTTCCGTCACAAGTCCTCGAAATAGTTCCTCTGTCATGTCCATCATGTCGTTGTAATCAGCATATGCTTGATAGGCTTCACAACTGGTAAATTCAGGGTTGTGTGTGGTATCCATTCCTTCATTTCTAAAGACCTTCCCTAATTCGAACACTCTGTCCATTCCTCCAATCACAAGTTGCTTTAAATATAGCTCTGGAGCAATTCGAAGTTTGAGATCGATATCCATAGCGTTGAGATGAGTCTCGAACGGTTTAGCATTTGCACCTCCGCTCTTCTCGCTGAGTACTGGAGTTTCAACCTCAAGAAATCCTCTACTCGAGAAGAATTTTCTTATATAGGAAATGGTCTTGCTTCTTGTAAGGAAAACATTGTACAGCTCATCATGATTAGTAAGCAAATCTAAATGTCTATTTCTATATCTTTTTTCAATGTCATCAAGAGAAGTTCCTTCAGAATAAGAAATTTTTTGTGGCAATTGATGCAAGCAAGGACTGAGAAGAGTAATTTGTTTTGGAACAATGCTAAGCTCTCCTTTGCCAGATTTTGCAGGAAATCCTCTCACTCCCACAATGTCACCCTTTCTTAAAATTGTATTAATAATTGAAAAATTGCTGTCATCTTCTGCGCTCGGTGTGGAATCATAATTTTCAGCATTTGCCATAATTTGAAGCTGGAACAATTGATGGTCATTTGTTGTTCTAATGGTATAGAAATAGAGTTTAGAGCTTGCTTTTCTTTTGCTGATAATTCTTCCTGCAATAGTCTCTTCAATGTCTTTTAATTTTTCTCCAGCTTGTAGCGTGTCATACTTTTCTTTGAATTCTTTAAAACTACAAGACAATGAAAAATGATTTGGATACAAGCTCGGTAATAATTTTGGATATTTTGCTTGATATTCCTTCAATTCTTGTTTTCTTTTTTGATAATAGTCTTCATCGGAGCTCACACTTTGCCCTTCCGATGATTGAATTTTTGTGTCTTCCGTTACTGAATTATGTTTTCCACCACGGAAAATACTTGTTGAAAACAATAAACGAGAAGTCCCTGCTCCACTCCACAGGAAGGAAGTTTTTTGAATCGGATGAGCATGATTCCATAATGATGATGATGACAACGAAGCTTGCCATCGAAATAAGAGACCCGAAGGGCTGCACAAACGTTTCATTTTTTTAAACACAATATTTCCTTTTCAGAACAATACCAAAAAACAAAGGGACTAATCGATTTCTTTCTCCGAGATTGTCTTAGGTGATGAATATGCAGAAATTCTGTGCAGTGACTCACACAACCATGATTATTGCCGAAAACATGGAGTCCATCCTAATCTATTCTTGGCAATTTTTGTGAACTCAAAACATTTTCGAAAAGAAAAAACGCAATCCAACAACAAACCGTTGTTTCTCGGATCTTTCGGATTCAAAAAACAACAAGAAGAACAAACACACACGAATCATAACAGACTATAGTAATTATTCAAATACAACCCGAAACAAACCTCATAGGAATCATCCTGTTTCTTGAGAGAGAAATTACATATATAATTAAAAAGAATGCTCTTCTTTCAACTGATTCAATTGAAGGAAGATGGAGTAGATCCCATGATGATGAATTACATGCATTCAAATAATCAAAATGCCCCTTTTACCAATCCTCCGAATCCAAATACTTCATCCCATGCAACAACAACAACATCTACTACGCAACATCAAGCCTTGTCATCTGCGCAGGCATCATCTTCTCTCGTAGGAAACGCTGGAAAATCAGGAGTGAATATTATTCGTAAAACTCCTTCAAAGAGTGGGCGAGCCAACGCTTCATCATCATTATCTTCAAATGGTGGCAATGCTCAACCGACAACATTCTTACCACCCAACGTGGGATCCTCGAGTAGCAGTAACACAAATTTTGGAGGAGTCTTGTCTTCCTCTCTGGCACCAGTTGCTACTACGATGCAATCCACGGAATCATCCATTCCGCTTGTGCAATTACTTGCTACCTTACCCGATGCAGAAGACATTTATCAGAGAATTTTAGTCTTTCTTCCATACACCTCTGCTTTGAGATTTAGTTATGTTTCCAAGTATTTCAATCAATTAGCAAAAAAGCATTCTCCTTATTTATTTAGCATGAGTCAATTTGTGCAATGGAATAATCAAGTTTGTGCTCTCATGATGAACAGTACTGAGAATACAGATTCGAATTTGTCGAGTGACCTGGTCAAGATGAGACAGACTAATTTCCTGAGAGCAGTACACGTCATTGCACGAAGTTGTAGAATTCAATTATTGCTCAACGAATTATTTCACAAAGAGACGATTAATATTCAAAGTGAAGATACTGTCACTACTCTTGACATGCCTTCAGTTGGAGTGTACATGTGCATACCATTGTCATCAAGAGTGGAATTCGCAAAAAAACACAAAATGGTTCGACAACTTATCGACAACATTTCGCTCCAAAATATTTATTATCAAGAGATGTGTACATTTCTTCTTGGAAAGCTTCAAATTATTGAATTTGAGCAAATCAAAGGAGAAGAAAATTATGGATTTTCATCAGTTATTCAACTCATACCTGATCTTCAACAGTTAGATCAGAAGGTTTATATTCATCAAAATTTGATGACAACCACTCTTCAAAACCAAAAACAAAAGAAACGGGTCATCCTCTATCAAATGTCGATTGGAACTAATTCTTCAAAATATGCTCAATTTCTTGGACTGTCTGGTGACATGACTCCCAATGATCGCCAAACACTTGTAATTATGGCAGGAAGCAAATACGAATTTAATGATATCATTCTGTACAAGCTGTGTCAACTAAGTGGAGTAATCACCAACACAACATCAATGTCCGTCACAGAAATGTTTCAATTTCTAGCCATGTGTGGAACATTAGACACCTGTCAGGCTGTCATAGAACAATATTATACCTACAAGAGAAATAATTTACAAACATTCAGCTCGACGCCACAGAAATTTGAAGTGTATCCACGAGAATCAGACACTGAGCTTAAAAGTTTTGATTTTGTCGCGTCACTGTTTTTGAAGCAGTACATTTTCGACTTGACGAACATCAAATCAACTAAGATTTACCTGCTAGACCTTTTAATTAACATGTCAAATCAACTTCTTTGCGATATTCAACTCTCATATTTACCTAGAAGATTACTTAATTATCAAAAGAACACATTAGAATATGAAAAGGCGATACGGTCAATCTCAAATGTTTTTGGCAGAGAGGTGAGGTTTCGATTATTGGGATCTAATGCCGAGTGCACAAGCTACAGCGTATTGAGACTGGCAATTATTCCAACCTTGGCAAACAAGCTACTCAGCCCAACGAACAAATCTCTATGTGAACTTGTTTTTAATTTTGTTGGATTTACCTCATTTAAATATGTTGGAGCCGAACAAGAACGAAATTTAAGATTAACTGTACGAACCAGCAACAAGAAGTTGGCATTCTTACTTGGAATTAAGGAAGAACGGGATGTCGTGGTGTTGAACAATCAAACAGTCAACACGAGAATCTTGAAAAATTTGACTGAAATACTTCAATTGAGCTGGCCTGAATCTGAATTGCTCTTCTTCTTATTGGCAGCATGTTCCTGTATTGCAACAACACACTTTACTGAGTCTGCAAAAACTGCCTTTGTTGAGACCGAGTGGAACACAGCCCAGAAAGAAACATTCCATCCATCGATATATTATATTTCTGAGCAACTCAGTAAGATATTGCAATGTCCTAGTGTGATCAATACTGAAGACATTTAAGATGGATTTGTATCTAAGTGTCTGGAGATTCTCTATGAATTAATTGAAATTTTATTACTTTTTTCTTAGAAAATTCAAGAGCTTGTTACTGACGATTTAGGACCAATCAATGAGATGATTAGTGTTTGTCGAGCTTCGGAATGGGAACTTCCATCGATCAAATCATTCTCTATAGGAATGATGAATTTAGAAGCCAAGAAATCCGATATTGATGTTTTGGCATTGATTTCAGATAGTCATTCATTCAAGAAGGAAATTGCAGATATTCTTATGTAGTTTCTTCTTCAACCTTTCTACAAAATATTTTCTGGAGATGTTTGGTTGATTTGCTCAAAAGACAGAATAAAATTTTTTAGTCAACTGAAAACTAAAAAGTTCCTGGTTGACTTGAGATATTGGTCATTTTCATAGAGTAATAACTGCAGCATTACTGGTACTGTTGGCAATGAAAGTTGGAATTTCATGTTCACTAGGATGCCATCTCAATTTGAGAAATACCACAAGAGCGTTCAAAGCACTTTGCAAGAAGAATGAAGAACCTTTAATCGACCTTCCACTTTCTACTTGGAACTTTATTACAAGCACTTTAAAACGAAAAAGCTTTGTTCCTCCTTTGAAGATTAAACTAACCATAAATGCAAATCAATGAAATTATTAAGCATAGTATTGTGACCTCTCGAAGTCGGAGAGGTCAGACAGTTAAATCAAACAGCTTAGGTGTTCACTCAAACCACAACCCTCGATAACAAGGACTTTGAAGGGTTGCCAGAAGGAAGTCTATTTTTTCCTGAATTTAAGGAAGGATGTAAATCAAACGGACGCTTTGATGAGATGCTGTAAAGATTTGGGAATTGGTAAGTGAAAATTTTGAATGACCACAATTACCAGACACAATTACCAGGCATAATAATGCAGAGCAATTTATGGACCAATTTTCAACAAGAGTTAAAACAGAATCAACTTTGGATCAGTTATTTTCAGACTCGAACTATGTAAAAGATTTGACAGCAATCCATTAAGTCGGCCAACCCAAACAACCCAAAATTAAGACCAAAATTGCAAACAATATTCGAGAGAATGTTGAATGAGTGGCAGCAGAAACCCTTGTTGATTGTGACACTTTTGGTGAGATGCCACTCGATGTATTCACGACTCGAATGGTCATTTCAATAGGATAGTGGTCAGAGACTGTTGGTGCAAATGTTGAATTCAATCCAAATTGTTCATCAAACCTAAATATTGCCACTTGACTAATTTCATACTTGCTACCAGACTTGAGGATGCTCTTATCGGCCATGCTTTGTGGAACCACAAATCGATCGTATGGACAAACAGAACTGGCAACAGTGGTGTCCATCGTGTCATTGATAAGCCATTTGAATCGAGTGTCTGTTCTCAAGGTGATATTGCTCCAATCACTGGTTGACACATAGGAACATCCTGCATTAAAGTCACCACAAATGATTGTATTGCTTGCAAATGCTTCATTTTGATAATAATTAAAAACATCCACTAAATGACTCATTTCAGCAACGGCATCTGTGGGTTTGATATGACAACCGAGCATTGCAAAGGTCTGACCTGGTAATGCCACTAATTCAAAAGTAAATATGAAAGGAGGTCTTTCAAACCAATTATTGACATCTGTATATTGTATGGTTTTCACAAATTTGATGACATCGGGTTTATAGAGAAACGCATACTGTTCCTTAGAAGTTGTTCTGCCAAGTGGGTCACTGACTTGAAATTGATATTTCACACTGTTGGATGGAATAAAATTATTTAATTGGCGTGTAAATTCTGGGATGGTCGTGTTACTTGAATCTCTCACTTCCATGATGAATATCAAATCGTACATGGCAGTAATTTTAAGAAGTGTTTGAACCACATCGGGTTTTGACAATTTCGTTTGTCCAAATACTTGAATATTGAAGGATGCAATTTTGACTGCCTGTGTTTGCTGCGCCAGAAAAATAATGCACAAAAGAGTCATCATGAAAAGCAATAAGAGTGTTATCATCAATTTGTGAGATGATGATGGCTTCAAACGAACAAAACGTCCTTCTTCGCAATGCTGTAGTGACATTTTTTGCGGACGTTGATCTTACAGAAATATGCCATGTTTATTGGCATTGAACGTCCTTGTTTTACCTGTGGCGAATAGTGGTGAGTAATCATATTTTCCTGGATAAATTTCTTCGTTTTCTTTTGGAATGTTTGGCTCTCTTTTTGAATTACTAACAAAGAAGCTTGAAGAGATATGCTTTTTGCTTTCTTTCTCAGCCAAATTGGAGCCAAATCGATCTGTGGAGGGATAGTACAGACTTGGTTGTTCTTTGGGCTTCTTTTTTCGTGTTTTTCCTGTAAAGTTTCCAAACCTATCAATTGCATCATTTTTGAAGAAGAAAGAACGAGGATCTTTTTCATAATCATTAATTTGAATTTCTCTACTTCTACTGGAGGCTGATTTAGGTTTTGCAATTTCTGAAATATCAATCGATTCATATTGGGGCTTTGTATTTTCAATATCCCTCTTTGTTGTTGATCGAAATATAGCTTGAGGTAATTCTTTCTTCTCCCGTATTCGATATAATCCTCGTGATGGGTTTTCTCTCTCATATCTTTCTTCCATGCTTTCTTCAAAGTGGTTGACAATATCTGTGGGTGATGACGAGCGGTCATCCTCCGAAAATCTCTTTGTTTTTGATGCAAACATGGAAGATTTACCAGCAGACCCAACTCTTTTTTTTGTCGAATGACGAATAAGACTTTAAGCAAGTTCAATGGATCATAGTCATCCACAAAAAGAGTTCAATACAAACTTACCACATTATATGTTCCAGGACCCACTGTAGGCGGTGTCTCTGTTGTAATTTTAGTCTTTGTGGGAGATGATGATAAAAAAGCTCGACTTCCTGATGATGAGGGAACTCGTTGTTGACTCGTCGACGAAAAGTATTGAATGGTTTCTGTTGAACCGGGTCCTGGAGTTATAAAAGTACTTCTTGGAGCATCATACCATCGTTTCGTATTTGATACCATATATCCATAACCTTTCTTTGAGTCTGATGTTCTCCTTTCCAATATTTCTCTACTGATGGAATAGGTCGATGCATTAGGACCTCCTAAATCACTCTTCATTGATTTTATATTCATTCAACTCGAAATTTCGGAATTCAACTCTGCACGCACATACCACAAATACTTGAAATCGACTACTACTCGTTCCAAATCCCTTCTTTTCCATGGATGATGTATTTAATTTCGTTTCAAATCGGGATGGAATGGAATGAGAAGAAGACTTATAAAATTCCTTCTTTTTTTGCTGTGTTTCCCTCAAACGGGATCTCACATCCTGTACCGATTTACTTCGTGTTGTTGTTGTTGTTGTTGTTGGATCCTCCATGGCTTGATGATCGATTTTCTTTGTTGTTTTGCACTCCGACAACTATTGTTTTTTTTTCATAACCATCACAAACGACTATTTTTTTAAATTTACTGATCACGGCGGGAAACGATGATGGTTCAGGTTTGGTGGTTCTGTGTGACCTTCGTTCAACCTCTCTCATCCCTTCCGTCATTTGAGATCAAGAGAAATCAAAAGGAAGATCATCCCTTAATCATTGCTCTTGATTTTTTCATTAAAAAAAATACATCACTTACAAAGGTACATATTCCTCAGACATTGAGCGACAAGTTGAACGAGAAAATCGGATGGAGAGGAAATTGAGAGATTGGTTTGTAAGAATTGTTGAAGACAGTAGATTCGGCATCGGAACGTCCAACAACAAATGATCATTCAGAGCAAAATCAGGTATACCAAAGATATTGTAACAGAAGATGAAAATTTTAATGTTGATCAATTTATTCCAGAGCTCAGTAAGCATATCAACACCAATGATCCATTTGTGAGACAATTTTTGTTGAGTTGGATTGTTATTCTTGACTCAGTTCCTGATATTGATTTACTTGAATATTTACCTCATTTTCTTTCTGGAATATTTGATATGCTTAGTGATCCCAATAGAGAAATTTTGGATTTACAAATTTTACAATTCGACAAGAAAGTTCTGCCCTATCACACAAATTATTGATGCTATTTACAACATATTTCACAATAATCCATCTCTCATGGCAACTCTATACTCAAATGACCCAATGAGGAGAACAATGGCGATGATTGCTTGGATGGATAGCAACTCCATCAACAATAGCCACAAAAATTTGATTCCATCCAACTATTAAACTTTATCTATTTAATTAAAACATTTCAACTTTCACATGTTTCTTCTTTGAAAGCTTTTTAATTGTCAGTGCTCCAAGAAACCATTTATGGGGTTTGTTTATACGTAATTCTTCTATTGTACAGTTTTGTAGAATTGAGATTACACCCCTATAATCCATACTTATATCACAAATAAAGAGAGTTTTTACATTAATAGTATGACCAATGTCAAAATGAATTGTTCCCTTATTACTAATTTTGTCAGAAAGAGAAAGAAGTTCCAAAGGGCGCCGAAACTTGACACTCATCAAATATTCAAATCCAATGTGAGTTAAGTTGTTGGACTTTAGTATTAGTGTCTGATATGTTCTGAACGAAGTGAAGGGCATGAATGTTTCGATTGTAAACATTAAAAGAGTTTGGTTGAGCAACGAAAAATATTTTCATGCTCAAAAAATTTTTGGCATATTCGTGCGTTTTGATTTGCTTAGTGACTTCCCACCCACTTGCTTTCTTAAGCTTCTAAGGTACCTTTTTCGCTGATCGGAATGTTCTTGTGGTAAGGAAGAACATTGAGACAGTGCAGGTCCACCTTGATCGAATCTTTACGACAAGGATTTTACTGAGCTAACTATATATTTTATTATTTTAATTTCATGTATTTAATTCATCATGTTATCTTATTTTCATGGATTTATCAAGCAATTGCTTAATGTGACTTCTTGCGCTTCACATCTTAGAATCTTTGTCTCTGCCTTCCTCCGTCCTACTTCCTTGCGTTTCTTTGGTTTTCTCCTTTTTTCCGCTGAGCGGTTTTTGGAGTTTTTTACCTTCTCAAATCTTAATTAATACTCGGGACTCTGCTGAATAAAGTCAATTGACAAAATATGCAGAAAATCCCACAAACACCGGACCTTTATTAAGGTCGGGTGTTTGGAGAGACTACAAACCCATCTGTTCCTCTAAATTAACCAAACGATTCTTGTTGTTTACGTCTTCGAAACATGTATATTATCCAAGTTATGATGTGAAAAATATTTTAAACCTTCATCTCCAATTTCACAATCTGAGAGGTCAATATGGGTCAGACTTTTCATAGCAAAAATATATTTGCAGATTTCTGGTTGTGTTTTACAGAAAGAACATTTGACACAATTAGATCTAATTGTGTCAAATGTTTTAAATTGTATATATATTTTCCACAAGCTGTCATTAATTGGCCTCTCCAAAGAGCTAATGATATTATATTATTGCATTTGCCACAAAGTAGTCTTAATAAAGTCAAGGATGATTTTGCATCAAGATGCCCAATCGTGAGTTGTTCCATGTCCTTATTTAATATTTGATCAATAATATTCACAGTTAAATAAGGAAATTTAGTTGTATCAATATCAAAATTAAAAACTTCATTACTATAATAGCTCCTAATATTAAGGTCTTTAAGGGATGATTGATTATGAGGATTGAATATGATCATAAAATTTCTTTGAGATAATTTACGCTCTGAAATAGAAAGACTTTCCAATTTCAATGGACCATTAATAATAAAATCAATGCTTTCACAATCAATTTTTGTTGATAATAGATGTAATTTCTTCAATTTCTTCAATTGTATTAGATTCTTAATAGTTTCAAGAGAGAGATTGACATAATTAATTGTCAAGAGTGTTAGTGAGTCAGAAGGAAACATTTCAAAATTTGTGCATACTAATTTCAATGATGATAGTTTGGGAGACATGAATATTGTTTTAAATTGCAAGGAAGTCAAATGACAATCAGAGAATTCAAAATGTGAAAACATTGAAAGAACTTGTTGATGATCACTCTTGTCCTTTGTTTCCATTGGTAATGTTTTAAAACGTTTTCTACAATACAACTTGTTGCAGAATTTGCCTTCGGAATAGGAAATAACAATTCTTCTCCATGATGAACAAACACCAGTAAATCAAATGATCTCATTTTGATTCAAGAATGGAATGATGATGTAAGCAATGTCATCAAAAGAAGAATCAATGAGTTGTTTGTATTTTCTGTTGCTCTTCTTCGAAAGAGGAGAAGGAAAACATGAAGGCATTTCGGTTATTGTTTTCTTGTTGTGACAACCGAATAAGATGTCTCATGTGCTTTTCTTCGGATTTGATGTGTGAGAACCTTAATTACCTGACTTTTATATTCATTAAAAAGTAAGCTCACAAACAAAAACTCACAAAAATGAGACTCCAAATTAGAATGGAAAAGTGATTTTCTCGGGAGAAAAAAGAATTGGGTAAAGAGCAGCCTGTTGAATCAAACAATAATCCATTCTGAAACCAATGAAGCCTTTAGCTTTTAAGACTCCAAAGGACACTTTTCCATAAGGATGACCCTTCTGATCAAGGAGGAAAACCAGAATGGCCATTAGAGGTCAGGCAAGACAAGAACTGTGACGAGAGCTTTTTTTGATCTCTTACTTTGAAGGATGCTCCTTTTCGCAAATCTTTTGATTTTTTTTAAAAAAAAAAATAAATTAAAAAAAATGCAACATTCAGCCTCAAGTGCATCGCTTTCATCCGTTTCAACCTCGTTGGACAATGAATTTGGTGATATTATTCCACATATTCATCAGACCTTGATCCGAAATTTGAGCGACAAGCTGAAAGATAAGAGAAAATCGGGTGGAGAAGAAATTGAGAGATTGGTCTGTAAATTATTACAAACGGTAGATTCATCATCGGAACCTCCAGCAACAACAAATGATCATTCAGAGCTAAATCAAGAGGAAAAGTTGAGAAAAGGAGAATTATTGGTTAAAAAGTTGATCCGATATCTGACCGTCCAACTTGTTGACTCGATTCAACCAAATATGAAAAAGGGAGGATTATGGGCTCTCGGTTCATGTGCTGTGGCACTTTATAAAGACATTGGAAAGTATTTGGATGACTTAATTCCTCCCATACTTCGATGTTTTGGAGATCAAGATGCAAAAGTGAGATTTCACGCTTCTGAATCCATGTACAATGTAGCAAAAATTGCAAGAGGAAAAATTATTCCAAATTATTTTCACATGATATTCGACCGATTGTGCAAGTTGAGTGGGGACCCAGATTCAACAGTCCAAAACGCGAATGTAGTCTTGGATAGACTTGTAAAAGATATTGTCACAGAAGATGAAAACTTTAATGTTGATCAATTTATTCCAGAGCTCAGTAAGCGTATCAACACCAATGATCCATTCGTGAGACAATTTTTGTTGAGTTGGATTGTTATTCTTGACTCAGTTCCTGATATTGATTTACTTGAATATTTACCTCATTTTCTTTCTGGAATATTTGATATGCTTAGTGATCCCAATAGAGAAATCATCAATCAAGCTAAAACCACTCTTGAAGAATTTCTTTCAGAAATTGAATATTCATTTGACTCCATAGATTGTGGTCCACTTATCAAAATTCTGATCACACATTGTGAGAACGTTCCTGGAAGCACTTTGGCAAAACAAATAGCTATATTTTGGATTTACAAATTTTTACAGTTCGACAAGAGAAAAGTTCTGCCCTATCACGCACAAATTATTGGTGCTATTTTACAACATATTTCAAGTAATGAGATTGACCTGAGAAATGCAAGTACCAATGCCAATAATGAAATAATGCGAATTATTGAAGATAAATCCACTCCAGATCAAATGATATCATTTAGTGACGTTATGAAGGTTATCAAAACTGAATTGCAAAAACCTAACATTCCTAACAGAATTTGTGCCTTAAAATGGTGTCACATTTTACTAAACAAGAATTTGGATCGAGTGATGAAACATATTGACATCATTTTTGCTCTCCTGTTAAAATCCTTATCCGATCCAAATGAAGATGTTGTCTCTCTAGATTTACAAGTTCTCGCTATCATTTCCACAACAGAAGAAAACTTTCAAAAGTTTTTAAGAAGTTTGGTTCAAATGTTTCAAAACGACAACAATTTATTGGCAAAGGCTGGATTTATTTTCAGAAAACTTAGTGTCATGTTGAACCCAGAAAAGATTTTCAAGGAATTGGCGAATATTTTACTCGATACCAAGCAAAGTAATGTGGAATTTACTTCTACTCTGGTTCAAACTCTGAACATGATTCTCTTAACAAGTAAGGAATTATTGGGGTTGAGAAACTCGATTAAGAAGTGTAAAACCTCTCGAGAAGGTCAAAAATTATTTTTTGATTTATTTAGAAGGTATGTTTTTCATGTGTTTGAGTTGTGTATTCTTATCATTTTTAATTAGTTGGTGCCATAATTCTATTGCAACTCTTACTCTGTGCTTACTTGCCAACCAATACGAGTTGGCAAGCTATCTTGTCTCAAGTTTGTAAGTATCAACTTTAAACACATGAACGTTACGTTGATCACTCACTCCAATATCCATAACCATTTAGCTCTGAGGTAGAGGTGACAGTCGAATTTTTAACTCAAATCGACAACTTGATTCAACTTTTAGAATCACCAATATTTGTGGATTTACGGCTGCAATTATTGGAGCCTCAGAAACATTCTTATTTATTGAAAACATTGTATGGTCTGTTAATGTTATTACCCCAAAGCACAGCATACAGCAAGCTAAGCAAACGCTTAGAATGTGTCAATACATTATGTATGATACAAACAGCAGGTCAACAGATAGCTGAAACAGAGGAAAACAAAAATTCTGAAGAAAGTATTGAAGAACTGTTAAAGCATTTCAAAACGATGCAATCAAAGTTTAGGACAATGAATGAATCCGATTAGTATTCAAGCTCTACATCAAGACTTTCAAAATACTCTACAATATCCTTTTTTCCTGCATTTTTAGCTTCTCCATATGGTGTATTTCCCCATCTCATTTAAGCGAGGTCAAATAAATTATTGAGAATAATTGATTCAATGTTGCCATCACCAATCGATTTGAATTAATGGTACTCACCTATCTTTGCAATTAATGTCAGCTCCGTATTCCACCAAAAGTTGTACCATATTGAGTTGTCCTTCTACAGCAGCTAAATGCAGAGCGGTACGTTTGTCATAGTCCTGTATATTTGGATCAACACCTTCAACTTCCAATAATCTTCTCATTTCGTCTACAGCTCCAATCGCTCCAAGATTGCACATAATCACGGGCAATAAAGCATCACTTTTAAAAAAAGTGTTAGAATTGATTGTATTAGAGATCATTATTTCAGTAACTCACCTCACTTCCTTCATGTCAGATTCTCCACCGTGGAAATTTAAGGCCTTACAAACGGCACTGACAAAACCCCTCTCTCGAAGAGAATATTTCGAAACAGGAACAACCTTGGTTAATTCACCTCGAAGGTCCACTGTTAGTAGTCGTTTCACTTCCTCGAGATCCATATCACAGCTTATTAAATACACTGTTGTGACCATGTAAGAAATATTACATCATTAAAAATCGGATGATCTCTAAATTACCTACTTAATTTCGTGACGGCTGCCTCTGGTGTCATGCTATATTGAAAGAAATGAAAAAATTTCACAATTCAACTGTGATAGAAAACTTATGACTTACTCTGATCCACTCACAACACCAAGCTCATATAATACTGAGCCTGTTTTATAAGAGGCAGACACAGCTCCTTTGACTGATTCATTAAAATTTTTGCAACATTCTCCAAGTTAGACTCTTTTTTCGTTACTGAGGGGGACATGAACAAACTTACAGCATTGTGTGCAATTCACAATTACTACTCCTCTTTCTGTTGCTTCTTTGATGCATTTCAAGAAGTCAGATCTGGTAGAGGGTACATTTCCAACTCCATACGATAGCATAACAACTCCTTCCGTCTATCATCATTATATGATGAGCATTCAATCACAAAATAAAAAAAACTATTACTTACTGGAGGCAAGAAGAAGTTTGACATTAAGCTTGTACTAATACCAGGAAATATTCTCAGCATACCAACTGTACAAGAACATCGATGATTTCATGAATGAATATCACGAATAAAAATATTTAACATACCATTGCTATTTGAAATTGGAATCATTCGAAATTCTTGATTTTGTCCTGGTGGAGGTCGAATCAAGGCCCAATTGACTTCCATATCAATACCAAGTTTCACTAGTGGTGCAATATTTGGAGAATCAAAAGCACTTAAATCTCCAGCATCCATCTTGGTACATCTATTTCCTCTAAATAACTTGTTATGGAAAAAAACACAAACTTCTGGAATGTATAATTTTGAGGCAATGGTGATAGCTCCTAATAAATTATCGAATCCATCATTTCTTGTCTGTGAAATGGGTATTTGAGAACCTGTCAAAATAACTGTCTTGGCTAAATGTCGAAACATAAAACTTAAAGCAGAAGCTGTGTAACACATGGTATCTGTTCCGTGCAATACAATGAACTGAAAACGTTCATTATTTTCATTCATTTCATCATATTTACAGTATTCACATTATTCACAATTTTCATTCATAATATATTCATAATTTTCATTCAACAGTATTCAATCAATAAATATATTACATTATTCACGATATTCAATAAATATATTAAATTATTCATTTCTTCCATCATTAAAGAGATCTCATGAATGGTCAAAAACCTACACAATCATAATCATCATAATGATCCGAAATACATTGAGCAATTTTCACCCAATCTTTATATCCCATATTACTTGAATCCAAAATTGGGTCAAATTCCAATAATTGATACAAAGCAACACATCCATCATCACTTCTCGGAGTTGAAAACCATTGATCCATTTTGGCTCTTTCAGTTTCTTCCGTATCTTGATCATTGATCACTCCAGCCATTTTCAAATATAACTTTCGATGTCGAGCATCATTGAATTGAGATAATTGAGCCAACTTTTTACGTAAATAACCTCTCACAGGATGATAGCCATCTGAAAACTTTTTCATACCAATGGTACCTCCGGTGTAGATGGCGAGGATTTTGGTGATACTCAAGGCAGCAGAAGGTAAATCAACAACTGGGACGACGGGAATGGAAATTAATGAAGAGGATGAAACGAGAGGCTTATGAGAGTCTTCTTTGATAAAGATCTTTCTTTTGAATCGGGGGCTTAATTTGGGTCCTTTTGGAATTTCCGATGAATGATGATGATTATTGTTGTTGTTGTTGTTCGTATTGTTGGAATTGGTGGTTGGTTGCTGTTGATCATAATTGTTATGATTCATGTCGTCGTCGTTGCTTTCATGTTGTTCTTGTTGATGGAAATGTTGAATCTTGTCAAGATGCAACAATGGAGTGTGCTCTTGCATCATCAGCAATGGTTGTTGCTGTATCCTTTCGGAAGAAGCATTCAGCGCATCCGAGGTTGAGGCAGCAGCTTCCAAGTCAGAATCTCTACCCGTGTGTTGTTGTGGTTGCATTTTTTGTAAACTTGAGGCCAATAAATTATAATTACCTATACCAGTACAGTGGAGCGAATATGTTCGGCGATGCAAATTGTCAATTTAATTTTGCGAAATTAATGACCAATTGTCTAATTTTTCAACAACAGAAAAAAAAGTTCCATAAAAATGCTCATGAAAACTTCCTCCCTTCTCTTCCATCTCCGTCCCTGCTGTCATCTTTTGCGAAAGGCTTCTTGGTTGGGAGCTACAACTACTAGTTTTCAAACAAGAAAGTATTCCACAAAATCTTCTAGACTCGCACCACAATCAAATACTTCAACAATCATTAGAGAAGGGAATCCATATCTGTTCTTTCTGAATTTTGTCCAAAACGGAAAGCAGATTCCGAAAGATGAATACATGAAGCAAATGATGAACAATGACTGTAACAATAACTCCAATTCAACATCTACTAATCTCCAAAAGAGAGATATTCCAACATTTTTCCTTCATGGATTGCTCGGAAGTGGTCAGAATTATGTTTCAATTATGAACAAGTATCATAATATTCTTGCTGCGAATGGAGATTGCTTTTTGTTGGACTCTAGGAATCATGGAAGAAGCTCCCATACTACCACGATGAGTTATGATGATTTATCGGATGATATTGTCTCAGTGATGGATGAATTGAAACTTGAAAAAGTGAATATCGTTGCTCATTCAATGAGTGGCAAAGCGGTCATGAATTTAATGTTGAGAGAAACCCTCAATAATAATACAACATTGTTACAACGGATCAACAAGGCGGTCATTGTAGATGTATCACCTGTGGATTACACTAAAGATGAAAGATGGGTGATTAAGCAATATATTGACGCAATGAGAAGAATTAATTTGTTGACTTTGCAAACACGAACAGAAGCAGAACATATTTTAGCCAAAGCTGGAGGAATTAATCCTGAAGCGAGACTCTTCCTGTTGACAAATCTCATTCGAATCAAAGAAAACAATGGTGAAACAGCAGGAGCTCAGTGGGCTTGGAGATGCCATTTGGATGTCATTGAAGAGTATCTTCCTCAGCTTGGTTCGTTTCCTTTCAAAACTAGAGAGAACCCTCTTGGAATTTACTCACTCCAAGCTCCTATTCAATATGCTGGAGATAATGTATTGTTCTTGAGAGGAGAAAAATCAATGTATGTCACTGACGAGTATGAAATAATTTCCAAATCCTTTTTCCCGAATGCCACTTTCGAAACAATCAAGGTAAGAGATTGCCCATTTATTGATATTTTGGTAATTTTATTGGTCTTTATCTTATCTCGCTCCGTATACAGAATGCATCACATTGGGTTCATATTGACAATCCACACGAATTTGCCACAATGATTTCTTCATTTATTAATGTCAACCATTATTAGGGCAGTTGTGACTGACAAGAGACATTTCAATTTGTGTATAAGAATGGCGCTAAGCGAATGAGAGCTAAAGTTAAATGTTACCTGACATTGGAAAAACCAAAACAGTCATCGCTCCTTGAAACCAATAAGAGATGGGCAATGTAATGACTTGTTACCTGTTTTCGGCAAACAAGCAAGTGATGATGATCAAGGATGACAGCATGGGTTGTTGTCGACAACCACAACATCAAGCAGTTGCAAACCAAATTCCTTGCTGGCGTTCGCCAAAATTATTCACCACCTGATATTCCATTTAAATTTTTTTATGCCCTTTGGGAGCTTCGACCTTGTCAAAATCAGCACCCAATTCCAAACACAGTGAAAACCGAATGTTGAGCCAATATGGTTGTGTTGACCAAGGATCATTTGACCGATGGACGCTGCGATGCAGAACGTGACGCCAGACGCATGCGTCATGAATTTCACAATTTGCTTTACTACACCACCGTTCTGCTTTTAGTGCACGCAAACGCCTTCAGAAAGAAAAATACATCCACCACAACTGCATCACTACTTGCTGAAAGGACAACAATCTCTTCACTTTGTTGTCGTTTGTGTGACGATAATGTTATTGTGGCAAGTAGTATTGCAACATCATCCACTCACACACTCCATCAAACATGTGGCAGCACCAACAAGCAGAGCAAGAGGCACAACGACGATATCAATCCAACAACATCAATGAACGACTCCAAGAACTACCACCATTGCCTCCTCATCACGACCATCAACGTGTCACATTGCATCGAAGAGAGAGTGGCTTTTATCCACAACGACACCAACAACAACAATTAACCGATTCAACACTCTATCAATCAAGCAACAACACAGCTCTACACTATCCAACCCTTCCTACCACTGCTACTACTAGCAGCATCCGCCATTCAACAAACCCAATTTCTCCTCCCTCTAGTTCTAGTGAACATCACCATAATTACTCCATGCCAATACGTACCACCTATCCACAACAAGCTTTTCAGGACTCTCACCCTCCCATTCTTCCTCCCATTAGTACACTTACCTCTTCCCCTCCACATGATCATCACTACCAACAACAACATGTCTCAACAATGAACAATCCCTTCTCATATCCCTCGCAAGATGTGTCGGCAACAATGTCCTCATCATCATCATACAACTCCTTCTCAAGAAAAAGCTTTCCTCCACACCAAGACCTTCTTGCAACCCAACATGGAGTGTCAACCAGCAACCAATTTTATACAACACGAGAGATGGTCACAACACGAAATGAAGGCCATCGAGCGGATAGCATGTGTGTGCCTTCGTCGTCATCCTATCAACATTTGAGTTTTGCATCACAACAACAACACACGGTTGTATACAACCATCAAAATCATCCATGCTATGACTCATCCACTCATGCGTTGGGACAAGATCGAATTAGCATCACTCCGCCTTCGAGCACAACTAGTGCTTCCCATCCTGCAACAACAACCAGTACGAGTACATCTACAACAGACTTGATAGTCAACAACACTAACAGTCACAACATGGGACCAACATGTGGTACAGATTCATCCTTTCAAACTCCATCTTTTTTGGAGAACAACACATGTGTTCATGCATCATCGACAACACATGCACCATCCACATGTAGAACACATCAAAAATCAAAGAGAAAAAGCAGGTCTGCCCCGTCATCGGAGTCACAAACGAATTGGACCTTTCATGCACATGCGAGGTCTGACACCACAGATGCGTCCTTTGTCTTAAATCCCGATTCAAATTTCACGGCACCTGTGGTAAAACCTCATGAAAGAATTAGTGTTGCATGCTCGGAGTGCAGAAAGGCGAAAAAAAGGTGCAGTGGTGGACGACCATGCGACAGGTGTGCGTCAATGGGAAAACAATGCAAAGATGAGCACAGTGGGAAAAAAAGAGGAAGAAAAAAGAAAGAAAGTTCAGAAAGTGTGCAGGAGAAAAATTCAACTAGTGACGATGGAAATAGAAAACATGTTAAAACAAGTGATTCAAGTATTGGAACAGAGTCATTATCTTCAGAAACAACCTCAAGCAAAAATGACGTAGCATCTCCCTTTAATTCATCCAATTTATCAAATCTGGATAATGAAAAAGAAGAAGAAAGGAAAACCTTCCAAGAAGAAACTCCAAATTTTAACAAACATTTGGAGGAATAATTTTCTACTACTTTTTCAAGTACCAATGATTAATCAGTAAATACTTGCTGGGTATTTTCATTGGATCTATTTATTAACACACAAAAGATTACTTTTTCTTCTTTTTACTTTTGACCTTAATGCCTGATGTAAATCTGTTATCAGGAAGCTGATCAACCTTAATGGTACTTGTATGGGCTATCTTCTTTCTCTCCAATAACTGTTGTTGTTGCTTTCTCTGAGCCTCCTCTCGTTTCATTCGTTGCTGTCTAAACAAATCAGCATCTTTCAGAAATTCTTTTGGATTTGCCAATCCTGTTAAAAATCGGTTCTGTCTGCTCTTATACTTTTCCTGATGCTTATTCAAGAGTTCAAGAAGAGAAGTATCATATTCTTCCTTTGATTGGTCCTTTGACGTATTTCTAGATGCCATCATGGCTGAGATTACTTGCTGCTGTTCTTCCCGTAAACGATCTCTCTCCTCAGCATTATCAATTTCTTCAGGTTCTAGAAAAACAAAAGTGGACTGTTTTGTCAATATTGGATCATTCTCTAATGGAATATAAAACCGTTTCAAAATATCTAGTAAAGCAGTGGAATAGTTATTTCCAAATGTATCCACTAAAAATTGTTGCTTCTCCTCAACTGTCCATAAATAACAAATAGCAATCTGGAAAATGTCACAAAGTTTTTCGATGAGAGCTTCAGGCAATAGGGCCAACCCTTTTTGTTTTGCAATGGCAAGTCGTTGTCGAATTTGATTTTTAGTCATGCCTAAAACGAACGTGGTAGAATCTTGATCTGTACTAGTCGTGTTGTTGTTATTTTCACATTCCTGTTGTTGCTGCTTGTTCAAAATTTCAATTTTTCTTCTCACAATTTTGTGCATGACATCTATTGTCAGTAATCTTTCAGTGGTTGACAAGTCTTCTTTTAACAAGGAATCAATCTTTGAGGACGATGATGAAGAAGATGTATTTTCTATTCTGCTTGATGAATTTTGTTCTTGATTATTGTTCATTGCAGTGATGATAGTGCTAGTTTCTGAAGAGCATGTTGATGGAACCATCATTGAACTATCATTCGGAATGGAAGGAGGGAAGGAATCTTCTTTTGAGCTCAATGAAGATTTGAGTTTTTCAGAATCAACAACAACAACACCTTCATCTCCTTGTTGAAGCTTTTTTCGTACATTCTTTGCTTGTTCTATTCGTTTGGTATTTCTCTTTCTCTTCGGAGTTTGTGAAGTGAGTTGCAACTCGACGCGTGTCTCATCCACTCGGTTCGATACTAATTCGTTTTGCTGCTTCTTCGTTGTGTCTTGCTTTGAAGATGATGATTCCGACAAGTTGTTGTTGTTGTTGGACATTTTTTGGTGTGAACGTTAAAATTGGCGGGCCCTGGAATGACTTGCATTTGAAATGCAATTCGAATATCCCACTCTCTCTCTCTTTGACAAATGTTGGTGATGAGGATAATCATGAAAGAGTTCCGAAACCTGCTCAGAGCTCTCTCAGTACTGCTTGCCATGCATTCAATTCCGAGCTCCAACAAGTTTTTTGGATGTTTGCTCTCGGAATAAAAAGAAAAAATACAAATCACAAAATGCCAGGCAAGGAAGGAGGAAAGGTCAAACCAGTACGTTTTTCCTTTTAATCAGTTTCCTCGTGTTTGATTCATGAACCAAACGTTTTTTGCTACCATCTATAAATTTATTGTATTGAATGGATTGATTGAACTTACAAAATACATATTTTCCTTTCAATAATTTATTTACAATAATAATTCATCGGTTAAACAACGGCAATTTATTACGAATTGATGATTTGTTTGTGGAATGATGGTACAGCTCAAGAAGCCAAAGAAGGAAGACAAGGTTGAAGATGAAGCTGATATTGCTTTCAAACAAAAGCAAAAAGAAGAACAAAAGGCTCTTGAACAAGCCAAGAAGGAACTAGCTGCTAAAAAGAAGAAGTAATCATTTGTTTGCTCTGTAGTGTGCACTTCAATTGATTTCTCCATCTACTTCTATTTTCTAGTACCCTCCCCATGTAATAGTTTTCCTTGAATACATATTGTAGAAATAATCGCTAACATCTGGTGATGATTTTCTGCAATAAATCATTATTATACTAGTAGTAATTTATTGAAAACATTCGAGATCTCTTTGTCGTACAAATGTGAGAGCAGAGAGGGTGAGACAGAAAGCCTCGAGAGCACTATCAATCGTAGAGGTTGGTTGCTTTCGTCTACATTCCCTTCACCAGTACACTCCGTATGCATTTTGACCACGCAGTTTTTGGGTGACATGAAGCCAGTTTGGGACACTCTCAACAAACACTCCTCTCATTCCAAAACGAGAATTTGTCACCTCAACCATCAAAAAATGTCTGAACCATCAAAAAATGTCTGAACCGGCATCATCTCACTCATCTTCAGTGCTTGAAAAGAAATCTTTCTTTGAAGGACTGGGCAATCAACTCTACCAACAAAACACGACTAACATCACGAGTCCAAGATCACAACCCAACACACCACGAACCCCACGATCCAATACCATACCTACCACAATTATGGCTGAGAATGAACCAACAATTCGCCCGTGTGGTGATTCCGTGGTGGCGTTGATGGAATCCAACACTTCCTCTGGTAGTGAAGATGAAAATGTCAGCAATCAAGCTACCGAGTCCACTAATACGATGGATGCTTTTGTGGTATTGAAAGAAGAGAAGACTGCGGAATCAAGTGTTCCACAAGAATCACCACTCGTTCCACAAGCATCTTTATTACAACCTCATGATGATGATGAAAATGAATCAAAAGTTCACTTCAAACTAGATGAAATACAACAAGAGAATGAAGCGGCTTCTCATGATGTGAATCACAACTCAGAGTCTTTGTCGTCATTATCGACGGAAAACACAAATGTTTCATCGAACACCATTTCAACAACTACTTCTCCAACAACAACTTTAAATTTGGAAAATTCATCTTCTTCTACGAGTAGTAGTTGTAGTAGTAATACCATAATTATGAACGATATGAAACATGTCACTACTTCAATGAGTGACGATAGTAGTAGTAATGATGTGGACCAACATTGTGCAAAGTCCATTCCATCTTGTTCCTCTCCAATACAATCAACAAATTCACCACCAACGTCAACACTGACCATTCCAAGTGAAGCTTCTCGATTGTTAAACTTCACAAGTTCTGTAAATTCTGTCACTACTGGTAGTAGTAATAACAATAGTAGTGAAATTCATCCCACACAGAATCATTCTCCGAATGGTATTTCTCCTCCACAACCATTATTAACAGCACCCTATGGAAATTCCTCATTTGATCAATCTGTGACAAGAACATTGAAAGATTTTAAAATTGTGAAAAAGATTGGTGGTGGCAATGAAGGAGCAGTGTTTTTTGCAGAATTGAAAAATCCCTTACCAGAAGAGGATCCTAATGTGGCTATTAAATTAGTCATTTGTGACGATCCACAAGAAGTCGAATCCACTCGGAATGAACTTCAATTTTTATTGACACTTCTACAAGAAAATATTGTGAAACATTATTACGTTTTTGAAGAAAAGAAGAAGGGTGTGATGAATGAACAAACTAGGTTTTATATTGTGATGGAATATTGTGCAGATGGAAGTTTAGAACTCGAAATTAATAAGAGACAAAGAGAACAACGACCTTTTGAGACAGAACTTGTCAAAAAATGGACAAGACAAATTTGTCAATGCATGAATTACATGCACAGCCAATCGATTGTTCACAGAGATATCAAACCTGATAATATTTTGTTGGCCAAAAACAAACAATTTATCAAAGTTTGTGACTTTGGTTTCACACGAAAGGATAAAAAGTTAATGACCACCATTATGGGAACTATGAAATACATTGCACCTGAAATGCTTGACAGTAGAGTGTATGACGAATCGGTTGATATTTGGTCATTGGGAGTTTTATTATTCCAATTAATTTGCTTGTACACACAAGCAGAAATTCCAGATCTCATTCTTGAAATTAGAAATAATCCAGATTACATTCGAGAACGATTGAAGGATCATGATGAAGTTCTTGTTCAAATTATTGAGAGATGTCTCAAAATTGATCCTGTCGATCGTCCAGAAGCAAAGGATATTATTGAGTTGATTGACAAACAAGAGTCCATTGATCAGAGCTCTTTTCAACAACAAGAAACACCTGTCAATATTCCAAAAAACACTGACAATTTCCAAGATAACGATGTGAAAGAATTGGCCAAATTGTTGGACCAATTGGAGAGAGCAAGATTGTTAAAAATTAAAGACCCACTCAAAGCCATCGAGTTGGATCGAGCACGAGAATTCTGGAGAGCAAATGGATGGGCAAATCAAAAGGAAGTGTTGTGGGTCGATTTCAGAGAGGCCTATCAGAAGCATGCCTTAGATTTTAACAAAATTCCAAAGAATGCAGAACGAGGTTTCAAAAAGATGATTACTGCCAATCAAGAGTTTGATGTCTACAGTAATGATGATGACAAAACAGGTATTGTCACTGTTCTAAGTTATAACAACTTGGTTCGAAGAGCTGGATTTCCATTCAATTTGGATGTTTTAGATCTCATTCAAAATTGTCTAGTTTTAGGTGAATATGATTGGAATATTGAAAAGTATAACAAACCCATGGATCCTCAATCCTATGAACATGCAGAGAGACAATATTTGAACATGATTTTACAGAATGAGAAATTATTTGTTGATCCAATTAGTCAGGAAACTCTTTCTGTGGATGAACATTGTGTTTCTCTTCATCTTTTACAACACGGAAAAGATTGGATTGATGAATTTATTGGAGTAGGTTCAACCACTCTCTCGAATGTCACCATAACAAGCTCTACGAGCTTTAGTGACGAGAAGGAATATGAAAATCATCGAAGAATTCACTTGATCGAAATGTTTAGCGAAGGACATGCCATTCAAAACGAAGAAAAGGAAAAACAATCCGATGTTGAAAACTTTAATGCTAAACAAAATATGTTGCATGAAAATGGTGACGAATTTATTGCCTCTTTTCCTTCCAATTGCCTTCGATTCATGCTACTCAGTAATGCCTCCTGTGGTAAGACGTGTATGTTAAAAATGGTCATGTCACGCCTTGTGAAAAATCGAATGCAACAACGAGAAACTTCAGGAGAGAAAGTTCTCATTCCACTTCTAGTTCCTGCTGGCCTCTTTGCAAGTTTAACGAATGAAGCAGAGTTCTTTATCAAATGCATTCGAGCAAGTGCAGGGGGTAGCATTGGAAATAATGGAAATACTGTGAGATATTTGGACACATTGGAACATTTCTTGTTGACAGCCATTAAGGAACAACGTGTGCTTTTTATTTTTGATGGTGTGGACGAAATTGCTTCTCCTCAACAAAAGAAACGATTTCTTCAAAGTTTGATTGATTTTTTTCCACCACAAGAAGAAGTTCCAGATTCCAATGGTTTAATTTTGTCAAGCAGATTGGGAGGTATTGAAGCGGATGTCAAAACTAGAAAATTCTTCTCTTCATTTACAGCAGCAAGTATTCAAAATTTAACATTTGAGATTCAAAAAAGAATTGCTCAAAAACGAAATGTCAACAACGAAGCTTTCCTTTCTTCCATCAAAGGAAAATACAGAGAATTGGCAAAAACTCCAATTCTCTTGTCACTCATCATTGAAGAATTCAAAACAAAGGGATCTCTTCCAGAAGTTCGATCAAAAATTTATTACAATGCTCTTGATACCATCACAAAACTTCACTACAGCAAGCTTGTTGGCGATCAACAACGAGTTCCTAAAATGCAAAAGACACTGATTGAATTTTTACGAAAAGTTTCAATATTTCTTCACAAATTGAGAAGACTCACGTTTAGTACTGAGGATTTCACACACTCACTCGAATTGGCTCGAAATCTCTGTACTGGAACCAACGATGATAAGAAACTTGCATTCATGAGTTTAGCTGAAGGAGATTTTGCTTCGAAAGGAGATGATTGGATATTCAATGCAGTTGCAAATCCAGAATTTCAAAAGCAATGGGAAGCTTTAAAGAAACGTATTGATTCTGGTAAATTCCCTCTCATTGTTTCAACAGGTGATGGAAAGTATCGATTCAGTCACACTTCCTTCCAGGAATATTTAGTGGCAAGTCATTGGGCAGATGCGACTCATGTGAGTGATTTTCGAATTCGATCGACAGGCCCATTTGCGAAAAACAAATTGGAATATTTTAAGGAAAGAATTAGACAATTGGTGGTCGATCCATTTTACAAGTAAGTTTTTTCACACACCTGTGAACATTTATATAATTATTATATAATTTATTAATACATATTTTTATTTTATTATTATATTTTATTATATTTTATTATTCTATATAATTTATATTACATTCCAATACAAACATAAATACATACGAAATGTCACAATTTCCAATGAAATCGTTCACATAAATTCTCAACATCACAGAGAAACATTCCTATTTTGTGCTGCAGAGATGAGCCGATCAGATTTTGAAGAATTTATCAAATTCCTCATGAACAAACTCTTCAAACATAACATTGGTCTTGTCGACAGCATTATTTATAACATGATTATGGAAAGACCTAAATCAGAACATGGTGAATATACCAAGATTATGAAACCTCTACGAAATGACGAAAGAGTTTCCATTATTGTCAAGGGTCTGATCCATCAATCTGAAGATTTACGAAAAATGGCTCTCTGTCGATCCTTCATGTTTAATGAACTCTTTGATAAGATTGGTGACGGTTTATTGAATCATATTCATGACAATGAAAATACATTACAAGCTCTCTCTTTGGTCATTCCTAAAGGTGAACAGAAATATGTGAAAATATTACTTGAAAAATTGCAAAATATTAATGACATTCAAGTGAAGAGAAGAATTTGTTTGTGTATTGGAAAGATTTCAGATAAGGGAGATGCTACTGTGGTGAATACATTGTTAACAATTATTAACAATACTTCACGTGACAGATCGAATGTTTCTCTCATTGAAGCATGTGTGGATAGTGTGTGTCGAGTTGGAGAAAAAGGTGATTCCAATATTATCAATGCATTAATTCCCATGTTAGAAGATTATAACTTTAGAAGAATTGCATCGATTGGATTGGGAATGATTGCAAATACTGGTGACAAACAAGTCATTTCAGCACTCACAAAAGTTGCCAATAAGTGTCAAGAAGCATGTCTTTGTTTGGGTAAATTGGCAGAAAAAGGTGACATGGAAATTATTGACACTCTATTAGATTGTCTCAAAGAAAATAGTTTTGATGATTTAATTGTCAATGAAGCCATCTCATCGGTCGTCATTCCTGATTTACTTCCAGTGATTCAAGATCGATTATTAGAAATGTTACTCAATGAAAGAAAATCAATTTCTTATCGTGTGGCAATGGCATTGGGTCCTATCAGTCAGAGAAAGAATTTTGGACTTGTGAAATCACTTTTAGAAATGTTATTCACTGTGAAACCCAAAGATCGAATTATTTGTGCACTTGGATTTTCAGCTCCAAAAGAAGAACCTGAAATTATTCACGAGTTATTGAAACAATTGTCAAACAAACAATCAAATTTTGTATTTAGAGAACAATCTGCATTGGCATTGGCTCAATTAGCTAAAAAAGGAGATGAACGTGTCATTGATGAATTGTGTAAAAGACTTCACACCGATCAAGAAGAAGTAATTGTGGCATGTACGACTGCTCTTGAAAAAATTACCTATCCCAATAATCAAAAAGTACTCAACATGTATGTGGAATTGTTGAAACACACAGATATTGGAGTTGTGGAAGTTTCTGTGAGATATCTCGGAAGAAAATGTGAAAGAGGTTCAGAATCTATTGTAAAACATTTGATGGATCGATTGGAGAATCGTGAAGCTCCAGAAGTGGTGCGATCATTATGTGCTGAAGCATTGGGTTATGTGGCAAGTTTTAATGATGAGAGAGTGATCAAATGTTGTCTCAATATTATTACTGAAGAAGGAAAATCAATGACTGTTTTGAGACTTTTCTGTTTGAATGCAATTGGAATGCTCAAATCAGTGAAACAAGATGATTATGTCACTTCTACTTTGTTTGAGTATATTGTGAGCTTGAGCTCTTCTCAAAATCTTGACTTGGATTCCAAAAAGTTTATTATTCATGCGACATTTGTCATTTCACTATTTTGTGATCTCAAGGCCATGGTTGATCGATTGAAAAACAAGAATTATAAGGCTCACAAGCATTTAATATTCGATATTGTGGTGAAAGGAATTCGATTTATTAGGTTATTCAATCAGTGTTATCGATTGGACGATGAAAGTGTATTGCTGTTGCAAAAGCAAGATGATTTGGAAGCTTCGTTTATTTTGATTGAAAACGCTTTGATGGAAGGAGGTGTTGTCGATGTCAATAATTAAAAGAAAATTCAAATAAGAAAGAAACTAAAGGTGTGAATGAAGAAATTTTAATGAAACCACACTCTTGCTCAACACATCACTGATCTTATCGTCTTCTACCACGACCACCACGGCCACCACCACGACCACCTCTTCTGGCAACACGTTCTCTCACTGGAGTTGGTCCTGTTGACTTCTTCTTTTTAGAGGAATCCTCTTCCTTTTGTTGAATACCAGCCTTTGCAATTCTAACCTTAACGTTATTAATCAAGTTCTTTCCTTGATGTTGTAATCTCATGGCCAATTGAACCGAATCAGGATGAGCAAATTCAACAAATGCATACTTTTGAGATTGGTAATTTTCAGCAACCTTGTGCTTGAGGATTGAGACATTCAAAATCACACCGCATCTATTTTGATAGAAGAGTCTCTTGATTTGTTGACTTGTGACAGTACCTGGAAGAGGAGTAATGTAAACACTTCTGTCTTGCTTCTCTGGATCCTTGACGTCCACAAGCTTGGCAAGGTCGAACTCAATGCTTCTATCTTTACAAGAATTCAATAAGAGAGAAATATCAGATCTCTTTGGTGTGGACAAATAATTGCCAGCCAGTGCGAGATAAGTCACAGAAGAGTTTGGATTATCTTGAGTGATGGCAGTTGCAATAGCCAAACCTGCCTTATCATTAATATGGTTATGTTTCAATCCAACTCGCTTCAATGAGGTATTCACTTGCAACAATTTAACAATTGCCATGGCTCCTCTCACCTTAATTCTATTCAATCCCAAGTCAAGATTTGTAAGTGTGGAATTATGTTGAAGAGCTTCACTCAACAATTGAGCTCCTTCAATTTGGATGAAACATGAGAACAAGTTCAAAGTTTTGATTCCCTTATTCTCTCTCATGATCTGAGACAAAAAGTCAGCACCAACAACACCAATGTCATTTCCAGAAATATCGAAATGCTCCAATGTGGTGTTTGTTTGCAAAGCAGCAATCAATGGCTTCAATCCATACTTTCCAATGTTGTTATTTCTAAGCAACAAAGTCTTGAGTGGCAATGCAAACTTTTGAGTCAAAGCTTCTCCAATTCCTTCCATATGTTCACGATTAATGTTACATTTGGAGAGATCCAAGTATACCAAACGATGAGACATCTTTAAAATTTCACCAATTACTCTTGGGAATTTGTTCTTATTGGCTGGATAGCTGTCAAATCGGTTTCCTGACAAGATGATTCTCTTGAGGTTGATCAATTGTGGAGGAGGTTGATTCGCTTGATCTTCGCTTGATGAATCCTTTTGAGAAGTTGTCTTCTTGTGACCAGCGGTTTGTCTTTGATGCAGCGCAAGCAATTCTTCGTAAAAACTGAAAAGATCTGTGCAAGTGATTCCATTGGACATTAAATTAATGTCTTCGAGGTGTTGGTTATCCTTTAGGGAAGCAGCGAGGTATTTCACATTCTTAAAGTTGGTCTCAGCCATATCAATTTCCTTCAAGCTTGACTTTCCTAATTTGTTGAAAACGGTTTGAGAAAGATTAGATACACCAACAGTCTTCCATAAATTCAACTTCTTAATGGATTGTGACAAGTCGAGTAATTTGCCAATGCTAGTATCACCACTAGATAATTCACCAGTAGACTTGCTGCAATCAACGGCCTCAATAGAGGTTGAATAACTTAGATTTTGGAAGATTTGTTGCAAACCACCTGCTGCAGGGTTGCCAATGAAGGTCAACAACTTGAGTTCCTTCTTGACCAAGAGAGCCTCAGCAATAGCCTTTGCACCGCTGTCTCCAATATTGCAACGAGACAAATCAAGCTCTGTCAAGTGTGGAAGATTTTCATGTCTTCTAAGGAATTGAGCCAAATACTCAGCTCCGTCATTGCCAAGTGAGTTACCATTCAATGCTATTCTCTTCAAATTGGATGATACAAGTCGTCCCTTTGTAAGTTCCTGAATGGACTGAGCGGTGATATCACAGCTATCGAGGATAAGATTTTGTAATTGGCCTGGATTGTTCGAGAGACCCTTGATCAAAGCACGGAATCCCTTAATTCCAAGTCCATCTTCGCCACGAGAAATGATTAATGTATCCAAATTCTTGAGCTTGGTGAGGACACATGTCAAGAAGTAGTACTTGCTCTTAAGCTTTTCTGGGTTAAACATTTGAATTTCCAAACGAGGAATCTCTACTGAGCGATCAAGAGTTTCATGGAAATAGTTGAAATCAGAAGAATCGTTAAGATTAGAAATAACATCTTGCAAATTGTTTTGCAAGTACAACTTTCTCCAAGGATTCTCTGCGTTGACGAGATAATCTGGCAATTCGACAAGTCCCCATCTTTGTGAACATCTTTCTTTCCAGTTATCTTCATTGCCTTCCAAAACCATGTCGTTTCCAACACGAACAAGGAAAGCATCTAAACCAACTTGCTTGGATTGCTTGGCAAATTCCTCTGGACTCAAGACTTCGAATGAGCTGCCATGGTATTTCTTTTCCTTTGATTTCTTAATGGATTCCTTTAAAAGCTTGATAATATCTTCCTTATTGTAGACTTTGTCTTCATGAACTTGCTTGAAAAAGTCGATATAGTTTTCGACCTTGTTAATCTTTTCGATCGTATCAATGAACATGTCTTCGTATTTGAGTGGACATCTTCCCAAGTGGATATCAAAAATTCTGGCAACCTCTTCTCTGGTCTTGGCGTTGTTTGGATGGCTGACTTGTTCAATGAAGAATACGTTGAACATTAAAAGCTTTTGACTCACTTTGGTCGTGTCGAAAGAGTATTTGAGTCTGTCGTCATCAGTGAATTCATCGCTGGAATCCATTTCTAATTCTTCGTACTTATTCAACAACCAAAAGACATTTCTTGTGAATGATTCTTGGATATAGGCATCTCTAACATCCTTCCATGAATAGTCACTCACTGGAACCAAAGCCAAGAATTCTCCCAAGTTAGGACAAACATCCTTGTGTCTCGCTTGTTCATCCTCAATAAAGTTCTTGATCGAAGCATTGATCTTCTCCAACAATTGTGGATACTTTTTGACAAATTCAAGCAACAATCTAAAGAAATGACAATATCCTCTTAAAGCTTTGATACTTGCATGCTTTCTGTTGGACATCACCTCTACGGTCATGGTAGCCATGAGTTTAGGCAAAACTTCCAAAACCATTTCTGGTTTAAAGTTCTTTGCGGATCCAGTACAAATAATTGAAATGGCACGTTCTGCAAGATACATGGCCTTTTGTCCATGCTTTTCCTCAATATAAATTGGAATCCAGTGTGTGAACTTTTCATTGTAAGATGAGGTTCTCAAATCATGATTCATAAAAGCTCTCAATGAAATCAAATCCAAAGGTGTTTGAATAGATTTGATTTGACCAGTTCTCAAATTCTTTGAATATGAGATACCATAACCGAGAGCATCTTCCTCATAAGTTTCTCTGGTAAAGAAACAAACAAGCTCACTTTTGGCAGCAATAGCTTCAATCTCCTCACTTGACTTGGTCGATTGCTCCTTATTCTCCACGAACAAGTGTTTTGTTTCTTCAGCATCTTCAGGGAAGTTTGGATAAGGTTTATGAGGTGGCAAGTGATAAGGAGTAATGGATCGATCACAATAGTTTCTCGATTGTTCAACACTCCACTTGACAGCGCTGTGCCATTCCTTCTTCTTTTGTTCATAAGTTTTTGGATCTTGAATGTTTGCCAACACACGAGAGACATCAGCTTCGAACAAGAATGCTTGCAATTGGACCAAAATGGATTGAACAGTGTAGGCAGTTGACCATCCACTGTACTTCTCTCCAGAGTTCTCCTGCAACATGTCCAAGCACACAGTGTTACCAAACACGTTAGGGTGTTCGATTCTTGTACACAATGTGATGGTTGGTGGTTTTTGAGGATACTCTTGAGGGAAGTTCATGATGATGTGGAAAATACCACCCTCGTAAGCTCCATAACCTATATTAAGTATAAACATCAATAATGACATCGATCAATTGTTAAATACGAGCATATTGTGAGAGACACATACCTTTGAGATTGCAATGCCAGGTAAAGAGGTTCTTTTCACTCACAGGGCATGCACTGATGTTGGAATGGTTGTGAAAGATAAATCACAGCAGATGTATCAGAATGGATGGGTTAACAGGGTTTTCACGTGAATCACGTTGTTGTTGTTATTGTTGTATTATAATGGTCAATAGCAAAACAACGACGAGCACACACAATAATACTTACTTGATACCCTTCAAAGGGTTTTCAATGATCTCTTTCCAATCTTTCATCAGACGCTTGGTAGCAACATTTTGAATGGCTGACTGCTGTTTAGTTTTTCCAATCTTGGTCTTTACTTTCTTCAACATTTTAGCAGATGAGAGTACGATGAATAATACCGATAATGATGATGAGAGCTACTCAAGGAATAGAAATAATAAAGAGAATTGATCTTTGATCAATTTTAAAAGCGATCGGAATGATCTGAAGAATCTATAATTTGTGAGAATGGGTTGTACAGAGAGAAATTGTGGTTTGGGAACTCTCAACTCTCTCAATGATGAAAAAGGTGGTGGTGTCGTCTAATAGAAGAATCTCCGTAACAACAACAAGAACACTCAAAATTTTTTTTTGATGTTTTCTTGATTGAGCTTTTGCTGTGAAGCGAATGAACTTGTCTCGACACAAGAAGCATCAAAACGGAAGTTGAAATTTCACAACTGAGAAGAGGGTCCACACTGTTGGGCTGACTGAGGTGCATTTTCAAAGTGGTGGTTTCAATACGGGCACTCGTGTGTTCACCATTTACTATTTAATAAAGGATGACAACATTGAGGAACTTCTTGTGACTCTTCGCTCTGTTGAGGGAGGAACAGAACTTTCCTTCTTTTTCTTCTTACTTTCTTTTTCAATGAAGTCGTCATCTTCCTCTTCTGGGTCTTTCTTTTTTCTTTTCGAAACTGTTTTCTTTTTGTTTGGTTTTTCCTCATCCTCTGAATCTTTCTTCTTCTTTCTGTTGCTGGTTCTTTTCTTTGGTTTTTCCTCTTCGTCACTTTCCTGTTCTATTTGTGGTTTTTTCTTCTTTTTGTTGGAGTTGGGCGAGAATTCTCCAGTAAGTAAAAAGTGTGCCCAATAAATCATGTCCTCGGGTTCGGTATCGAATGTCACTCCTTCAAACCATGTTTTCCACTTCTTGTCAATATCCTTACAAAATTTGAGAGCTTTCTTTGCAGCTGGATTTTCTTCATGTACAGCGTCCGAGCGGTTGGCATGAATCCATGTGATGAGTTTCACACAGGACTTCACTATATCACTATTTCTCCAATCTTCATATTTCTTACCCTTTTTTGAAGCATTCGATAACATTGGAATAGTGTCAAACATTGGTTTCAAGTATCTTGTTTCCAAATAGGACTTTCCATCACAGGTTGCAAAAGGTGAAATTAACTTTGCTTCCATGCATTCTAATAATCTCTTTTCACTCACATTAACAAGTGTATTTGAATCAAAGCAATGAAAAAGCTCATACTTTTTCAAAATTGCAATCCAATCTGAAAAAGATGAAAGCGAGTAAATTGGTAATGATTTTCTGAGGTTATACCAATCTATAGAATATGTTGTGCGCTCAGGTTCTATTGTCAAATGTTGGGTATATCTGAAGGGCGTGTTTTTGTCATCTAAATGTAAAGCAGTGATGTGAATGGGTGAATGGTTTTTGACTGTGAGAATTGATGTGTAACATTCTTCAGATTTTTCACTGAAATAATTATTTGAGCATTCGAGACAATATTCGTCTACATTAAAATTTAAGGTAGTTAAATCAGTTTCTGATGGATTAAAATCTTTCAGTTTTTTCAATTTGACATCAAAACTTTCGTTCACACACAATACTCCATTAGCATTGATCAATAATATATACTTTAAAAACTGGAATCGTGTGGTGATTTTGGTTTCTGGATCATTGTGTTGATTTGACAAGATCTCTTTGAAATTTTGTTCATCTTCTTTTCGTTGTTTGTTTTGTAAGAATGATCGACGACTCCAAAAAAACTGGAGTGTTGAAGTGGTGTCATCAAGGCCTTGAGCGATGTCCTTATTTCCAAATGGAAGAACCACCTCGCCACTGCTATAACGCTTTTCCATGTAAGAGGTTCGTAATGCGCAATCGCTGATAATGAGAGTTTCTACACGTGTGAGTGCAATGGCGTTCAGAACTTCATTACTCACAACCATATTGACCAGAGTGATCTTTTTGACTCCACGACATCTTGCAATAATTCGCAACAAATCCACATATTCAATGTTTGAAGCATAGACATAGCCTGAATCATCATGATTATTTCCGAATATTATTATTGATCCAGATGCGATCACACACATTCAATAAAAGTTGTTGTATTTAAAAAGTTGCGAATCACATACCGAAATGTAAATGGAAATTAAAACGTTCGGCATTTCTACTCATCGAGGTCAACAAGTAATCAATTTGTTCACTCCAGTTTTTGCATACGGAAGAGAATTTGAAGTAATAGGGCAATATAGGCAAGAAGGAAAGAATTTCGCCATATATTTCTGTTGGAATATCACCCCAGCTCGCAGATGTGTCGTTTGTCGTGGATGGATTCATGTGAGTGAAAGATGATGAAGACATTTTTGTGAAGAAGGAAAAATAGAGTGAGGCAACAACATTTCTCGAAATATCAGGAACTCGAGGAACATGAATGTCACCGAAAAGTTTACTCTTGCAACAGCCGGCTATAAGTGTGGGGCTGTCGTTGGTGGAGTAATGGAAAAGCTTCTCTCCACAAATCCATTTGTTCGAAATCGAGAGTGGCAACGAGGACACATGGTTTGTCGCGAGGAGCTTCTGACAACAACTGCAAATTTGATTTCAAAATCCACAAGGTAATGGGAACAGAAGAAATTGTTGAAAAGATTGCATCGTGATGTGTCAAGTGACAGCTAAGACACTACTGAAACATAATCATGTGAAAAAACTTACCTTTCCACCAGGTGCGCATATAAAACTGGATCCATAGAAATTAAACTCAAACTTTGCATTATCCACCTTCTTCTCTTCAATAGCCTTAAGAACACGAGGACCTGCACTTTGTCTTCCTACTCTGTTGGCAGCTGCCACAAAAACTCCATTAGCAATAGTATGAGAAACCATGATCGTTCTCCACATTGGCACGGTATCTAATTCAGGATATAGAGGCTCATTACCAATGCATGTAGGATAGAGAATGAGCTCAGCACCTTTGAGTGCGTAAATTCGTGCAAGCTCTGGATTCCACTGGTCATAGCAAGTCGGTACTGCAACTTTAATTTTACCAGTATCATGAACAGGATAATCACTATCTCCTGGTTCAAAGAAATCCACTTCGTTATAGCCTGGTCCTGATGGAATGTGTTGTTTTCTTGTCTTACCCAATACACCTCCTTCTGGATTTAAAATCACAGCCGTGTTGTAATAGTGAGTCTTGTGATCTTGTGGATTTTCATACCTTTCAAACAAACTTCCAACCACAAAGACTCTATTCTTCAAAGCTAATTCTCTACAGAATGCCAATGAAGGACTCAATTTTTCAATCTCGCTGCTGTTCATAGATGAAGAAGGATCGAGGTTAATATTCTTATTATTGGAAATGACATCAATGGCTGCAGTTAAATTCTCTGCCCAATCAAATACTTCGGGATTATCTTCCTTGGTTAAATCGCCAGGATATCGAATCATGAATAATTCTTGTAACAAGACCAAATGAGAGCCTTGTTCAGCAGCTTCTTTTACCTTCTCGGAAATATCTTTTTTCAATTCTTGACGATCTAGATTGAAATAACATTGAATCACTCCTAACTTGATGTTTTCTCTCTTGCCTTGTTGATTCATAGTGCCGTTTGATGAAGAGGATGATATGAAATAATAAATTAATGGGATGATGATTGTTGAAAGATTTTTTTAAATGTCAGAAATTTTCAGTTTTGGAAAAGATATATGAATGGAGCTCCGTTGTGTTGTACTTGAAGGAGTAGTGAGCAACCAAAATGTATTGGTTTCATCAAGATCCTTATTGTGAAGAGAGAAAGAGAAAAAGTTTATGAAGAACAAGCTTTCAAAAAATATCATCAGATGAAGCTTGGAGAGCTCTCGCTCTTGGACCATCACCAAATCCACAATCATGATCGGATCTTGGAAACTTCTACTAGCAGTAGTAGTAGTACCAGACCATTGTTATTTGTATGCGGAAAGAATGAATATTGCCAATTATTATTGTGCTCCTCGTCTTCTTCTTCGTCGGAGGTTATTTCTTGCTTTACAACACCACAACTTTCGGATCCAATGCTAGAAAAAGTTATTGATGATCTTGTGGAGATTGCTAATGGAGATAGGCATACATTGTTTTTAACGAAAAGTGGACAAGTTTTTGGAATTGGAAGTAATCAACAAGGTAATATTTTCATCATGATTTCGAGGATTCTTGTTGCTATATTGAAATTCATAATGAAAAATATGTTTCATTCATAAATATTATCATATAGGCCAGCTTGGTGAGTTTTAATGCCTAAAGAATTGCATTGGAATATTAATGAACTTGGTAGGAGTAAACAATACTCACATTGTATCGAATTTGACCAAGATTTCTTGTGAGGATGATGTCAAGTTTACAAATATTATATGCGGAAGCTTTCATTCCATGCTACTCGGCGATAATGGTGCTATATATGTAACTGGAGACTCTTCGTTTCATCAATTAGGTATTTATCCCCGAGAAAATGTGGCAGAATTCACAAAGTTGGATTTTCCAGAGCAAAATGTTCACGTTTCCTTAATAGCCACTAGTTATTCTCATTCATTGTGTTACTGTGAAAACACTAACAAACTATTTGGAATGGGAAGCGTGTTTGAAGACATTTACGGTGATGCATATTGTACCCCACAACGTTTACCAATATTTTACAACCTTAATTTTACTCTGAAAACAATTCAAGCCGGTTATAGATATACCCTATTTTTAACATCTGAAAATGATGTGTATCTTCACGGAAAATTAACAAGACAACTATATGCACAACCCATCAAAATTTCCATCCAGAATGTCAAAAATATTTTCACCGGCGGTAACCACTATTTTATTGAAACGTTTGACTCAAAATTTTATGGATCCGGCTTGAACGATGACAAACAAATACCTTTCTTTACTGGCACGGAAACCATTGCTCCTGTTGAATTAATAGGTCCTAAAGAGGTTTCATCTTTTCATATTACGAGTATGGCTGCAGGATCGTATCACACTGGTGTAGTTACCTCATGTGGTATGATTTATATGTGCGGATGGAATGAGTTAGGTCAACTTGGAATACCCAAAAGTACATCATTCAATGTTGAATGTACTCCATTAGACTTGGACATGTCAGTTCAGCTTGATATCTCGAGAGGGACTACAATAGTCAAGATATTTATGTCTCCATCAGCTGATAACACCTTCTTGTTATTGAGAAGGGCTAAAGAAAAGTTGCAATTTTTCGATAGGCTGTTCCAAAAGATCCAAAAGAATTTTTCAGACCTTGCGATCCATACGATGACTTCGTAATAAACAAATCCCTCAATGGAAATTGTTATGTCGAAACATAACATGCTAGGATGCTCCAAGGAAATTGGATTGTGAGAAACGATATTAAAGAAATTATTTTGCAAAAATTCTGAGTTGCAAATAAAGCATTTTATGAATTGAACAAAGCACAATTATTAATCAATGTGAACCAGCTGCACCATTTAGTTCTGAGTTGTGTGAACAAGCTCAACATCTGACTCCCTATTGAGTACACGATCAATTTCACTGCTACTTAAAGAAAAAATTTCAACATCTTTCATTGGTCTTTCTTGTTTGTTGAAAACATAAATATTAGTATTATTAAAAACAAAGTTCAAGAAATACTTTTCTGAGTCGTCTAATATTTTTTTCTTTTTTTGAATTTTTGAATTGTATCCTAGACTGTTGAAATCTTGCAAATCAATTTCTTTCTTCTCATCCATGGAAAATATTGATTTAAACACTTCTTTTCTTATGGGTAATTGATTCGAGAGTAATATCAAATTATTAAGGCTATCACAATTTTCCATCAATAAATTATAATACATTGAAAAGGCACAATGAGGCATATAGACAAAAGTAGGAGTGTCAATTCTTCGTTTGCACTCTTCATTTTTCTCAATCCATTCCATTCCAAACTTGTCCTTAATATATCGATATAATTTTTCCCTTTCGCTAGTAGACATTTTAATTTCAAAGACTGGATCATACATGTAACATTTTACGGAACTATAAGTATGTTCGTCCTTCTGAGTATTATTTTCACTAGACGTTTCGTTTTGATTCGAGCGATGAGAAGTGTAGCTCTTTTTGAAATACTCTAAAATTTCCAACAATACTTTGAATTGTGATAATGCAACTTTGTCTGAAATAAAGTCTCCAATTCCATAACAAATGATTTGTAAAATTGGTGATGAAGGATGAAAATATTTTTCAATCACTGAACAAATAGTTCCCGAAAGAGGTTCTCGGACTTGTTCCAATGAGACTTCAAATTTTGTTGGATGAAATTCAATAAAATCATCATGGTGATTGTTCAAAGACGACGGTGATGCATTGAATGGGTGTGATGATGATTTTTTCTTCTTTTTCCATGATGAAAAAGCATTCGGAGTGGATTGATGCTGATTGAATCTTCTTCCTGAGGAGGAATTTGAAACAATGGTAAAACCTCCCTCTTGCATAATATTTTCATGAGTAGTTGTGGAGGCAGTGGTGGCGCTTTTCATCGTGTTTCCGATTTCACAATCACCATCATTAGAGGAAGACATTTTTTAATCGCAGCAATAAAAGACCTTCCACCGTCCGTTTTGTCTATCGGCACAACATGAGCATCATCATTCTTTGACAGAAGAATATCATTGAACCGTTTTCACTTTCAAAGAGACCATGATGAGGACAAGTCCATGTTCATCACATTGCGATTCTAATGCTGTTGTGGAACTCATTGAAATCCAAAAATAAACACAAAAAAATGAGTTTTAATCCAGAAAACGAGGCTATGGACGGTATGTGTGCGGATCTTTAAAGTTTTGATCGTCATGCTGGAATTATGTCTGTCTTTATCATCCACTCAATATGTTTGAATGCTCATGATAACGATCTCCTTTTATACAGAAGGAGATTTTGATCCTGAAATGATGTTGGATCAAGAGGAATACATGAATTTTGTTGGAGGGGAAGCTGGAGAAGCCGGAAAGAACATTCAACAACTTTTGAAAGAGTCGCTCGTTGACAAGGATTTCTACAATGGTATGTTAATACAATAATATCATTAATAGTGTGTGTGCGAGAGAGATCGCTCAATTTTTTAGATTTTGATGATGACTATGATGATGACGATTTGAAATAATCTAAAATTCGTTCTACATATTTTGTAACAAATACACTTCTCTTTCAATATATAATTTAATGTCAAGTTATATTCATATGTACAATGGAAACAGCATCATTTACTTTTTAGCTCCGGGTATTGTTGTTCGTTTGGAATGCCTTTTTCCAGACTCCTCTTGAAAACCATTTGCCAGCTGTTCTGTGGTTTTCTGCTCAATCTTTTGAAGAATTTTCTTGCCTCTAGCGTTCTCCCAAGGACTCTTCTCCTCTTTTGTGAAATCATCAAACTCTACATCCGATCTCATTTTCCTGGAAATAGGAATATATATATTTTGATAATTATTTGAATTTGTTTCTTAAAAGTACTTACTTTGAGGCAAGTTTTGAAGAGTTTGAATTTGGATGAATCATCTTAGAGTAGTGACCGAAAGGAGTGGCACCCAACTTGTCATACTGAGCCACATCCAACATGTCTTGTTTCCTCAGACCTAAAGATGGCTTGGATGGCACTTCTCCAATCTTTTTCTTCGTAGTTGTTTTGTATTTGAACGTATCTTTCGACAGCTCGAACGGATCATATTCATCTTCGAGCACAATATCACGAAACACTCCGCCATTATTTTTATGCTTGTGGTTGAGCTTATTGAGATACTCCTCAAACTTTAATCTCTTCTTTCGTTTGATTTCTTCAAAAGGCAGCTTCGACAAGTGTTCATCAATTTGATTTTGAATTGGATCAAAGACCTTCTCGCACCATTCCTCATATATTTGTTGCCGCTTTCTCTCGTCTCCCTCATGATAGGAAGCAAGTTTCTCGTTGAGGTCTTTTAAAAATGTTTCTCTTTCTTCCAAAATGTCATTCCAAAGATCTTGAAATCGTTTTTCAGATTCCTCGTGCCTCTTGTTTCTTAATTTCGTTGTGGTTTCTTTGATTTTTTGAAAGAAGGCCTCAGTTTCTTGCCTCTTTGCTTCTCTTTTATGCTCCAATTTTTCTTTTTCTTCCCTAGTGACAATCTTGTTTTTGTTGCTTTTACTTGTTAATTTTTGATCTGAATGTAGTGATGATGGTGTTGCATCATGTTGTTGTGGAGGATAATGATTCTCTGAACAAGTTGTCGACTCTTCGGCTTCATAATAATCTTCGGGAATTGAAATACATTCTACGAGCTCTTTGTACAGAGAAAGATCATGTACAAACAACTGAGATGGAACCAAAGCAGGCGAGGAACTGGAAGAGGAAGAGGGAGAGTTGATGGCGTTGTTGGTGGAGTTGTTGTTGCTGCTGTTACTCACAGTTGCCCCTTTCACGACAACATCTTTCTTCATCATTTTATTTCGTAGTTGATTTTGGCGCCTTTATTTAAATCACATTCGATGAACAATTCCAACAAAGTGATGGTCGAACAAACTTATTCTTAAACATGATCGGCAATTCGTTTGGCGTCTCCTCAGCTATTGGTAAAGTGTGCAGATAATCCAGCGCATCGAATGCTTTGGACCACCAAGCTTGGAAGATACATTCTTTATTCGATATGCCTCACAAAAACAAAGTTATGAATGATAATTTATGCGTTGATTGGTTTTATTTATACAATCTTTACAGGTGAAGAACTTAGGTGTTGTTGGGGAAAATTGAGGGTATTAACGAGTGAAAAATTGGAAGCATTTCAGGTAGTGGGGCAAAACCTAGATTTAAAATTCTTGTGACATGCTAGCACTGGATGATCCTTCTTCGGTGGCCTTCTTGCTACCCTTTGTTGCTTTGGTACCCTTTGTGGTTGTACCAGGCAACAAAACGCTGTGAATGTTTGGCAGGACACCTCCGGAAGCAATGATGACTTCGGACAAGAGCTTGTTCAATTCTTCGTCATTTCTGATAGCCAATTGAATGTGTCTTGGGACAATTCTTCCCTTCTTGTTATCACGAGCAGCGTTACCAGCAAGTTCGAGAATTTCTGCAGCCAAATATTCCAAAACTGCAGCCATATAGACTGGTGCACCAGCACCAATTCTTTCGGCATATCGTCCTTCCTTCAAATATCTGGCAAGACGACCGACTGGGAATTGAAGACCAGCTTTGGTGGATCTTGATTGTGGCTTGCTCTTTGGTCCCTTTGGTGGAGCTCGGGTACCCATATTCTTCTTCTTGGACTTCTTGGTCTTCTCTTCGGTTTGTGGGACGTCCTTGGTTGCTTGTTCTTCAGTTGCAGCTGGCATTGTGTTTTGTGTGTGTGGAGTAGGTTGTTGTGATGTCTTTTTTTTGTTGATTTTATTGAACGCCAAACACTCGCAAGCTTTAAAAAGCTGCTTGTCCCACAGGCATTTTTGTTTTTTTGTAACGAAAATTTTTGGCGCAAAGTTGAAAGTGGATCGAAATTTTTTTCGTAGCTTTTACCAGTGACCCAAGCTTAACAATTCGATCGTAACAGTTTTCGGGTCAGTCTGGTTCTTCGGTGAAAGACGAATTTGTAATCTCCAAGACCTTCATCTCGTGGTGAACAACCACCATGTCCACATAAACTTCAAGATCGCTTCAACTCCCACAATTTCAAGTTATTCTCTCCGATAAGCAAAGCGAAAAAATTCGCTCATCTTTATCTTTCATGGGTCTTTACAAAAGAGCTTCCTTTCTTATTGCTGCGAAAATGTTTCAAATCCGAATTGAGACATGCCTTTGTGCATGATGTTGAATTCAACGGTGACTTCTCCTCCAACACATTCTGTTCTGGTCACTTCTCGACCTTCCCCTTTACACACGAGAGTGGAATCAAAATACTCGGGAGCCACTCCTTTCACAGAACCAATAATTTTCTGTATGAGAGACGTGCTCTGTGGTTTGAACAGTTTCACGGTCCTTGTGTGCTTTCCAGCTCCAACTGGCACCTGAACCCATCCGTATCCCAGAATGGTTTGCTTTCCTGTTCCTTCTTGAACCACTAGACACAGCTTGGGCCAACCATAGGGATTGGTACTTCGGAATGATATCTCGAGTGGAAAATTCCAAACACTCTTCGAATTGGTTCCTCTTGGTCTCATAGCTACTTGGGTGATTCCACTCTCCAAACTAACTCCTTCTCCTGTGGATCGGACTACTTCCCAGTCCTGTCCATATACAAATTGGAAACTGCATGAAATGTTATGATTTCCAGGATATTCGCAGTGACTGATCACTCCATTCAAGATGACATAGAATGATGAGCTCGGCGATAATGCAGTCGAAATGGTATTGTTATTATTTGCCATTACTGTTGTTGAATTATATACATTATTTGTTGTATTAAGATTAATATTTGAAAAAAAGGATCGGTCATTTTGTATGATCGATGATGACGTGTTTAGATTTGTTTGATTGTTTGTTCCGTGAAGAGGTGATTGCTCTCGTTCCCTACTATTCGAATTGAGCATGGCATGAAGGTTGTTATTTACATTGGATACAGCAGATAAACTCGAGGAGGAGTGATCTGCATTTCCCTCCTTCTTGGTGAGAATTACATTGTTGTTGATATTTCCATTGTTGCTGAAGGCACTCGTTGGCCTACCATACGTTTTTCCCGATGAAGGTCGATTGATCATGGTTGGTAGTGCTTTTGTTGATAATTCGTTGAAAGAAAATCAACGACTCGTTGAGTTATTAATTTTTTGTAGAATCAAATTCACACATTGGCGGGATTGTATTTATTTTATGTCCTAATGAGGGGCTCCAGAATAAAACAATCCCTGTGATGTGGAACTCTCTCCAACATGCAACTTTCTGAGAGGAGTGATGAGATCACTTTGTGTACCTAACGGTGGTATTTTTACCGAGACAAGGCTCAATGACTTGTTGTTCGAATAATTCGTAGTCATGAATATGTTCTAATGAACCGATTTGTTGTGAACGCTGTTAAATCGGTTCATTAGAACCAACCAACCAACCACTATCATTTTGAACAAGAATCTACGAGTAATATACCATTTAGTCCTTACATTTGCAAGCAAAGGAATCTTCTCGAACGACCCTCTTCAGTCACGTTGTTGGTCGAAATTCCAGTGTATATTTTTGCATAATTGGCCTTACATAACACTTGATGGCCCTGATAAGTAATGTGATTACCACTCAGAATGAGCTCTATTTCAGACTTGTTCCACTCTGCTTCAGCAAGATGTTTGCATCCATCGTCAGTAATTTCATTATCGGAGAGTGTGATCGTTTTGAGTCGAGGAAACGTGTTGCTATCCTTAAAGTACATACATCCATTGGATGTAATGTGATTGAGAGATAGATTAAGTTGAGTAAGAGAGGGGAAAGTACCACCACTAGCTAGAAATTGACAACCTTCATCTGAAATTGAGTTGCCTTCAAGAATTAGTGTTTGAAGACTTTTAAAGCAGCCGTTCGATAGGTTTTTACATCCTTCTCCAGTAATTTTGTCGTGTGAAAGAATTAAGGTTTTGAGGTTGGATAGATGATTTTGAGATAACACATGGCAACCTAACGCATGAACTTGATTGAAGGACATGTCCAGATAGGTCAACTTGGAGAAGTGTTTGCATGTTGAAATATCTTTACAGGCGTTCAATGATAATTCATTCACACTCAAGTTCAAGTAGGACAAGGATGCAAACTTTTCCTGACAGAGTGAAGTAATTTCCCGAAGACTGTTGGACATGAGGTTCAATCGAAGTAAATGTTGAGGAGCATGTGTAGCAAATTTCTCAATGAAATCCGAAATTTCACACCTCGAAATGTTCAAATCTGTGATCCTTGGGAGAGATGAATTCTCAAAAAGCCTAATAAGACCTTCCCCTCCAATTTTGTTGTTTGAAATGTCGAGAATTGTCAAATTTTTAAAACCATTGAGATGTTGACATCCATGCATATCAATTTCATTACTTGATACATCTAATTCAGTGAGTGGCGACATTTCTGCCAATATTCTCAAATATTCACATCCTTGACTACCAATGGAGCAACCTTTCAAAAACAATTTACGTAATTTTCTCATTCCAGAAAGATGAAGACATCCAATGGGTCCAATCGGGTTATAACAAAGATTTAACGTGGTTACATTGTTCAATTCTGATATTTTTTGACATCCCGCTTGTTTCACTGCATTTCCATAGAGATTTAGTTCTGTTAAATGTTCGAAATTGTTTTTAAATAATTCCAAACACGTTGTTTCATCTACATCACAACGAACCATTGTCAACGATTGAAAAACGTGCAAATTAAAGCTGTTAAACTCTTGCATGTCCCTTGAGGACATTCGGTTGGAATAAATTTCAAACTTTTTCAAATATTTCAAATTTCCTTTTGCCATATAATGCAACACCTTTTCATAAGCATAGACAGATTCAATCGTTACTCGTTGCAATTTTGGAAAATATGAAAATAAATTAAATTTTGAATTTCTGAACTTTGGATGGGCCTCTCGTGCTGTATCCTCAAAAACAGAAATTTCCAATCCTTTAAATAATAATCCTGTTATTGATCTAAAATTATGATTGGCACATTGTTGAATGAAGACTTTTCTTCTCTCATCACTCATTGTTAAACTATTTATGATTAATGGGCTTTCAATACAAATATTAATATCAGGTGATGTGATGACTTCATTCCATTCTTTTGAAACGAGTCTCGCCACACTGAAAAGCCAATTCCAACTGAAATTAGGAAATATGTGAGAGATCAATAAATCCATCGACAGGATTCCAAATGATGAAGACGGTTGTGGTGTGGTCATCGTGTTTGAATACAAGTCGTCCGCTTGGCGAGATGATCTGGTCTTTTTTGTTGGTGATGGATAGATGCTGTAACAAAAGTTCATTCTTCTATGAGGGTGTTGGTGTGGTTATTCTTGCTCGTGTTTTCGTGTTCTTGACGATGAATGGAAAGAGCAAGGTCTTCCGAATAGTTTCTGTTGAATTGTCGTTCGGAGTTGTGAGCAAAGCCAAACTTTAGAGTGTTGTGTTCACTCACTCTATTGTTCAGAATCATTGAGAGAATAGGAACCATCATGATGATGGTGAGGTCTTTTATTGTTGAGTTCGATTCAGCACTTCAACAAAATTTCGAACGGTTGAGAATTGTGCTTGGAAAAAGTTGAAACAAAAAAAATGTTGAATAGCAACAAGAAGAACAACAATAGTCGCGATACATCTTCCCTCTCCGCAGAGAAAACCACCTTCTCTTATAGCCATGTCTTGATGGTATTGGAGAAGGAGTTTCCTGCATTGAAAGAGGAGGTGAATTCTTTCAAAAAGAAGGTAAGTGTAGAGATGGCCTTTTTTAAAGTACTCATGTTATCTTTTTCGGAATTTGTTGGTGTCGTGATTGGACAATATCTAGATTTCAAACTCATCGGATACGGATCTGTATATCATCAAAAGTATACAAACTTTTTTAATTTCTCTATTTATTAAACCAGACTATACATATACTGTTGCGAGAGTTTGCAAACCAATTTTGCCTCTTTTGGTTGCTCAAGTCATGGAAAAGTTGTACAAATCAGCTGAAAAAAGCATCACTAATAATTCATCAGAACATTATGACACAATTCATGCAGTGAGCAAAATACTTCCTTTATATCCTCAATTTAAAACTTTTATCAAGCAATATTTCAAGAATAGACCTTCACTCATAGAATCTATTGTTAACAATAATCTGGAGGATAAGATAGAGCAACAAAAACTGTTGACACTTTTAGAAATTACATATCGTTTATTAATTTGTGCTCCATCCGATTTTTGTAAAATTTGGAATTGGGCACCATTTTTCTCACTTTTAAAACACAAAAATAAGGAAATTCGATCCATGGCATCTAAGTGCGTTTCGATACTTCTAGAGCTTGATGACAAATATTTCAATTCAAAATTCGAAAATCTCCAAGAATATGTCTTGCAAGAAATCGAATCAGAGGAAAAGATGCATCTTGAAAACACTCTTTCATTCTATGATGACACTGAAACATCAAACATGGAGTCAACTTCAACAGAATCAAGAGAAAAGCTTGTGATCTCACACAAGAGTGAAACCATGGTTAATGTTTGTGGTGTTTGGCTTCACAAGAACCTTAGAGAAATTCACTCCTCGCAGCAAAACATCTCTGCAGATAAGACAAAACTCATTTTCACAAACACAGCTTTTGACAATATGCGCTCTTTAGCTCTTGCAGTTTCTCAAGAAAAACCTGTGTTGGTTGAAGGTATTATCGGCTCAGGTAAAACCGTGTATGTTGAGGAATTGGCAAGAATTACCGGAAACACAGATATCATAAAGGTGAATTTGGACGAATCGTTTGATAGTAAGGACCTGTTGGGAACCTATGTTTGCACAGATGTTCCTGGAGAGTTTAGATGGCAGCCAGGTGCTCTTACGAAAGCTGTTCTTGAAGGTAGATGGATTCTCATTGAAGATCTCGATTTAGCTCCTTTTGATATCATATCCTCAATTATTTCGCTTGTGGAGTCCGGAAATTTATTCCTTCCCTCTAGAGATGAGGTGATTCCTGCTGCGACTGGTTTCCAACTCTTTGCCACACAGAGTTTAATGGAATCCTTATCGGGAATGGTTACTCGACAACGAGTTTTGCCCATGTCCAATTTATGGACAAAAGTGATGATTAACAAATTACCATCGAAAGAAATTGAGCACATTCTCAAATCCAAGTTTAAATCCATTCAACAACTTGTTCCTAAATTTATTGAAACGTATGATGCATTGAGAGGAGTTAACCTTCCTTCCGTTTCAGATAATTCTGATGCAACTTCACAACAAACAAGCACTAAGGAATCAACCCAACTCAAAAGCTTTGGAAGGCTATTCTCGTTTAGAGATTTGTTGAAATGGTGTGAACGAGTTCAACGATTTTATGGTCACAAGATTCAAAAGAATGAAAACTATGTTCTAAGTCAAATTAAGAGAGACATTTTCCATGAAGCGATCGATGTGTTTTGTGGAATGATTGCGAAGAAGGACGTTTATGACTCAGTTGTACATACATTAGCTCTAGTCTGGGAAATTTACAATTTTGAAGACTATTTGAAGACTTACAAACCTCAATTACAAGAAGAACGAGGAGTTGTTACTGTAGGTAGAGTGACACTCGAGAGAGACGAAAAGAACTTGGGCGAATTGTTGCACAAAGGTAGCACCTTTGCCCACACCAAACAAAGCTTGAGAATGATGGAAAGAATTGGAGCTTGTATCAAGATGAACGAGCCAGTGTTATTAACTGGTGAGACTGGTGTTGGTAAAACAACAGCTATTCAATATTTGGCGACTTTGATGGGTAAAAAGCTTCTTGTACATAATTTGAATCAACAAACAGATAGTGCTGACTTTATTGGAGGTTACAAACCTGTAGATTTGAAAATTCTTGCTGCATCTGTGAAAAGCAATTTTGAACAATTATTTTCCGTGACTTTCCCCTCAAAAGAGAATGAAAGCACTTTAAATAGGGTCAGAGATTTATACTCGAAAAAGAACTGGGTACAGTTTGTGATGCTTCTCACTAAGATTATTGAATTAGCAGAACAAAAGCTGAATAATATGGAAGATGATTCGAGCGAAAAGACAGAACATTCTGAAGAATCTTCAAAGAAGCGAAAAAAGTCACAAGCTTCCTCTTCATCTGGCTCGGGAACTAAGAAGCATAAAACAGAGAAAACATTCACATTGAGACAATACTGGGCTAAATTTAAGGAAAGCGTTGACCGATTTAATCATCAACAAATACTCGTTCAAAATAGTTTTGCATTCTCCTTTGTTGAAGGTACATTGGTAAAAGCATTGAAGGAAGGTCACTGGATTTTACTCGATGAAATTAACTTGGCTTCGACTGAAACCTTGGAACGTCTTTCCAGTTTATTGGAAGGAGAAGAAGGAACCCTTTTCATCACTGAGAAGGGAGATACAGAACCAATCAAGAGACATCCAAACTTTAGAATCTTTGCATGCATGAATCCTCCAACAGATATCGGAAAAAAGAACTTACCACCTGGATTGCGAAATAGATTCTCTGAATTCTATGTTCATGAACTGACCGATAGGGATGATTTGAAAATTGTTGTGTCGAGATACCTCGCAAACATTCCACATCCACCCGTGGATGACATTGTGAATTTCTACTTGGACGTAAGAAAGAAGGCAGAAGCAGAGTTATCTGATGGAGCTTCTCAAAGACCACACTACAGTTTGCGTACATTGACGAGAAGTTTAGATTATACAGTGATGGTTCTCAAAGATTATGGTCTTGAAAGAGCACTCTATGAAGGGTTTTCGATGGGTTTCTTAACCTTGTTAAGCTCCTCTTGTTGTTCAACGGTGGAAAAGCTCATCCGAAGCACCTTCTTTAAGAACAAGAATGTTGAAAATTCTCTCAATCAAGCTCCACCAAAACCAACCAGTGGAGATTTTGTCTTGTTCAAACATTTCTGGCTTCAACAAGGTCAATTCAAACCAGAACAACCCACAGATTTTATCATTACAGAGTCTGTTGAGGAAAATTTGAAAAATCTGGCAAGAGCGATCAAGACCAACAAATATCCAGTGTTGCTGCAAGGTCCTACCTCAGCTGGTAAGACCAGTATGGTTCAATATCTGGCTAAAGTTACAGGACACAGATTTGTGAGAATTAACAATCACGAAAGTACAGATCTCCAAGAATATTTTGGTACCTACATTACAAATGCACAAGGTAAATTGGTTTTCCAAGAAGGTATTCTTGTGGAAGCAGTAAGAAATGGTTATTGGTTGGTATTGGACGAGTTGAATTTGGCTCCTTCTGATATTCTTGAGGCTCTTAATCGTTTATTGGATGACAATCGAGAATTGTTCATTCCAGAGACACAAGAAACAGTCAAGCCTCATCCTCACTTCCAATTATTCGCCACTCAGAATCCACCTGGATTGTACGGTGGTAGAAAGGTGTTATCTCGTGCCTTTAGAAATAGATTTTTGGAACTTCATGTGGATGAAATACCACGACCAGAACTCATTACCATTCTCCACAAGAGATGCCAAATCTCGAATCAGCATGCCACTAAACTTGTAACGGTCATGAGAGAACTCCAACAACGCAGACAAAGTAGTAAGATCTTTGCTGGTAAAAGTAACATTACTCCAAGAGATTTGTTCAGATGGGCAGAACGTATGAATGGAGTGGCAGACAATATCAACTACAATCAAAATGCTGCAGAGGAGGGATACATGCTTTTAGCAGAGAGACTCCGAAGAGATGAAGAGAAACAAATTGTACAAGAAATTTTAGAGAAAGTATTCAAGACAAAGATTGATCTTGAAGCCATGTATAATCCTAAAGAATTACAAGATGTCTCTATTGCAGGAAGCAATATTGTTTGGACCAAGACCATGAAGAGAATGTATGTCTTGGTTGGAAAATGTCTCAAATTCAAGGAACCTGCCTTACTGGTCGGTGATACAGGTACAGGTAAAACAACTGTATGCCAAATCTATGGTGATATTTACAAGAGACATTTGAGAATTCTAAACTGTCATCAACATACTGAGACGAGTGATATTCTTGGATCTCTACGCCCTGTGAGAGGTCGAGAAAAACTCAAAGCAGAGCTTGAGCACATGATTCAAGACTTTATCAATATTGCCAACAACAAGTTTTCTCTAGATATCAATTTCGGTAATGAGACGAATATCAGCAAGAAGGTCAAGAGACTTGAAGACATTTGTAAAAAACTTGCGAAAGAGAGAAAACAAATTGAACCTCAAAAAAAGAAGAAAAAGAATGATTTCAAAGAAAAGGAGCTTTTAGAAAAGCAATTAATTATCAGAGAGACCTATCAAAAGTGGAAAGCTCTTTTCACTTGGTATGATGGTCCTCTTGTACAAGCCATGAAGAGTGGCGACATTTTCCTCATTGATGAAATTTCACTCGCTGAGGATGCTGTGTTGGAACGTTTGAACAGTGTGTTGGAGCCTTCACGAGAATTAACTCTTCCTGAGAGAGGTTCTGAAAAAGTCGAACATATTGTTGCCAATGAGAATTTCAGAATTTTGGCAACCATGAATCCTGGAGGTGATTTTGGAAAAAGAGAATTATCACCTGCCCTGAGAAATCGTTTTACAGAAATTTATGTTCCGAGTTTGTCAGTCTCTGAAGATTTGGCCATTATTGTTGCGAGTAGACTCAATGCAAGCATCAAATCCTTTAATATTCGAATGGTTGAGTTTGTTCAATTCTTTAGATCCAAACGTACGAAACGTCTATTGAGCGTGAGAGATGTCATTTCATGGGTTGATTTCATGAATATGGCAGTTGAAAAACTAGATATGGATGCCTATGGTGCCTATTTGCATGGTGTCGATACAGTGATTTTGGAAAGTATTGGTGTCGGTACAGATGCCTCAGCAAGAAATAGACAACTCTTGCGAACCGAATGTTTCAACTTCTTATTGCACAAGTTGGAACAGGAACAAGTTCTCGTGAGTGAGCAATTGAATTACTACAAGGATGTTTTCCTTAATGAAAACTACACAGCCATCAGAACTACCAAGACGAAGGAAAGTGTCGACTACTTTGGATATCATCCATTCTTTATCAAATGTGGACCCAACATGGAACGAAAGATTGTCTATGCATTGGACGCTCCCACGACAGGTAGAAATGTTATGAAAGTGTTGAGAGCCATGCAACTCAAAAAGCCTCTACTTTTGGAGGGTAGTCCAGGTGTTGGAAAGACAAGTTTGATCTCTGCCATTGCTAAAGCCTCTGGACACAATATTGTTCGAATCAATCTCTCTGAACAAACGGATATGATGGATTTGCTTGGAACTGATTTACCTGTGGAGGGTAGCTCGGGAGGTCAATTCCGTTGGTGTGATGGTATTTTCTTGAGAGCACTTCGAAATGGTGATTGGATATTGTTGGATGAGTTGAATTTAGCTTCTCAATCGGTTCTTGAAGGTTTAAACTCTATTTTGGATCACCGTGCTGAAATTTACATTCCAGAAATTAATGAAGTTGTCAAGTGTCCAGAAGGATTCAGAATATTTGCATGCCAAAATCCACTCCAACAAGGAGGTGGAAGAAAAGGTCTTCCAAAATCTTTCCTCAATCGTTTCACTCAAGTTTATGTGGATGAATTGAGACCTGAAGATTTGACATTTATTCTTCGCTCCATTCATAGAGATATTGGAGAAGACAATATCAAGCTCATGATTGACTTTAACAGAAGAATGCATAGGGAAACAATGGAATTGTACCGATTTGGTAGAAAAGGAAGTCCTTGGGAATTCAACTTGAGAGATGTTTTCAGATGGTGTGAACTCTTAAAGAAAGAACAAGAGCTCAACAAGAAGAATAATGAGTCATTCAAATATGATCCAATGAGACTAGTTGATTGCATGTATCGACAGAGAATGAGAACTCGGGAAGATCGTCAATATGTTGAAAAGATATATTCTGAGCTTTCTGGAAAAGAGTTCCCATCCGAGACCTATCCAACTTATACTATTTCTCCAGACGCTATTCAAGTAGGGTCTTCCATTTTGTTGAAGAACAATTCATTTGATGATGGCGACAAGGACAATCATGCTCCAAGTACTACAAACTCTTCAAAGGATTTGATCTTGTTACAATCATTTTTGAATCCTCTCGAGAATATTATGAAGTGCATTGAGATGAATTATTTGACCATTATCAATGGACCTTCTGCATGTGGAAAGTCTTCAATTGTAAGACTCATTGCACAAATGACTGGTAACAAGTTGAATGAATTCTCCATGAGCAGTTCAACGGATACTGTTGAATTGTTGGGAGGATTTGAACAAGTGGACCCAATTCAAAAAGTTAAAATGGTTGCAAATGTTATCAAACTCAAGATAGACGAGCTTGCAAGAATTTCCTTCTTGAATGATGAGAAACGAAACTTTGATACTGTGAAGCAACTTTATAATCAATGGGCAGCCTATGAAACAACCTCTAAAAAGGATGCCACTTTCTCAGGAATTGAACAGCTCAAGAGTATATGCGAAGGAGTTTTTGCATTGCTTCAGTATGAAAACGAAGAAAAACAATCCATCCTCAATCAACTTGAGAATTTGAGTAAATTATTAGAGATGGGTGTTAAGGGACGATTTGAATGGAATGATGGTGTTTTGATCCGATCACTGGAAGCAGGTAATTGGCTTCTCATTGACAATGTCAATTTTTGCAATCCAACTGTTTTGGATCGATTGAATTCATTATTTGAACCTGATGGTGTGCTTGTTGTTAATGAAAGAGGACTTGTGGATGGAGAGATTCGTATTGTTAAACCTCATCCTCACTTTAGAATCTTCATGGTGATGGATCCAAAGTATGGAGAAATTTCAAGAGCCATGAGAAATAGAGGATTGGAAATTGCCATGTTCTCAATTGCAATTCCTTCTCAAGATGCGTTCACATTGTTGGCTAATCATGGAATTCCCTCTTCACATTTGTGCAACGTAATGATGGACTATCATGCACGATTTGCTTCAAAAATTTTCCTTCTTGAAGAGGATCGACCAACGATTCGTGACTTGTTAAGATGTGCGGAAGTGTTCAACTCTGAAGTGAAACAAGGACTCAATATCACCAGTGCATTTAGAGCAGCAGTCTCGAGTGTCTATATTAGAAGTAGATGCCCTACAAAAGCTGCAAGAGAAATTGCAGAAAGAGAATTAGAAGAGTGTATACAGGTATTGCCAAGAAATGATCCAAGCTTCCCATCTACATTTGTTGCTTGTAATGCTTTCAAGTGCGACAAATCAGTCTTTAGAAATGTGTTTAGACAAGCAGCACGGCTTTATGATATCATTAGAACTTATTTAAGTAGATGTATGACTGAAAAGATGGATCAAAACACTAGTACAAAGAGTATTCTAGATGGATTGCAATGGAAGATTTTAATTACTGACTTGCCACCTCAGTTCTTGCAATCCAATGACATTCAACGAACAATTTTAAACACAGATAATAGTATGGACGACACACTCGAAAGTTCCATTTCTAAGTTGGTCAATGACATGCAATATGCGCTTGAATACTTTATTGATGTGAGCTCTCTCAAAGATATTGATATTAGAACGATATGGTTACAAAGACTTCACAGGCTTTGTAAATCCGACAAAGTTCTCGATGAGTTACTCACAAAAGGTTTAGAGCTTCTCAACAAGCACAAAAACGGTGACTTCTCGAAGAAGATTCAAAAAGTATTTGGAGATATCTCATTGGCTGTAACAAGCAAATATGCAGATATCATTGCTTCTCAACCTCTTAATTTGAAGTACAGCCAACAATTATACTCTCGTCTTGTTTATTTGGGACTTGTTACGGATGAGAACGATCATTTGTTTGAGGCTGCAAGTTTGTTAACCTCTCAACAAAAACGAAAGTACGAAGAAGAGCTTGCAATTTCAGGCGAATTTAAAGGATCCATTGTGGAGAATCAGTCTTCACTTCTTCATCTCTCTTATTACTATCACATTAATCCAAAGTATAGAGGTTCTGTTCCAAATAGAGTGGTTATTCACCTCTACACGCTTTTCACTCAAATTGATGCTTTTGTGGACAGCATGATGAACGCTTCCATTGAGGACTCTGTTTGTAATTTGGATGAAATCAGAGCTCTGTTGAGATGTAGAGACAAATTGTGGTTCTACCTTTCTCATACTTTGGAGTTAACTGAAGAATTCTTTATTTATTGGAATTGGTTGGCTAAGGAATTCCTCAAATTGAAGGTGAAAAAACCCAAGTTCAAGAAACCATCCAAGAAGAATGTTGAAACACCTTATGAGCTCTACGAACAATTATGCACATTTATGGGGGAAATTGATGGCCTGGTCATCAACAACTTCAATAGCGTTGGAAAGAAAAATACCTTGTATAAGAATTGTGGAAAGCCAACTATTTCAGTTTCCCAAGAATTGAAACAACTTGAAGACGTGATTCAACAATTCTTAACATCTACAACCGCACACACAGAGAGCAGAGAACTCAAAGAACTTCTTTTCAAGGCAATGAGCACTGTAAAATTGTTGCAGCAAAATCCTCAACATCCAGACTATGATAAATTGTTGCAATATGTGAGAAGTGTTCCAACTCTTCTCGAAAAATCAAAACCAAAAGAGCAAGAACTCTCTGAAGATATTTATACTCCTTACAAAGAATTGAGTAACAAATCTGAGCAAGAGCTTGTAATGGATGCTATTTTCCATGACATTGCCGAATTTACTGCACCAGACAAGAAGCGTGTGAATGCTGCATCCTTGCATTCAACCAAGGCAATATCTCCACTCTTTGATTACAAGAGTATGCATAAGGAAATGAATGTCATTATGTTATTCTCAAAGATTGGATATCTTTGTAAGAGATTGGATGCTTCCACAGACATCATGGAGGTCAAGAGATTGTTGAACTCTGTTGTGATCAAGTCAAGACATCTCGTCGATTTCATTTTGGAGAATTGTTCTCGAGGACCTTTTGATATGGTTCCTTATCAAATGTTGTTGTGGAAAGCAGGAAATTTGGATGCTCTTTCATTGGAAGAATTGAAACAGTTTGCCTCATCCATACCTGCATTGTTGCACTATGTTTACATTTATTGGAATGAGAGGGTGTGGAATAACACTTACAACAACTCCATGTTTGACATGTCCAAATCGGACGAAAATCTTACACGAGACGATTTGATTGGTCCAAATAGATTATTCCAAGATGTAAACTCTGTTCATATTTTGAAGTTGTTGAGCGGATGGGAAAATATTCCAATTCGATCGAGACATATTAAGATTGATCAACTCAAAAAGGTCATTCAATTTATTTGTACCAATGTGGATAATGTTCAAGCTGAGGAAATTGATTGGTCCAATCTCACCTACTTGTATTGTGATACATTGTTGAGCTTTAAGAAGACTTTTTCAGCCCAAGCGCTTTCAGAATTGGTAGATTTGACTGATTCACTATGTGCAACAAAGGACATTGACGTCAAGAAGTTGGAAACAATTCTCGACAGTTCCAACGATTCCAGACTCAAACAGAAGAAGAATGACATTATTTCTATTTGCAAGCTTATTTGCGCCAAAGAGTTAGACAAAAATAAGGATCTTATCAATCGTGGTTTGGCATGGTTAAAGTTAGGAGAAGTTCGCATGACATTGTTCATTCCTGCTAACGCCTTGGATCCAACCCTCAAATATTCCATCTATGACAAACATTTGAAGGAAGATGTGGACATGCTGAATAACAAACTTCAAGTTATCACTTCCATTGAAAAATTCATGACAGGAAGTGATAAAAGCTTTATCACAAGTAAGATTGAACAAGATTTGTCTCATATTCAGGTCATGATGGACAAGATCACTCCAAAAGTCATTCACAGACCATCCACCATCTCTTTCATTGATTTGTATCGTGAAATGAAGACCCTTGTCGATCAACAGGAAGTCTTACGTACTCTCTCCAACAATTTGCTCAAATACTTTGAAAGAAGTGAAGACAGTAGCAGCGGCAACAATGAAGAGGTTGAACTAATCACCAAAGAAGATTCCTATCAATCCAATACTCAAAGTTTGATCAAGACTAAGATTTTGAAGAATGAATTCGGTTTTGAAGATTTGGCCATTCCATTCGCCTCCTGTGCCTATCATATCAAGTATGGCTTGAGATTGTTGTGTTATGGATCTCTTGCACAGAAAGACAAGACCGAACAACATACTGTGAATCAAATCCTCAATCATTTACTCTCCTTCCCTTCGTGTAACTCGGTACAGACCATTGAATCAGACTTGGAAGTGGTTCGTAAATGGTTGAAATCGATCGATCACTCTCCAACCATGCATCTCAAATGCAAGCAATATGAAACAGCAACGAAAGTGCTCCGTGTTCTCATGTCTAGATGTTTGTTGATTACAATTTCTCAAACTTCAAGTCAAGAGAAAACCATTGAAAATCTTTCTCTCTTGAATCAAGTCTTCTCCATGTATTCCAACTTGTTTGAAACCGTCGAGGATGAATTGGAAAAGAAGCAGCAAGAAGAGGACAGTTTCTACAAATATCGAGAGAAGAAAACTGTGATTGAGACTGACGAAGAGATGTTAGAGGAAGAAATGGAATCCATGTTCCCAACCTATGCTGAGGATTATTCGGACTTTGTTGAAAAGCCAGAACAGCAATCTTTGAAACAAAATATTGGTGAAAAGCGAGAAACCTTAAATTCTGAGAAGTCCTTGTTGGAAAAGGTGAATAAGGTCATTCATGATGAGAAGGAAATTGATTATCTCGTTCAAACGCACAAGGACATTTTCAGTTTTGTGTCATTGAGTGGATCTGCTTTGAACCGTCTTGGAAGACCTGTTCAAGTCATTGAGAATATCCGAAGCAAAATGTTTGATGAGTCTTTCAATGTGGCTGTTCATATTCTTAACACTCTGAATGGAAAGTATCAAATTGATATGAAATCTTCGGGTTATTTGCCTTTGGTGTTGTTTGGAAGTAGAGCTCTGAATAATTTATGGGTAAAAGTTGATCATTCGAAGGAAGCCAAGTTAAAGGCCTATAACGAAGTGTATACCGAGCCAAACATTCCAGAAATTACTCTAGCTTTTAGCACACTTTTCAGTATGCTTCAAAGATTGAACTTCCTCATTAAGAAGTATAGTACTGAGGAACAGAAGGGACATCCAGTACTTGTGGAGATGGTTAAAATTATTGAACATATTCTGAATCAACCTATTACTAGTCCGATTATTAAGATTTTGACTGGATTGGAATTACTTTTGATAAAGGCTGGAGAATGGGAAGAATATCTCACTGCGCATGTCAATTCCTTGAAAGAAGAAATTAGAAAGCTTTCATCTCTCATTGTTCGATGGAGAAGAATGGAGTTGGAAAATTGGAAGGGAATTTATGATTTGAAGACACGAGAATATAAGAACAAATCTATTAATTGGTGGTTCAGATTCTATACGTTGATTTGCAACAGTGATTTCAATCAAGTGGATATTAACAAGACTATTGAAGAATTCTTCAGTATTTGTGATGATTTTATTAGAACATCCACTATTGGTGATTTCGAGTATCGTCTTGGTTTGCTTAACAACTTTAATCAACACTTGACTGCAGAAATTGAGAGAAGGTACTGTGAAGATATTGAGACAAGAACCAAGATTAGAGATATTATTCACAACATGCACAGATATTACTCTCAATTCATTCCAAAGCTTATGGAGAGACTGGAACAAGAGAAAAAACCACTCGAAGAAAAACTACGAGATTTCATTACACTAACCAAGTGGGAAGATGTCAACATTGATGCCATTCGATTCACCACAAAGAAGTCGAGAAGAGCTCTTGCCAAGTTCTCAAAAGGTTTTGGTGAAGTTTTAGTGAAACAAGCAAGAGATTTGTGGGACAAGTACGATGAACTTGCTGCAGCCACTGAAACCGTACAGGCGAAGCAAGACAAGAAAACCACCAAGAAAAAGTCCAAAAAGAAGCAAACCGCTCATTACTCTGACGAGCCGAATGATGTCATTCAAAAGTATTTGAACAAGACCAAGAACTTGCTTCATTCCAATGATGAAACAATCAAAAATATGGTTTCCTTCACAAAGAAAGACAAGCAATTGATGAAGGTGATTGAAACTGAGTTTATGGATGATTCAAAGAATATTATTGATCGATTACCTGTCATACATGATTTGGTTGGAAAGAACTTTGTGAATCATGTTCTCAAGAGCTCTCTTTCTAAGGAGTACGATGCAGTTGTGAGCAATATCGAAGATTTGAGCACTGAAATTATTGAGCAAACTCAAACATTGAACAAGGAGAACTCACCAAAGAGTATGAAATTGAGAGCACTGGTCTCACTCTTAACCGAGCTCAAAGAAATGGGTGTGTCCTATCTCAAGAAGGGCGTCTCAACCGAGACTACTATGGATAAGGTTTTCCTGATTCCATCTGTTTCTCTTACACTTTCTGCTTTTGATTCGAAGGATGTGATGGATGAATTTAATAGAGCTGACGAATACTTTTACAAGAATATTTTCAGTATTCAAAACTTTAGAGTCACCTATGAAGGAGAGTTAGCAGAAGATATCAAGAGTCAAAAGACAAAGATGAGAGGATATCCTGATAACTTGTTCTTCTTAACACTCAAACACAGAAGATATTTGAGTCAAATTGAGAATTGTCAAAAATCCAGCAAATCATTATATTCTACGTTGGAGCATGTGAGAAAATCCATTGTTGAATCCTCAAACCATGATGCAGATCAAGTGTTGATTTCTCAAGGTACCTCAGAAAAAGCTGTTACTACCCAAGCCGATTACGTGTTCAAATTGTACGAGCTGATTTATCAAATTCATTCTCTCTACACTGCTCTCTCAAAACATGACGACCAATACAACAAACCTCTCAAGACTCTGAATGAAGGAAAGCAATTAATTGATCGAGCAATGGATACTGTAGCTTCGGTGATGAACAGAACCAAGATTTACAGTTCCACAGATCTGAAAGAGCTTTCTGACAATCTTTCGACATTGGAAAGAGTCAAAACGGTTATGTATACATTCATTGAGGAAACTTCTACACTTCCAAAATCACCCGAATTGATCACTCTGCTCTCAGAGTTTGACTCGGTAAAGTCTGTGGTGGATAAGGCCACCTCTGGTGATGAAGAAATCTCTCAAGCACCAAGTCAAGACATGACGATTGTGAAAGAATTTGCCAACAAGTACAAACATGCTGTCAAATTTATCCAATTGATCACTCAAGATTTAATTAAGGCAAGCAGTGAGGAACAAGCTCAATTTGAGCAAGTTGTTAAAGCAACCACCGAAGAGCACACCAAACATCAAGACAACGATTCGAACTTATCCTTATCGTTCTTGAGTAAGAATAATTCTATCGCCAGATTGGAGGAACACGTTGAACATTGCTGCCAAACCATCACCAATGGCATGACAAAGATCAATCATGATCTCCAAGAGATGATCCAAACCATCACTACGTACAGTAAGCGAGAGGATCGAAATCCATCCATTGTCAATAGTTTGAGCGAATTACTTGGTAACCTTACTCCTCTCTTGCAACGACTCGATCTTATTGTGGATACCATCAAAATACCCATTGTTTATTACCACAAGAGTATTTCCAAACTGACTTTTATTTTACTCAACATCTTTACAACATTGTTCAAACAAGGTTTTTGTGGAAAGGATGACGAAACAGAGGGAGAAGGCCAATCGGACGGTGTGGAATTTAGTTCCGGTACTGGTATGGACGATGGAGAAGGTATTAATGATGTGAGTGATCAAATCGATAATGAGGATCAATTACTCAATGAAAAAGACAAGAAACAACAGGAAGGAAATAAGGACGTGGAAAAGAGTGAAAATGCTATTGAGATGGAAGGCGACTTTGAAGCCGAAAAAGACGAAATGGATGAACAAGAAGAGGACGATGAAGATAATGATGACAACGAAGAAGACGAAAACAAAGAAATGGGAGAGATTGATGAAGATGATCCAAACAAGGAACAACTCGATGACAAGTTGTGGGATGAGAATGAAAACGATCGAGATGACAAGACGGAGGAAGGAAGTGACAAGTCTGAAAAACCTCAACAACAAGATTCTGAGCTTAAAGCCCAAGAAGAAGAAACCGATGATCAAGGTCTCAATACCAAACAAGACAAGCAAAAGAAAGACGATAAACCAATGGGATATGAAGAAGATGAAGAGGCTGTCGAACAAGAAGAGTTTGAAGACAAAATGGATGACAAGTTTGGAGAGGATGAACTCAACAATGAACAACAAGAAGAAGACGAAGACGCTGATCGTGCAGATGATAAGAATGATCAAATGCAAGTCGATGATTTGGAAATCTCTGAGGATGAGCAAGAAGAGGAACCTCAAGATGAGAACAATATGGAGGAGCAAGATGGAGAAGGTGGCGACCACGACGACCAAGAAGATGATGATGAGATTGGTGGCGATGAAGATCTCAAAAAGAAGAAGGACGAAGAAATTGATGAACAAGTCGACACGGAAGATATTGCTCCTGAAGATCAAAACATCTCAGGTCAAGATGAAGAGGATCAAGATGCCATAGATCCAACTCTTGAATCCGAAAGTAAGCAAGAGAAGGATGAAGAAGGTGAAAAAGACGAGGAAGGCGAAAAAGAGAATGAGGAAGAAGAAGACAACGAAAAGGCTCACGTCCAAGAAGAAGCAGACAATGCCGATCTCAAGGAAACACCCTTCGGAGTCAAACAAACTGCAGGTAAAGCCTCTGAAATTAAGGATGACTCTGCTCAAGACAAACAAGAACGACAAGAAAAGAAAAACAACAATGCTGAAGAAAGTGGTAAAGACACCAACAAGAATGAAATGGGAGAGAGTATGGATCAAGGCAGTAATGATAACGCTAAACAGGAACCAGAAGCAGGACAAATGCAAATGGATCCAAATCCTCTCAGAAGTTTGGGTGATGCAATGAAGAATTGGAAGAAGAAACTTAACCTTGTTGAAAGAAACAAACAAGAAGAAGAAAAACAAAAGAAGGAAGAGGGTGAGAAGAGCGAAGCCTTTGAATTTGTGGAAGAGAATGATGCTGATAAGGATGAGCAAGAGAATCAAATCTTGTCCAATGCAACAGATGAACAATCCAAAGCATTCCCAGAAATGGAAGATGGTGAAGAGGAGGAAGAGGAAGACATGACAGGTGAAAAACAAAAAGAACAGTTTGGAGAAGAGAAGAAGAAGAATGAGGATGGTCAAGATGCCGACTCCAAACCAAGTATTTCATCGAAATTGGATAAAAAGATGCAAGATCAAGAGGATGAAGATGATGAAATGGAAGATTTGGACTTCAATCCTCCCTCCAAGAAGGCAGAATTTGTCCAAAAAAACTTTGAAAGCACCATTCACACAAAACAAGAGACCATGGAAGAAGATATTGACTTTGTGCAAGAAGAATTGAAACCACTCACGATGGATGATATTAAGAGAATGAGAGAAGAACTTGAAACCTCTCTCAATGATTGGAGAAACAATGAAGATAACGTCAATCACTCGAAGGAGATTTGGAAGAAATTTGACATGTTAACGTCAAGTCTCTCGCAAGAATTGTGTGAACAATTGAGACTCATTCTTGAACCAACACTTGCTACTAAACTCAAAGGAGACTACAAGACAGGTAAAAGAATTAACATGAAGAAGATTATTCCTTACATTGCCAGTCAATTCAGAAAGGATAAGATTTGGCTTCGAAGAACCAAACCTAACAAGAGACAATATCAAATTTTGCTTGCCATCGATGATTCCAAGTCCATGGCTGACAACCATGCAGGTCAAATGGCTTGTGAAGCTTTAACCTTAATCTCGAGAGCTATGGCTCAATTAGAAGTTGGACAACTTGGTGTTGTGAGTTTCGGTGAAAAGATGAAACTTCTTCATCCATTCGAAAAGCCATTTACCGATGAAACTGGAGCTGAAATTCTTTCACAATTTACATTCAAACAAAATCAAACTCAAATTGTGTCCTTCCTATCCGATACGATTCAACTCATGGAAAATTACAAGTCCTTAGAATTCTCTAACAATTCGGAACAATATCAACTTGCCTTTATCATTTCAGATGGTCGTATGTTAGAACGAGATCGAATTGTCAAGCTCGTTCGAGAAGGACAAGAGAAGAAGATTTTGTTTGTCTTTATCCTTATTGACAACCCAAATCCAAAAGAATCCATCCTCGAAGTGAAGAGTATTAACTCTACCAATGATCCAAAACAACCACTCACCTTCAGTTACTACATTGAGAAATTCCCATTCCCTTACTATATTATTTTGAGAGATATTCAAACACTTCCTGAAGTACTTGCTGATGCCTTACGTCAATACTTTGAATTGATTAATTTAACAGCTGCCGAACAAGTGTAATAAACTCTTCCTTTGAATTTGACTAGCTTGTCCTCATCATAAGATCGTAAAGAAAGAATTCTCTTGAGGAGGATACACCAATCTGTCAGTATTGTGATTTTCGAAAAAGTGCGAATAAAAAAATTGACGATTTTTTCGCGATTTTTTTCGAGTTCGAGCAACATTGATGTGTTGTCGATTTGACTTGATGTTGATGAAAATTGAAATCCACCACAATGTACTCTTTTAGTGGGGGTTTTCGATATATTGATACTCCTTCACATTTCTTGTATGTCCTGAACAATGTTTAGTCGTTATTATGGAGATATAAGATAGGGAAATTGAAACATCAAGATAATTTTTGACAATCTGACACGAAAAATACTTCTGGGGAGAAACGTACAAAAATGATAGTTGACCGAATTTGAGCAAGTCGTTTTCGATTTTACTCGATTTTTTTTTCGCACTTTTTGGAAAATCACAACATTAATGTCAATAACACCTACAAAAAAAATGCAACTTCAAGACAATGAAGGCCACTATTTGGGTATTGATGTTGGAACACAATCAATGAAAGGAAGTGTCATTGCAATACGTAATTTTGAACCAAAATACAATCAATCTTCCGATCCATCCAACCTGTTGAATATCAACAACACCAATTTTGAAATTATTTGGCAAGGAAGTGTTCACTATGATTCGGAATTTGCGTCCACATATATGATAAAAGGAGGTGTTCTGAAAGGACAGGAACATTATTTATTGAATTGCAATGGACAATTTTTGAATCGGACATGTCCTGTTTCAAATGATCACCACAATTCTTCTTTCCAAAAATGTTCAGATGATGATGGAACTGTAACTTGTCCAATCTTAATGCTGGTAGAATCGTTTGAACTATTGCTACAGAAAGTTCCGTTAGAAATCAGAGAAAAAATTGTAGCAATTGGTGGATCTGCTCAACAACATGGATCAGTTTATGTGAAGACGAAATTTGAGGACGATCACCAACAACATGTTCATCATAACATTGATATTTGGACTCGTTACAAATCGCGTTCACAAGGAGTTGGCACTTACAAACTACAAGAAAATGATTTTATGCTTAAAAACTGTCCAATTTGGATGGATAGCTCAACAAGCAATATTTGTCAAGAATTGGAACACATCATTGGAGGAGCACAACAACTGATGAAAATAACTGGCAGTAGTGCGTACGAACGCTTTACTGCAAGTCAAATAATCAAGTTCTCACAACTTTTACAATGTCATTTTCCTGTAAAAAATATTTATAACGAATGTGAAAGAATTTTAATATTATCCTCTTTCTTTACTAGCTATTTGACTGGAAAATATGAGAGTATTGATTTTGGAGATGGATCAGGAATGAATATTCTAGATATTCATAAATTACAATGGTCTGATGAAGTTCTAAACGCAATGTGTAAACTAATTTACGGAACATCTGTCAACTCTCTTGAAAACCTACAAAACAATTTGAAAAAACTTCTGGGAGAAAGCTTAGTTCCTTCAAATACTATCGTAGGAGTGATTAACAAGATGATTGCAGAAAAATTTCAGTTACCAGTCACATGCAAAATTTGCTGCTTTTCGGGAGACAATCTCAATTCTGCATCTTTCTTACTGAGGAGTAATAATGACTTGTGCATTTCATTAGGAACCAGCCATACTATTTTTGGTCTCATGAGTGATATTTCAACACACAATGCTCGCGAAGGACATGTGTTCATTAACCCAAGTTTCGTTTCAACTTGTCATGTCAAAAACATGACAAACGATCCCAAGTTCTTGTATTTGTTGTGTTTTAAAAATGGAGGATTGGCAAGAATGGATTTGTGTGAAAAATATTGTGGAGGCGATTGGAAACAATTCGATGCGTTACTGCTGTCACCATATCCTTCGCATGACAGTGCTAACATAATTTATCAAGAACAAGTGAAACATGTAGAACACATGATAGGTTTTTATTTTCAATTTTCAGAAATTACTCCCCTTTGCTGCAAACCTGGATATTTTAGATTTATCAAGTTCAAGGAAGATGAAGAGTATATCTTACTCAAGGATGGGGAGTTTCAGCTGCTACTGTCCAGCATACAAGATGACAATATGAAAAACTCTCTCAAAAATTTGGACATCAAGTCCATTGTTTACTCCCAGTTGTTAGGACTTAAATTGCATGCCATTCAAAATGGATTGTACAATCCCTCAGAGTCCAAAACGACGAACAGAATTATAGTCACAGGTGGTGCAACTCAGTCCATGGCTCTATTGAAAATTCTTTTCTGTGTCTTTCAACTGCCCATATTTACCATGCAAGGGTCAGAGGATTCGACAACCTTGGGTGCTGCTATGAGAGCGTTTTATTCAGTAAGCAATTTACAAATGATGGATAGAAAGTCTTATTTTGAAGTGGCAGAGAACATTTTGCCTCCTTTGCTCGAGGTGGTTTCAACTCTCGATTTGAAGGATTTAAAGGCCACCCTTTATTCAAATTTTTCATTAGAATTGTATGAAAATCTTGAAAAACGCCTTCTTTCAGTCTTGAACACTGATTAATAAGGGTGAGCACCAATTTTGATGTTACAATCATGATGACGAGTATTGTTGTGAGCTTGGTTTACTGAACTCATTCCAATCAACAAACACTCCCAAATCACAGCACTCCTCCCTCAATTGAGAAATTGGCTCGAGTACATTGTTGATCCAGGCCTTACAATCACACAATAACAGCTCACATGTTTCCGTTGCTCATGCCTTGATTTGAATTGTTTGCCGTCGAGGAAACCAATCGATGCAACGAAGGAAATTGCCATTTACGAAAAAATGATTCCAACCAACATGGTAAGTGTTGTTATCGGCGGCAATGTGTTTTTTAACTCAAACCCGTGGTTGTTTTTGAATGATGATGATGATGATGGTAATGATGATGGTGGTAATGATGATGATTTAAAAACATGCTGTTGATATTGTTCTGCTTTTGATACAATCATCATTGTTTACCAAATAATTTATCATCGTCGTGATGGTTGCAATGAGAACAGGATAATCCCGTAGAGCACTTTGGTAGGTCATCATCGGTTTGATATGATTTAATTATCTTTTTACTCATTTGCTGTTGTTATCACAACAACATTGTATTGTACTTCCTTTTTCACTACAACAACGATATACAGGACTCTCCAAAGAGCAAAAAGAGCAGCTGGAACTCCTTGCTAAATTCCATAACGAAAATCTCCTCTCGGACGAAGATTATGAAAAACAAAAACAGAGTATCATTGATGGTAGTTTCAAGCTAGAGGAAGAAGAGCCTGTTCATGAAGTAGGTGATAATTTATCGAGCAGTGATGAAGAAGATCACAAGGAACCAGAGGCACAAAAGCCAACCCCAAGCTCTTCCGATCAAGAACAAAATCACCAAAACGGAGTTCTTGCATCCTCTAGTGAGCCACAAACAACAACTTCGGAAACAATCATCCCAACTCCCAACGTTGAAACGACTCCAATTAATGGCACGAATGATGGTGTTGAATCATCGAATCCAACTACTGCACCACCAACAACAACAGATGCCACAGAGAAGAATGGAACCACTCCATCTACTACTGCTTCAGTCAGCAGTGTTGCGGGCAATGAAAGCCAAACAGTGATTGCTGCAGTGGTGAATGTCGAAGTGGAACAAAAAGATTTTACAAATGGAACTATTGGAGTGGTGAGCAAGAGTTTGGATTTAGATATTCTTGAAACCAAACCAGTTGAAATTTCAATGAAATATTTGGAAAATTATGGATTTGAAATTGGAGAAGATGAAGAAATGACTAAAGTGTTGAAACCTCTTTTTGAAAAACAACGAGATTTCAATGAAAAGAAAATTAATAGACAGAGAAATAGATGGAAGGAATTTATCAAAAAACACAATATCGGACCAAATGGTTTTACAACATTGGAAGAGTACGAGCAACAGCGTATTTTCCACTTTATTGAAGAATCAAACGAATTCAAAAAGCTTGTTAGAAAAGGTATTCCAATGGAGTACAGGGCTGTGATGTGGTACATTATCAGGTAAGTGTTTTGGCATCAAGTTGGGATTTACAACAATTTCCTATTGTTTACCCATTCTCCAACAACTCGTATCATTATAGTGGAGCTAACTATCAATTCCTTACGCACAAGGATGTTTTTGACAAGTTGAAGGAAAAAGCACAATCCATCCCTGTAGAAGAAAGAGAAAAAGACAAAAATTTTACATGTATTTGCAAAGATGTGGATAGAACATTCCCTACACATCCTTTCTATAAGGATCCACACAATCAAATTGCCTTAAGAAATGTTCTCTATCTCTATTCGCTACACAATCCAAAAGTTGGATATTGCCAAGCAATGAACTTCCTTGCAGGTATCATGCTTGTCGTCGGTATGAATGTTCAACAAGCATTCTTCACTCTTGATAGAATTATCGATCGTTACTTGCCACCAGATTTATACGACACTAAGATGCAAGGAGTCTATTCTGAATCATTTGTATTGCAGAAATTATGTTTGGATCGTATTCCCAAGCTGGCACACCATCTTTTAGCTCAAGATCCAAACTTTTTCATTTTGCTCTCACCCAATTGGTTCCTTTGTATCTTTTTAAATAGCTTCCCAATTGAAACATCTCTCAGAATTTGGGATTGTTTCCTCCATGAAAACTACAAGATCCTATATCGTATTGCCATTGCTTACTTGAGCCTTATCGAAAAGGATCTGATGAAGAGCAACGATTTCCAGGCAATTTATTCCGCCACTAAAGACCACGCTCTCAAGATGTTTGACTGTCGCCATTTGATCAAAAAGAGCTTTGGTATTAGAAACTTCTCAAAGAAGAAAATTTTAGAATATAGAGAAATGTACAGAAACCAACAAAAAAACGAAGAGCAGTAATCATGAATAAAATAATAATAATTGATTACATGGATTTAATTAAGGTTATCCACTTAAGAATACACTTAATTTAAATGGAAACTCCTGCTCAAAATTTCTTCCTCCCTCAAATGTTGCTTAAATTCTGCAAGTTTGTTTCGAAGGCTCTTGATTGCTTGAATTTTTCGCACGAGGATGCAATCCAAACTTGTGACATACTTGTCTATTGTTGATTGAGGCTGGTCCACATCATTTAAGAGTTCCATTTCTTGTTTCATGAGTTCCATAATATCGTCGATGTGTTCTCTATGTTGAGCAATAACTTCCTCCTCTTCATCTAAGATCTTGCTTATTAATTCCTCATGAGCTCGTTCAAGTTCTGCTTCTCCAACATCTTGGAAATGGGGTGGAAGCACAACTTCATTGTCTTGCATCATATCTGTATCTTCAAAATCTTCATCGAGATCGTCATCCACTGCATTATCAGCAACTTCATAATCTTGCTTGTCATATACTCGATCATAGTCAATTTTTTCGTCTTCCATTTGAATATCATCATCTTCTTGATCTTCCATTTGGTAGTTTCTAATTTGTTGTGGTTGCATAATTGGATTGTCATAGGGACTTGGTGAAGGTTGAATGTCTTGCTTTCCTTGTTTGTTGGCTTGAACAAGCTTGTCCTTGATAGCATCTTTTCTTAATTCCTTGACTCTATCTGCATATCTGAGAGTATTCAAACTATGCTCGCAAGATGAGGAGGAAGGGGAAACGTTTGCAATCATCACGGTCTTTGAGTTTCCAATAAACGAATCTTTCAGAACTTCTGTCAGCTTACTGCCTCTGAATGGTACGTGACTTTTACCACGATCCAATGATCGAATACACTCTTTCAGAGCAAGTAAACTCTTGTTGATATCAGCTCCTTCTAATCTCGTTTGTTTATCACTGTTTTTCGTGTCAGCTCCTCGTTCTGATCCTGCAAGATCAATGAACGAAAATTTACCATAAGTCTTATCATTGAGCTTGAGAACTATTTGCAAAATAGCATGTGAACGAGAAGAATCAGCGTTTGCACCTGTAGATCCGGTAGCTCTAATACTTAAACCAGTGTCAATGATGCTCATCAATTCCTCCACACTATTTACATTGGTTTCAGTTAAACCGCAAATGCTGACCATATTCTTTGCGTCTTCACGAGCAAATATTTTCTTTCTATTGTTCAAAAGATCAAACAATTTGCCACCATAAATTTCATAAAAGCTGATCCATACTGTCATGTCTCCCGAAAGTCGATTGAAGATGTCATGTGCTGCAAGTAAGTACAATCCCTTATTTCCGTTTCTTCCCATCATTGTAAACTACATATGTGCGACACAAATTAGTATCAGACAAAAAATTTAAATATGACACATACTGTTTTACCACTTCCTGTTTGTCCGTAAGCAAAGCAAGTTGCCTTTCCCTTATTGAAAATGTGGTCAACGAGAGGTCTTGCTGTCTTGTTGTATACTTCATTATTGTCACAATATTCATCAAAAACCTCATCAAAGCAGAATTGATGCTTTTCTACATATTTGGTGAGATCTACTTTTTGCTTTGGTTCATGTATCACGAGTTCGTAATTATTCACAACTTCTAAAATGTCGGTCTCATTCCTATTTCTTTCGTTTTCATTGAGAGGTCTTTTACGAACGGCAACCACTATGTTGGATCTTTGTCTTTTTCCGGCAGCATTAGCGTCTTGTTTACCTACAATATTTGCGACATCTCGAACGATTGGTTGTTGTTGCTGTGGTACATTTTGAGGCTTGGTATTAATCACAGCTGATGGTTTCTTTTCTACAACCTTTGGTTTAAGTTTTTGAGCTTGTTGAGGACTGAGGTTTTGTTGCATAATCTGTTGCAGAGTGTGTACTTTGGGAGGTAAGTATTGAGGTTGAGCTGCTGATGTTGGTCGTTTCATGTTGTTACTATTAATGTTGTTATTGTTGTTTTGATTGACTTGATGAACCTCAAAAGCATCATAGTGATTATCGGTATTATTAACGGCAGCATCCCAATCATACAAAGGTTCTTCATTACCGCCACCATAATTTTCTTTATCATCATCGTTGATCATGTTGTTATTGTAGAGAGAAGGTAACTGATTCTTAGGATTCAAGTCTAGTGCTTGACACTTATTCAAAGCCATTTGTTCATTCTCAAAATTCCCTTGTTGATTCGTTGTATTGGAAGTAGAAGGTGCCGATATGCCTTTCTTGGCGACTTGTATGAGCTCAAAGAACTTTCTTCTATCGGCTCCGTTTGCCACTCCGACTTTGTTGGCTACATCCTGTACGGAGAGTTGGGCCAAAGCTTCCACGCTAGTAACACCATTCAATTTCAATTGTGAGTAGTAGTGATCCAGTGAAGCCTTTTCCAAATACCGAAACAAGATAGCACTTGAACTCTCCGATGAATTTGCGGCCTTCATCATTGTGAATTGATATCTTTGTATGAAACAAAATATTGTCAATGTTGTGATAAATGTACACTATGTGATGGTAGGTGTGTACGAGGGTCGCTGCTTTGATATGACTATTACTAGTGGCTGTGATTGAATCAACGCAACAAGGAATTCAACTGAAATTCAATCACACACAAATTGTTGTGATTCTGTATTTTTTAAAGTGAGTTTTATGAAAAAGGCGCCAAATTGCAATTTTCTTAACGACCATCTTGTGGTGGTCATTCTTGTGAAAATGGATTCAAAGTCATCTTCAACTCACATAAAATTATTCTTGTGAGCTGCTTCTTCTCAATTCCTCAATGTTATCCATAAAGTACAAGTGCAATCATTAGAAAATTTGAATAATGAACGACGGATGACGTCCGAATATCCACAAAATAATACAACAATAAATTTTTTTATTTTCATCATCATAAAAAAATGTCCTTTCCACACATGCAGCGCTTCAACGATCTGGATAATGAGTTTCATTTGGCCGACAGGGACCGAGACAATCTTCTCAGCCCTGGAGAAGCAAAAGTGTATTTTGATCAATTCCAACTGCCACTACCTGTGATGAAATTTATTTGGTCATCGGCCAAAACTAGCCAGGCACCAGGACTTACCATTGATGAATTTAAACATGCCATGTCTTTGATTCGTCAAGAGCTGATGAATCCAGGAAGTTTACCCATCGGAAGTGGTGGTTCTCCTGCAAATTTCCATCCTCCACAATCACCAGGATTTGATTACAGCATCAAACAAGAAGAACGGGATCAGTATGAAACCAACTTTTCGAATTTAGCACGAGGAAAATACACAATTCCCTATGATGAGTGTATGAATTTCTTTTCAAAGGCAGGACTTCCAAACGATATCCTCAATACGATTTTCCAATTGGCCGACTTTGAGAGAAACAAGGTTTTGGACAAGGAAGAATTTGTGATTGCCATGCACTTGGTAAGATTGAAGAGAAAGATGCCTAATATTCCAATACCTATGCAACTCCCACCCGTTTTGATTCCACCTTCCAAACAATCATTGGTTGGTGTAGGCACGCCTTCCGGCATTTCTAGCCCACCTTTAAGACCAAGAAGTGAGTCAACTACGAGTATGGATAGTATTAACAATGGACCTCCTACTCTTGTGCCATCATCAGGAACCCTAGGAGGTTTTGGAGGACCACCACCTCTCGGAATGAGTAACAATTTTGGTGGAAGCTTTAGTGGCCCACCTCCACTTGGCAATAATTTCAGTAGCCCAAACATGATGGGAGGAGGCTCAGGTCCAGTTACTCTTGGTCCAATTAGAGATATGGAAAACCAAGTGAATAGGGTTTTAGAGGAAACAAGAATGATCAATCAACAAATGTTCCCATTACGTCAATCTGTTGAACAAAATGATTTGAGACTGAACAGTTTAAGAGAGAGAAAGGCAGATTTGGAAAATGATTTGAACCAAGTTCGTCAAGAGTTTGAAAATTTAAAGATGCAAAATCAAGCAAAGGCTGAAGAAATTGCACAACTCGAGTCACAAAGTTTCAGATTAGAGCAAGAAAGATTGGAGTTCCAAAACCAAATTCAAAGAGTGAGACAGGAAGTGATGAGATTGGAACAAATTTATGAGAAAACCAACCTGTCATACCAAAGTGCCAGTGGTATTGCTGAGTCTTTGAAATCGGAGTTGGAACAAAATTTGAACGAGCTCATCAAACACAAGGATGAGTTATTGAACCTTAAAAACTCCAATCAACAAGGAGATGAATTTGTACATGGTATTGAACAGGAAATCGCCAATGCAAAGAATGAATTACAAGCTGTTCGAGAGCAATTACAACAGGCTAGAATGATTAACGAAGATTTACAAACCAAAGTCAAGAACTTACAACTCCAAAAGCAAGATATCGAGCAATCTACTTTTAACACAAAGACTGAGCTTAGTGGACTTATTTCACAAAGCGAAGATCTTAAAAATCAACTTTCGAGATGCCAACAAGATTTGGAGAATCAAAAACGAAAGTCTGTACCAAATGCCAAGTTGGTCAAGTTGACTGGTTTAATCAAAAAGATTCAAGAGTACATTAATGAGTTTGACTCAGCTCTTGGAGAAGAATTCCCTAATCAACCAGCCAGTGAATTGAAAGTTGTTCCACCTGTCACTGCAAAGGTAACTTCACCAATCTCCACTCCTTCTCAACCAAAACCTCTTCCTACTTCTACATCGAAATCATCTTTTGGTAATGATGACTTTGGTTTTGGAAATGACAGTTTCGGAAGCTCTAACTTTGGTACCGTCAATAAGGCTCCTTCAACACAAACAACAGTATCCAGTGGATTCTCTGCTAATTTTGGTGATGATTTTGGTTTTGACACCAAACCTGCCCAAACAGGCAAGTCATCTAACGTTGGATTTGATAATGATGATTTTGGCTTTGATTCTAAGCCACCATCTTCAACCACTGCCAAACCTCCTTCATCTCAACCTTCATCCACCAAGACACCTTCATTCGATAATGATGATTTTGGATTTGACTCCAAACCATCCAATGGTGGATTTGGAAATGATGATTTTGGATTTGATTCCAAGCCAGCATCCAGCGGAGGTTTCGGAAATGACGACTTTGGATTTGATATCAAGCCAGCTGCAAAGACATCACAAACATCCTCTACAAAAACACCATCCTTTGACAATGATGATTTTGGATTTGGCTCAACAACCACAGCATCCACTACCAAAGGCTTTGATGATTTTGGAGATTTTGGAACTAGCACTTCAACAAGCAATACTAAATCATCATCTGCCAAACAAGACGACTTTGGGTTTGATTCTGATTTTACATCATTTTCTACAAACAAGCCATCTAGCGACCCATGGAACGACTTTGCTCAAACCAATAGCGTTATAACCAAAGAAGCTCCAAAATCAGAAGGTTGGGCAGATTTCGGTGATAATTTTTAAATGAACAATAATTTATTAACACCAATAAATAACACGTGTAGATTAAATAGTTGTAGTGACAACATCAACAATAGAAGTTTCTGCTTATTCGTCAAAAATATGTGGATTTTGCAACCTGGATTTAATGCTTGGGTTTTGTTGAACAAAAGCACCAAGCTTTAACAACTCTTTTTGGGCGTTCATCTGCCCACTTGCATGAAATGTTTCACTGGGTTCATAATTGACCACAAAGCGTTTTTTCCTATGGCAAGATATGGAGGAAATTACTGAATTGCACAAGCTACATTTTAGAGGTTTGTTGTTGTCATAACATTCCTTAGAAAAATGTTCAAAGCATCTTAATATCAACAAATAAATAAGGTGAACATGTGTGTTTTCACTTAGTCTATGCACTTACTCTTGACACATTGCCACGTGTCTGCATGGATTGAAAATGATATCTAAACTTTCTTCACCCAAGCAAACACAACACTTCCCATTACTAATTGTCTTGGTATTCTCCTCATCAGTAGAAGATTCATCCTGATCATTATTAGAAATTACAACAGAGAGAGTTTTGACAAAATCTGCAACTTTCTTCTTAATGTAGCTCAATTGTATCTTATTATACCGTTGGCTGAGCTGGCTTGGTGTAAAATCTAATAACTGGAAGTCATTGACATGAATTAAATTAATGCTCTCTCTGGCACCATTGATATATCCATCTTGATATGTTAACTTGTTTTTCAAATGGTACTTGTAATAAAAGAATAATCTTCGAATTGTGGCCGCCAACAGATACCACACAAAAAACTGTTGATTTTTTGGGAAATATTTTACAATATAATACACAGCAAAGAATCCATCAGGTTCATAGAAGCAAAAACTCCACCAAATCAATTTGCTTAATATTGGTCCGAAAATATTGAAAAAAGCAGGAGTGCTTTCTACAATCAAAAGTGCTAGCGAGGGATATATTAAAGCTAGATATTTGTAAAATCCATACTTTTCCGAAAAATCATCATTTCCTAATGTATTATTCATTTTTGTTATTTTATAGAGGAAAATACAATAATACCAAATTAATCCTTCACAACGAAACCGCTATGATGTGTTGTTATTCCGAACAGCGTCGAACTTGTTCGAGTACAACGACAAGTTGGTTCTTCTTCCTCTCCGCAGTTACAAATTCAACAAGTAATGATGGACTGGACAAGATTAATATTGGGTGATGATGATGAGGATCAAACAATCAACTATTTTTTTACAAATCATTAATTTTCTAAATTTATTCGTCCCATCAACAACAAATAAATTCCAAAGAGGTTCAAATGAAGCATCTCTTAAGCCATAGTCAGTGAGTGATTGTATGTTGCGTTGTTTGATGGAGAAGTACTATTAGCAGTGTGCACTTTGACAGTAATCACAAAACTCTCATTCTTCATGGAACACATTCCACTATCACTACAAACATATAATTTACAATCGATGGTGACTGTTGTGGTTCCTTCCTTGTGAGGTTTCATTTCAATCTCAATTTTTGATGATGCTCCGAGCTTGTCATTGGTGGCTGATGCAATCGAGAGAATGCTCTCATCTTCGGATTTAATACTGAAACTATTGGGAGCTTCTCGATTCAAATGGACACTCTTACTTTCCACCAAATGAATGGTATATTTCAGAGGTGTAGTGCTGTCAATGTTTGAAATTTCGAATACAGAAGGAATTTGAATGGTTTTGATTCCGAACATTTTTTTGTATTATTGACTTTTCAGAGACATAATGTATGCATGAAGGTACATGTGATGAATATTGGATGGCCCAACACAGGTGGTTGCATAATACGAATCGGCGAATTATTCGGAAAGAGCTCTTACCGTTTCCATGATACAAGCTTTGTCAATAGTTTAAAAATCCAAAAGAGAGCCATTAAGGAAACGTATGGGAGAAGGTGACGAAAAGATTTCATGATTCGATGTTTGTTGTCACTTGACATGGGCGGTGTTTGAAGATCTTCCCGAAGAGTGGAGTGTTCTTTTTTCTTCAAACCCAACACATGAATTCTAAAAAGATCGGAAAGCCATTCCGTCAATGAAAAACGAGAGACAAATCGGTGATATTTTCTCATAAATTCAAATTGTTGTTTTTGATATTCAATATATTCTCCTTCCATTCGTTCCAATGCACGTTTTTCATGTAGCAATAAATGATCCCGAATTAATTCCAGTAATTGAGGATATTTAGACCAATGAAAACTGGGGAAATGTCTGTAATATTCCAATAATTCTCGCATTGAAAGAATCATCTTGAATTCAAGATGTTTTTCATTATTGGAGACTCGCGAGCTTGGAAATAATACAAGTTCTCCACTTTTTAAATACTCAATAGGATCAATGGAATTTTCAAAAGGAGATGTTGTTTCCGTGTTGTATTCATTCAATGAGAATTTACCAGAGGAGGATTGTCCTTCGGGATTTAATTGTTCTTCTTCATTAAATAATATATTTCCATGATGATGATCGTCCACGATGATGACTTTAAGAAGAGATGATAAAGATGATGCCTGTTGTTTTTTGTGAGTGATTGTTGTTGTTACTTTTTGTTCTGATGCGCTTTTCTCGTGCAAATCATAATGCAATTTACAAACATCGGCCAAACTTAACGTTGTCATGTTGAGTTGGAAATAATGACATTCTTTTTATTTGAATGTTTTAAATTTTATGGTTGTAAAATCTTTCTTCAATAACAACAATAACGAAATTGGCTGAAATGAAAGAACCAAATTGGTTGGTTATCATGTTAAAATTGTAATTGTTGTTGTAATAATATTGAGAATGAAAATTACATCGTGATTACAAAAAAAATGTCTTCGTTGCTGGACTTTGGTGAATTGGATTACGTCAAACAGGAATCCGTTTCTTCTGCTTCGTTGTCATCTTTAGAGGTTTCTCATCAATCACATCATCATCAATCCAAACGACCACTTTCTCCTCATCATGATGAATTTTCAGTAGAGAATGAAACTGCGGAAGGAGTTGATTATCATCAGGATGATGATGGTAATGAAGAAGAAGGCTTTTTTCCCATCGGAAATAGTTTTGAAGGCTCTTCTTCTAAAAATCCCAATGAAACACTCTTTCAATTCATAAATCAATACATGCAAGATGAGGAGCAAGATGAAGATAATTTGGAAAATCAAGATAGCTCCGAAGTTGTGATTGATGTCAATGAGAAAGCAAAGCAGTCATTACCCAATGAAAAGAAAAAGAAAAAAGAACGTGCTGTTATTGTGGACAAAGTTGAATACGGAGGTGGTGTGAATAATGAAACTGAAAACGTTGACTATTTATTGACTATTTATTTGAAACGATTATCGATTGATTTGGTGACACACATTTTTTCGTTTCTTCCTGTTTCCACCTCCACACTGATTTCGAAAACTTTTGAAAAATGTAAGTAATGAGTGCCCTTAAGTTGTGGGATAGATTGACATTAATCCTGTTGACACACATACAGCTTTTGATTCAACTTACTATCGATTGCTTTATCAATTTGTGTACAATCACTTTTATTCTGTACAGCATAACCAAATTTACAAAAAACTCGATACTTCATGGAAAGATACATTATTGGGGTTAGTGTTGCTTCAATATCGAGAAAAGGAGAAGATATTGGATTCTAAATTTCCACACCCCTCAACAAAACTCTCCCAACCCTTTGGTTTTATTGAGAATAAGAAACTAATTTCAATGCACTCTGTTGATGCATATATCACCAAGAAATATAAATTCACTGTAATCACCTATGAAAAATACAATACCAAAGATATACTAACAGAGTTTAACAAGAAGAACCATTCCTCAATTTTGATCGACGATGTACATACTGTTCAATATGAAATGAATGTAAGTATTGCAAAGGTGACAACGAAGAACCAGTTTAATCATCAATTTTCCAGTTTGTTGGATACTTAATACCAAGCGCACACGATTTTTCCCTTTTTGCAGAAGTGGATACCATTATTTTGACCTACAACGTGTTAGATTTCAATTTATTTTACACTCTTTCCTCTTGGATTAATTTACTGGAGATGGTAGCTCCAGAGGTACCTGTCCTACTCGTTGGAACTCATGCTAATTTACGAAAAAATAGCCACATATTATCTCAATTAAAAGACCAAAAGAAATATGTGATGAGATTTATGGATTGTGAGCAACTTGCAAAACGATTTAATATTCTTTCGTACTTTGAAATGGATGCATTTCCACACATTGGAAAAGATTGGAGCTTTTCATCGAACAATAGTGAGAACTCTCAAGAAGAAATGGATCCACAAACAAAAGAAGAGGAATCCAACCCACAAGAAGAGCAAGACGCAGCCATTGATCATGAAACACCTCGTGTGGACAGTATTAATGACATTTTACATTTAGACAAGCCATCCATGTCCTTAATTGAAATGCCACCTGAATTATCTCTACAAATTTATCACATTATTCGTGGATCAGCCATTGCATCTGACATCTTTCAAAAACATCACAATAGTTTGTATTGGAATATATGGAACGCAACCTCTTCTCTCTATCGGGAGTGTATTCCTTCCACCAAATGTACATTGCAATAATGGCATGTTCATTACAGAGATGTGTTACAATTGATTCAATTAATTCAATTGGTTGTAATATCTGAATGATGTACACACTGAGATGACACAACTGTTCTTGTTAGATTCAAAACTGATTCTGAGTGTCCTCATGATGTAGTATCCTCCACCAAGTATAATAACACGATTCAAATTGTTCTCAAATACAAAGGTGTCCCTATTGTCGCTCTTTACTTTCAAAATGGTGCGAAAGCGAAAGCGAATTTATCTCTATTTTAGGAAGGAGACTGAGCGAAAAGTATTCGGATGCAGCATTTCATGTACGACGAATTTTTGAACGAACGAACATTTGGGAGGTGGATAACAATTTATGACACAGATGATGTCTCTTAGGAGTATCTTATGAGTGTCGCACTCTTTTGAAAAACAAACATTTGAAAAAAGTTATTCGAAAATGACCTCCACCACTGCTGACATTCCTCTGCAAGACATGAATGGACCACCACACTCTCAACAAGAACAAGAACAACAACAACAGAACACTCATCACTTGGTGGTCACTCAAAGTGCCACTCAATTCCAACAAGTCGAAGATGACTCGTCCGTCCTTGTCATTGAAATGACCAATGACCAGAAACAACAACAAATGGACCTTGGTGACAACAATGCTTTAAATTCTTCTTCATCGTCCTCAACGAACCACTCGGTGCAAGTGGAACATCAACCAAATTCTCGGGAATCTTTTGGAACTACCATCACAAGACAATACTTTTTCGAACAGCAATGTTTCATGGAGTGGAACAACATTTCATATCCAAGTTTGAAAAAGCCACTTCTTTACAACTTGTCAGGATTTGCAGTGCCTGGTAAGATCACCGCCATTGTTGGTCCAGCAGGTTCTGGCAAGAGCATGTTGTTGAGAATTTTATCTCGGAGAGGACCTTTCAAGTTGCATGATGGATCCATTTCCATAAATGGACAAGTGATTCAAGACAAATTGAGACATGGACTCAAAGCTGAAACCAACAAGTATCGTTCCTTAGTGTCCTTCGTTTCTAAAGATTACAACTTGACGGACCTGTCACTCACCGTAAAAGAAACCTTGCAATATGCTCTACGATTCAAAATGCCTTACAAAACCTCAAATAATCCCTTGTGGACCACTCGTGAGGAACGTTTGGAAATGCTCTTGAAAAACTATCGTCTCAAACATAAGGAACATGCATTGTGTAGCTCTCTCTCGAGTGGTGAACGAAAAAGATTAACCATTGCAGTTCAGAATGTGAATTTTCACAGAGTGATCATTTTGGAAGATCCAACAGATGGCATGGAATTTGGTGAATCACTCATGATTATCAAAACCATGAAAATTATGGCCCGAATGGGAATTAGTGTCATCATATCGGTTCATAAACCTTCATGGAAAGAATTGGAATTGTTTGACTATGTTTCCATATTGGATCGAGGAAGACAAATTTATTTTGGACCACCTCTACGAATGGATTCTTATTTTCGATCGGTAGGAATTGATACCATGAACATGGAAGAAGATTCCAATGATGATGAACAAATTTGTGAAAGTGAAGGAAAAACAAGAAGAAGAATTGACTATAGATCTGATGGAGATGTTCATCAAAATAGTTTGGAAAATTTATTGCAATTACTGTTTGTGCATGAACTTGCAAGTAAGATTGCACACGATGAGATGAGTACAGAGAGGCATCTACCGATCAAACAAATGATTGAAAGTAATCACATGGATGCTAAAATTATGGAACAGAGAGATTATTTGGCAGAAGCGTTTGAAAAGAGATTTTCTGACTTTTACCTTCCACAAAAAACACTCGAAGAAAAACACTTTATTCAAAATCAGATCCAAAACCAAAATCAAACCCAAAATCAAAACCATCCAAACCCAAATCAAAACCATCTTCTCGAGAATATTCACACTGAAAAGTATCTCACCAATTATTGGCTCTCCATTGTTTATCTCATCATGCGATTGTTCACAGTGAAAAAGAGAAGATGGGCCACCGAATTTTTGGCTCCATTCATTGAAAAGACTCTTATTGGAATTGGCATTGGATTATTGTATTTGCAAGTAGATGCTCCCAACATGGCCATGCGTGCGCGTGTGTTTGCATTCCTCAATTACAATCTTTCATTGACTTTTGGTGTTGCCATTCGAGTCTTGATACAACAAATTCCAACTCTCATGCAAGAACGAATGAATTCATCATCGTATCGAATCAGTGCCTTTTTCATTGCCAAAACAATTGAAGATTTATTTGACTTTACAATTTATCCATTCATCTTTGGATTAGTGGTCTATTTCATGACAGGAATGAGTATGGATGCAGGAAAGTTTTTCACATTCTCTGCTTGTTTTATTGTCTATAATTGGGCATGTATGGCATTGGCTCAAGCTTTGGTGTGTGTCTTTCCATCTCCTTTTATATTGGGATGGTTATGTGTGGTGGTGAATATTTACTTTATTTTAGTGTCAGGAGCGTATGGACAGACCATGTTGCCAAGTGGTTTGCAATGGACGAGTTATTTGAGTTATTTGTATTATGGATTTCGTTCGATGGCGATTAATGAATTTGCTGGAGTGATTATTCCAGTGAAGAATGGAACTGTGCTACCTGTCACATATTTTACGAATGGAACCTTGTTTTTGAAGAAGGCTTACAATATTGATGAAGGATGGTATATGAGTTGGGTCTATATTGGAGTGTTGTTGGGATACTTTTTGATTTGTAAATTTATTGGATATCTTGGATTGAAATATATTTATGGAAGAAAGAGTCCAAAGAGAATTATTGTGAAATTATTGAGATGTTGTGGAAAGTGCAAGTAGAAATTCACTCAAATTCACTACAAATTTGTTGTGTGAAAAATGTATATAAAAGGAAATTTGAAATATTTTGACACGATGTTCCATTTCTTTGAAAGAATTAAAACATTCGATCCACTAGAGAAGGACACACCACTTGCACCATCAACAACAATGGCCACATGATTCTCATAAACCATCGATCTGCAAAAACTCTCTCTCCACAATTCGAAGAAAAACAATTCTCAAAAATCACACGTGCCACCTCACTCGGTTCTTGTCCAATCCATTCCAATTTAGAGCTCATATCTTGTTGCATTTGCTTCATGGATTCACAGAGAAGAGAATTTTCATCAATTTGTATATTTTGAGAAAAGATCATTCCTCTTTTGGTAAATCCAGGAATGACACCACACACTCGAATTCCCAAATGCTTCAATTCTCTCCGCAGGACATCTGTTAAACCTTGAATGGCAAATTTTGTGATGGGATAAAAGCCAAGAAAAGGGCCTGCCAATACTCCAGCTCCTGATGAAACATTAACAATAATTGCACCACAATTCTTTTCTTCACTGACCACTCTCTCTGAAGGGATCCATTCTTTCAAATTCAATAATTCAACAAGACTTTTCGCAACGATATTAAACACAGAATTTGAATGGCTTCTTTCTTGTTGCTTATTGAGAACATGTTCATTGTTGTTGAATTGAAAGAAAGGAAGCAAGTAATGAATCATTCGATGATAGCCACCCACATTAATATTTAACATTTCTTGTAATCGTTGAGGTAATTCTTCTGCTGTGGAGCTCATTCGTGATGAAACGCTTGGAACTGCAGCATTGTTAATTAAGGCAAAAATCTTTTTTTGAGGTTGACCGTGGGAAGAATGATTCCATTTCTCATCATGATGATGATTTTGTGCATGAAACGAGAAAGATGTCATACTAGTGTCATCATTCTCAACATTCTGTTGTTCGTTGTTTTCTTGAAGGATTTGTTGAATATGTTTAACACCCTGAATCACGGAACTGTCACTACTCAAATCCATGACAATACTGTGAAATGAAGCAGGAGGAGAATAAATCTTAAAATCGGTCGCTAACTCTTGCAATCGGAAAGAATTACAGTCCACACCAATCACTTCACAGCCTTGAGAGAGGAGAAGTTTACAAATTTCTGAACCAATTCCACCTGTCAAAGATGATGTGAATGACAAGAATTCCCAAAATATATATTGAACAACACAATGTGTCATTAACCATTCTCATGCCACAATTGAAAGAACTTACCTGCTGCTCCAGTCACTACACAAACCTTTCGTTGAGGACAAAGGTCCATCTTGTATTTGAACAAACATTGATACATGGCGACCGTAACAATAGTCACCACAAGAACCAATGAATTCATCCTTTGGATCGAATCCATCAACCTGACTGAGAGAATCCAATCCTTCGCATCAACAGAGACCATAGAAGGAAGGAACTCTGCTTGAACAGAAAGAAACAACATCATGAAAAAGATTCCAATCATGACTACAAGATTCCAACCATGTTTCCAACAACGCATGATGTTGTTTGTTGTGGTTGTTGTGGATGATGAATGAAAAACTCGATCTTGAATCATGGCTCTCGTTTCTTGTTGTTGTTGAAACTTGTTGTGGAGAATTGTTTTTTTTGAATTCAAAATGGGAGGTGTTAACACTTTTTGAGGGATTTTCTAATGCACCTCACCACCACCACAAGAATGCATCAACTCTGAAGTGTGGTGCGACACTACTTGCTTTTGATGATTGGTTAAAGGATTTATATGAATTTTGGCAATTCCCAATTTGAAGAAAAGGAAAGGATGAATTGCTTGTTTACCCTTTTTCACATTGATTTTCACTCGTTTTTGGAATGAAATTAGCCGTTATGAGATTTCGTTGATTCATCTTTTATATTCTCTAAAAAAGGTTAACCACACGAATTGAAAAAAACTTCCTATTTTTATCTTCAATTTATGGAATGCTTTCAAGAATGTCAAGAATCTTTGAATATTTTTTAATTTTCTCATTTCCGCTGTCAAGATTATTCGTTCCTTTCTAATCTCACAGTTCACAATTTCAGATTGACAACGTGGTGAATTGGTACATTAGATTTCCAAGAATCGTTTTTCGAAGGAATGCTCCTCCTTCTCTATTTCCAAGCCTACTTGTGAATGAATTGTGTCGTCGAGCGACCTTAACTTAAATTTCGACATCATACTCGAGTCATGATGAGATGGATTCTTGTATTGCTGTTTCTTTTGAGAGAATGTCAAGACAACTGAATGAATGCGAAATTCCTGTTAAGGAGTGACTTTATTCTTCAAAGTTCAAACAATCATCCACACAACACATGAAATCATCATCTTCCTTCACTGATGACTGAAACACATCAACAAATCTTTCCAATTCAGCTCAGCTCGATCGTACACTGACGCCATTAGGTATCCTGAGGAGCATATCCAATGTTGGAACATTCAGTCTTGGATGGTACATAGAAGGACTTGATTTCATCCACCACGAACACACTCGAGGAATATCCACCACCACCACCAGAACCACCACCACCACCACCACAATAAGAATCGTATTTAATGGCCTCACCAAAAGAAGCTCTCACAAAGGCACGTCTCGAGTGATGACCAAGGGATTTCCAAAGTGATTTATTCTCGTGTCTGACAATACCACGGCGAGAGTTGTTGGATCGGGTCATGATGATGAAGGCTGCTTGTTGTTGTTGGCGATGATTAAGAGCTAATAGTGTGTGTTCAAGAATTTTCTTTTTTGTTTGTGGTTATTGTTATAACAAATATAAATAAATATTATAAATAGAATGGTAAATTGGTTATTGTTGATAATAACTCGATCGGAACTCGAACAGATCAATCGTTGAATTAAGTGTGATTTGGATAAGCTGAGGTGTGATCACATCAGGATTGACTACCAAACAAAACTTGAAAAAATTGAATCATCCTCCTATCCATGTTGTCTCACTCACTCGTCGTGCCTTCGTCGTCCTCCTCCTCCTCGGCGACTACTTCTTCACCAACCAGCAGCAGTAGTCTCGGAAGTCGTCATCCTTCCTCTTTAACTCGTAATAATTCTTCTACTCATGATTCAGCTTGGCTACTCTCCACAAACTCATCCTCTCAACAACAACCAATCATTCCGATTAGCAATGATTTGATTGAATTGGAAAAGAACAAGGTACGATTCGTCTGTGAGAAATGTAAAGGCTCTTCTTATCGGTTGGGAGAAGTCCGAAGTTGTGGTTCACTGTTGGCAAAGATTTTCAACGTGCAGAATAGAAGATTTATTACCATCACTTGCAAGAGTTGTGGACATACTCAATTCTTTGAATCCACTCAATCGGCTTTGGCCAATATTTTGGATATTCTCATTCGATAATTATCAATTGTGATACATACTTTATGTATATTGAAATGACCAAGTGATCGTAGGTCCGAATGTTCCTTATTAATGATATGCCATCAATAACAACATCTCATACACAATCCTCCCTCACTCACATCTAATATGGGCAATGTATTGCACACAACATTACACACACCACCAACACGAATGATCACGACAAATGAGGATTCTTCTGCTTTTTCCTTTTTTGAGCGATTCGTGGCCGGTTACAATCGCTCGAATCATTGATGGTATTTCATTTTTGTGAATCGTCAAGACGTTTGTGGCCACAAGAACGATCCCAACTGTTGGAATTTGAAAAAAACACAAGAAGAGTGTTGATGAATCCTTAGGCATTTCGTAGAGTCCACTCGCTCACTTGGCCCATTCTCCATTATTAATTATTGTATTCACTTATTACTTCTTTTCCACAACAACATCTCATACACAATCCTCTCTCACTCACATCTCATGGGCAACAAACAACATCACCACAAACAACAAGACGAGGATGCAACTTGTTGTTTCCAAAATTTCCCACATCTTGTAGAAGCCAATAGGCTGTATAGTAACATGGTGGTTCTCTTCGATGATGAACCACAATATAGATATGACTTTTTTGATCGAAACAAACAATTGCTTGAATTTCATATCTTGAGGCAAACCAACTGTGAACTGATCATGCAGCTTGGGGAATGCAAGACAGTATATCAAACAATTTTTTCTTACATGGGAGCGAGAGATCTGATGTCTCTTTCATTAACATGTCGTCTAATGTTTCTGTATTGGACCAAAGATGATGAATTATGGAGGACTATCATTCCAAGCTCTGCGAAAGCCCATCTCCTTGCAGTTCAACCCTTTGACTACTCTATCTTTGGAATTCGATCGTGGAAAGATTGTTGCAAACATTTATATTGCAAAGAGCTTTGGAAGCGTCTTGAATCTCAATATGAATTTGTTGATGGATCCATGTGTAGTAATAGTAGTAATGATGATGTACCTACAAGAACGTCAAAACGTTTTTCTCGAGCCTTCTCAAAGCCAACCAATGACCTTGAAGAATTTAGAATTCATTTCATTTGTGACGAACAGAAACAACGCATGTCTCGATACTTGCTAACACTCTTCAAACACTGTAAAGAGCCCTTTCAGGAAGATTTATTTGCCTTTAATAAGAGGAGCAGTAGGCGATTCTTAGACCGTAGAGTCACCCGAATCAGAGAACTGCGATTCGATCGCTCACCTATGACTTTTGAAATTCAATGTCTTGTGGGAGCAAGTTCAAGACCAAATTGTTCATGTAAAATAGCTTGTATTGACTTATCAGAGACGGTGTATGATAATTTCTTGTCACAATCGAATGATAAGGGTGATCACGAGCTTGTTGAAGAGTACTGTAAGAGAGATATCGATTGTGGAGAGGCTCTTTGTGAATATTTGAAACAGCTTACTGATGATTCAAATTGTGGTGCTGTCAAACCTGGCAGTATGATTGTTTGTGGCTTGAGTTATTCGAAGAAGAATGAAATTAACCCTAAAATGAAATTACTGGCCAAGGCTATTTCTCGTTGTTACAACTTGCCCTATCTTGAAATTGATGTAGGAAAGAACCCATACAGAAGAGCATTGCTGTTTTATTACTCTGCTTTTTGTCATTCAAAAAGAATCACCTCTCCACAGCTAGCATTCTTGAGAACAAATAATTTGGACGATGAATGGCAATAAATGCAAAGACTTGTTTTTTTGCTGTACTTTGGTGTCTTTACCTTGATTTTGAATCGACCTTTTTGCCATTAATTTCAATTCCTTGTTTCATGCATGCTGACGAAGGATATTTTTCAAGGGAAGAGAGTGATTTCACAATAAATTCAAACAATACCTGATCCCAAACATCATCGACAAGCTTCATCTTTTCTTCAACCACATATGTATGATTTAGAACACTATTAATGTAATTATTTACAATTCCAGAATATCGGTCAAGAAAAGACTGAGAAATGGGCGGGGCTATACTCTTGCTGACTGCTTGTCTTTTTCCAAAAATTTTCTCAGAGTTTGACTTGTCTGTCACGGATATTAGCTTTCCATTCATTTCGGTTAGTTGCGGTAAAATATAAATACAGTATGGTTTTAAAATTCTTTTCAATGTGGTGCATACAGGGTTGTCTTTAAATGTTATTTTCAACACATCAAACTCCAATTTTGAAAGTAAGGAAAGTTGTTTAAGGGTGCTAATTCGATTGTTCGAAAATATAAGAGTAGTAGCCATAACCTTCTTTGGAAACAAATACGCTTCACATATTCTCTCCAAATCCAAGTTGTGGAAATGGACAATATAATCTCCGTAATTGATTGGAGTGATATTGGGCTCTCCATAAATATGAAGAACATCGCCCTCAATTTTGCTATATGATTCCAGATTGTCGTAATTTGTGGCAATGCTGGTACTTCGACTTTCCGGCCTTTCTGATATTGGTGGAGCTTTTGGAATGGTTTCTGAAGGAGTGACACTCCTTGAAGTAATTTGAGGTCCAATATTGTCGGGTGTGGGCTGTCGAGGAATGGAACTGATTTGCATATTGTCTTCAAGATCAAAATCTCTATCATACGAAGGAGTAGGAATCAAATCCGTAAAGGGAAATATGGATGAGACATTAACATTTGAAAGATATTTCAAAGCCATTTCTCTGTCCGAATCTGTTACCTTAGAAGAGTCTAGAGCTGTGAGTTTCTTCATCGCAGCAATGACAATGACTCTATATTTTTGAGATAAATTCTGATGTAAAGGATTATCGTCCATAGAGAGCTCTACAACCGAAGAACTCCGTATCACACTTTCCACGGCTTCGAAGGAAGAAATATTGTTGGAGGAAAGGAATAGGCGTTTGAGATTAGGTAATTCATCAATCTCTTCAACCGTTTCAATCTTTAGATGTCAACACAAACATTTAGAACAAATATATGGTCAATCATGCATAATACTCGCAATATGTAACATACATTGTTTTTCCTTAAATTAAGCTCGTTAAGAGATGTGAGGCCACGAATATTATTCACATTTGTAATCATGTTTCCAGCAAGATTAAGTACTCGAATTTCCTTTAGAAATGAAATGTTAGATATTTCGCGCAATTTGTTTCCGTGAAGGTCCAACACATCAAGTTTGTGCAAATTTTCCAAACCTTCTATTTTTTCTATCAAGTTTTTCCCCAGCATTAATACTCTTAGTGATGTAAGAGAGTCCAAGTTCGATATCTTCTTAATTTTGTTGCCGTATAAATCCAAGAAAACCAAGCTTGAGAGATTGTTCAAGTTACTGATATGTCTAATTTCATTATACTGTAAATTTAGTAATTTTAAATTAGTGTCTCCCGTAATAATGGGACATTTTGTTAAATTTCTTCTATCTAAATTTAACCGTTCATTACTAATTGTTTCTTCAATTTTTGTTTCTACTATCTTTTCTTTTTGAGGAATGCTTGATGTTGTGTTTTGTCCCATCAGATAGTTAATTTTAGGAGAGGCTCCTCGTGCTATTCTACTCGAGGAGGGTACTCTCTCTTCTGTTGGTATTGAATTTCCAGTGGTGTTAGAAATGATGTTACTGGAAAAATTTTCTTGTGAGCCTGCTGGATTAGAATATTTAAAATACATAATGTTGTTGGTGGCATTTGACGGCGATGGAGTAGTGCCACTTGTTGGCTGTAATCTGGGTGTTGTAGCGCTTTGGGGGCGTTTTCCGTTTGAAGTTGTTGCAGTTGTCCCAATGGTTCTTTTAGAAGAAGCCACAAGAGGCGTTCGTTTGGATGTCATGGCATTTGCTGGTAAAGAAATTCCACTGTTCGTCGGAGCATTGGATGTAAAATTTGATGTCTGAGCTGAATGAATGCTTTTAAATCGTCTTGGCTGTGTAAAAAATTCTTTCTGTTGTTTCGAACACGTGATGTAATTCAGAATGCGACCATTAGTAAATTTTCGCCGATGATTGTCTTATGATTTGAAAACTTGAAGGATGATGATCACTTACCCCAGACGTCGTGAGAGGTTTTCCATTTAACTGATTCATTAAATTACCGCTACTTCCATTGTTTATGCTTGAAATTGCAAATAACGACTTTGCAATATTTCCCGAAGGTGAGACAATTCCTTGTGGTTGTTGTTGTATGGCACCTCCAGTAGTGGTTCCGATCAATCCAAACGAATTAATTCCAACCCCTCCTATTCCTGCAAAATTTTGATTCAAAGAAGAGCCTCCTCCAGTTGTATTTCCTAAATTCATCATGTTGGTTGTACTATTTCCTAACACTCGACTACTAAGACTTCCACTATTCCGAGGGTCCACTCCAATACCCGTTGATGATGAATATGCAATATTATTGTAGGCTGATGATGATGAGGAATAGATCGATGAGGACGCTGTGGTCATTCAAACATTAAATTTTTTTGTTCAAAGTTGTAAGGATTTGGCGCGAATTAAGTTCACGTGAAAAAAAATGAAACCCATTTCTGAATCGGGAATCCTGATGAGATAGCACTCCGATGACTACATTTCATCTGATCATGATGATGAACTCTAAATTTCACGATCAAGATTCATGGATGAATCAATTTTTCGTTCAAAATTCTTCAAATCAGCTGTTAAATTCCAATTCAACTCTTTCTGTTTCTACAGTGATGGATCACTTTCCTCCGTGGCTTTCTTTAATTACTCTCTTGATTATTGTCATATTTTTTGTAATTTGTTGCATTCAAACATGTGTGCTGAATCGACGGAGGAAAGCTTCTTCTGTACACTCTCAATTCTCGTTATTTAGATGGAAATATTTGCCAAGATATATTTGTTGTTGTTGCTATGATTTTCAATCACAGGTACTGTATCAGCAATTTTTAGGAAATTTATAACAATTTCACATGACATTAAAAATTGAAAAACGATGACATGTACACGACCTAATCAACTTCTAACAATTTTGATGCTTCAAAACTCATGATAGGTTATTCCTTGGAATATTCCTCTTCAATTTTCATTCCAATTTTTGATTGCCTTTTTTGTTGAAACTCTTCACCGATTTTCCCTTCAATATTTTTTTACCTCAACTTATGAATACACATGTTTTTATTTCTTAGACACCATTATAAACAAAATGAAAAGAACATGTCCCTTAATTAACGTCGTTGACGTTTCAACTTCCGTTGTGGTCAAATCCACGTATTTACTCTTACTCGTTTTTTGGCTTGAGCTCACATTTAATGCCTCCTATTATTACAATCCAAAAATCTGTAAACGATTTGAAAGAATCACCCGAAGAATCTATTGGGCATTTATTGGACTGTACTTCTTTGGAGCTAGCATTGGATTTTTAGCCTTTACATTATCACGATCGAATGTTTCCTACTTCTTGACATCAATTACCTTAATTTTTGATATTTCCATACCAATACTGTTTATTATTTTCGGAGGTGTATTAAGACGACTTGTCACACGGTCGACAGTTTCATTTCCTGTTCTCATTCAAAAACATTTAAAACGAGTTTCCATTATTAGTATCATTTTAGGATGTTATTTGTTACTACTTCCAGTGGTGAGAATAACTGTTCTCATTTTGAAGAATTTTGTTTATGCTGAAAGCGGATACAATGCAACCTCTTCAATTGTTGAAGTGACCATTTCTATCTTGTTTTATTTCATACCCTCTGTGGTGACTTTTGGTATTGTGATTGTTCCAACAAGCATTAGTTTTATTCATAATGCCATTTCTGATAGGAACGTTAGGGCTGAAGCTTATAAAACCAAATGGAAAGAATTCGAGAAAGATGGAGAACAATTTTCGAACGGTTCTTCATCCATGTTTGATCATGCCCTATTTGTTGGTGAAACAGAAGACAATGTTCATTTGCAACCCACGTCAAGTGTTTATAGAGAGATTTCACTTGAGTCAAATCTTCCTCAAAGATGAGTCGCTCACACAAGTTATTGAGCTGAGCTTTGAATTGGACAGATAGTAAGTCATTGATTAGGTTAGATTTAATAAAATATGGAAAATAATATAAGTTTATTTACATCAAATCATTCAACTTCAAAATTTGAATGAAGTAATTGAAATCAAAAAGCTCCTTGGAGTGTAGCTATGACACTAATTACTAGCACCACTACAATTCATTTCATAATATTCATCCACATCCATTCCGTAATTGTTAACGACTTTCCAATCATTCTTGCGAGGAACATTTGAATTTGGTTCATACTTTTCTTTGGCTGTAATCGGAATCATCTTTGATGGTCGAGGTGGTGGATTGGTCTTGGCAGTCATGGGAGCTACACGTGTTGTTGGAGAAATGAGTGCATAGAGTCTTCCGAAGAGTGGAATGCTTCGGAGAGCTTTCTCAACAAAACTCAATACCGAAACCACACGATCCGTCAAGAAAAAGACCCACGGAGCATCTCGATATTCTTCATACATGGGATGAAGAGGAAGCTTTGAAGACATTTTTTGTGAAAACGTCCAAAGACATCATGCGGACAGCAAACTTTTATGATGAAAAGAAAACAACTTCTTGAAAGCAGAAACAATTGGATTGTTTTAATAGTATGGGAGTAAGATGTGTTCTTTCTCTTCCGCAAAATTTAATCATCAGGATTCGTCAAACGATTGATCCATAATATTTTCATCATGATGATTGCTCGATGATGTCGGTGATGATTGTGTGTTGTTGTCACTCACATGATTTTCTTCGTGAGAAAATGAATAAAAGTAAGAGTCGGGCAATGTGAATCTATCGTCATGCCGAGGGATCGAGTCCATGACTTTTCGGTTGTTAAAAAAGTCAAGGACAACATACAAAGAATCTGATGAGGAAAGACCTAATTGAACGAGTGGAACCATAAATGAATTCTCGTCTCCAAGTATTTTGCCTTTGTGTACAATTCGTTGTTTCTCATAAGGAATTTGAAATATTTCAGCTATGGCTGTCTTCAAATCATGCAAAGTTAAATTATGAAAATTATATACACGCATTGTTTGCCCAGTTAACGTCCTAATATTAATAAAAGAAAGTGTACTGTTACAATTTGAGTATTGATTCAAAATATTCATAGGGGAGGTAATAATGGATTGGGAAGAAATGGGAGAGTTGGAAATAAGACTCTTGCAAATACTACTGTTGTGACAGGAGGAAATGGAATAAAAGGGAAAGGAGCAAGTTATGGAATTAGTAGAGGATGAAGAGGTTTCAATTTTGATGCTAACAGTATGTACTTGCTTGATCTTTTTGTTAGATCTAGGTTCAAATAATTCTATAGACTCATCCGAAGAATCATCACGTTCATCATCACTGCTGTTCATATTATTGTATTCCATCAAGAGCATGTCATTTTCCTTCTCCGACATGTTTGATGAGAAATTAAAACTTTGTGGTGTATGTGTCATGTGTTGATGATGATACGATGATTGATATATTGGCTGATCTTCTTGGTGTTGGTCGGTACTTCTTTTTCCTAACGCCGATGCAGCAGTATATGGACCGTTTCTCCCCGATTGTGATGTTGTTAATGATGATGGGGATATTCTCCGTTTTGATGATGTCTGTGTTGCCGAAGACGATGCGTTTGGCACACACCATTGAGGATTCTTTGAGTTTGAAAAATGCACTCCAAAGGAAGAGGGATCACAATCACTCATTTTTTTTGAAGTTTGTGCGTGCCAGACAAAAGTGGAAGTTGAATTGGCGCCAAATTTATTTGAACTAATTTTATTCCACCAATTTATTTGGTTGGTGGCCAACTGGTAAAATTCTTCACACCCAACAGTTGACTCAATTCATTTCTCAAATAGGAGGTATTTGTTTTCCAGTGTTCCAATAATTTAGCTTTACAGCAACCAAGTCCCTTTTTAAAGAGTTGCTTAAGAGCAAGTGTGAAATCCAAAAATCGTTTCGATTGAATGATGGAGGGCAAGTTGATGAGATTTTCATTCGAAAGTTTGATCGAGCTGAAAACTTTTCCTTCCAAGATGGCTTTTCCAAAAACTTGCACTTGCTTGGATCCATCATGTTTGAATTCAACAGTTTCAATGGGGAGAGTCCAAACCACTCCAGTGGAAGCCTGATGAATGGTTGGACGAATGAAACATTTGACAGAGTCCTCTTGAGTATCATAGAATGGAGGTGGTGAATCTAATGGGTCTGAATGTTTCACAAAACCACATTTGCTATTTCCAAATCGAGAAATCCAATTAGGTTCTACAGCAGTCACTCCTCTCATGTAGGTCTTGTTCTTTCGACTCTTTGTGAGTTCTGTAAAGATGACATATTCAGGATGTCGACCAAAAAGGCACGACGAAGGATGAATGAAAACTGGAACACTTCGTCCCAGAGAGAGTGTCACGTAAGGTCTACTTGTTTCCCTATAATTCACATCCATATGGGCTAAATCTTCAACAGTTGCAAGACGTGCGACCTGATCAACCATACCAGCACAAATCACTTGACGAATTGCTGTTTCGACTTCAAATTGTTCATCTTCATCATCTTTTGGTTCTGGGAATGGAAGAAATTGCTTTGTTTGAACGGCAAGATGATCTTCTTCGTCCTGATTTTCAACTTCAGTTTCATCGCTATCCAACTCGAGAGCAGACACTTTCAATTCAGATTTCACAGTATTCAATAATTGTCGATACAACTTTCTCACTTCTCTCATGTTCTTCTGGTGAAGCATGTATTCCAAACAAAATTCTTGAGGATCTTCTGAAAATAAATAAGCACCAACGGCTTTTAACATGGCCAAATGATCACTCAATGGATGAGACCACAATTTCTTAATTTCTTTACATTTGGTTCTCATCTCTTGTTCTTGTTCATTCAGGTATTGTTCTTCTTCTTCCTTTTTGGCTTCATTCAAGTCATTGTTAGACTCTTCCATAAAATTTTCCATTGCTTGTTGTTCTTCAATTTCCTCTCGATCCATGGTGAGTTTCTTGTTGGAATCCAAGACTTCAGATTTCATTCCAAGTCGTTGAAGTTTCTCTTTCATTTCTTGTTGTTTTCTTTTTTCAGTCTTTTCTTTCAATACTGTCAAGTGATTGTCATGCATGAATATTTGTTGGACAGTCATCACACTCACCACACCTGCAACATATTGCAATAATTCTGCACTCGTTTTCGAGAGAATCAACATTTTGGCAAATCGAGGATGAAGAGGGAATCGATTCATGGCAATACCCATCTTGGTGATCATGGTTTCAACCGTTCCATCCTTACTCGACAAGTATTTATCGAGAGCTCCTAAACTCACTAAAACATCCACACCCTTCTTCACCGATTCAACATCAGGAGGAGTTGGAAAGGGGAATTTCTCTACTTGCTTAATTCCCATACTCTTCATTTGCAAAATTATATTTTCAATAGGAGCCTTCAGAATATCCGGTTCTGTGTAATCCAAAAATCTCTGATCGAATACAGCACTACTGAACAGTCGGTAACAATGTCCTGGTCCCGTACGTCCAGCACGTCCAGCTCTCTGATTGGCACTTGCTTGAGAGGTCCATCCAATTTGGAATTTGAAAATTCCAGTACTCTTCTCGAAATGCTTTTCCTTAATTCGACCACAATCAATCACATAACGAATGTTTGGAATGGTTAAACTGGTTTCTGCAACGTTGGTGGCCACTACCACGAGTCGATGACCTGGTGGAGGATTGTTAAACACTTTCATTTGTTCTTGTGGCTGAAGCATGGCATATAAGGGTAAGACGTGCAGTCGTTCTGTTTTCTTGTTACGATTCAGCTTTTGGTTGTGCTCTTCACCTTTCTTTTTCAATTTCTCATTGGTGATATTGTCTTGGAAGAGAACTACAGTTTCACTTTTTCCATTCCTTTCTTCTTCTTTTTCTATTTGTTTGTCTTTTTGTGTTGATTTTTCATCAGAGTCAGTGTTTTCTTCCTCTTCTTCTGAGTCGAACATGTTATCTTCTTCGTTCAATCCCACTGATTTTTTACTTGATGAGAGAGATCCTTCGTCCTCATCATCACTGTCACTCAAGTCTCCTAATAAATTAATGAGCTCTTCCTCTTCTTGAGCGGTTTTTTCCTTCTCTTCTTCTTGCTTCTTTCTCAACATTTCCTTCTTTTTAATTTGCAAAAATCTCTTATCTGAATACTTTTTCAATTTTTCAACAAGATATTCAATTTCTTTTCGACCGGTAAGGAAGATTAAAATTCCACCATTTGGTAAATTTTCATGAATTTTCACAGCCTTCTTATATGCTGCTTCCATATAATCATTGAAAACTGTTCTCTTGTTGAAATGAACAACAACTGGATATTGTCTCGATTGAACATCTACTACTGGAGGAGCAATTGGGAATAGTTTTTTGTTGTCTGTAAAGCTTTCAAGTTGGAGTGTAGCACTCATGATAATTAGTTTGAGAGGAGTGATACGTTTTCCCTCAGGAGTTGTCAAATTTGCTGCTGCCATTCTATTTCTTTGAGGAATGAATCTGGAGAGCCAGCCAATGAGGATATCAGTGTTGACGTTTCTTTCGTGGATTTCATCGAGAGCAATGACAGAATAATTAAGGAGTAAAGGATCTGATTGAATTTCTCTCATTAAAATACCATCTGTCATGAATTTGATCTTTGTTTTCTCCGTGTTCACATTTTTATCAAAACGAACTTGGTATGCAACTTCTTCACCAAATACTACATTCAATTCTTCTGCTACACGTTTGGCCGTGCTTACTGCAGCAACTCTTCTTGGTTGAGTGACACCAATAATTCCTGGATATCCAGACTCCACACAACCATACCCATATTCATAAAGAAATTGTGGAATTTGTGTGGTCTTACCAGAACCTGTCTCACCCTTCACAATGGTAATTTCATTATCGTTAATTGTTTCCATAATTCTTTGTTCCTCTCCACATATTGGAAGCATCATACGTTGTTCTTGAATTTCTGGTTTTCTATTCACCGTGACATAGAATCTGGTGTATTTAATTTCCTTTTCCTCATCTGTTTTAGAATTATCCAACTTTTCAAGCATGTCGTCAATAAGTTCAACATAAGTTTTGCCCATAACTTCGAAATCAATTCCTTTGGTTGGATCATCATCGCTATCATAAAACAACGATTCTGTTTCTTCCTTTTTCTTGGCCTCTTCTTGAACTTTCTTTGAAACAGCTTGAGGAATATTGCTAATAACATTTCCTGAACCAAAGAAATCTAAAACCATCAGCGGTTTCTTTTCTTCTTTTGTTTCTTGAGGATTGTTGTTAACTGTTTCTTCACTATGCTTGTCCTCTTCTGTCTTATCTTGATTTGCATTTTCTATTGGAGTTATGTGAATATCCATCTCATCAGAATTTTCATTTTTCAATTGCATTCCTTCCTCATTCCATCGCTCTTGAACCAGTTCAGGATTTCTCTTTTTCCAAAACTTTTCAGCCTTGGGAGCTGTATTTTCTTTAATTCCAAGTTTTTCATAAATTGCCAATTTTTCAAGTTCTTGTTTTGTTGTTTCAGAACCAGTTCCTAACTGTCGAGTAGGTTTCAAAACTTTAAGTTGATCTTCTTGCAGTGTGTGTTTTTTATGTGACTCTATGAGTTGTTGTCTCATTGCTTCTTTGGCTTTTTTCTCTTCAACTTTTTTCTTTTTTCGTTCTTCACTCTTTTGTTTTCTTCTACTCTTTTGAGGGAGAGATTTCACTCGTTTCTGTTTTGGGCGCTCCTCTTGTGCAGAATTTGATGTGGGAGCATTGCTATCTGCAAAATGAGGATCAAAAGGAAGTTGCTTTTGTAAATCTTTGGAAAGAACTGTTCCCTCCGATAATGATAAAGTAGGAGTAGTAGTTGTAGTATTCCGTTGTGTGGACTTTTTTATATTATCGTTATCATCTATTGTGGCAGAATTGTTAGCACTTGCATTACTTGTTGTTGATGTTTCTTTGACCTTTTTCACAGGTCTTTCCGATGACAAAATTGATGACTCCAACGATGGTAATATTAAATTCGAGCTTTTCTTTGATGAGTCATCATCGGAATGGGTTCTTTTCTTTGCTTGACTCTTCTTCATTTTTTTTGAATTTGTTAATCTTGGATTTGTCAAAACGATAAATTGAAACAATTTTTGGAACGCAAGATCGAATGAACACAATGATTGAACGAATTTCACTTTTATTACAAAGGGAAATTTTGAGGTTTTGTGTTGTTTTCAAAATTATTGGTGTTTTTGTTGTTGAATCACGAGTTAGGTGATCTTAGTAGGATATTTACATAATCCTAGAGGACGTTGTACATGCACATCATAGATGTGGGTTTAAAGATCGCTTTCGTCCATCCTCGAGTTGTGTAATGCTTCTTCAAAGTCCAAGAAATCTCGAAAGTTAATCGAATTCAAATCCATTGAGCCTCGTGAGACTGTGCTTGTACTAAGGAGTGAGGAAACGGAAGGTTCTTTGAGTGCCTTCTTTGGCTGTTTGATTTCTGGAGTTGTCTCTTCTAACTTCTTTGAAAGCATGGATGCATACATGTTCGAAGGGATATCATCGCCAAACACGAATCCTATATCTGTGAGGTTATTATTGAGGCATTCATGGAAGAGATTCTTTCTGGTTTCTCTCTTTCTTCGTTCATCGCCCAACTTGAATTCATAAATCTTGTTATGCCACGATTTTCCATCACCACCGCCGAAAATGACCATGCTTGTCTTGTACAAGACAGCTGAGAGACCATAGCAACCTGGAGCAATGTTGGCTTCGTTGCAAGCTCCAATGGTTTCAATGAGTGTCCATTTCATGCAGGTTGTATCGCATTCGTAAACATCGGTGAGCCAATTCGAACCGTCACCACCTGCGAAAATGTAAATCTTTTGGTCGAACACCACGCTCACGTGTCCTGCTCGACCAGCATTCACCTCACCAATGTATGAAAGTTTTCTCCATCTATTTGTTAGAATGTCATACTCATGTAAATCGTTTAGCCTTTGCTTGCCGTCTCCACCACCAATGACAATTAATTTGTCTCCAACCAAATTGCATGTATGTGAGTCTCTGCTTTGAGGAGGCACTCCTTGAGTCTCAACTCGTGTCCAGTATCCAGTCATAAAATCGAAACAATAAAGGCAATTAAGGGTTCTTCTTCCATTCCATCCACCAAAGACAAACATTTTGTCTTTGTATACATTGGCTGAATGTCCTGCTCTTCCACTTGGCACTTGTCCTTTTGGTTCGACCTTTTTCCAGGTTTCCGTCTTGATATCAAACATGTACATGTCATTGAGCCAGTTAAATCCTAATTTAGGAGTTTGTTAACAAAGGAAAAATACCACAACAAAAAACTCCACTTACCATCACCACCACCAAAGATGACCATATAGTGTTTGTAAAGTACTGCTGAGTGGCAATCTCGTTCCGAAGGCACTTCACCTTTGTTTTCTATTTCTCGCCAAACTCTCTTTTCTGTTGCATTGACCCAATTTACGTTGTTTCGTTATAGTAAATTATTTGAAAATTATTGAAGAAAATTCAAATAAGATAAATACGTACCTAAATTAAAGGCAAATGTATCTTTCATTCTTTCTTTTCCGTTATAGCCTCCGTTGAGGTACATGGTGTCTTCGTATACGACACATCGATGACCGTATCTTCCACAAGGTCCTCCCAAAGGACTCTCTTTGAACCATTCTAACGTTTGGAGATATCATGATGATGACGATGACGAATCCTCTTTAGCAACCAAACAACTTACTTTGCTCTGTTACTAATGTTTTATGTACCATCTTGATGACTGGTTGTTTTATATATATACGTTGAGTGAGAGTGTTTGTTGTTGCAAGATGAGTGATGAGAAGAGGCTTATTGTTGGTATGATGAGCCTTGTTATGAAGTGTGATGTTGGTGAGAATCTCTCGAGGAGTTGTTGTTGTCGAATCTTTGTTGAGTAGTATGCAAGGTATGAGGCTTGTTTGAAAGCAAATACTTGAATGAGGAACGCACCAATCAGTGGTTGAACAAGTCTAATTGTGTGCAACAATAGTGTTGTACGAGCTGCTGTATCTCTCTCACAGACAGGCTGTGTATTGTGTTTTTTTTGTTTATTAATATAATGTTATTTGATGGTTGGTCCCGCCTTTTATTTTCAGTGTTTTTCACTTTGTAGTTTTAGAGCAGCAAAACCAACCTACATATCAACCAGCGCAGAAGGAAGTTACATCAAGCAAAGAGCCATCAAGAATATAAGCCTCATCCATCACGTCGCGCCTTCACCTCATACAATGGATTTACATCATGACAGTGAGTTATTGTTGTGGAGTATTGCTACTATTGATCATGATGCTTTACATTTTCAGTTGGGCACCCTAATTCGGATATTTGGGTTCCAAATAATATATAAAAGATTCGGAAAGGATTTGAATGGAAAAACACCATTCACTTCAAGGATTCCACTCCTTCCCTGTTTTCTTGCAGGAACATTGTGCATGGCTTGACGGTTGAACGACTTTTATGTCCACTCAATATATTTATGCATTTTGGGATCAATATTACATGTGAATCATGTGGAGGATAAGAATGAGAAGAATGAGAAGGAATAATCGCTACTTCACATGAATACATTTGTGTTGTATAACATGCATTCATCCATGACAACTTTACAAGACATCATGTTAATGCACATCAAGGATGAGAGATGATGTGAATATACAACAAAGAAATGTGAAGCACTCAACATTACAGACGATCGAAGATGTTTCTTTGAAACCAAAGATTCCTTCTCTTATTAGGCTTAATTACTGTAAAAACAATGAGTACAAGTTTGTAAAAGTTATACTTTTGTCGAGAAGGAGCTCAAGATCTATCTGAGGAGAAGATTTCATTCGAAAACAAAAAGGTTTCATCGCACCAAAATTCACCATTAGTCTTAAATAGTAATTGTGAATTTCAAACAGTTAAATTAAATAAATTTCCTTTTGTGCAGGCTTCCTCTAATGTTGAAATAGTTGGTCATTCACTACAATCACACTGTTTTCACTCATTACAGCAACAATGATTAAGGTTAAGAAAATGCAATGGAAGGTCTAGAATTAAGGTCATCTCGATGAAACACTGCAGATGACCAAAGCTTTTTAAAAGGGAAAGCACAACATTAATAACCAATAAACTAGATCTAGTTTATCCCAATTTTCATGGCTCCAATAAACTTCATCTCATGACGCGATGAGGAGGCTCAACACTCCTTTCAAAAAAATGCACGGAATACCCAGAAACCACACCATCGATGAGAAGAAGAAACAAATTTTGAAGGAAAAGATCCAAGTCTTTTCTGCACTCCGAAGCGATCTGCTCAAGAACAAGCACGACAAGATTTTTTCGTATGATGCCCTTTCTAAAATCGAGAAAACTCTCTACATTTCTCCCGAGTTTTATACGTTGTGGAATTATCGGAAGGAAATTATAACTCATCTTACTGAAGAGAATGAAGAAATTAAGAACTCAAATGAAAAGAAAAAGGAATTATACGAAGGAGAATTACAGTTGACTCAAACCATTCTCAGCAAGCATCATATCAAATCATATGCCACATGGCACCATCGTTGTTGGATTATGCAAAAGCTTGACTCCGGTTATTGGGAGAATGATCTCAAATTAACTGCACAACTGTTGAGTTACGACAATCGGAATTGTATGTACAATATTAATGTTATTCTATTTTCTGATAATTTAATATCATGTATGTTATTGTGGATATTATGGATCATGTGGATGGATGACCAATATTGACCTTTTCCAACGAATCATCATTGACCCGATGAATGTGTGACATGACTCAAATTCATCAGTCCACTGTTGGAATTATAGAAGATTTATCTTACAACTGCTTGACAGAAAACCCTCTGCTGAATTGGAATATTTGTATGGAATGTTGGACGATGTACAAAATTATTCTGCGTGGCATAATAGATCTGCTCTCCTCGTTGAATACTCGGAAAAAGAATCAATACCATTCACAGAAGTTGTGAATCAAGAATATGATTTGTGTACCAACGCTTTCTACACTGAACCCTCCAATCAGAGTGCTTGGATCTATCACCGCTGGTTGCTCGCTTCACGTAGGTCGTCATTTGTTCAATTCAAATATCTTATGTTCATATTACAATGATACTGAACTTTTGATGTTTACTTATTTTGGAATCTTTTTTGATCAAACTCTATTCAACACCACTAGCTGAGGGAAAGACTTTAAAATCTAAAGACCTCGAAACATGTAACGAATTGTTAGACATGATGACAGGTTTGAAGAATCCAAAAGATGAAAAATGTAAGTAGTTGACTGATCTGACTTTCTGAACTTCTAAACTAAATTATTCAGGGTGTCTTGTTACTATTGTGTTGAACATGTTGGACGAGGAATCTCTCGGAGATGCTGAAAAAGAGACTGTCATCACTCATCTCAACAAACTCGTTCAATTGGATCCAACACATAAGGGATACTACCATGATATTCGTAAGTTTACAACTCTTTGTATGATTTTTTGCTGCTCAACACTTTGTAATTTTCCATCTATTAGGTAGCGACTTTTTATTGAAACATTACACAAACAGAGACAATTTTGAAAAGCTTGTCGTCCACTCAATGCAAATTTCAAGAATGCACATTCTCAACACGTTACCAGAATTTTTTGCACAACTCAAACACATCGATCTCTCAAACAACAATATCACTTTAATTCCAACTTTAAAATTGGAACAGTTGGAAGAATTGATATTGGACAATAACAAGATTAGATTCCTCGGAGGCCTTACCCAGTTGAAAAAGCTGACAAAGCTCTCCTTAAACAATAACGCCATTGTCAAAATTCCCAATGTGCTTGTTAATGCAACCGTTTCACAACTATTCTTGGAAGGAAATCCTGTTGTCAACACACAATCATTCACACAAAACAAATCGGTGGCATTTCCATCTCTCTCTTAACACTTTCAGTTAATTTGAATTCAATTAAATTTGCTGGTCACGCGTTGAATTGTTCTGTTCTTCGGTTGGATGGAAACACAACAACGAAAAAAATGATGCAAAAACGGCCCAAAGATAGAGTTGAAGAATCGTCTGAAGAGGAATACGAAAGCGATGATGGTGGAGTTGATGGAGTTGAACAAGAAGAGGAAGAAGAGTTTGCAAAAAAGCGTGATCCTACTTTCCGAAGACAATTGAGAGCCAACATCATCGATTTGATTTCTCAAACTAGTGAAAAGGCTGAAGAAATTTGCCAACCCGGATCGAAAGAAATTCTAAATATTCTCGGGACAGGAAACAAATATTCGGCTGACATTGCACACGCACGTGAAGGTGCTCTAGATGCTGCACTGTTTGCCCAGAGCACAAAGTATGGCCTGGAACAAGCAACAAGATTAAATTTTGGAAAAGAGTGGGACCCTATTGAATTAATCACAAAACTAAGTTCAAAATATCCAGCACAAAACCAATCAAATGTTATTACATCAATAGAGCAAGAATTTATTCCGATTGAATTAGATTGGCATAAGATTGGAGAGTCTGTTTCAAGTTTATTTAGAAGAACGCCCACCATCACGTTCATGAATGGGCCAATAAAAGTGGAAAGAAAAGAGAAAAAGCGGAAAGAACGTCCAAAGAAATCAAAAGATGACATTGTGGAAGAAAAAGAGGCAGAAGAAATGGCAGAGACCTCAAAACAAGATGCTACTACAAAAGAAGTTCAAAGTTTGTACAAAAAGCTCAAGAATCAGTCAAAAAAGAGAAAAAAAGAGCACACAGATGGCCATTTATCAGTATTGGAAGTTCTTGTAGATCCCAATTCGTTCACCAAAACGATCGAAAACTTTTTTTATTTTTCATTTCTAGTGAAGGAAGGAAGGGCTAGCTTTGAGTTGAATCAAGATGAACTTAAAACATGTATTCTACGTGACAATGAAATCAATGACAATGCTAGAAACCAGAGTGTTCTAAGTCTCAATCTCAACATGTATAATCAATTGGTTCAACAAAGGTCAAAACTTTTACAACAACAACAGCAACATCAAGCCAATGGATCTCCGAGCTCAAGTAATACAAGAGATGCCAGAACAGCACACGAAGATGAGGAAGAATGATGGACTCGATTCAAAATATTCGAAAATTTGGGCTTTCTCTTCAATAAATACTTCCAACCTCTTGTACACCTCCCATTGTAAACGAGAAAATGTAGTTGACCAGAAATTTATGAAAAAATTTGTTGAAAAAAAATATCGCCACAAACGTACGTAACTCTTTCATAATCCCATTTTGTTGGCATTAATCTCAGCCCCTGTGTTCAATTTCTGAATTTCCCTTCTGGCAATCATCAACATAGTAAACAATGAAGACTCTCAACGCAAACGAGTTCGTGAAGGTCCCAAAGGGTGTTACCGTCACCGCCAAGGCAAGACGTGTTGTTGTTACTGGTCCAAGAGGTACCTTGTCCAGATCCTTCCAACATGCTCAACTTGATATTTTCGTTGAAGCACCAACTGAAGAAACTCCATACACAAGAGTTATTGTCCAAAAGTTCCACGGCAACAGAAAGGAAAACTCTCTCGTCAGAACTGTTGCTTCACACATCCAAAATATGATTGTTGGTGTTACCAAGGGATTCAAGTACAAGATGAGATTTGTTTATGCTCACTTTCCTGTCAACTGCAAGATCAGTGACGACAAGAAGAACATTGAAATCAGAAACTTCTTGGGTGAAAAGAGAGTTCGTAAGGTCGATATGAGAGAAGGTGTTACCGTTGATGTTACTGGTCAAAAGGATGAAATCATGATTCAAGGTAACGATTTGGAAAATGTCTCCGAATCTGCTGCTGCAATTCACATCGCTACTCTCGTCAGAAACAAGGATATTCGTAAGTTCTTGGACGGAATCTACGTCAGTGAAAAGGGCTTCATAGAGGAAGATGTTGAATATCAATATTAAATAAATTAAAAAAAAATTTATCTTAAGGTCATATCGGAAGCGAGCGTTCAGTGTTGTAAGAGATTAAATGTTCGAGAAAAGTGAGACGATCCCTCATTGAGAGAACTTGCAAAAAGAAAGGGAAACTTTCGTTTCTTACTGTGAAGTGAGAATGATTGATACCGATCAGAGACTGTTTGGCGCCCTTTCAAAACTACAGTTTTGTCGGTTATTGTTATTTTGATACTACCATGAAAAAATATGCAAGCAGTGTTTCATTCATTTCAACAGGAGCCAAAGCCTGTCAATAACACTACCAAGAAGACCAAGTACAGAGACCCCTTCAGCGAGACTGGAGGCGGATCCACATCAACAACAAATGCTGGTTTCGGCAACATTATGTGGGATCGGAGAGTGTACAGAGGTAATACCTATGCTCAGCAAGTAGTACCACAAAATCAACAACTGGAGCTGGAGCTTGAAAGAAAGAAGGAAGAACACAAGAAGAAGAGAAAATTATTGGAGGCCAAGCAAATGCAAGAAAGGGCTCTTGCAGAACAATTATTGGCAGAGAGAAATCTTGAACCGGTGGAAGGAAGGAAACATATCGATATTCAAACAATGACTTACGTGGAGGAAATTGACGAGACAGATGTATGGACACAAACAGATCCATTTCAAGATAGACCCGAGTCACCGGTATTCATACCATCAAAAACGGGTGTAGATATGGGTGTGCAAGTCGAGGATGATTTATTTGATTTTGATTTTGAAGTGGCTCCAATTCTGGAAGTAATTGTAGGAAAAACACTGGAGCAATCCATGTTGGAAGTGTTGGAAGAGGAGGAAATGGAAGCTCTCAGACAACAAAAGAAAGAGTTTGCTCAAAAGCGAAATGCAGAACTGGCAGAAACTCAAAGACTTGAGGCAGCAGAAAAAAGAAGATTCGAAGAAAAAGAGCGTCGCAAAGAGCAAGAGCGACAGAGGCTTCAACGAGAACAGGAATGTCGGCGAAAACTGGCAAGCAGGCAATTCGCAAACCAATATCTCGAAAATTTGGACCTCAATGTTTTTACTACTCTGCAAGAAGAAGGCTTCTTTTACGACATTGTACATAGACAAGTGGAACAAGAGTTTATGCCCTTCTTAATCCAACTTACGAACCAGGAGCTCGATAAGAAACGACAAGCAAGAGTCGAAGTAGATAATATCATCAAGACGAGCATCAGAAAATTATTGAAATCCAATTAGTGCTTATTGCTGTCACAGAACTCAAATATTAATTCCTAAACACTAGGCATGTAGAATACATCTTCGCACCTTTATTTAAATATCCATAGTGTTGTTGATTTGAATTTTGTCATTCTTAATTTGGATAGGATTTGAAGGATCGAAAGCAGGCATACCCAAGTAAGGACATGTTGAACAACGGAATGCATCTCCCTTATAACAATTTCCACAAGAGCTCACATGTTGTTCAGTAGATGATGGGATTTCTCCTTCCTTTCTTCCGCATGTACAATTCTTACATGCTTTTCTTGAGCTTCCAACTCCAGTACCGCAATCATCGAATGAATTTGCAGCGTTGTTTAAATCTTCATCTTCAAGCAAGTCATCATCATTCATAATATCATCTTCTTCAAGGTTGCTGACAGTCCAGGTTTTAAATGATTTTTGTTGTGGTTGTGAGGATTGGGTGGTGATATTGTTGGCTTGTTTTTCCTTCGTAGCAAGAGAAAAACTAGTTCCCATATCCCAGGAGGCCTTTTCAGCTTTGACTACCTTTTGATTGCTGTCATTAACAATATTCAAAAAACCAGCCATCATCAAATTTTCTTCGGAGTTGTTATCTTGCGACAACAAAACAAGGCCACCCTTCTTCAAAACTCGGAGACATTCAGCAATAAATTGTTCAGTTGTTTGAATCTTTGATTCCAAGTTAATAACGACGTCATAGGATTCGTTTTCGTATGGAATTACTTTAGAAATATCACATTTAGTTAATTGAGAATTACTACCATCAAATCCGTTCGATTTCAAGACATTCTTTGCGGACTCAAATGATTTTTCCATTTCTTCAGAAGAAAAATTAACAATCACCAACACTTGTTTTGAAATGGTCATTTCTTTTGTTGATCGGAATCTGAATATCGATGGAGGAGTTAGAGGATGAGATGCTTTGTGCAGCAGCAGTTGAGAGAATTTTTTGTATGAATTGAAGAATAGAGTGCGGCTAATTTTATTCAATCGCAAATGCGCACAAATGTATCCGAAAGATTAGATTCTTCAACACACAAATTGAATTCATTTCAGATAGAAGTTGTTGCCTTCGTTCTTAAGGATATTTTCACGAGATCTCATGTGTGTGACCTTATACAATGAAAGGCAAGAGTATTTTTCTTGATTTTGGAAGTTTGTCTTTAAATTTTTGTTGATACCATCGATAGGTCTCAAAGGAATGGTAGGAAAGGTTGAGAGCAGTAAATGAAAAGCAAAATCTTGATTTGTTGTCAAAAGTCACACGCATTCCATAACGCAGAAAAATGTATCATTGGATTATCATTCATGAGTATGACTTACATCATTGGAAATTGTGAAAATCCAAGCATTAAATTAAGTGAAAAATACATGAGTATTTCTGTAAAGTAATGAGGACAGTATAAATATTCAAAAAGATCTCCTCTTGGAATTTGATAACCAATTTCAGGATTTTTGTTCTTAATGCAAGCTAGAGCAAAGAGAATCGCATGACATTTGTATTGATGGAGGCTAGTATGAAATAGAGAATTGTAAACATAAAATTCCATTCACGCCAATGCAAACATACCAACTCCACAAGAATAACACAATTCCGACTATCGTCATTGTCATGTGTATAATGTAATTATCCTTATATTTTGGTTGATTGCATAGTTCAAGAGAAGAAATGAATAAACTTAGAGGAGCGCAAATATAATATGAAACTCCACTCAAAAACAAGAAAGATCCAACCAATCTTGCTGGGTGAGTCCATGGTTGAAAGGAAAAAACTTCAATACATCTTTTCACTAAATGTATTTCATAAAGGAGAATTATGATCATGCTACCGATGATTCCAGAATTAATATTCACAATTTCCCCATTTTCATTCTTGGAATCAAAATAATATATAAATAAATAAATTAAACTCAGAGTGTTGAGAAATAATCCAACAGAATAGATGCATCTCCAATGGAACTTCTCACTGATAAAAGGCTTTAAGAGAATTGAAATAATTTTCTGAAATAAATTTTCTCTTCGTTCGGAGCTTTTTGCTTGATTTTCAATAATCGGAGAGAATCTTCCGTATTGCAACATTCGATGAAAAAAGTTATTGAAGAATCGGAGAGAGTACAATCCAATACCAAGGATCCAATAAAAGTTCAACCCATAATAAAGAAAAAGCAGGTTCATCATCTTTCAATATTTTTTTCAAGACGAAAAGCAATAATTCGTGTGTGAAATGATGAGGAGACCATTCTTTCGCATTTCATTGAGGAAAATATTAATCTTCATGCTCATGCATGCAAAATAGTAATTCCTCTTCGTCTGAAGTTGGTTCTTGGTAGTGGCATCGTTGTACATGTCTTTTCGGACGGCACTTCACTAATGAATAATTGTCGAGCTCCTCTGTATCGTTGACATCGTCGATCGAATCATGATCACTTGGATTTTCATTAAAGTCCTCCTCTTCATGGTAATCCTCATCTTCATCGGAAAAAGCTTTCTTTTTCGATCGTTGCTTCTTGTTGGATTTCCTGGACTTGGTTTGTTGTGTAGTTCTTGTTGAGTCTGCTTCTTTCTTTCTTGTCGATTTGTTATTCTGTTTTGTTGTTGTGGTGGTATTTGCGGAACTTGTTGCCGAGGATGATGGCATCTTTGAATTTTTTCTTGCGCTGCTTGTTGATCGTTTCTTCATGCTGACATCATTTTCCTCTTGGTCTAAGGTTGATTTCTTGAAAGTATTGGATTGTGAGGAGGTCTTTTTGGATTGAGAAATGTCACCATCATTACCACCACTACGTCGGGGAGTAGAACTTTTTGACGACACAACCTTCTCAAGTTTCAAACGTTGACTTCTTTCCATTAATTCTTTAGCATCCCAGTTGGGTAAATACTTAATGATGATTGCTGTCCAATCATTGCCAAATTCTTGAATTCCCTTCTTCAATAATTCATCATCTGATTTTTGCCATTTGAGTTTCTGTAAACATTCCAAATTAAAAACATTATTGGGATTTGGATGAAAGTAAGATTCATCAATATCTCCGCACGGAGTTAACATTTCTGGAGATGAAAATAGCATTCTTAATTTTCGAAAGTATTCTTGTTTGGAAATCATCCTTTGAGAATTTTGTAAGCTTGCATCGGAGTTACTTAATGAATCACCATTTTCAAGGAGGCATTCTCTCTGATGATCATTCGTAGCAGCAGCAGCAACATGTGTGGTCGGAACATTACAACATAAGGAAGGGTTTTCTGATGTTAGAAGGGTTGTAAAGGAAGAATGATGATGAGCCTGAAATGGTTTATGAGATTCAGCATTCTCATCATGATGGTTGTGGTGGGTGATGAGCTGTGATGATGATGATGAATCAAACACATCGGATCGATTCTCTTTGTGATTCGTGCACGAGGAAATCATGGCATCATTGGTGCTAGTGCTCGTGATGAATCGAATTTCGTTATTATAATTATCATCATGGGAGAGTATTAAAAGAGAAGATATTTCCGAAGAGGGTAAGGAGGAAGAAGCCTCTTCTTCGTCTTGATTATTAAATTGCTGAAGTTGTTGTTGCTTTCGGGTTGGATGATGCTGTTGAAATCCCAAATAATCTTCACACCAAAGAGCAAATTCTTCATCATTCCGGAGAGGATGCTCCTTGTTGGGGACCATTCTCTCTTTCTCTATGAATTCTATTCAATAAATTTGTACTATTGATTATTAAATATTGTTTATTTTTGTGAGAAGGTTTAAATAACGGTTGGCGCCATTGGTCGGCCGAGAGAGGGCAGTCAAATGAACCATTCAATTTTCAGTGGTTGTCGGTTGGATGTCACAACCATGATGCATTTTACTAATGCCATGTATGAATCCAGATAGATGAGATCTCAACAACCGTATCCTTCCACTCACAAGAAATTTACTTTACAAATCGCCATTTCACGAATCGTGTCATCCACGGCTCATACAAAATCAAAGTCCAAAACAGAATTTCCCCATGACATTCATTGGAAACTTACCTTTGAAAATCTAATCCCTTGTACTCTGTAATTCTCCATAATTCGTTCTAACCATACAATTCAGGTGGTACAAGTGCTCGTCTCCACAGTATAAAAACTCCAACGCTGCTTGTAGCAAAGCTTTTACCACACAAAAAAAAACAACTCAACAACAAACTCTCTTCCAACCACCAAAAAACCAACCAACCCGTAAACTCCACTGATCCCATTAACGATTGTTGTTGATCAAGAAACACACCACCAAATCCACTCACTCAATATTCTCAATCATAACGCTCAAAATGTTCAGTAAAAAGATCTTCTCAACTGCCCTTTCTCGTGGTCGAGGCTTGTACTCTTTGGCAGCATCCCAGCAACCACAACCACTAGCCTGCTATCACCGAGTGATCCGAGAAGCCTTCATCCACTCGGGAAATATGAAGGACATGGAAAGAGTATCTACCATGAGATCTCCAGCCATGGATGATCTTTCCTTGAGTCTTGATCATGCACAAGAATCTTCAACCTCTCTTGCAATGAAAGGATCATCATCCACCACCTCAAAAGGATCTCTTCTTAAAAGAGAACAAGCTCTTCTCTCCAACATGGAGAAACTTGCCAAGGTGGATCCTGTCCTCAAGAAAATAATCAAAGACTACTCTGAAGAGATTGCCATTGTGATGAATGATGATTCGCATCATGCAGTCTCAATGATGGAGTCTGAATTGGTGCATCGTCTGCATGAATGCAATTTGAAAGTGCACCGATATTTGTCGAAGGCTGTCTCATCACACCTCCTTCAAGAGATGAGGTTTTTAAGCTTGGTCAATTCTGAGTTGGCTCACGAATGTGCAGAGATGAATCGTTTGCTTGAAAAGCACATGTTTTCAGTGTAGCAGATCTTTTAGACCAACTGTGTGACTGAACGGAAATGCTTTTTTGTATCATACTCTTGCTGTACAATAATGATCCATCATGTAAATAATAATCCAATCATGTACTAATAAACACAAATGAACAATACAATCTTGTTTGCATCCCTTAATTTCTTTGAGCCTCCAATGACAAGTTCCTATTCGCGAATCATGCTGCTAAGGTTTCGAAAAGAAAAAATGGAAGAAATATTCAGTCTAACAAGCGGCAGCTTGAATCAAATTGATCAAAGCAAAACAGAAACTCAAAGTCGTCACGAAAATTCGAACGATCCCTCCTATTATGCTTCGCCTTCTTATTCTCATAACATTCCTCACACGAATTTAATTCATCATCATGAGGAATCGCATTCATCAAGCAACATTGAAAAACAAAAATATAATGTGGAGCAAATCAGAGAAGAACTTTTAAAAGATGAGAATGGATATCAAAAGAAACGATGTGAATTATTGGTAGATGTCCTGTCTAGATTAATACATGGCATTGCTTCCGACATGGATACACAAATTAAATTTATGGATAAATTCATTGAAGATACCCAAATGTTTTTAGAGGTGAGTGTGTCATGCGGAATCATATTGTGATGATGATTGAATTTTTGTGTTTAACTCTTAAAATTCATATATTGTTGCTGTGTGAAATTATGTTAAAATTTATTTGATGTTTCGTGAATTATTTGTTGAATGCAAAATATGTGTGAAATTTTAATTATTTTAAAATTTAAATGATGTAATTATTTGTTGAATTCAAAATATGGCATTGTGATTCTTACTGCATGATTTAAAGAAAATGAAAAAAACGAATGAAAAAACAAAGGAAATTATTTACATGATAGACGGAAAGGATTGAAATGCATCACAATTGTCACTAAGGCATACGGAATGAATTTATTTTCATATTCGTACTTGCAACCGTGCTTGTGACAGAATATGCAGGCGGTCCATAAATATGCATTGCTGAATTTAATGAAAGACTGCCAAATGCCAACCACCTAATAATAATCACAAGTCCAATGAGTGACAAGTACACATATAAAAGTTTGATGGTTAGAGTTAAGATATTCACAGCACTTCTCAATAAAGATTCCAATGCATGCAATTGTTTTTGTGAATTTCTCAAATTTTGAGCTCCACCTAAAAGTGCATTTTCTTTTGCCATATTCCACAAATTTGCAAGATGTTTTGCTGGGGAATATACGCACGAATTGTGATTCGTTGCAAACTTTGGGAATGAGATGGTCTTGCTTTGTGCAGAGGACATTGTTTTAGTAGTGATGATTTGAGTGAAATTGTTATGAGTGGAAAGACTGAATGAGTGTGAAAACTGCCTCGAGAAGCAGCTACTCATGGATGAGTGATGATGATGTGAATAAATCATGATGAAAAACGTAGAGAACATTCCGAGCATTGCAGCAATCCATTTCCGATGTCTCCAAGTTTGTGAAATTGCAGTATGCAACTTGAGAGACAAAATCTTATGTACATGATTCGAGGACAATGAAGAGGTGTCAGTTGATGGTGATGATGATAAATTAGAGGAATTTGGCATGGAAGATGAACTTGAAGAATTATTTCCACAAAACCTGTCATATAACGAGGTCAGGAATAAAATGAAACATTTTGTCACAATTAGGGCCAAATACACATAGAAAAGATAGAGCAATACTTGAGCTGTTGAGAAGGAGGAGAAGGGTGGTTGTTGTGGATGAATTTGAAAGGAAGAAGAGGGTCTTGTGTTCGAATTTGCTTCTTGCATGACAAAGGAATTGCTTGGAGATCCATAATCTGGAGAAGCACTGTTGCTGTCACTGCAACCAAAGAAGAGCCATCGAGAGATCATTGAATTGCAATTCGTGATGATGCTGTCTCGTGGGTTGAGAGCAAGTAAATGGACAGTTTCCATAATTGGTTTGGGCAGTTGAAAATCCAAAGAGAATTTAAATTCAAGAACAAGGCAAACGAGGTGAGTCGATGATTGCGGTTTGTGTTGATGCTCTGTTTCTTGAGTCGATGATTCTCGAGAGAGAACAAGAGATGGTCAGTTGGTTGTGTGTGTGCAAATGTTGTTGTTGTTGTGGTCGGTCGATGGTTGTGTCCGTGGCCAAATATAGGCAGAGACTCTTTCCAAGCGGCAATACACCGTTCAGTCAGTGCACGGATGGGATTGTTTTTTTTTCGTGGTGTGTGAGTGGAGGATCTGTATCTGGCCTTCCGAGAGTAACAACTTTCAGAACCCCAAAAGGTGCTCTCTTTGCGCGCTCGTTATTCACTCGCACTGTCCCAACTTAGCTTGAGGTTCCGAACTCGCGGGTGCTGAGGTGATCCTAGTGCATACGTGAGAGAGCACAGTTAATAATGAAAAAACTGCGCTCAATCAATAACTTGAGCGCACATTTTGTGATGTCGAAACGCGCGAGAGGATTGATTCCTCTTCAATTCAAGCATAGTTGCCATCTATGTATTCTTTTTAAATCGATCGACGCGAGCATGCTCAGTAGTCGTTTAAAAACGCTTTAAGAAAACTGAAGGATGAGGATGACCTTTGGTTAATTCAGAACTTTACAACCTGGGTGACGGAAAAAACGAGAACAAAAAAATGATGAAGCGACCCTTGACTGTCATTGCGAGTATCAAAGGAAGAAAAGATTTGTTGTTGAAAGGTGTATGGTTTTTCAAGAAATCATCATCATCGGAAGGAGCAAGTGAGCTTCTTCTCCATCAACGGATGATGCAGCCATTAATGAGCAATCATAGTTCAAGACGACATTTTTCAATCGGAAGAAATTTGCAACAACAACAACAAGATAATTCATCATCATCACAAAAACCATCCCTTGAAAAAACATTGGAACAAGACTTTCCTTCTCAAAAATCCAGTAGAACTTCAGTTTCAACTCAACCCGATAAACCAAAACCTCTTTCTTCAATTCTCAAATCACCATTCATCAAAACCGAAGACGAGAGAAATCAATTTCTTGGAACGTTCCGTGAAATTATTTCGGTAAGCCTGAAAGAAGTTCCTAACTCTGCCGTTGTTATTTCCGGTATTTTGTGTCTTCCTTTAATTTTTGGTGCCACTTCGTTCTATATCTCGTCGCTTCCTGCTTCCTTATTGCTCGAATATCAGCTTAATTATGCAAGCATGTTGCTGGTTTTATTTGGATCCACTCATTTAGGTCTTGAATTTGTAAATTTTATCAACAAAAAGAAATTTAAATCATTTTTGGAGGCACAAAAACCTTTATTGCCATTTACTCCCACGAAACTACAACAAGAGGGTACTACTCCAATCATTGATATTGAAAAAGAATTGGAGACAAGAAAGTCCTCACATAGTATTATTAGAGGAGTACTCTCTTGTCTTCCTCCCATGGTCGGATTTTTATGCTTGTCACTTCCTCTTCTTCAATCAACCCTTCTTCTCTCCCTAACATTTATTGTTATGACCTACTATGACGCTTATTTAACTGCACGTGGATTAGCTCCTCAATGGTTTGTTTCCTTGAAGGTTCCTTTCACACTGATTATTGTAACAACACTCATCGTTTCCTTTTTCTTTTACATTGTTTATGGAGCTATGCAACAATTTGAAAAACATTCCGACAAATTGACCCATGTTGATGAAAAACAATCAAGAACAAGTTCTAGAGAAGGAATTGATTTCCTTGCTATGGCAGAAGCAAAGCAAAAACGATTGAAAGAATTGGCAAATCAAAATCCAGTACTGAATAAATGAATTGACGAAGATATTTACATATTTAAAGGAATATGGGTTTCTTTCGGAAACCAGTGGTAGTGATACCTCCTCTGTCACACTCTTAATGAACAAGGAATTCAAATTTACATTGTAGTATTGAGGGTATTTTGAAGAGCCATCGAAATTAAAGAGTTGTTGAGGGCTACCTTTGCAAATTCCTCCCGTGTGATGGAGCCATCTTTGTCAACATCCAGTTCTGAAAAAAAAGTCATGAGCAAATTCTGCTGGAGTTTTCCCACTATCTTTAAATTCTTTTGAGAAACTTTTATAGAGCTGAGCAATCATTCGCTCAACTTCGTCATGTGTGATTTTCCCCGTTCTGTCCGTATCATAGACATCAAAAGAACTACATCAAATTGAGCTGCTTAGAAATCTTCCTAGTTTCTGTTATGTACTTACAATAAAATTTTCTCAAGAGGAGAAGCTCGTGTATAAAGTAACATTACCACGACATATTCTGGTATTGACACTATTCCATCGTCGTTAATATCAAACAAACTTGGATCATTCGAAAATCAAAATATAATGCCATTCATATTAAGGATATTAATAATGATGAGCTCTCAATTTCGACAAAGAAACACGTACAAATATAACGAGTCAACCATTTGAGTCGTAGGATTTGAAAGATTCATAATTTTAGCAAGTTGCTCCCTTGGTACAGACCCGTAAGGAAAACGATGGGTGAGGTTCTGAAACAGCACTTTTAAATCTCGTTTTGCCACTCCAAATTGTTTTGATATTGCGTTAATTTCCTTATGCTGGAATTATTCCGATCAGGATCATGTTGCCCCAAGTGTTCGTTGATTTCATTGGCAGTTATTGAGGTTGGCCAAGTCAAACGAACGTTGGTTGTACGTACCATCGATTGTTGCCCGCCCATTTTTTTATTTGATCTTTTTTTTTAACCATTTCGTTCTTTTGGTTCTGCTATTGTAGAAGTCTTTCTTTGTACTTAACATGATGGGTTGTTAATTGTTGGTATTTATTAAATTATTGGATGCAATCTTCATCATAATGAATCATCTCCACAAATTTCTTAAAATATTTATTTTAATAAAAAAATGATATCAGGAGGTAATCAACAATCGCTGCAAGGTGTTGCCTCGTCATCATCAAACACCATAATCGATTACGGGAGCAATCCGACCGTAGGAGGTGGTAGTAATTTTCAAATGGGTCTTGAAGCTGAAGCGATGGCTTTCATGATTTCTTTGAAAAAAGGATTACATTCATCAGTGGTTGCTCAACAAATCCAAAGTGTTGTTAGATTCACTGATCTCATCACTGAGTATCCTCTTCCGATAATTGCCAATAGCACTTTGTTAAAATTGGCTGATGTCTTTCGAGACTGTAATAATAATTTTGTTCGATATTGGATTGTGAGTGTCTTTGAAGAGGTGAAAGGAGAATTATTAAAAGTATTAAATCAAGAAGAATTAATTCGGAGAATATCTGCAGTATTGGGTTCTAATGATCCAATAGCTCGATCATTGGCACTTAGAATGTTTGGTCACATGGCCGAAATACTTTCCGATCGAACAGACTTGCATCATCTCATTGAAAAGAACTTGTTGACTTGCATTGAAGGATATGAGAGGGAGTCATGCGTTGTTGCCATTGAACAAATATGTTCATCATCAAAACAATTTGCTTCTCAGATTCTGCCACAAATTGAAATATTGCTGAATGACATCAAGTCACCTCCCCAGGCTAAGCTATCTCTTATACGAGTGTTAAGACACATGCACAGTGATGTAGATACTGTGAACAGAACATTCAAGTTATGCTCCGAGACATTATTGAGAGCATATCCAACTACTCCTTTTATATTGGCTATTATTGACACGTTGACTCAGCTCGCCCAAAATTCAGTTTTTATTGGCAAGGATACCTTTAAATTATTATTTAATATATTTGAGCTTGATGGAAGAAAGAAGGTAAAGATTGCATGTCTGAATAATATTACCAAACTCTCAAAATATCTCTCCGACACCTATACCCTAGATTTTCCCTTTGATGTAAGTATTTGTGTTCATTCTTGCATTTATAATAATTTATTGTTGCTATTTCTGTTACATTCTTTTTAGATGCTATCCAAGTTTTTGAATAACTCTCCTTTCGACTCAATCAAAACATCAATTCTCAAGTTATTGGCATCTCTTTCATATTCTCCCTTCAATGTAAAACAGTGCTTTAACTTCTCAGATAAGAACAACGTTATTCACACTGTAGAATTGCTATTGTTTTACCAGAAATTAGAAATTTCTGATTTAGCTTTTGAAATTATGATTAATGCTGTACGCCACTCAAATCAATCTGAACAAGTTCTTGAGCCTCTCCTTAAAAACTTGTCAAGAGCTTTTTGTTTTTCTATTCCATATCGTGTTCGAAATAACGATAATTTATTCTTTATCGTAAGTATTATTGATAGACCAGAAGTTATATCATTTAAATTGACCTTTATTAATATTGATATTTATTATGCCTGCTTGTCGAAAATATTCATTTCCGAAATTTTCACAGAAAAAAATTTGTGAATATTTGGTACGCTTCATCAAGTCCTTCCCAAGCTATGCAGGTCTGATCACGAAAACCCTTCTAGGTGAGATTGGTAATATTTGTGTCTCTATATCCTCCAATCAAATCTCTCAAAAACAGGAATTCCTAAGATCAAGCAACATGTATTTCTCCAAATGTCTTCTTAAATTTTCATCACACTGCCCCAACGTGCTCGTTCATCACTTGATGGCAATATATGAAACTGCAGCTACTATGAATTTATCAGACGAAATTATTGTAAATCTCTATGAAGTCATTTTTCAGGCTCTATACATTAATCGTCACAAAAACTTTAACAATGAATTCAGTCAAACAAATATTAAGGCTCTTATTGAAACCAAGAGATATTGGTGCTTGTACTTGATTGCTAAGAATGCAATGTTTTATAGCCATTTCAGCCTCTCTGAGTCTATTTTGGGTATCGTTAAGGACAAAGTGGAAGAAGAAGCAACATCCTTCTATTTGAAATCTTTGTTCTTGTGGTCTAGTGCTGAGCATTTGGCTATGAAAAATTATATGAAAATGCAGGATGTTTCATTTGTGGAGACTGACATTCTGCAAAATTGTCTACAAATGTTAGACCAGGCAACCATGCTTCTTAAAGCGAGTGGTATTAGCAATTCTGGATTTCAACAATTATATTTTGGTCAGAGAAGACTATTTATTGAAAGCATCCTTAATTTAACTTTGCATCTTTCAAACTTTAATGAGCCCAGAAATACTGCCACGTCTAATGCTGTCTTCCAGCATCAATCACAAGTATTTACCTCACTGAGCGACAAGCTCAATGACATGATTAATTCATTCTTTGACATTGATATGGGAAGTGCCAAAACTTTAGAGCTTCAAGCTCTTGCATGCAGAGTGATATCCAAAGCTATTTCAACCATATTGGTCGATCATTCTGTCTCTTCGAAAGCGAACACAACTTTACAAGCATCCTCCAAGCCCATCGGAGAGATGTATCATCATTCAGCACTGGATCCTCTTTTCGTGCAGTGTCAACACATTTTAAAGTCATTGGAAAGTTTTGATACAAACAAGCCCTACAACAAGTCAGTGCTGATTCATCGAATCATTTTGGCTATTCTAAAAGCTGGTGCGCCTGTACCACAATTCTTTTTCAATTTGACGCCCCATACTGCACCCAAGCTTGAGATTGAGATTAACAATACCCACAATATCTTTACCAAGCCTGTAACAGCAATTCTAGGGCAAGGACTTGTGATTAAATTCTCGGGCTATATTACACAGCAACGCAAACAAGCCACCACTGCTCATCAACGCAAAGTGAAATCTGTATGCCTTACGATTGAAAAGAAGTTGATTTCCTCTTCAGCAACGTCACAGACGGAAGGAAATTTCACAACAACGAACAACGACCTTGAAGAGGTTCAAAAATTTATCATTCCAGTTGTGGAACAATCATTCCAAAGGAAATGTCTTTGCCACTTCAAATCTGAAGGAAGATATCAATTAGCAATAAGAACACAAATGGTTGATGAAAATGATTGCTACATTTGGTGGACAAGCAATTTGGCTGTGAGTGATGTAAACTCTCTCACGTCTTATGGAAGTGATGAAAAACGCCACATTGCAATAGTGGTCGACGTAAAGCCTTTACCACTCATTGCAAATAGATTAGCCTTGTAGGAAGAATATTGATGCTAAATCAAATAGATAGACATTTGTCTTCTAACCTCAGTCTTTTTAATTAATACAAATGTGACATTATGGAGTTTGTTGTTGTTTAATGGATTACCTCATGAATGTATTCATTCTCAAATCTGTCTCAATGAATTTACCAAGTTGAATCATCAACATGTTGTGGTTGCTGTGATGAATTACCTTCTAATTATTTATCAAAAGTAGTGGCATCAGATTTAACAGTTTCCACAACAGACTTGTCTGTCTGACCTGGTGCTGAAAGTCCTAAAATTCGTTCCAAATCTTTATCTTGCTCTTCTTGTTCATTTAATTCAGCCATAATTTCCTTTGCAATTTGTTCTTTGAGTTTCTGTTGTGATGATCGGAAAGTCATTCACGAGTTTCAACAAATTTAGTTGAGTTGTTATCATTATAAATATGAAATTGAAAATACCATCCAACGTTGGATTCATAAAATTTAATAATATTAAAAAAATAATAATAAATTAAACATCTCGATTGGTCCATCATCCGATTCATTGCCGGCAAACACATACTCTTTTTTCGGACCATGATGAGAAATTTTGGAAAAAGTTTTTAGTTTCCCATCCCACTAATCCAAAGCATACCAGCGTAAAACCAAACATGGTGGTTGTTGCTGTCTTCCATATCACATTCAATACTTTGTCTAATTTCATTTTTTTGCTTTGAATTATTGACTTTTTTGTGCTTTTTGAAGATGACTTGTCCACTGAAGGCGATGAATAATTCCAATGATACTCAATGATTTGAGAACTCAATAACAGGCCATGACTGAGTATATTATTCAATATTATTAAAAGTTCAGAGATGAAACGAGAGGATAAATCTCACCATTACCAAATTTACAAAAGATAAAAAAATACAACAACAACAACAAATACAATAATATTGAGACGACTCTGAAAATGTCTGCTACAAGTCCGTTAACTCCAGAACAACAACAACAATTTCATCATTACATGAAGCAACACAATTTGGATTCCTTGTTTAATGATTTGACCAAGAAATTGGTTGAAAAACAACCTTTGGATCCCATTCAATTTATGATTGATGAGTTGGAGAGAAAGGATCCTAAGAATCAGCCAAGAAAAGTTGTATTTGTTTTGGGTATGTTTTGTGCGATTTAAATCGTTACGAATCTAGAAACGAACACGATGTTCTATCCATCCAACGTTGTTGTATTGTTGATGATTTGAAATTTGTGGATAACGCGGATCACGTTGTGCTAATTACTTTTAATTTCATTTATTTGGACAATATTGAAAACAAATCTCATATCGGGTTTTGACACATGAAACAAACGGTACACAATGATGTTGGAATAATGATGACATGATTTTGAACTTCATCGGATCGCACGAACATATATCATGACAAACAATTTTAATTATCATCATTACCATACTACAGGAGGTCCAGGATCCGGAAAGGGTTAGTAGTTTTAAATGACTGGAAACTTTGTAACGTTCCGAAACTCATACACGTCATCATTATTTACCATCAAAATATGACATGAATTTACAATTTAATAGGAACACAATGTGCCAGACTGGTTGAAAAGTACAAGTTTGCACACTTCAGTGCTGGAGATTTATTGCGAGCTGAATCAGCAAAGGACACTGAAACAGGAAGAATGATCAATAACTATATTAAGGAAGGTAAAATTGTGCCAGGAGAAGTCACCATTGCCTTGTTGAAGCAGGCAATTATGGGTCATGAAGATCCAAACACAGTCTTTTTGATTGATGGATTCCCTCGTGAGATGAAACAAGCTGTTGATTTTGAGAGACAAGTTTGCTTCTGTCAATTTGTCCTCTTCTTTGATTGTCCTGAGCAAGTTTTGGAGGATCGTTTGTTGAAGAGAGGCCAAACAAGTGGTCGTATTGATGACAACATTGAAAGCATCAAAAAGAGATTCCAAACCTATATTAACCAAACAATGCCAGTTATTCAATACTTTAAGGCTTTCAATAAGGTCAAGACAATTGACAGTTCAAAATCTGTGGATTTGGTATTCGAAGACGTTTGTAAACTTTTTGATTAAGAGACATTTTAAATGAATAATATGATTTTTGTACTGCTACTATTCAAGCACCAATACATTTTATGGTAACATGTTATTATAAAGTTGCTATTGCTGTCACGTGAAAAGCTAATTAAGTTTTAAAGAGCTGTTAATTTACAATATCATTTAAAACTTTATTTTAGAAATTGGTCATGATTGCTAGTTTGAAACTATCGAATTGCAACATCTTCAAGCTCATGTCTGGACAAATTAATAATATTGTAATTTCGCCCTCTTGTTTGATTGTTGAAAATTAATTGCAAACGATTCGAGTTTTGCAAATCCTGTTCCTTCTGGAGAATGATATCTTTTGCACCAGACATCTTTTCACTTAGCTCTGTCTTTGCTTTTCGTTGCATGAATGGTTGTGACGAAGACTCAGGAAATTCATGAGGTTTCAACGTCATCCTGCCAATCTCTGAATTTGACATTTTATTGAGCCCTGTAAGAAAAGTGAGATATTACCATCCCAATATAATAAAATAATTAAACTTACGTTCTTTACGTGATCTGGAACCTTCAGATTTGGTTCCTCTGTTAGTGATGTCGTCATCCTTATTGAAAATGTCCATGTCGTCTTGAACATTTAGAACTCCATGCCGATAACCTGATTTGACAATTCTCATAAATTTGTTTTTCTTTCTTCGAATGTCCCTTTCCAATTTCAAAAATTCTTCTCTTTCTGCCTCAGCCTTGAGTAAGGCTCTCTTTTGTCTTGGGCCTAATTGTTTATGAAATTCTCCTTCCTCATTGTAAATTGTTGAGGCATCACCGTGAATTTTTAGAGCTTTTCGCAATTCTTTCTTTTCTAGGGTTACTATTTCCGCCTTCCTTGGTTTTCCATTTCTATATTCTTCTCGTTTAAAAAGTTGAACTTTTTCAAAGTCTGCTGTGGGGTTGGATGTGACAAACGTTTCACTTCGAAATATCTTGTGATCTTTGTGATCCTTTTCAACCAAATCATCGCTTTCACATGCCGAGTTTTCCTTAATGAATTGTTGAACTGGTTTGTCGAATTTTGAAATAAAGACCTCACTCATCTTCTTAACCACTGATGGTTTGTTTGGAATAAGTTCCGACTGTTTAGATTCATCCCAACATATCGGATCTCTAACGCCTTTGTCCAAAGTTCTAAAGTGCTTGTAGTACAACTCACCAGCATTCTCCGCCGACAGTTGAGGAATTGGAAAATCCATGTCACCAACATTATAACTTTCTCTTTGAGAGGAAAAAGGAAAGGTTTTGAAAGGAGGTACCACGTTGTTATTCTTTGGAGAACTCACATTACTTCCTTGAAGAGGTGGTAACAACGAATGATGATGGCGATGTTTCTGCAGCTCGTGATGTGTCTTTTCAAAGCGAATATCGGCATTGAGGTGAGATGCAGCAGCCGAGGATTGTTGCAACAAGGCAGATGGTTCCTCCGCTCTAAATGATTGAGACAAGACATTCTTTCTTGGAATGGATTCGGAAGGCTGATCATGATCCGCGATTGTCAATTTAAAACTCTTTATATTTGGGGAAATTGATCTCTTGACAAAAGAATCAAAACTCTTCGGATTTGGTTTCTGCATCATGATGAAATTCCATCAGCACTGCAATTGTTCTTCTTGTTGTTTCTTCTTGATGAAGATGTATTTGAATTCCTCCTTTTCTTGATATAAGGATCGCTTTACTTTGCTGTAAATTTTCAAAAATACGAAAGAGAGGGAAATAATTTTTTAAATTTTTGTAACGGACCAAAAAATTTGGAATCATAATCTCTCTCTGCCTTTCATCGAATTGGGTGATGAAGAACGACGTTGTTGTGGTCTCGTTGATGTTGTGGGAGACACTGATCACGAAAAGCAAGAGCAGTTTGCGGAATGTTTGGCTTGGCCCTTAGGGACCAAGTGGTGGTGAACTTGCAACGATCCACTTGTGTTGAGGAGACATGGTTGAAGAATCGCATAAGAAAGAGTGTTGCAAAATGTGAAAGGTGAGAACGATACCACTCGTTCAAAATGGAAGAGTGGAAGTATGATCTATGAGGATGTCAACAACAGAACTGTTGACCATATTATGGAGACTTACAGCACCTTTTACTGTTTAGATTTAAGCTCATTCGAGAATTTTAATAGTTCAGTTGATCATTTCCAAAAGTGTGGTTCAAAGTGAATTTTAAGATCGACCTTAATGACTCCAATGTTAATCGAAAAACTATTCAACAAGCACTTCATGAACACAATATTGTCTTACTCGGGACTAAGTGTGATATCAAAGCAGTTTCGCATGGGAAGATATGTACGTATTTGTGTACAGTGACGGATTACTGTTCCTTTTTGGGAAAGAAAGATCGTTTACATGGAAGTAAGCGCAAAGAAATGTCAAAATGTTTTGTATCCTTTGAAATCTTTCATTCAATTACATGCAAAGAAATCTAGTGCAACGTGTGTCCAATGAGATTGACTTGATTGATTACAACATCGTTCAATGCCGAGACCAGTAATGACAAAAAATTCAAAATTTCGAGAGTTTCAAATCCGAAAAGGCCTGTGTTTGTGGTGCTCTTTGAAGATTACCGAAAAAATCAACAAGTCTTGTGTTGATTTTTTCAATCACAACAAAGGAATAAAATTGGTAACAATAAATATTTGAAATAATCTCATTCTCTTGGAGAGATAGGTCTGTACGGGTTGGTTGTTCGTAGGAATCAAATGGAGTTCCATTACCTAATTGTCCTTGTACATTTGATCCCATTGAATATACCCATCTCTGTGAGCTTGTGAGCATAATATGTGCAAGCCCACAACTGACGTCAGTAATATATTCATTGATTGGTTGGGACTGCAAGTACAACTCGGTGGGAATAGTTCCCAAGTTTAAGGCAGAATTTGTATTTGAATGAACCAAATCTCCCCAAAGAAGCACTCTTGAAATTGGTTCATACACACCTTGTGAAATTAAGGCAATGATAAAGTTATGTCCAATCATGATCTTGTTAATCATTTCATTTTCACAAATTTTTGATCGATTCATTTCGATGAATTTTCTTTGTCCAAAATGAGAAACTCCAAATAAACGGCCATCCTGTAATAAAAGGATTCCCATTCCATATCGCCTTTGAATTTCAACAATTTTTGAAGATTTTGGAAACTCATTTTCATGTAGAGGTATTCCTCTTTCAAAACCAAAAGTATCGATGGTATCTCCTCCTGTATAAAAACGTTGTGTTCCGTATAGATCGTGTGTGACAAACCAATATCCATTTTCACTGCACGCAATATGTGTCACTTTTTCTTTTCGATTCACAAAATACTGAATCATCTCACAAAAATAAAGACGTTCTCCAAATATTGCCTCTATTGCTAATAATCCACTTGCATATACTCTTCCTGAGTTCGAATCTAACAACAAAACATGAGATGGACTACATTCAATTCTACTAATAGTTGGATACACCTCTATCCATGTTTCTTCTTCTCGATCATATTCACAAAATTTGAGTGGTGTCCATTTCTCCACTTGTCTCAAAAAACAATCATCATGATTTTTCAATACTAACATTGCATTTGGATTCTCTCCTCTGACGTAGACTTGACCATTTTCAGTCACTAACAAACAATATCCAAAATATCCAGAAATGAATTTCACTCGAGCGAATCCTTCCAAGTCATGACTGCCACCACTAGATTTTTCATGGGAAATCATGCTTCCTTTTCCATTACGATTATTATTAGTGTGATCAGTATTGTTGTTGTTATTATTATTGTTTTTATAAGTATTGTGAGATAGGTGAGTATGAGTGATAATGGAATTTTTCATTTCAACATCTGCATCCTCGTCCTCCTCCGAATAATGCATCTTATGAGATGTCGTACAAGAAGGTAGTTCTACAATTCCACGATTCAAAGACGCCATCATCACCACAGAATCATGACCTGGACGTGTAATATGGACTCCGAGTTCAGAATGTTCATTCCAACCACAAGCTCTCACTTGTTGTTGCCTCGGATTCCATATGGCTTTCCAAGGAATTGTTGATCGGATGCATGATTGCAAAAGAATGCTTCTGTTCTTGGGATGAAGATCAAGGCTTGAAATCATTTTTTTTAAATTGAAGAAAAGCCACAGATTTGATGGTGCTTTCGAAACAATTCTTGACAAAAGAGTTGAATCATGGACAGGTAAATTAAACATCAAGTTGCTGTTATCCATTGAATTGAAATCATTCCTTCAAATTTATAATCAAAAAGAGAGTCTCAGGGTTGAACACTTTACAAAAAAATGGCCAAAATTGATCCCTCCTCGGCATCCACATCGGGAAACCATCAAGAAGGCTCTTCTTCTTCCATTCCTAATCAAAATGTTACGAATGGTACTTCATCATCAAATGTTCCACCTCCACCTCCTTCCAACACTTCTGTTTTATTCAACTCAGCTGTTGCATCTTTTTTAAGTCATAGTTCCGGAACAACAACCACAGCAGGATCATCATCCACTAATACTAATTGTAATGGCACATCTACTAGTATTACTACTCAAAATAATTTTGTTGGATTGGCCAATCAGGGTGCCACTTGTTATTTGAATTCTCTCGTTCAATCATTGTTTCATACGCCTGAATTTCGATATGTGATCTTCAAGTGGAGATACGATGCTCAACGTGATCCGAGCAAGGAAAGATGTATTCCATACCAATTACAACGACTTTTTGCATTTTTGACGCTTTCAAAGAGAAAGGCTGTACCCACAACAAGTTTGACAAAATCATTTGGTAAGTTTGTCACGCTAGACAATTTTTGATATATTATAATAATAATTATTAATAGGATGGGAACAATCGGATGCATTCGTTCAACATGACGTTCAAGAATTGAATAGACTTTTGTTTGATGCTATTGATGTTTCATTGATTGCTTCTCGAAATACTGATAACAAAGAGACACAAAATGGTCACACTCCAAAGATCAAAGAACTCACTAATTTTCATGACGTGTTGATCAGTGACATTTATAGTGGAATAATGCTTGATTATATTGAAGCTAAAGATCATAAACGAGAATCAGGCGAACCTGTGGGAAGGGTGAGAGAAGATATTTACATGGACTTGCAGTTAGTGGTCAGAAGCGTATCCTCCGTGGAGGAGGCTCTCGACAACTATGTGAAGCCAGAGCTCTTAGAGGGAAATGAACAATGGATTTGTGAGGAACTTGGAAACAAGAAAATTGATGCCATCAAAGGCTTAAAGTTGAAGACTCTTCCTTACATTTTAACATTGCACTTGAAGAGATTTGACTATGATCTCCAAACTTGGACTCGAATTAAGGTAAGTGGTAGATGATTATGTCCACTACTTTAACGTCATACGTTAATAGTTAGGAAATATGGTTACCTTTCCATTCGAATTGGATATGACAAAATACGTAACAAATCAATCTGGCTCGTATATTTATGATTTATTTGCTGTATTAATCCACTCTGGATCTGCTCTTGGAGGTGTAAGTTGAATACTGAGATTTTTCTTTAATACTGACATCTACCTGTTATTTTGTTTTTCACTTTCTATTCAATTTAAAAGCACTATTATGCGTACATTAAATCATTTTCTACTGGAAAATGGTATAATTTTAATGACAGCAACGTGTCTGAGATTGATGCTCAACAGGTGAAATTGATGTATGGTACCAATGATGCAAGTGCAACTGGTCGATATTCCTCTTCCACCAATGCCTATATGCTTTTGTATAGGAAGAGAGACGAGATTCTAAACATCAACCATGTAGAAGAAAATATGATTCCAGACGATTTACGGGAAGAGGTAGAAAAAGATAACGAACAAATTGTTGAGGAGCTTCGAAAGGCCGAAGAAGCACGACAATCATTGAACCTTCGTATTAAATGTGAGGGCCAACCTGTATTATCAATAACTGTAAAAAAGACAGATACCATGAAACAAGTATTAGAAAAGGTACATGAAATGATGTCACGAAGAGAAAACTTTTATTCTAAACTCTCAAATTGTAGACTCCGCAAGTTTGACATTATGAAGCAAGTACCAACTTCTTCCTTCCATAGACATGGAGATCAACCAATTTCACGATTCAACATGTTCAATGGTACCATTTTATATTTGGAAACAAAAGAATCAGACGAGGAATGGAAAGAAATTACAGAATATATTACAATATATGTGTGTCCCTTCAATGAGGAAAATAATGATTTTGACCAACCAAGATCCGTCAAAATTACTACCACACATACCTTGTTGGATATTAAGAAAGAAATTGAGAAGGAATTGCAAAGAGAAAGATTTCCAAATGAAAAGTTAAATCTGGTCATTATGCGAAATGATCAACTTATATTATTCCATAATGTGGAAGAAAATGACAGAACTATCGAAAATGGGTTGAACATTGTCGGATCTGATTTAGTTTATGTTGAAACTCTTGAAAACCCAACACAAAATCTCGAAACCAAAGTTTTGGCGAAATTAGAAGAAATGAAATATTGTTTTGATGTATTGATTAACACATTCGACAAACCAAACGATTATACCACTGCTGTTACAGTTGATAAACGGAAAACAGTCAGAGATCTTAAAGAGAGAATAGCAAAAATATTGCAAACAGAACCTTCTGCATTCAGATTATGTACCAAAATGCACATGCAACCAATTAACGAAGACATGTTAATTGCTGAGTGTCCTCACATTTTTGAATATACGTCTTTACATGTGGAAAAGGGTGCAGCTCCTAAAGAAGGGGAAGTCATTCTCCAGTTATATGTGCATCTTCCATGGTTATCTGAAAAGCAACACCAAGAAAAGCCCCCTGAAGAAGAACCAAAATCTCCTCCTCAACAAGAGAATGTTCATCACGACATCGCAAGTAACAATGTACCACCTCCTCCCAATACAGAAAGCGGTGTCATGATGACATGTGAACCGCCACCATCAAGCTCAACTGCAGTAGTACTTGCTCCCAAGGATGGTCCAGTTTACAATCAAGGAATGAGATATCTCGATGTTATGCAAAAGTTAAAAGATGAATTTAGATTTGTTGATAAGATTGTCATCAATCAACAAGAAACCTTGGGACAATTCAAGAAGAGAATTTTTGAAAAGTATTTCTCCAACCCTGATTCTGATCAATATGTGCCATTAGAATTGATGAGATTGAGGACAAAGGTTGGAGTATTCTTACAAAACATGTTAATTCACGATGATAAGACCCTCAAAGAGAATATTTCGGACCTGACAAACAACAAACACATTTTAGTGCAAATAATGGAAAAACCAATGACAATGCGTGAAGGTGACATGACTATTTATGTTCAGAGATGGTTACCGTCTGAGTGGAAGTTTTATGGCGGTTCTGATGCCAAATTCGAGGTTCTTATTCCAAAAGAAAGTGATTCGCTTTCTCCTCAAACACTGAGATCAAAAATTTATGAAAGCCTTAAACATTCTGCTCTCTCAGATGTGTCACCAGAAAGATTTGAGCAAATAGGTATAAGCAGAGCTCCAGGCCAATTTGACTATTTCATTACGAAGGAGTGTATTCAGGTCGCAATTTTAAATTATGACGAAATTGACTCGGTGAAGGATCTGTATCGACCACCGTTCATCATCAAACAAGATGAAATTTTCATTGTGAGAATGAAGGACGAAGTGGACAAGTATGACATGGAAGAATACAAGCAAAAGAAAAAAGCAGAAGCAAATGCTCCCTCTACATCCCGTGTTCAGGAAAAAGCACTCAAAATTAAGGTTCTCGATAAAGAAACAGAAGAAAAGGAACAACGATTGAAAGAAGAGAGGGAGAGTGAGGAACAAAAAAAGAAGGAATCCCAAGAGACAGATCAAAACGGAACCAGTAGCAACCATCATGACGCCATGAATATTGACTCCTCGACTTCGTCCTCAACACAAGAGAATCCAAAAAAGAAACTAAAATTAAAAGCTGACGAAGCATAAGTGAATTTAATATCAAATAAATATTGAGATGTTAATGGTCTATTAGATGAATCTCACTAACTCCGTCCGTCCAAAATTTGATGAGTTACCTTAATTGCGATCACCACCAACATGAAGACTTTCCTTCTCATGAAGAGTCAAGCTTTCTTATTCATCATTGTGTTCTTTCAAGTACTTAGTTCGAACATCATCGTTTGCTTCATACGCCCATTTTAGATTGGAGGAAGCGACATCCAGAATTGAAGTATTATCCTGTTCACATGCTCCAAAGACATATCCACTGGCCTTATCGACCGTTTTCAACACGTTTAACACACTCTCCTTATCTTGAATATTCAAAGTACAAAATGAAACTAGAGAATAGTCCTGAATGACATCTGCCATTAATTGATTTAGCTTTCTGAATCTCGTCTTGTATTTTCGTTTTCGTTTGGCTATTTTTGATTCAAAACTTTCCTCATCTTGCATATCATGTTTTTCGTCATCATCATTTTCATCCTCATCAGATTCAATTGGATTGGAATTAGCTTCTCCATCAATGTGTGACTCAGGTTTTCGCCCAATACTTTGCACAAGATAAGATAAATCTTGAACATCCGTGTAAAAGTCAATGTCAAAAGCCAATTTTCCATATTGTTCTATCAGATCGATCTTTGACAAAATATTGACATGAGGTAATTCCAATCTAATCATAATCGAAAGAGAAACCATGAGAACAGAAATATATTTAGAGGCATCTGTACAATGATGAGCATCTACCAAATTTACAGCACATAATCTAAAGTGCCACTTATTCACTAAAACATCACAAATATCCTTTACAACATTATAATGTGTATATAATTCAATTTGTCCCGGCATATCAAAAATGACATAATAAGAATCATCTACAATATAGGGCTTCAATTGTACTTTCAACCAATCCTCCAAATGTTCCTTCAAATATTCCATACAATAAATCAAGGCTCCATTTGGGCCCAATTTTAATTCCTCCATCACAGGTTGAACACAAATTAAATCTTGAATATCCACTCCACATTCATAGGTATATCCCTCATTAGCTGGATCCATATTAACCACAACAACTTTTCTTCCGATTCCTCTCATAAATTGCTGCATTCCGTTGCAATAGGTTGATTTTCCGCTGCCCGGAGGTCCCACCACGACTTGACCGAAAGGCATTTTTTTTTGATATCTTTTTTTCTTCATCAACTTCAAAGAGAGTCAATTATTGCATTTGTCTTTTTAATGAATTTATAATTAATTACACTAATCTTACATTCGGAAGTTCTTACACTTGTTCAATAAATAAGCAAAACGAATGGAATGAGCAAAAATTGAAGCAAAAAAATGAGTCATCCTCATGTCGACCGTTATGCAAGCCTCAAGCTTGTCTATGGAAATGATTTGATTGAATTTGTGAGAGAGAGTAAAGTCTTGGTGGTCGGAGCTGGTGGAATTGGATGTGAGTTGCTGAAAAATTTGGTTCTTTCGGGATTTGAGAATATTGAGATTGTAGGTGTCTTGTTGCGGATGGATGTTTTATTGATTGTTGTTGTCGTTGCCATTAATTGTTATATAATTGTTCATTATTTTTTTATTTAATGAACATGGTTGATATAAATATCATTGTCGGATGGATTACCAATGTTTTTAAAATATAATTTTTAATTATTTGATCACGAAATAGATTGATTTGGACACGATTGACATTAGTAATTTAAATAGACAATTTCTTTTCAGACAAAAGCATGTCAGAGAATCAAAGGCAAAAATTGCAAAAGAAACAGCTCTCACTTTTAACCCAAAATGTAATATTGTTGCTCATCATGGAAACATTAAACAAAGTGCCTATGGATTGGATTTCTTCAAGCAATTCAAGTTGGTGATTAATGCACTTGACAATGTTGATGCTAGAAGACATGTCAATAGATTATGTCTTGCTGCTAACATTCCCATGTTGGATGGTGGTACTGCAGGATATTTGGGTCAAGTAAAATCCTATCAAAGAGGATTTACGGAATGTTATGAATGTAAGGGAAATAGAAACACCGAGAAGACCTATGCTGTGTGCACTATTCGATCTAATCCATCGAAAATGATCCATTGTGTGGTGTGGGCCAAATTATTATTCGAGTAAGTATTCTCGCCACTTTGTCTATGAATTTATGTATGAACATAATATCAAATAATCAAAATATGACAGCCGACTCTTTGGAAAAGTTAGTGATAGCAATGAAATTTCAACTGGATTCGAAGAAATTTTGAAGGCAACAGAAGACTTCCCACAAAAGGTTTTCAACAAAGTTTTTGTCCATGATGTTCGAGAATTATCACAAATGAAAAATAAGGAAGTTTGGAACACTGGAAAGCCACCTGAACCTCTTACTGATGAATATTTGAAAATCCTAAGACAAAATAATCCAAACGCTGACAAGAGAGCTGGAGTTAAAGATCAAATAATTTGGACACCTGATGAATGTGTACAAATTTTATTGAAGAGCCTGACTTCTCTCAAGCAACGAAGGGAAAAATCTAGCGAACCATTGTCATTTGACAAAGATGATGAGGATGCGTTGAATTTAGTCACTAGTGCTTCCAATTTGAGAGCTTTCAATTTTCACATTCCTCCAAGCTCTCGATTCGACATCAAGTCAATGGCCGGCAACATTGTACCAGCCATCGCTACAACCAATGCAATTATTGCTGGTCTTCTCGTGTGTGAAGCATTTAAAGTAATGAAAAGCATTCATCTGAGCCAAGGAAAAGAAGGTTCTGTCAATCATGTTAGTGAGTGCCTACAAACAGATTGCTTGGCCAAAACTGTGGTAAAGGGTAGAAAGAACACGATTATTCTTCCTGTCAGAATGGGACCACCAAACAAGAAGTGTTTTGTGTGCTCTTCAAATTCTGTTACAGTGTTTGTTAATTGTGACAAGATGAGCTTGGAAAGATTTGTTGAAGACGTTTTAAAAAACAAATTAGCACTCAAGGAGCCCTCTGTGCTGTCAAATGATGATCTTATCTATGAGTGTGGAGAAGAATTAGAGCAAGATCAAATAGAATTGATACAAAAACGTCAAAAGGAACTGTTGAAAGACACTGGAATTGTGGACGGTTCGGAACTCATTGTTGAAGATTTCTCTCAAGATATTAGTTGGAAAGTGATTGTGAGGCACATGCCAGATATTGAGGTTGAAGAGTTTTATGTGGAGGGAGATGAACCACCAAAGCCAGCAACTGAGGAAACAGCAACCCGTATTCCATCATCACGTGTTACTGATGAGAGCAGTGGTGATGTCATGACCCTGACAGATGATGATGATGGCTGTGTGTGCATTACAGATCAGCAAGAAGAACGCAAACGATTGAATGAGAGAAGAAATGAGCTTAAGAGAAAAAGAGCCGAAACTGAGAACAACCTCTCAGAAGATACTAATCCTCTCAAAGAGAAGAAACAGGAAGACGAGGTCATTCTCTTGGATGATTAACTCATTATTTGCAGTCTCTTGGGACGACACACATTTAAAAAAAAAAATTCTCATGCTTGAATGTTTGAACCACTAGGCTCGCCTTAAAACCATTCAAAGAAAACACACTCTCTTGCTACATCAGCAACATCAGCACCAACAACAATAACAACGAATTTGCAAATTAATAACAACGCTTAATACACGAACACGTGTGTTCCTTAATAATATTATGCTTGAATAACGAAAGTCGTTAGAATGACTGACCGTACTATTGGTTCTCCTCCCCGCACCAACATGGATCACCAAACAACAACCACTACCTCCTCCCTTTACTCATGTACCACAACCACTCCTTCCGTTCACTTTGCGGAAACAACTACTACGACTTTAGTTCCTGCTCATCCTTTCGATGCCGATGATGATGAGGAACCTCCTCTTCCTTCAGATGATACTGTTTCTGTGAGATCGAGAGTAACCAGTAAGGATCGAAACCCTCAGCGCTTCTCACCACGACCGCTTTCATTAGCTGGTGAAATTGTTTCACCCTTTTCTCAAGCTCTTTACTCTGGTACTTATGAACACTTGGGAGAGTTAACCGACAACTCTCTTTCCAAGATAGAGAAGAGATCAAAGCATTTGAGTTGTTCTTCGGTGATGGAATTTTCAGATCTGTTGAAGCAGGCTGGAGTGAATTTGGAAGATTTGCAAGATGAAGATTGGGACGATGACAGTAATGAAGAAGATAATGACACGGTTGGGACAGACAACACTGTTCATAATGAAACTGCACAACAATATTTCCTTAATACCATCGCCAACAATGCAAACTTTGTGGAAGAGTACGATAGCGATCCGGAAACCTTCACGGCCACCAGAGATTCGATGAAAGTTGAGGTGGATGAACATGACTTAAAAACTCGGAGAAATCCTTCACAAACATTTACACCTCCTCCCCTCAATAATCGAAAGAGCATGAGTCACTTATTTAAGTTTTCAAGCAGTGAAACAAAAGAAACTGATGGAATGAATCTCTCTAGGTCGGCCATGTGTGATTTTCCTGTTGGAATGGGCATTGAGGTACAATCTCCTCCCTCTTCCTCACCACAGCAAGATTCCCCGTCTCCCACGTCCAGTAATACTTCGCCCACTATGTTATCTGTTCCAACCACACCTCAAGCAAGAAGAAGTTCTGTAAAGCGAAAAAAGAGCATTCGTTCGAATGATTTTATGAAAGGTGGAAGATATATGTCCAAAGATTTTTTCTCTACTCTTTTCAAAAAAGGAGAAATTAAGGAATTTGGAGTAGATTTATTAACAGTCATGTCCCGTAAAAGCGAAATGGGCCACGAAATACCAGCACTCATAGAAGAAATGATGGTTGTGATATCTGAAAGACTTTCAGTAGAAGGATTATTTAGAATTGGTGGAAATGTGAAGGACATGGAAATACTGGTAAAGAAAATCGATTCAGGAAAGGTTGTGGAGTTAAGATCTCTTAATATTCATGTCATTACTGGACTCACAAAAAAATATATTCGGCAAGCCAAATTAATTCCTCCTCAGTCTTATCATATTTTCAAGAGAATAGCACAACTTGACAATGAAGAAGAAATAATTAAGGAGCTGGCGAACGTATTTCAAGATGTATCTATCATACCTTATTATAATTGTTTGTTATTGAATAGGTATGTAACAACGTGAGAAGATGATAGCGATCTCACGACACCTTTTTCAATATTCAGATTGTTACATTTATTGTATCATATCCATTGCAAGAGCAATGAAAATCAAATGACGGCTAGCAACTTGGCAATAATTTTTGCTCCTAATTTATTTCAGGAGGACCCTAATGCAAGTACAGCCACAATTAGCTCCTCTCTCGTTCTTCAAACAAAGGGAACAAAACTCATCACGATCATGATCGAAAAATATCAAGAAGTGTTTAGGGAACTGTTCGAGAAAATTAAGGCTAATAAGGACTTTATTCCTCTCGCTGTAAAAGAGTCAATCTCAAAGAATGAATCAAAACATTCAACGACATCCTCTAATAACACCAACAGTGTAGACAACAGTGGTTTTATTATCTTGAAAGGATTCTTGTCAAAGAAAACCAAGGTTAAATCATGGAAAAGAAGATTTATTGTTTTAACCAAGACACATTTGATGGTGTTAGAAGATGAAGACACTTCAAAAAAGGCTTTAGACTTTTTGGATTTATCAAAATCATACATCGAGAATAATTATGAGAAGAAAGATCACACCTTTAAAATATGTTTGAAAACCGACCCGCAATCTTCTCACCTTGAAGAAGCAAAGGAAATAATTCTTAAAGCAGAAAATGAAACTGAAAAAAACCAATGGTTCAACTCAATTCAAGAACGGATAGATGCACTTCAAACTAACCAGGCTGTAATCTCAATTCATTGATAGTAGTATCATCCTCCTTCTTGAATAAATGATGGGGCATGAGCTTGGGGTGGAATCATTTAAAATTAAGCCCAAAAAAAGACCGAAAAAAAATAACTCCGCAATCCACAAAATGAAATCTGTCATGCATTCTGTGTTGAAATCATCAAACTGCAAGCAACAACGGTTTTTTGCAAATTACTCAGCAATGATGATGTTGGGTAACCATAATCAACGATTTTCCCAAAGAGCTTCGTTTTCAACCCGTATGGGCCAACAACATGAAATTAAGAAGTTGAGTAGTGAGGATGTTATGAAATTAGAGAACGATTATTCAGCACACAAGTATGTACATGTTCATCAAACTTTCATCATTTTAACAATCATGATTATTATTGTTGTTGTTATCTTGATTCCGATGACCCAATCAAAATTTCATCATCATCATCGCACTATATGTACAACATTGTCTTAAATCAGTTATCATCCATTGAAGGTAGTCTTTGAACGTGCTCAAGGAGTGGTTGTCTATGATCCAGAAGGACGTAAATATTATGATTTTCTCTCTGCTTATAGTGCAGTCAATCAAGGACATTGCCATCCTAAAATTCTCGAGACATTGAAATCACAGGCAGAAAAGGTAACACTCTCATCTCGTGCCTTTTATAACAATGTGTTTGGCCAATGGGCTCAATACGTTACTAAATTATTTGGCTACGAAAAAGTGTTGCCAATGAACACCGGAGCTGAAGCAGTTGAAACTGCATTGAAAGCAGCCAGAAAGTGGGGCTATGAGGTCAAAGGCATTCCAGATAATGAAGCAATTATTATTGCTTGCTCTGGTAATTTCCATGGAAGAACTATTGGTGTCATTAGTTTTAGTGATAGCGATGAAACAAGAGATGGATTCGGACCATTCTTACCAGGTGTTTTAACTGCAAAATATGATGACGTGAATTCTTTGAGAGAGCTTTTGGAAAAGTTTGGAAAGAATGTTGCTGGTTTCTTATTGGAGCCAATTCAAGGAGAGGCTGGAGTGAGGGTTCCAAGTGAAAAATATCTAAGCGAAGTTTACAAGCTTTGTAAGCAACATAATGTTTTGATGATTTGTGATGAAATTCAAACAGGTTTAGGAAGAACTGGTAAAATGCTTTGTTACGAGCACTCATTGGATAAATCTAAGGGAGAAAAACCAGACATTTTGATTTTGGGAAAGGCATTGTCAGGAGGAGTATTCCCAGTTTCATGCATTCTGGCTGACAAGAGAGTGATGGATGTTTTTGAACCAGGCACACATGGAAGTACTTATGGTGGAAATCCACTTGGATGTGCTGTGTCAATGACTGCTCTCGAAGTTTTGCAAAATGAGAACATGATTGAGAACGCAGCTAGACTTGGTGAAATTTTCAGACAAGAATGCAGAGAGCTTGTTCATGAGGGAGGAATTGTTGATGAAGTCAGAGGAAAGGGTCTTCTCAATGCTTTTGTGATGAATCACAGTCGAATGCATGGCAAGAATTCGTATGATTTATGTACCAGCTTGAAAGAAAATGGACTTTTAGCAAAACAAACTCATGACAACATTATTCGATTTGCTCCTCCACTGGTGATTACTGAAGAGCAATTGAGAGAATGTATTGCAATTATTAAGAAAGTAGTGAGATCATTCGAGAAACCACCACAATCAAAGCAACAATAAAGAAGGGACTCTCGAATTTAATACAGAAATTAAACAAGAACTCACGTGATTGTTGAAGAAAAGTTGTACCTGAGAGAAAAGTTGCTCGTCCACTCACCACTTGGTGCTAGCACCGATGATTTATCAAAGCTCATCTCTGGAGTCGATTTTATTGTGGATTCAGGTTTGAAACCATTTTCAAACAAGAGATTCACACCATTTAGCACTGATACTGTTCAATTTAAGGACGATTATTTCTTCTTTTCAAGAATTAATCTTTCCTATCTGCTCTTGAAGACAATATAATTATTGAGAATATTAAAATGTCCTTGTAGAGATTTTAATCGATGATAAAGTCGCTCATATTTGTCTCAACAACAACAACGATGTGGTCTTTGACAAGAAAGCTGCTGACAGTAAATATCAAGATCCTTTGCAATATCACCTCACTCAGAAGATTGAATGGAAAGACATTTCGGCAACTGTTCAGTAAGGATTCAAGAGTTTCGAAGAAATGGACATCTTGGAACAATATACTTCCTATTTTGGTGAATTTGTGGAAATGTTTCATGAAAAATTGGCAATCTTGATATTAAGGTGGCAAACAAGATGCATTTTCATGGATTGTCTCGTGATTTGCTGGTCAAGTAAAATCTTTCGTTCATACTTTACTTGTCAATCTTTTCGTTTTTAATGTTTGGCATGATGGAACCTGATCACTTTAACTACAAAGCCAATAAATCCTGAAACGAACATAAATTTAGAGGATTACAGCCTCCATTGTGTGGCCAATGTTTATTGTTTCTTGACAGCGAATGTTATTTCTTTTCATTAAGGGAAGACATGAAAGTATTAACAAAATTTTGAAGTGAATTCCAATCTTTCTTCTCTTACCAATAACAATGGGTTTTCCTCTCTTAGCTTATCATTTTCCTTTCTTAACGTGTTCATTTCATAGTACATCCTATCGTTTTGTTTTTTCACAATTTCCACGAGGAGCTGTATTGATTCATCTTCTGAAAATCTTTGATGCAATGGGTGATGTGCAAAGAAAAGGTTCTTTTTAACAGTTTCAAGGGATATTGAGAAAGGAGGTCCATTTTCATCCTCAGAGTCAGTTGAATGTTGAAGAATATCCAATCCACTATTGATTGGTTTGGTTTGTTCTATTTCTCCACTTAACTTTTCCCAAATTTGGAAATCAAGAAGTCTCCTCTTTTTGCTAAAATTCGAATCATCAAATCGATGAATTCAATCCTTCTCATGATAGGGGCGTTTGGAAAGTGCATCTTTTAAGAGAGACTCAACAACGACTATTAGGAATTACAAAAAAAATGTCAACTCTCTCGATCACGACTCACACCATCGCTCCACCCACACTCGGGAATGCCTTTCTCGAAGACACTGCCCTTCAGGAAATTCTTGATAAACACATCTTTTCAAGCCATGTTCTTCCTTCTCTTTCGGAATCCACCAAAGATCAAATCAGAAAAGATTTGACAAATTTCGGAGAACAAGTCACTTCCACCATTTGGAAAATATCTGATTTGGCAGAAAGACATCAACCACAATTATTTCAATATGATGCTTGGCAAAATCGAATTGATCATATTGAATTACATCCTGCTTGGAAAAAATTGAATGAAATTAGTGCTCGGGAAGGAATTGTTGCATTGGGCTATGAACGAGAGGATTTAGGAGAACATGGATTGCATCGATTATATCAATTTGCCAAGTTGTATTTATTTGATCCGAGTTCAAGTGTTTTTACATGTCCTCTTGCAATGGGTGATGCTGCTGCTCGATTGATGGAACACATGTTGAAGACATTGCCACCTGCAAAGACACAAGCGGAATCGGAACGATTGAAATTATTTCAAGAATGTAAAAATCATTTGACTTCAAGAGATCCAAAGATGTTTTGGACCAGTGGACAATGGATGACTGGTAAGTGTTTGTTGAGAGTGTTAATGATGATCATGAAATCTCTTTCATTTGATTTACCATTGTTACATTATATTTTCAATTAACTGCCAACTGTCACTTGTTATGAATAGAAAAAAAGGGTGGAAGTGACGTGTCAGGAACTGAAACTGTTGCCACGCATGTCAAAGATTTTGATTACATTTTAGATGGTTTCAAATGGTTCACAAGCGCCACCGATTCACAAATGACTCTCGCTTTAGCCAAAATTAAATGTGAAAAAACAGGAAAACTCGATGATCAAGTGTCACTTTTTCTCGTCAAGATGAGAGATGAAAAGACACAAAAATTGAATGGTCTTGTCATTCACAAGTTGAAAAATAAGCTTGGAACAAAAGCATTGCCAACTGCTGAAATAGAAATTAAAGGAGCAAAAGCAACACTTGTCAGCCCAAGAGGAGAAGGAGTTAAATACATCTCCATCATGATGAACACAACTCGTATTTACAATGCAACTTGTTCTGTTGCTAAAATGAGAAGAATTATTAGCATTGTTCAAGACTTTTCTGCCAATAGAACCGTCAATAGAGGTCAACTCTTGTCACACAACTCACTTCATTTAAGACACTTGTCAAAGATGGTCACTGAGACGACTGGATGCTTACACTTTGTGATGGATGTTGTGAGAATGATGGGTCGTGAAGAAAGTGGAATTGCAACAGCAGCTGAATCTCATCTATTGCGTCTCTTCACACCAATCATCAAATTATACACTGGAAAGAAAGCTATTCAAGTTGTGAGTGAAGGTTTAGAAATGATTGGTGGAATGGGATACATTGAAGACACAGGAATTCCAAGATTATTACGAGATGCTCAAGTTCTTGCATTGTGGGAAGGAACCACAAACATTCTTTCATTGGACGTTCTTAGAGTTTTGTTGCATCCAAAAACAGGACAAGAAGCATTCAAAGCATTTTCTGATCATATCCATTCAGTGGTCAATTCACCAACCTCTTCCAATGTTTCACAAGCTGCTAAAACCATTTCACATGCGCTCTCAGAAATTCAACACTATTTGAAAACCAATCATTCGAATCAATCAGTCCTGACCACATTTGCAAGAGAATTGGCCTTTTCTATTGCTCATGTTCAAATTTCTGCACTCTTGTTGGAACATTGCATTGTCAAGAATTCACACAAAAACGTTCAAATTCTTAAATTATTTGTTGAGGAACATTCAACATTGGTCATTCTTCCAAGTCAAGAGAAGATTGAGCAAATTAAGCAAATTCAAGCTGTAGATTATTTAATTGCAAATGAAAGTGATGGATACAAGACACCAACAGAGAAGAGAAGTCGATTGTAAACATAAACAGAGAACTGGCATCCTAAAAGTCTTTTCTCATAAGAACGTTCAACTTGTTCACATGTGATTTTTGATATCAACAACAAATTCAATCATTATTATTGAATCATTCAGACAAAGTTGATGGATCAACTTCACCAATACAACAACAAATTCAACGGATTTGTGAACATGAATCATGTTCCTTGTTCACACCAATCTTTCAAAAACTTCCGCTTATCAAAGTGCTTGAATCTGATTGGCTACTGCACCACCTATCTTTCAAACTCCTCAAACATCACAATAAATTACTTGCATGAACCACAACTATTCCCACTTCATGAGCACTATAAATACAAACCACAGACTGCATTGCCACCTCCAAACACAACAACAAAAACAAATTCAAATCGAGCTTGAACCCACACTTATTAGACTCCCTTCTATCACCAATAACAAATGATGCTTCAAACCCATGTGGATGATTCCATTCTTCAAGCTTTCACTAGCATGAAGATGGGAAAGGGTTCCTACAAGGACCACAAGATGCTTGTATTGGCCATGAATGAAAACGCTCTTCATATTGATGAAGAACTTTCCAACGCTTCATCTTTGGAGGCTTTGGCTGAACAACTTCCTATGGATCATACTCGATATATTTGCTATCACTTGCATTTTGAGAAACCTGCTTCTTCCTCACTCCCAGATACTGCCTCAGAAGGACTGAGAAGTAAGATCATCTTTATTGTTTGGTGTCCTTCGAAGGTATCTGTAAAGGAAAAGTTTCAAGTGGCTGCCACTAGTAAGACTGTTAAGGATAAATTGAATGGAATCTTTGTGACTCATCATGCCTCTTCAAAGAGTGATCTTGAGGAGGGACCAATGATTGAGAGATGTTTGGCTATTATGAAATAAGTCAACAACAAACTCAATATTTGGTTTTAAATATGTTCAGATATACTCTCTTGTAAATATTCAACAACAACAACATTAACACGTTACAATAAATATCACATTATTATGATAGAACGGTTGTAAATATTAATATCCAATGGAAAGTCGAGTTGTCTTTTCTTCAGATCAGCACTTTATAGGTCAGTTACCAAATCAATTTTCTCTTCCAATCAGATTCTTCCTTTTCTCTTCAGACATCACCAAAGCAGCTGAAGAGTCCTTCCTCATGAATCCAACAACACCCTCAGCAACCACACCCTTCAACCATCACAACTCTTGAGGAATCGGATCGATCACTAAAGAAAAACCGTCTGACACACGTCCAACATCATCGTCATGTGTGCCATGTATTATCCGTCCTCATCATTACAGATGAGCAAGAAGGAGGTAGTCGATCATTCACAACAAAACTCACCATGGAAACGGTTTCGTCCCTTGTTACTGGCACTCCCTCATGAAAATAATATTGGAGAGAAGCAGCAGCAACAACAACAACAGCTTGTCCGAAACCAATGGCTGGAACGACATTGGTTATTCTCGGGATGTTTGAAAGAACGCCTTGTACTTGTTCCTCTCAGTACTAATAATAATGAACCATCATTACTTCATTACGAAATGATGGATTTAAATAGTTTTAATAATACTGATCACAAGTCAGCAGAGAAACCACTTGGATCATGGGTCGTCTTTCAGTTGAGAATTGAAGGCATGAGATGTGGTAGTTGTTCCGGATTGGTGACTCGCTTGATACAGGACTATCTCTCGGAACGATTTGGACCACAACAGCAACAACTCACCGACCATAATAATATGAAACCCAGTAATAACAATATCAACAACCGATCCTTCTCTCATCATGTTGATCTTGAAAAGAAGAGACTTGTCTGTGTGGTAAATGACAAGTCCCTTCTTCTCATCAAAAAGGATCATCAAAGCCTTTCCGAGCTCTATGATGATGAGCTTGAGAATATTCGGACACATATCCAACAACACACCAGTTTTATTCCTTTTGAAATTCGAGCCTTTGTGAATCACAATCATGGCTTATCTTCGCTAGGAATGAACGAAACATCAACCACTGAAATTTCTCAATTATTATCCAAATCCGTGCCGTTATTTGCCGATGATGACTCATGCCTCACGATGGAAGACCTTTTAGTGACTCCACTACTCCATGAATCCTCCTCACAATCATCTTCCCTCCATTCTCCTTCAATTTTTCTGCTTTTATGCAACAAAAAGAACCGTCCTACTATTTCCACTTCTTCTACTTCGGACCAACAACATCAACCGAATGACAAAGAAGCAGATCTTGAAATTTGTTCCTTACTCGAACAACACATAACACCATCAGCTCTTCAAAGCCTTTCAAAAAATAGTACAAACATCAACAAACAACAACACTTGTCGGGATTATCAACCACAAACTCCACATCGACCATGCCTGCTTATCCGACATCTTCTCCTCCAGAAGAAGAAGAGCAAGAAGAAATTGATTTGGATCTTCAGGAAGATGAGGATATAACGAACATATCTTCAAGGTTATTATTGAATGAAAACGACTCATCGGAAGATGATGGGAATGATCATTCTGAAAAGCCTTCATTTTGGACATCATTGAAGGTACTGCTTGGTATTGGCTATGAATCCTCCTCATCATCCGTGAGAAAGAAAATCTCTGATTTTGATGAGGAATATGAAATGGAATCCATTTCCATGAATGGAGAAAAAACAATTGAACTCGATGTAACAGGAATGCATTGTTCTTCGTGTGTTGGAAAAGTAGAAAACTCACTGAAAAACACAAAAGGAGTTTTGAATGCATCAGTTTCATTAATGACAAATTCCGCAAGTGTCACCTATAACACTTCGGAAATTACCATTCAACAAATTGTGGAAACAATTGAATCAGTTGGTTTTCAGGCCTCTTTGAAACAACAATCAAAGCAAAAGCAACATCATCATGTAGAAAAAGAGAGTGCAGAAAAAGCACAACAAACCATCAATGCTTGGAAAATCCGATTTATCATCTCTTTACTATTTACTATTCCTGTAGTTATACTTACTATTTCAAACAAACGAAATTATTCAGGCTACGAATTGTACAAAGTGAGATATAATTATTCGCCCAAAGATAAGCTTAATTATTTACTTGTAAATTATGGATGTATGATTTTAACTGCCATAGTTCACTTTGTGACAGGATGGCATTATCATGTACAGGCTGTGAAAGTACTTCGAAATTTTTATGCAGACATGAATGTTCTAATTTCACTCAGCACAAATGCTGCATTCATGTATTCTGTTGCTTTGCTAATTACCACAACCTTAGAGATGTATGGAATTATTGGCCAAGCAGTCTCAAAATTCCCTTCTTATTTATTTGAAACTTGTGTCATGGTGTTAATGTTCCAAAACTTGGGAAAATATCTCGAGTCTATTGCCAAGAAAAAGACCACAGAATCATTATCAGCTCTCTCACAGTTACAACCTGCAAAAGCAAATTTAATTGCTGATAAAGTTCAGGAAGAAAACTTGACATTCAGTACCCGCACAAGAGAAGTATTTGTAGAGGAAATATCCGTTGGAGATTATGTCATGGTAAAATGTGGTCATACCATACCATGTGACGGAATTATTGTATTAGGACAATGTTTTGTTAATGAGAGCATGTTGACAGGAGAATCCAAAAGAATTTTCAAGAAGAAGGGCTCGAAGGTATTTGGAGGCACTGTCAATGAACAATTTTCTTCTGGAAATGAAGCTGCGTCTGGTGGAGTCATTATTGTGAAAGTCATCAAGACCGGTCAAGAGAGTGTATTGGGGCAAATCATTACATTGGTTCAACAAGCTCAACATAACAAGGCTCCAATTCAGCAATTTGCTGATTCTATTTCACGAGTGTTTGTTCCTGCAGTCATTGCTTTATCTCTAATTACATTTGGAATTTGGTATTTTTCGTCAACTTTAGGATTTATTAATAATGGAACCAACAGATTAGATTCGGTGCTATTCGCTTTGATCTTCTCCATGTCGGTTCTTTCAATCGCGTGTCCTTGTGCCCTAGGAATAGCAACACCCAGTGCAATCATGGTAGCAACAGGAATTGGTGCTTCAAATGGTATCTTGATTTTAGGTGGACTTCCTCTCGAGATTGCACACAAAGTAGACTGCATTTGTTTTGACAAAACTGGAACTATTACCAATGGAAAAGCTTCTGTGATTGATTATGGATTTTTCCATGAGGATGCTTCAAAAGTGGGCATTGATGAGCAAGACTTTTTTGAAATGATCGTTGGAGCTGAAAGAGCCAGCGAACATCCTTTGGCTGAAGCAATGGTTCAATATTTTTCACCAAAGATTGAAAACATGTTTGACCATATGGACACCTCTTTGAACATTGTTGGAGGAAAGGGCTTGAAATATGTTTTCACAAACAAGAGAGACAACAAACAACAAACAGTTTTGATTGGAAAAGCCTCATTCTTGAGTCAAGAAGGCGTCATTGTGGATAATCCAAAAGATGCAAAATTTGCAAATACGAAAAAGCTTTTGAAACAAGGATTCACGGTGGTATTTTGCGCTGTCAATAATGTTTTAATTGGATACATTGCACTCTATGATGAGTTGAAACCTGAAGCTACTGAAGTTATTAGAACATTAACAGAAGAGTTTAACATCAAATGCGTGATTATGAGCGGTGACAACAAGCAAGCTGTACAACAATGTGTCTCTCGTTTGGGCTCTGACAAGTTAGAGTATCTGTACGACAAGACCCCTTCTGAAAAGTGCCAATATATTGAATTACTTAAAAAACAAGGATATACTGTTGCGATGCTTGGTGATGGCATCAACGACTCACCTGCGTTATCAGCAGCAGATATTGGTATTGCGATTGGAGATGGTACAGACATTGCGATTAAGAGTTCAGATATTATTTTGCTTAATTCTGATTTGAGAGATGTCGTGACTACCATTGAGCTTTCACACAAAACATTTTCCAGAATTCGATTGAATCACTTTCTTGCTCTTGGTTACAATATGATTATGATTCCATTGGCATGTGGCGTGTTGTGGCCATTTTATGGAATTGTTTTACCCCCTTATTTATCATCCATGCTCATGATGCTCTCAAGCTTGAGCGTTCTCATTAGCAGCTTGTCATTGCGGATGACTTTCAAAGCTCGAAAGAACTCGAGTGAAAAAGTTCAATAAAAAATCGAATCGAAAAGTTTACTAAGTAAAATTACTCTGAGTAATAATACAATCAATGAACGCTCTTTCTTTGTTCTGCGCTCAAAAATTGTTTAAAGTCAAAACTGAGAATCTCTGCAAGTTGTTCCTTCATGTTGTTATGCATGACACATAAGTGATCCACATGTGCCTTAGTTTGAGCACTTCCAAACTTTCGATACATCTCTAAACCTCTCTCCAGAACTTGCAACTGATCTCCAAGTGCTTTCTGCAATCTCTTGACATTTGGCAGCTGATCTGGATTTTCTTTAATCCAATCTTCTACAAAGAATGCACTAATATATTTGTTAATACCACCATGTACAGCAGCGTCAATGGTACCATTCAAAGACATGGATAATTGCTTGGTATCAGGTTTAGTATCCACCATGTGATTCAACACAAGTTCATTCAAATCTAAATTCTTATCTTCAATATTTTTGATGGCATTTTCAATTGGATTCAAAACAATTTGTTTTCGAGAAATGATTGGTTTTCTTCTCACCACTGTTGGGAATGAGTCACCTGTCATGACAATTTCCACATTCAACTCCTTGTCATGATGAACATCGTCGTGGTGTTGTGGCATTGGCTTGATGAAACTTCTTCTCAATTGATCATTCACAATTTCCTTATTACTATCAATGATAAAGAATGTAAATTCTGTATATAAATCTCTAATTTCATTCATCTTCTTATCATCAGGATGACCTCTATAGGTTTTTCCTAATTTGAAAATTCGAACGTCATTGAACGATTCATATGATGTGATATTCTTTGAAACATTCATTTCACGTGCCACACTTGTGCATTTCGTTTCAACTTCCTTATAGGACGAAGGATATACTGTAATAATTCGAATATATTGTCCTTCTGCTTGTTTCTTCTCTTCTGGTGCATCTTCGAGTGCCTTAATCAATTCAGCATTAGGAAAACGTTTCGTAATTCGATCTGTGAAATCCACCAATCTCTCTGCTTCATTTCCTCTATAAATATATTCCTTATTTTGTAATCCATAAGGTTGAAAACCTTTTCCATAATATCCCACAAAGAAATAGGAAGCAAAGAATCGTTTTTGTTCGAAAATTTTCTGAAACCATTCTCCTTGTGAACGCAAGAGATCTGCCAATTTCTTATATTCAAAAGTTTTGGTCTCATAAATAGGAGAGAGCTCACGAGAGAGTTTAATGGCACGTTCCCAATCTTTTCCTGCATCAAAATATTTCATGGCTTGTAAATAGAGTTTTTCCTTTCTTCTAAATTCAAATTCTTCTGGATATTCTGCAGAGAGAGCTGGTAAGAGTTTGTTTTGAAGTTGTGATGCAGAAGGTGACAATGTAGAATTCTGATTCACAAGGAATGATAATTTTTCAGCGTGTTTCAATAGAGCCATTCCTGCTTCGACAAAATTCGAATTATTTTCATGAATTTTGGCAAGCATGTGAATGTATTTGAAATAAATTTCTTCTTGTTGAGTGGATGCAACGTATTGCATGACACGGAGAAGAGCACTTGTTTTTTGATCTTCTTGATCATCGGTAAATCGTTTCACAGAAGCAACAAGTTCCATAAATCGTTTGGTTTGATTCATGAATTGTTTACCTTCTGTTTTGAGTAATTCATCCTTTTCAAAACGTTCATCAAGTACTTCGACAAAGAATTCTTTGAATTTGTCATCGACGAGTTTGTCATTGACAATAAATTCGTCAAAAACGACAGCAGTGAGACCTTGAGTGTGTTTTAAACTCGTTTCTGATTGGAATTCTAGTTTCAAAATGTTGTAATAAATATTAAGAGTTTGAACGTAAATTTCTTGTTTTGGAATGGATGCTGCCAATCTCAATACTCGATCAATTAAATCTGGAACAAAGTAGTATTGATGTTCTTGTGTCAAACTTTCGAAAATTTTTCTAAACAAGATCACACAATCCACTCTCAAATCACCATGTAAATTAAATTTGGTTTGTTTGGAGAGAGAGAATTTTTCAATCTGCAATCGAGGACACAATGCAAATCGATAATACAAATCAAAGAGTCGATTCCACAATTTTGGATCAAAACTTTTCACATGATGTTTCTGTAAGTATTCTGAAAAGATTTGAATGGTTCTCATCGAGGTGTGAAATGAAAATACGTTGAATGCAATCCAATATTCTGGAATGGGAGGATCATCAATCATGGATTCAATTAATTCGAAAATGTCAAGCACACGTTTGACGCGAACTTTGGAAGATGGTTCATCTTTGGTTGGTAGAACACGTTTTTTCAAGAGTCCTCCTTGAGTCTTGTCTTGTGTTAATTCATGAATTTCTTCACCTTTAAATTGTTGAATAAGGAGTTTTTCATCTTCTGAGAAATCTCTTTGGAAATATTCATTAATCATGTCAAAATCGGTGAGATATAAAATACAGAGAACAACAGAGAAGAGTTGGGCACGCGTTTGTTGAATTCTTTCATACTCTCGTTGTTCTTGGAATGATTCCAAATCATCACGTTTTCCAAATCTTGAAATTCGTTGTTCTGCTTCCCGACTCTCTCTTGTGAGTTCATTAAAGATGATTCGAATTGTTGGTAATTTTGAAAGGAATAAATAGATATCTTTTTTCACATCACCATAACCTTCTACTCTTTGAATGAGTGCTCTTTGAATCGTTGCTAATGCATCTGCTAAAATTCCAGAGCAAACACGTCGACTCAAAGAATTAGAAACCACGCTTTGCTTTTCTACTTGATTGAGAATCATTGGAAGAATAGTCGCTCTTGTTTCACGAGATTTCATTAACTCTGAAGAACAGCATTGTCTGACAAGTCCTAATTTACCTTCAACCGTTGCCAAACGACCAGTATTTGGAATGGTTTCAATAAAGTCCTTAATGAGCGCTGCAATCTCCTTCTTTTTAGAGGATGGAAATTCTTCAGTGACACGGAAAAAGAATGGAGACAACATTTTGAGAACAGTATCTTGAGCATCGAAAAGTTTTTGGGAGCTCGTGACAGAAATGGCCTTACTGATCTTTTCGAACACTTCTTTCACATTTTTGAAATATTCATCATTGGACATGCCACCCTTCAATTTTTCATTCTCATAATTTCTTCTATTTTTAGTAATAAAGAGCAAAACAAGTGGGAATCCAATCAGAGTTTCTTTGAGTAGAGTGACAGTCGATTTTTCTTGTACTCCTGTGTCTTGTTCAGCCTCTTTGATTTCATCCAAACTGTCTAAATTGGTGCTCAAGCATTCCAAAAAGCATTTGTGAATGGCTGGATCTGAATGTTCAAAGCAATCGTTAATGTAATCCTTGAACATGTCTAAATATATTTGATTCTCTGGTAATCTCAACTTGTTTGCTAGAGAGAGCACTGTGTTAAATACAGCTCTTGATGTTTCATCATCTTTCTTTCTTGATAAAATGTCAAATAATGTGTTACAAACAACTTTGCAATATGGAGCAACAGTTGACAATGGTAATTTGTCAAAGTTATCAAGAATTAATCGAGCTGGATATTGTTTAGTTTCCCAACGAATGAATGTGTCCAACGTTGGATCTTGAGACATGATTGTTGAGGATAATTTGACTCTCACCGCAATGTAGTCTTTCGTTGGAGTCAATTTAGAAGGAGAACCAACATAATCCATAATTGTCTTTTCCATATCTTTTACATATTTGTAAACTGGAAGATGAACCACACCAGTGTCATTTTCACCCTTTGTGACAATTCCAATATCATCCTTAATATTCATGAATGCAACACCAAATTTTTCTGTCAATTGTTTCTTCTTGGCAGTGCAGTTTGAAAGAATAATCACCAACACAGAATTGAGAATTTGATCTGGAGTCAAACTAATTTTCATCGTTTCATTCCATGTAGGATTTGGAACGTGATATAAAATTGAACTATGATAATGTGTGAATGGTGTCTTATAGAGACAAGTATATCTGTCAATACATGGTAAACTTTGTTTCACAGAGTTCGAATAAATCTTTGCTAATAACTTGATGTTACGTGTTTCTGTGAATTTACCTCTCATCATGGTGATATATAAATCATTTCTCTCTTCTTTAGGATGGAAAGGAATGGTTAAATCAAAACATTTGGTGAGAGCCGCTTGTGTGGTTGGACAGAGTGTTTCCTTGTTTTCTTCCAACACTTTGGAAAGTGTTTTGTTAAATAATTTTAGTGAAATACCAACACCAATGGCCTTATCTTGTGGAATTCTTTCCAAAGGACCACCTCCATCAATAATAATGTCAGGCAACTTGGCAAATAATTCTTCCTTAGGTGTGGTGTACAAAATAAGAGTACCAGGTTGAAACTCTTTTTCGTTCATTAAGTGTTCAGAAATGACTTCTGGAGTGATTGGCATTAGAGTTCCACAGAAAGGACGTCTATAACTTGTCTCTTCTTCGACATCATCCATGTTGGGATTCACTCCTTGTTGAAGGAAATTTTGCATGGTTGCTGTTGGTAATTGTTTCTTAGTGTTTGCTTTCAAGTCGAGAAGCATTTTACCTTTACGATAAATTTTCACAACAAGATACAATTCTTGAAGGTATTGAGACTCGGGAATGTCTGTGAAAAGAGCTTTGCAATTGGTGATTAAACGAATGTCACGAGGCATTCCCAAAGATGTCACAGTAAATGCATAATCCTCAGTGATGTATCTCTTTTCAGTGTAATTGTAAACAGAAAAGAATAATTCAGCTTCTTCTCCAAATGTGAACATACAAGCCTCGACATTGAGTAACAACTGAACATTTCCTCTTGGTAATTCATGTCTCATTCTCACACGTTGAAGAAGATCTGTGACAGGAAAATTTTCATCAATCTTTAGAATGAGTTCATTTTCCTTCTTTTTAAATTGTTCTTCTTGTTGTAAGACATTCTTGTTGGATGGATTTGATGAATGGTGTTGAGATCGAAGTTGCTTCATTTCCTCACGAATTTTACGATTTCTCTTGGAGAGATCCTCCTTTTCTTGTACTTCAGAATATTGATTGAAAAGATCGATCACAGCAGTATTGGATTCATTGGCACGTTGACCTTTTTGATGTCCATCATTCACACGAACAATCAAGTCCAAATTTAACTTTCTTGATCCTTCTTCAATCACTTTGATGACTCTTTGATTAATTTCTTCTTTCTGTTGTTCATCGGCATCTTTTTGAAAGTTATAATCTGTGATTTTCTTTCTCAATCCAACAAGAATAGCCATTTGACGCTTGACAGCATGATATTCTTCCATCAGATTTTCATTACGGAGTTTAATCAATTCACTGGACCATTCTCGAATGACTTGTAAAATTTCACGAGCGAGAGGACTCTCAGAAAATTCAACTGCTTGTTGAAAAGTTGGTAATTTTCTACTTTTCACATTTGAAGTGACTGTTGAAGTCTCGGAATCTATTATTTTGATAATGTTGATAAAAGTTTTGAACCCGAAAATGTTGTGTGTTGATAGATAGAAACATAAAGAATATGAGAATGTTGTGTGTTGATTGATAGATAGAAACACAAGTTCAATCATGTCATTCCATGAAATTCACATGTAGAAGAAAAATCATTGAAGAAATTCAAGTAATAGTGTGAATGGAGTATTTGAATCCACGTGTTATTAAGAACACCACACGCACAACATACCTAATTTGATAAAAGAACCAGGATAAAGTCCAACATGAATAGGTTGGTGATGAGCACCATGTGCTGAATTTGAATTTCCATATGGTTGTTGTAAAGCATTGACACTATTCTTTATAAACGAAGAAGCAGAGACATTTGAAGTTGTTGTTGGTATTGAATTTGCGCCACTTGAATTAGCCACCACGGAAGTAGTAGTAGTATTAGAGGATGTGGTGTTGGTGGTTGTGGTATTGGTGGTTGTGTTGGTTCCTCGAGGTGATACTTTTGGCGATGATGATGATGAAGATGAAGACTCGATCGATCCGTTGCTTCCTCCAAACTTTGAAGCTCTAATTTTCACAATGCTTCTCGGAGAGTTGTTGATTTCATTCGAAGAAGAAGACGACGATGAGTCCTTGACACTATTTGTTGATGTTGTTGTGGAGGTGGTTGAAGAGTTTTTCACAGAGGAGGAGAGATTTCCACCAGAAGAAGAAGAAGAATGACTGTCATGATGATGATCACATCTCATCACATCAACACCACCATTACTTGGAGTTGAATACTCCAATTCCACTAAATACCAACCATCTTTTTTGGCATGGCACCGAACACGATCTCCCTTGTTGAGTGTAATTTGGAAACGACCTTCAGCAGCACGAGAGAAGAGAACTGTGCCGAGAGTGTCATTGGGAAAACGAGTCCATGGAGTCATCTTCAAGTCAAAATACGCCTAACTTTTGAATTGATGGTGAATGTGGATGCGGTGAGAGGCTAATTTTTTTTTTGAAAGAGTGTGAATCCCTCAGATTTTTGAAATCGCTTGTCAGGTGTCAGCAAGTTTGAAGATTCGTGCAAACCAGGATGGTCGTAGTTTATTGCGATGCAAGTTGCGACGCAAGCTTTGTGAGATTTGAAATTCTTAATAAAAATGCTTGTGTTTACGCTACGTTTTATAACACTTTGTTATTAAGGTCTTTTTCTTTCTCCTTATTTTGTAAAATTTAAATAAATATGGCTCATTGTCAACCCTTGGAAATGGTCCATTGTGAAAGACAGGTATTCATTGTTTGTCATCCCCTCTTCACATGTTTTGAATCACCTCCTTGATACATGATTGGCCAAAAGAGACAAACCCCTAATGAGAACCAATCATAATCGTACCAAGAAGAATGGAATGTGAACACCAAAAGTGAAACCACTGAACACTGAGAGATTGCCAATCGTCCATTCCATCTAATCAAGCGTCAAGCTATAATTTCATACTTAAATTATTGAGGAAGAAAAGCGAAGCAATGTGTTCCTTAGAGAGAAGTAGAACATGATGAAAGCGTGAATAGGAAGAATTTTCATCAAATCAAAAAAAACATTACAACAACAACAACAACGATTAGACTCATTGGTGCAGATAGACAGCTAGATCTTTCTCTAGTGGTCGTCGTGTGGTGGAGCCGGGTGATTTGTTTGGAGAGATATCCTTTTTGAAGATTGTTATTGAGAGGAGAGAAGAAGGTGAGGCTCTACAGAGAAAAACACATCAAACAAACAATTCACCCTTTCCATTCGCTCCTATATCAGGAGAGAGGGTTACCAAGCAGCAAGCGTGAAAGGAAAAGCCTATAGACGAGGAGGACCATTATTCCCTTTCTTTCAATAGGAGTTGATGATGATTCAGAGCTCTGAATATTTTATGATTATTCAATGAGTACACGCATGCTTTGTAATCATCGAACGAGTACTTGTGTTCTCTTGATTGAAGAAGATGAGATCAAGCATGAACAAGACAATACTCGTACAAGAGTTCCCGACCACAACAATTCATGAATAAATATTATTGAGCCTTCTTCTTCAACAATTTTTGTTCAAAAATTAAAAATGAATCAACATCGACTCTTCTCATTATTTTCAAACGAGGGTCCAAGAGGTGCTGCTTCCTCATCATCACATAAAACACTCGGAGAGGGAGCATTGGAAGACGAGGATGAAAGACAGCCATTGGATCTAACTAGTGAAGAAAATATGCAAGATATAGATGATGATGAAGGAAAGGATGTTATGATAACACAGCACGACGATGAAGGATCGGATACTCTTCGTATTGATGATGGAGAGGACGATGAGAGGATTCAACTCGTGAATGGAGATGAAGAAGAAAATGTTAAGCCGATCGAATATGATGAAGATATTGGAAAAGCTTTTGAGATTTACGAGAAGAATTATAGGAGTCACGAAATCAAGAATAGCCATACAGCAATTGATGCCATGTTTTATGAAATCATGGAACAAAATTTTTATCCATCAGAAAATTCTCATATTATATTAAGTAAGCGATATGAGAAAATATGTGAAAGAAAGTAAGTGGTAAAATCAACAATTATTCCGAAATGATATACCCATAATTGTAGAGTACAAGAGCTGGAAGAAATTTACAAAAAGACATACTTCTTACCTGACGAACAACATTTCAAAGTGAAGGAAGAGTATTATACTCTGAAATTGGAAAAATATACTTGGGATTTGATTTATGCACTTTTTGAAGACGAAAAAAGAATAGTTCGGCAATATGAATTACCAGCTGATTATAAGGATTTTTTGTGGAGAAATAGTCACAAAGAAATTGTAAACAGAATGAAAATGAACCCGGAGTTTAGAAAACTATGTGTATGTACATGTCAAAATGTGCTGTCAATAATTATTAATGGAATATTTTTCACAAATACATCATCATTACATGGAATATTCGATAGATTATTGTGGAATGGCTCGAGAAAAATGCCAGAGAAAGGGTTGACATTGAAAATGAAGGAAATTGGATGTACACCTCAAGAAAGGACAAGCAAATTGATCCTGACACTGTCTACAAGCAAAACGCACTAGATGACGACGATTTGAGACAAGAACGGCTCATTGTCAAGAAAACATGGGCCCTGGTCAGATCGGGTCAAATGAAGGAGGCACAAATGTTTTGCCGCAAGCATGAACAATTTTGGAGAGCAGCAACAATTGCTGGTTCCGAACTTTACCATAATCCAAGATTATTATCGAAAGAAGGCAACATTGAGGGTGAAAACTCTGAATCTGTTGGCAACCAAAATCGTTTTGTTTACCTTAACACATTAATTTCCATGCTTAAGTCAGATGATTACCTAAGCAATGATGAAATCCATCACTACGAGAAAGCCATCTATGGAAGTATTTGTGGTGACTTGCCATCAACTTTAGCTGTTTGCAACGACTGGGAAGATTATTTGTGGGCCTATTGTAAGACAACTATGAATTACCTTATCAATAGGCAACTTGCCGAATATGTTCCAAGTGACTCGGAAGACAAGAAATATGTGGATGCGGTTCTAAGTTTTACTAACTCTAACAACAGGAGCTTCCATGAAATTCTTCAATCATTGCGAGTGTCCAACAACGAGAAGGTCAAAGAGGAAGCCGTTCATTATCATCATGTCGTTCAAGAGTACATTATTTGCAACCAAGTACCCGGCCTTATCAAGTATTTACTCGATTCCATAGTTCATCCTGCTGAAAAATCTATGAGCTACATTTCACACTTGTTGCGATTTAGCTCGCATTTTATTTTGACATTATCAATGGCTGGAGATGTAGAATTGAAAAACGATAGTGGAAAGGACGCAATTTTAGTCAAGTATATCCATTACTTGGTAAATACTAAGCAATATGAACATATAGCATTTTATACTAGATTTATTAGCGAGAAACACGAAACTGTGAACAACTACGACTATCGTTCTATCATTTTTGCAGAGGTCATTATCTCAATCGAGCAAGCAGAAAGAGAGAAAACCATCTCTAGAGATGATACTTTGAGAAGAATGTTAATTGCTTCAGCAAAGAAGAATGAACTCAATGTTTCTGAAATTGCAAGTATTGTAGCTGAAAAATCTCTTCAATCTGCAGAGAGTATCAACTCCATATCCCACATTAATTTATTAGATTCCCAATTTTTCCTTGACCCCAACAATAATCCATTTAATAAGCTCCGAGAAAAACAGACCACAGAACTAGACATTAAGAAGATTAACTCTATTGATTGGTTATGTATTGAAGATATTAGTCCATTCGAATGTCTTGCACAGAGCAACACTTTGCTGCGAGAATTCATTCAGGTAGGCAAGTTGGAAGCATTTGAAATGCTCTTGTCAAAGCTCCAAGAGGCAATTGATCCAAAACTTGAAAATCAATTCGACCTGCCAACCGAGAAGAAACAGCAACAAGCATTACAAGAATACAAAGATTGGAAGCTCTACAAGGAAACAATGTTGTCCTATGACAAATGGAGCAATCAATTAAGGCAAAAGCCTCAATTTAAAACCATGGAGAATGCCGTTTTCAAAAGCCAAGCTGATAAGATCAAATACGAAACAGAACTCAACACATTCACAAACACAACATTGAAAAAGTGGGCCCAAGAGAATGACATCTTGTTAAATCAAGCAGTGGAAAAACACTTTGAATTTTTGGATCATAGATTCCTTGATCAGGAACAAGTCAATGACAATCCACCACATCTAATTCATGAACTCAAACAACGGTGTATTCCTGATGTTGTGTTTTGTCTCTATCAATTACTCTCCTTCTCAGAAAAGTACGAAGATTGCATGCAACTCTCTGACAAGGTTGCCTCTGATTCACTATCACTCTTTGAATACTTTTCAAAGGAGCAATTAGTTGAATTCCTCAAGCTTATGGGTGTTTGTGAATTGAATGCCATTGTCCAAGAGCAACAACAGAACAATATCAACGATGGCCAATTGGAGTATTAAAATTGAGCAATCACTTTTCGTTATCCACATGCATCTTCACATCAAAAAATGTCTCAACCACCATTTCCTGTTCCTTCTTCATCATCATCACTATCGGATGATTCTTCCTCCTCGTCTACTCAATCGGAACCCACAATGACAACAACGCCATCCGAACATCAACACTCCCAACCCAATCACCACGTGGTACGATACTTCTTTTTTGATTTGGACGATTGTTTGTATCCAAAGAGTTCGGGAGTCAATATCCACGTTCGCAATCGTATTGCTCAATACCTCTCGGAACAGCTCGGAATTGAGAATGCCATGGAAAAGAGTGTTAATTTATATCTTCAACATGGAACCACGTTAAGAGGTTTAATAGCAGAAGGCTACAACGTAGATCCTATAACATTCTATCACTATGTCCATTCCGGATTTGACTTGGATGGAGTTCAACAACACGACGAAGAATTACATTCCATGATTGCAAAACTAAAACAAAACGTGGATAAAGTTGTCTTATTTACCAATTCGGACAAAAGACATGCAAAACGATTATTGAATCATTTAGGAATTTTAGAATTATTTGACCAAATTGTTTGTTATGAAGATTTAGAACTGTCTGTAAAGCCTCATCCTCATGCATATGAATTAGCTGCTGAAATTTCTGGATTACCGAGTGGCTCTCTTGAAAACCATACGCCAAGTTGGAAAGATATGATTGTGAATAGTCAATTAGAGATTTATTTTGCAGATGATAATTTGAAAAACGTGATGGCAGCTTTTGATATGGGCTGGAACGCGTGTTGGGTCTGTGAACAGGAGGGAGTTCAGCCACCACCCAATGAAGGAATTCCCTTTGTGCAAGATGTGAAACAATTACCAAAAGTATGGCCACATTTATTTCAATAACTTATTTCAAAGAATAATTCTGGAATAATATTGAGCCGTCATGCATGATTCTGTTCTCACTCAATTTGCTTTTTCCATGAATTCCACACAATCTCCCCAAACTCTTCATTAAATTTATTTATTTTTGCTTTTCAAAAACTGAAAGTGTGGGTTTGGAATGACAATTTTTTTTTTCATTCAAAAAATGAAACGAGTGTTTCTCTCTGCCTCGTTGTGCTTGTCCAAGCAAAAGGCTCGACCATCCTCTCTCCTGCTACCAACGAGCAGAATTATTTCATCATCATCATCATCTAATATGAATCATCATCCCATCGTCATGATGATTCAACAACAACAGCAAAATTTTTCATCGAGTCAAACCATGATGATGGCAGCAACATCTACCTCATCATCGGACAGCACTAATATTCCAGAGCCTCAACTTTTATATGAACGCTTCAGAAATGTAAAGAAGCCTCTCAAAAAGAAGGTCTCCTATGAACAGTTTGTTGAAACTGAAAACAAAAAAGTGGAGGACATTTCCTTGACGAATTTGAAGCTTCCTACACCACTCAAGAAGAAGAGAAGAGTTGGTAGAGGTGCTGGATCCGGTAGAGGAAAGTATTGCGGAAGAGGTAGAGGTGGTATTTACTCGCGTTCTGGTATTAATTTACCTGTTGGATTCGAAGGAGGACAAACACCCCTCTGGAGACGTATTCCAAAGCATGGTTTCCGTAATGGTAAATTCAAACTTGACTATCAAGAAGTGAACTTGGAGCAAATTCAATATCTCATTGATTCTGGACGCATTGACATTAGTGATGGAAAAACAATAACCATGAGAACATTGAAAGAGGCAGGTTTAATTAAGAATGTTAAATATCCTGGAATTAAATTGCTTTCGAAAGGAGTGGAGTTTTTCCGTTCAAAGATTGACATAGAAGTACCAAAAGCATCAAAACAAGCAATCAAAGCTATTGAGAATGCTGGAGGATCCATTCGCTGCATTTATTTCAACAAGAAGAGTCTTCATGCAATGTTGAATTTCGAGAGATACGTGAAAAAGAAGGGTCACTTACTCTCTGAAGAGGAGCTCAAGAATCCATATATTATTTATCACAAATATATGGGTTTGCCCCCACCAAAGCTTTTGAATTACTACATGAAGGAGGAAAACAGGGGATATTTGGCAGAATTTACAAAGGCTTCAAGCTTTGAATTTTATAACGATGAACAAAGACAATAATTCCTATTATTGATGTGAATTTAGTAAAGCGTATGACCATTATTAATGTGTTTGTTGATTACAAGATGCTCACAACTCAGACAAATCTCATAACCCCCACGCCAACAAAGCAGCTGTTGAAATTGCAAGTGACAATGGATAAAACCAAGGATTCTTGTGCTTTTCTCCCTTCATGTGCCAAAACCAAAAGGCACCAAAATGGAACAAACCATAAATCCAATTAACTCGAATGACCAAACGTTTCACCTCTTCACCCATTTCTGATTCTCGATTCTTCATTAACAGCACATGCCAACACAATGCAGAGATTGCTGCATCTCCAGAAGCAGCAACAGAGCACCAAAATTTAGATGTTGGGGTTACTTCCCCGTTGAAATGTTTCACAGTACCACCCGGTGTTAAAATATAGAGAGCAATGGAAGGAAGAGGAAGAAGGGCACCACTCCAAAAGAACATTGATTGAAGAAGAGAAGATGGTGACTTTGAATGGCAAACTGATCTTGACGACATTTTTTAAGAATTGGTGTCTTTACGGTAGACAACAAAAGCTCAAAGGAGCTGCTGGGCACACCGGCTGGAATATTCAAAATGACAACCCTTATTGACTTGGCCTTTATTGTGATTAGAAAGATAGAGGATAGATGTGAATTACCAACATTTGTTGGAGGGATTGGGAAAGGAAGGGAATTATTATATGACACGATGGCAATGTTGGTTCTATTCTTGGATATCGGAGTGCCGAGAATCAAATTCCATGAGTACAATTATTATTATGAATGGTTCTAAAACCTGTTTGAAATTGTAAAAAAGGCGCCTAAATGTTCTCGTCCCAATTTCCACTTGTTGTCATCATTGTCATCATTAATAATATATTATTAAAAATTGTTTAAATTATTGTTGTTGCTGTTGCGATGAGGGTGTAGTTTTCGCTTGTTGTTGCTGTTGTTCAACTCTCTTTACGAATTCTTGTTCTGGGGCGTGATGTCCAAAAGCCAAAGTAGAAACATCCTTGTGGGATGGATTGAAGAAGTGTCCAGGTGGATAATGTCTCTTCTCTGGGTTTCCGGACCAATTAGGTTGATGAGGACGTCTAACTCCAAAACCTTTTCTATTAGCTTCATCTTCCGTTGGAGGTTCATCTCTCAGTCTATGTATCCACATATGCCATTCAGCAGGAATGTCCGAAGCATCATAGACAAGATCTTTACGAGCAAGCTCTACCCAACGATTACGGTTCAATTCAGTTGGTTTTGTGGTTTCCCAATACTTGTTTCCGTATTTATCAACACCAACAAGAACTTTATCTCCCTTTTCCCACCATGCTTCTCTGAGTTTAAAAGCCTTCTTCAAAGTTTCCATCACTCCAAATTGTTTAAAATCGTTGAGAAGGGAAAGTTTTGATTGCCAAAATCCACGAAAATATTGCGACATGATGATAAAATATTTTTTTTATGATGATGAAAAGAAAATTTCTTATTAGGTTTGAACGTGGTGGACTTTGCCGCAAAAACGTTTGTGCATGAATGAATTTAATATTCAAACAAACTACACATCCTAGAATTTCACAACATTACAGATTGTTTAAAATATCTTCAAAGCTTTCCTCTAAGGTTGTTGGGAGGGTTCTTGGATGGCCCAATTCTGAGCTTGTTGGTAAAACATTATTAGTATTATTTGTCTGGGTTGTCTCAACAGATGATGAAGGAAAACCTCCAACAAGTGGGTTTGGTTGGGCTGATGATGTTGGATCAAATATGAGAGTGCCATCTCCTTCACGAACAAGAGAATATAGAGAGGTTAAATGCTCCTGCAGAAGGAAGCTCTTGTTGTCGGCACTTGTGGATTTTCCCTCCGTTCGCAATGTTTTTAATCTCTCGATTTCGCTAATGACGAGTTTTGATACCTCTGTTTCTCTTCTCTTTTTGATAGATTCTAGTTGATAAATAATCTGCGAGTATCTTTTGCGAACTCTTCCAAATTGTTTATCCAAATAGTTCATGGCCTTAAGATCTTTGTCAATCATTGCATAATAATCCACACCGAATTCATAATTGCTTCTCAGGCCGCTTTCAATTTCCTCAATGATACCTATGTGAACTTGGCATGCTGCTATAACGGATGACATATAGAGAGGAGACGCAAATCCAATAGATATCTCGTTGGAAAAAATCTCTGCAATTCTATTGGCTGCATCTTCGAGTACCTTTCCCTTATATCCACATTGTTGAAGTATGAGAACACGAGTACCGTTAATAAATGCGTCACAAATGGCTTTCGATATTTCTTCCTGTTCTGGCGTCAGTGTTTTTTGTCGATCGCTTTCATGTTGGGTGACGAGTTTTGTGATTAGGTCGAACAGCGTAAGATACAAATAGATTGTATCTTGATTAATTGATTGTGATGTAATTTGTAACAGCTCTGGAGGAACCTTTTTCAAGCCTGTTGTATACTTGTAGAAACCAACCAGTAAGTTGGCCACATCGTGCTGACATTGTTTAGAAATAGACTCTAAATCCAGTTCAGAAAAATCATCATAAACTGGTTTTTCTGTACCGGAACCAATTCCTGCCGCCATTTCTGCAATTGATTTTAAATATTTAAGATTTTGTTGACCTAATGAATATTTTTCTTTCAGTTGTGTGAAATAATAGTCCACAAAACTCAAATAAAAAATAGCGTCTCCATCATTTCCTTCTCCAGAACAATATATCGAAAGGTTACAGTATGTACAGGCAGTTAAAAAAGATCTCCATTGATCGAATACATGTGAAAGCATTGATCTAGTTTTTTCGTAAGCTCTTTCTGCTTCATCTTTAAACCCTCTTCTTTGACACATGAGCATATGAATACTATAAAGAAAGCAATTAGCTTCGTCGCTTCGCTTGTCAGAGAAAAATATGTGTTCTACAGATCTTTGGTCCATGAGAGGCATGGACGTCGACCTATAATAGTCATCAACCGTCAGTCTTTTCATTAACTGTTTGTTCAAGTCTCTGCTCATTCGGATCAATGCGATCAAACTTTCATTATTAAAGTCAACTTGAGGCATTTGTGAAAAGCCTGGAACATCAATTTCTGTTGTATTGAGTTGGGGTATCATTAGAGCTGTGGTAGCATTTGAAGATGAAGCGTGTGGTAATCTAGAAACTGTTGACATAGATGTAGCATTGTTGTTCTTATTCAACGGGTTTTCCAGCCAGTTGTTGACATGTGAGTCAGCATTATTGACAGAGGTCAGAAATTGAGAAGATGGATTTGTTGAGGCATCATTAATATGGAAAGTATGAGAGGTAAAGGATTGCATTCCCGAAGATGATGAAGATTCTGTTGTTGGTTTGACAATGTCAAATTTTGAATATCCTTCATGCTCTTCTTCTTCATGGGCTGCATTATTGTTACCTTTGTTTTTTGAGCTGGGTCGACCTCGTTTCTTTGGTTTTCGATACTGATTTGTCATTAATAACAATGGTAAGTTGGCAAAATTAAAATGACGCTGACAACATACCTGGCATATTAATCCGTGTTTGATGCAATATGTACAGGATGGTATTTTCTTATCTAATTATCATGCGAAAAAACACATGATCTTTAAATACCTCAACAATTATCATTCATAAACTTACCACACTTGATATGTTTTTCTCTGCAAGCAGTACAGGCAATATGAAAAGATGCTGAAGTTAGTGAAGAAAGATCGTTCTGATTTTTGAATGGTTCCTCGACGGTTGTGGTCATGCCAGTGGCTGTGGGAGAAAGCGGTCTTTCCATGTTATGATGACTCTGATTTCCACTCTCGATTGTTGTTGTTATACCCGTTGGTAATATGTTGTTGGTGACGGTGGAGCCGAAAATATCGGTAGCCTCTGATGGAGAGTATGAAAACGAAGGAAATGGTTGTTCTTCATTAGAAGGAAAAAGTAATTGGGAAAACGTGCCAACTGAAGAATGTGATTGTTGCGGACTTGGTGTGTTATTGTGGTGAGTAATGATCTTGTTTTTTGGTTGTTGTTCCATATACGGTTCCCAAATATATTCTACATTCTTTAACTTTCCGTTCGATGAAAACGATCCAACAGATGGTGAAGATGATTTCGAATCAGAGGTTGATGATGAAGAGTAAGGTTTATGATTTGTTGATGTACCTGTTTTGGATAATTCTTTGGGCATTTTGTTGTTATAAAATTTGCTATGATGATATTCTTATGTTAATTTCTATGATGATTATTTATACTAGGTCAATAATAATGATTGCTATTAATGTTAACAAGAGGTTTTCCGCACTCAAAAAGCGTTTGGCTTCTTCTTGTTGTTGATCGAATGCACCGATGTCGAAGAATTTGAGTTTTACAGTCGACGTTTGCTGTGACTGCGTTACGGTTGGTGGTTCAGCTGAGAAAGCCAAAGTCTTGTTATTCAGCACAAAAACAAAACCGTTGGTTGCCAATATTTTTTTTGAAGCTGGAAAGCAGCCTTTCGCTCAAGCCTTGCAAATACCGCTTACAGTAGGAAAGCGAAAAACACCCAAAAAAAAGTGAGTGTGGATCCTCTTGTTTGTTTTTAATTATTGTTCATGATTTGATCAATTAATTCATCAATCAATCTAATAATTGTTCTGCCCAGTGGCGGATACTAATGATGTGTAAGGGAGTGATCTTTTTAATTCAAAGGGTTGAGCAAGTCTTCAATTCGTATTTGAGTTCTTGGAATACGAGGAATTGTAGAGGAGGGAGAAACTGGAGGACTCGATGAAGATGCAGAAGAACAGATACTGAGGCTGCTTGTTTGAGAGGAGGTGCAAGATGATATCTCTTCCCTGCACTCTGAGGCATTTGTTGAATCTTCTTTGATCAACAATTGGCTGGGGAGATGAGGGCACTGGGAAGCACGATCCATTGCTTTAGGAGTTGCTTCCAAGAGCGCTGTGGATCTTGCTGTATCCTCTTTTCGTCTGTACTTTCTCTTTGGATTGTTGCTTAACTTCCAATGATAGAGAGGAACCTTACTTCCATACTTTACGTCCTCTTGTTGATATTCCATTTGGAAAACATTGGTTTCATTGATATCTGTTGACAATGTTTATCAAGGTGAATGTTAAAAAACAAAATTCAAACAAATATTCATTTAGAAATTCACATTCCTTATATAAACTTACTTGATTTCAAAGGTAGGACTGTGTTCAGCACTGCTCTTGATGGTTTTGCTTGAGTTGGTACTTGTTGTCCAACATTATGAAAAGAGACTTGAATAAAGTTGAAGGATGCATTCGAGTGAGTGCTGTTCATAGGTTGTGTGGGTGCCATTGATTTCAGTCTTGAAGAATTCTTTCGAGAGGTCTTGGGATGATTGTGTGAAGAACGAGGATTATTGGTGGAGCCCAAATGCAAATGACTCGAGTTGTGTCTGGTCATGGTAATTGAAAGTCAGAATGCGTCAGTGAGTGAATCAATGCGTGTGGTCGAGTGTTGTATTTTAAATATTGTCGAAATATTCATTCAAGAAAAAAGTCCAAAGCTCATGGTAATATTTAACCCCCACTCACATTCATATCTACTTCTCTTATAATACGTATGAAACTTAATTCGTTCAAAAGTTGTTTCCTTAATTGATACTTGCCATTAGACAAACTCGCTTTTTTCAACAAATTGGCGTCTTTTGGTAAAAAAAGCTGAAAAGGATCCAGGATTCAATTTAACAATTTTAGCAGATTGGAGTTATTTGACGTTATTATCCTGAAGTATAAGCCCATGTTGTGCATAGTATCACTTTTCGATAAACAATTGTTTGTTTCTTTTATAGGAAAGGATAAGCGCAAAGTCTCAACCCATTTAACAATTACACTTGGTCTGCGTGTTTCCTTATTGTCGTTTTTAACAAGACTCCGTAAAAGGAACGTCTCTTTTAAAATTTGTTTATTGCTTTGCAATTTGTTGAAAAAGGAAAGGTTCTCTTTAGACGTATTTTCGAACTAATACTTTAGGAAAGTATATTCTTAAAAGCTTGGTTTTTGTCCTTTTATCAACTCCAAGTAAGCGCGGAAGGGAAAAGAGATTTGGCTCGAAAGAGATGTTGTTCAATCCAATTAAAACACTTTCAGATAGGATGGGATCACCTTCAAATGGCTCTTGGGGAAGAATATTCATCACTTGTTAAAGCAACAGAACAAGACAGGAAATGGTTACACCTATACAACCATTACCTCCTGATCATGTTTAGATAGAATAGGCGGATTTAGAAGAATCTCAGAGCAGTATCTGGAATCCATCACGATGAGAAGCAATTCGGACGGAATACGAATAGCAGATTTATGATTCAAAAGTACTACATGCAGTGGACTCCAAGAGATCCTCAGAATCAAGAATTTCTCAATGCAATCTAATGGAATCTCGCTTCCTTGTTCTTTTCAATGAATTGATGGATCTAATAATTCATGAATGGTGAATACGCTGGTTCTTCTCCTTCTCTTTGGTAGGATCATCACATTGGAAGGAGAGTTCTTCAACGAGAGAGCTTCCTGAGAGGATTCTTTTCGTTTGGAAAGGGTTCCTTCTGGCACCTTCTCTGCTTCTTTTGAAGCCTTCTCGGATGTCCATTCACGTTTATATTGGGGTAGTTGATTGTGGGAATGTTCTCCTGCTTTTTGAGGAGAATCAGCATGAGAGATCTCTCCTGCTGTGGAATGTATTTGCTTTTTGAGAGTCCAATGAAACACTGGAACTTGTATTCGACGACGTCTGTATCTTTTCGAGGAAGTGTTATACGATGATGAGGGTTCTGCTTCGGAAGAGATCTTTGGGCCATGCATGGATGATAAGGAAGAAGTACATCCATGTCGACTTTGGTGACTCTTTGAAACAGTGGAAACGGTTGCATTTCTGTATTCGACCAAAGTCAAGTCTTGAGAAAGTGGTTGTTGAAAAGGATTTGCCAATAAACAAGTCGATGCATTCGATTCCTTCATAAAGGAGACTTGCACAAAGGCAAAGTCTTTTGGAGGAGTTAATGACAGATTCTTTAAAGATGTGTTGGTTTCTTGCTTGTTTTTGCAAGAATCAATTGGAAACGGCATGATGCTGGAAGATATGACCCTTTGTCAAGGGAGTAAGGCACGGAGAGTAGTTTTCAAAATCTTGAGAGAGTTTAAAGTCTTGGTGAAGATTGTGCAAGATCAGCTTTTATCGGAGAACCCAATGTTTGTCGCTTGTTTTGTTTGGAAAAATTGAACAAGCGGTCCAATAGTTGGTAATCAAGGTGGATGAAGGATTTGTTGACTTACCAAACAGGATGAATTTTGCTTCCTTGAAGTCGCTTTGTTAATCGAAGCTCATGACATTTTGGTGATGTTTCTAAAGTTGGACTTCGTTGAATGCCGTGTTGGATGGTGATTCTTTTGAGGAGGTTAGCTGGATTGTTCAATGGTAAAGATGAAGCCCAAAAGACTAGTTTTGTTCTTTTGGAAAGACTTTTTATTCTCAAACACTTAATACGTAATCATTCTTGGATCATTTTGAATATTGTAAGTTGTAATTGGAGGTCAATAGAAAAACATATTTCCATAGCTGTAAGGTGCATTCAAAACCTTATTCGGATAGTCTTTCACACCAATCTGTTGGGGTTGAACAATATTTTGTGCAGTCATGATTCTAATTAGATTTTCCAATTCCTCTCGTAAGTGTCTCAAGTCGTGTTGAAGAGCTTTCAAATCCGCATTTGAGATCATCACAATGGGAGAGATAAAATTCTTTCCATGTTGTTCCATTTCGTTCAACTTGAGAAGAGATTGCAACAATTCGTATGAATTATTCCATCGGAGAGAATGAAGAGCATGGTCATAGTATTGAGCATGGAGAGGTTCAGTCTCTTGCAGTTTTACAATTTTCTGCATACATTGATAGAAGGGAAGTTTCAGACAGGGATGAACGGATGGATGTTCATAAGGAAATTCCAAAGGCACAGAAGTGAGTGGTGATGATACAAAAGATTGGAGATGATCAAGATCTTGGAAGACGTGCGTTGGTAGCGTTGGTGTTAATTGACCATTAGTAACCGAGCCGTTGTTGATCAACAAGGAGTCTGAGGTGGAATTGAATTCCTTTGAGTGTTTCAATGATGAGGAACTTAGAAAGGACGAAAAGTTGCTAATGTTGTTGGTCATGTTGTTGTTGATGTTAAAATTGCCAGAGGGTGTGTTTTGTTTTGCAAGTTGTGGTCTTGGTTCCTATTGCAATGTTTTTGGAAGGTTTCTTTTTTTGTTCGAAACTAAAAAGGCTTGGCAATAGTTATGTCGAATTCCAAACAAGCTCCATGAAATGATGGTTGTTGAATCGAATCCAACTTGAGGAATGAACCCTCTCTCACTTGAACAACAGCTTAATGCATACACACATCAAGGTTGCAGAAAAATACTCGTAAATATTCTTCAATGTAAATGTTTCACCACACAATCAACCTTTTATACTTTCACTTGTTCAGCAACTTCTTCAGCAAAACTCTTCTTTGGTTTGTATTGCATTCCTTCACCAACCTTCATTCTTACAAAATCAATAATCTCAATACCAGAATCCTTGCAGAATTGTTGAACAGTCATCTTTTGATCCAAAACCCAAGGTTGAAGTAAAAGAACTTGATCTGAAAGGAATTGCTTATTCAATTGACCATCAATCATCTTGTTGAGAATGTCTTGTGATTTTGGTTTATATTCTTTTCCTTCTTGTTCAGCTTTCTGCTTTTCTTCGGCTTGTTGTTCTTCAAGTCTCTTCAACAATAAATCACGTTCGTGTTGAACGACTTCTGCTGGAACTTGTTCCTTTGTTAAATAGTTTGGTCCCATTCCACAAATGTGCATGGCAATTTGTCTTCCAAGACTCTGCAATTGTTCTGGTGTCTTATTAGATCCTGGAACAGCTTTAACAATGACAAATGATGCAACTCCACCAATCTTCTCTCCCTTACTGTTGTGAAGATATCCCGCCAATTGTTGTTCAATAGTGTTGGTGTTAACCAAATATTTGACTCTTCTTGGCTTTACATTTTCACGTAAGATGGCCACAAGTTCGTTAAATTTCTCTTTAATGGAACTGCTACCTCCAAATATTGCAGAATTCGAGACAATTTCACTCTCAAATGCTTGTTCGTTTTGTTCCACTGATAATTCGTTTTGAGAAGGTTTGAATTTCACTAATTGATCCAAACATTCATCAATGACTTCTTTGAATTTATCAGAATTTAGCACAAAATCAGTTTCACTGTTCACTTCCAATAAGACAGATCTCTCATTGCCTAACTGTTGCATACCAATGACACCTTCTTGAGTAGTTCTTGAACTCTTCTTTGCTGCTGTTTGAAGACCCTTCTGTCTGAGCCATTCTTTTGCCTTTGAAATATCATTTCCACTCTCTTCAAGAGCCTTTCTACATTGTCCGAGAGGAGCATCAGTTTCCACTCTCAATTGTTTAATTAAATCCATAGGAGGTGGTCCTCTCAAGAACACTGTTGTGATGAATAAATTTCTCTTGCTGGAAACAGTGCTACCAAGAACAACATTCAAAGATGATGTTGAGAGGGTGGATGTACAAGGCTTGAAGGAAGAAGCCAAACGGGATGAAAGAGCCACAACAGAACGTCTCATTTTTTCGAAAGAAAAACATCCCAACAACAAAATTCAATCAAAATTCGAACAAATAATTTTCAGCTCGGGATTAATGGGCATGATCCAGTTTAACAACATACATTTAATAGTTCTGAATGAATTTTATTCATTATTATTTTGCAAATTTCTTTTTGAGTGATTCAAGCCCTCCGCTGAAAATACCTTCCACAATTTTCACACAATTTTCGAGATGTTCAGGTTGTGTGTAAAATTCTGTCGACCATTCAGCAAATGTTTTGTTTTCATCGGTCACTGGTTTCAAGCTCACAGTGGCATAGTATCCAGTGATGGGTAAACTACTGGTCACAATATCATACGAATAGGAATGATTTCTCTCATCAAATGCCAACAATGTTTCGCGGAAAGGAATGTCGCTGCCTTCAATGGTCAATCTTCGAATGCATCCAATCGTATTGTCTGATTGATTGTTTTCAATCTCACTAGCAATAACACCACCAGACCATGAAGGAAGACCGTTAAAAGATCGAACGAGTGACCACACTGATTCGAGAGGAGCTGGAATGACGGCACTCTTGTAGACCTTTCCATTGGCAACAGCAGATGTTTGTTGTTGAGACATTTTTAGAAATGGAGAATGAGAAAAGGTTCCAACAAGATCCAATGCATGTTCCTGCCAGCAAATGAAAGGGTTTAATGATATCAAAAGAGTTGGCTGCTATCATCTCGAGACCAATCACTCCATCAAATTCCTTTTGGTTTACTCGTTAGCCCTTAAAATTCTAAACATTTGCCAGATCGGTCATGAAATAGGATCTTGTGTCGTCCGTTCTTTTTAACCAATACACAGTGCATGGTCATGGAACTTAGGGAGGGAGACAGGAAGCTGGAGCTTTTAAACTCCAACAGCTTGGCAACAACTTCAAATGACTCTTTCACTATCTTAATTCTGTACAATTGACCAAATTGATCTCCGCAGAGAAGAGTTAACAAAGCTCCATCCTCTTTTTCATGTCTCACTGCTAAGGTACAGCAAATCACACATCCTGAAGGAACTTGAATAGGAATGGTCTTGAATGTTCTAAATTCGTCCTTCGAGTAAATCAAGGATAAGCTGCTCTCTCCTCCAATTAGTACACAAATCAGTGAAGGGTATACAAGTTTTGTACATGCGATACTACAAGGGCAGGTTTTGCTTGCATTGATCATTTGACGATTATGAACTGAAACATTCACACCTGAAAGAAAAGAGTTGTTTCCAACTGGCAATTGACGAGATTCGACTTTCATCTCAGAAACTTCTAACACTCCATTAGAACGCTGAGAAAATAAGAAAAAAGAACGGCAATATAATGCTCGTTCATGTTCATAGGACTCCTGACATGGAAGAACACGAAGGAGAACCACTGAGGAAGCCTTTTCGTTGAAGTAATCGAATTGTTTCCATTGAAGAATACCAATGGAGTCATAGAGGATATGATACAAAAGGACATGTCCTGAATATAGCCCGATTACCATCATCATGGAACATTCATTATTTGAATTATTATTGGATGAATGCACGGAGGTCATCGTCATGCAAGTTATTGGCGAAACACAGTTTAAGGCTCTGCTTTGCGATTCAAAAAAACGCTCTCTCCCATCAAGAGAGCATTGGATGTAAGTTGTTACAACATTATCACTTCTTCCAACAAATAAAAACCTTTTTCCACCAGAGGAACAAAAAGAAGCACAAACACAGCTTGGTTTGGAAAAGGGTTGGTTGACCGCCTGGTTGATTGGAACCAGCTCTCTCTTAAAATTTTCAATGAAGATCGAGCCATCAGAATAGCATTTACACAAGAACTCGCAATCGGAAGTGTCCATTTCATGATTCATAGTATTAGGAGATGTAACGACTTGATCCGACTCATTGAGGGAGCTACAAATGCAAGTAAGGTGAGGAGCCATTTTTTTATGAGCCAATTTAAAGGCTTGATCATCTCAGGGAATTTCGTTCTAGATTATTAATACTGATTCATTCTCTCAGTATAGTAGTATCGATACTGAGTCTTAGAACGAGAATGAAATCGAATTAAATTCAAATAACTCCATTACTTGTTGGCTATCTCACGTTGGGTAACGAAAATTGCCCGCCAAAACAAAAATTTTTCATTTCAAAAAATTATTTAAACATGCCAGCCGATGATGTAAGTTGTGATTATTGTTCGAACATAACACCACCAACATTCCGAATCGCTATTCAACACATGAACCATCAATCACAGAAAAAGAGAAAGAGAGTAATAGACGATGATGTTAGTGAAGAGGAAGAAGTGGAGGAGAAAGTTAAAATTGAAGTCGTAAAGAAAGAAACCAAAAAGAAGAAAGAAACTCCAAAAGAAACAAAGAAAGAAGAAGAAGAGTCTTCATCAGCAGCAGCGGCAGCTGCAGCATCTTCTAGCGTAGAGGATATTTACAAGTGGTGGCAAGAATCCGATGAAAAGATCCAAGAAATACTTTCTTCCGATCAAAAGTGGAATACATTGAAGCACAACGGAGTTTTGTTTCCACCTGATTACGAACCTCATGGCATTCCAGTTTACTACGATGGAAAGTCAGTAAAATTAACTCCTGAGCAAGAGGAGGTTGCAACCATGTATGCTTCCATGTTGGAATCGGATTATGTCAAGAAACAGCAATTTAATGACAATTTTTGGAACGCTTGGAAAGAATTGCTTGGAAAAAATCATACCATTAAATCTTTGAGCAAGTGTGATTTCTCAAAGATTTGGGAACATTTATTGACCGAAAAAGAGAAGAAGAATGGTCGATCATCCGAAGAAAAAAAGGCAGAAAAAGAAGAAAAAGCAAAATTTGAGGATGCCTATAAGTATGCTCTTGTCGATGGAAGAAAGGAGAAGGTTCAACAATATAAAATTGAGCCTCCAGCTCTCTTTAGAGGAAGAGGAACTCATCCAAAGATGGGTCAACTCAAAAAGAGAATTCAACCTGAAGATATTACAATCAATATTGGTAGGCTTGAAGATTGTCCTCCACCTCCAGTGGGCCACCAATGGGGAGCAGTCGTTTCCAATAATACGGTCTTGTGGTTAGCTGCTTACAAGGATGTAATTAATAACAAGAACAAATACGTACAATTTGCGAGCGGATCCAGTTTGAAAGCTATGAATGATTATCTTAAGTATCAAACTGCTCGAAATTTGAAAGATTGTATCGAAAAGATTAGAGAAGACTACAAAAAACAATGGACGGATAGCAGTGAATCAGAGAGACAGCTTGGAGTTGCTATTTATTTTATTGATAAGCTTGCTTTGAGAGTTGGTAATGAAAAGGATGATGAAGAGGAGGCTGATACAGTTGGTTGTTGCAGCTTAAGAGTCGAACATATTACGTTAGTTCCACCTTCCTCAATCAAATTTGATTTCCTTGGTAAAGATTCCATCAGATATGAAAATACAGTGGAAGTAGAGAAAGCTGTCTACAAGTGTGTTAAAAGCTTTGTGGAAGGAAAGAAACCCACTGACATGCTTTTCAACAAAATTAACCCAACCAAACTCAATGAACATTTGAAATCCTACATGGAAAAATTATCTGCCAAGGTTTTCCGTACCTATAATGCTTCCATTACTTTGGATCGAGAGTTAAAGAGGCTCGAAAAAGACATTACCACCGATATGACTGTTGCTGAGAAAGTTAGTCTTTATAACACTGCAAACAGACAAGTTGCTATTCTATGTAATCACCAACGTGCAGCTCCTAAAACTTTTGATTCCTCAGTAGAAACCATGGACAAAAAGATTGAGGCCCAAGTTTCTTATATGGAAAGATTGAAAAAAGCTCTCAAAGACATTTCAAAGTCTGGATATGATGAAGTGAAAGAGAAATGGGAGAAAGACAATCAAAAGATTTTGAAACTTTATGAAAAAGAGGTTGAAGAATTCGAGCAGAAACAAAAGGATATTGAATTGAAGGCCAAGAATGCTGGAAAATCAGTTGCAGCGTTCTTGGGAAGTGCAAAGAAAGAAAAAGCTCCAAAGAAGCCAACTCTTCCAGTGCTTCCTAAAACTACAGAGGCTATCGAAAGCAAGATCGAGGCTGTCAAGAAGAAAGTTGAGGAAATGAATCACGAGAAGAAGATGAAAATTGACAACAAAACAGTTGCGCTTTCCACCTCCAGACTTAATTATTGTGATCCAAGAATTACAGTTGCATGGTGTAAGCGAACGAATGTCCCTATCCAAAAGCTGTTTTCCAAGACTTTGCAAGACAAATTCCCTTGGGCTCTTGATTGCGGCACTGATTTCACTTTTTAATATCATTTACAATAAATTATTGTTCCTACATCGAAGGAAAAGATTTAAAATTGAAAGGCACACTTGAAAAAAACAAGAATTCCAAGCTGAAAAGAGGTATAGGATCTCTGAGATGGTGTCGGTCGCATTCCATGTCTGTTTTGGGATGAGTTAAGTATTTGAGTGTCTTTGCTTTTAACTTGTTGACAAATCTGGTTTTGTTTTCTTCTAAGGACAAGCCTGGATAATATTCGAATCTACCCTCTAGTGGTGTTCCTATCCAAACACTTTGTCTTGTTTTATCGCTAGTAAATGGAGGTTCTGTTTGAATTCCTGCACCTATAATGTCATTCAAATTCATCCATCCACATTTCCTTTCGCCAAAGTACTCGATTCTTTGATTTTGAAGAGCTTCTTTCACATTGTCTTGACCAAGTATGGCTTCAAGATCTGACGAAGGATGACAAAGCAATAGCTCACATTCACCTCCAGCGAATCCTCCAAAAATCATTCTTGCATCTACACCTTCATCAGCTAGTCCTTCTAAATCTTCCACTGAGTCACACTGGACTGTCAATGCGTCAGATGGAGGTGATTTTTGAATTCTTTTCCATTCACAATCAGCTGCTTGATAAAATAATGGCTTGTCTTGATCATTCATGTAAGCTGCTTCGGCCTCAGTAATGTATAAGGTGTGAAGCGAGTCACTATAGTGTGGAATAATGTTTCTTACTTGTCCATATGCTAATGTATATGAAAAGTCAATCAATCTCTCTCCAAATATCACTTCGAAATTGTGTTGCTGGGAGTGCTTGATGGCCTTTTTGAAAAAGGAATAAGCAAATGATTGGTTGTTTCCATGTAAATTGTTGCTTCTTAACACTGCATGTTCAGAAGAATCAATGTCTAAAATTTGTGTTGTTTTGGATCGCTCCAAGTCTCTATCAATAAACGGAGAAAGAGAATAAAGTTCATGATCTTTTAAAACTTTTCTAAATTCACTTCGAGGAGCTTTTGACAACGATTCCATTGGATTTAGTAAATCTTGAACAGAATCTGATGTGATCTTATCAGATATTTTAGAGAAAACTCTTTCCATTTCAAAGTCTCGGCAAAATTTAAAAATCTTGGACACCAAGTCCCATAATGCGTGATATTTGTTTTTCTCATTAAATTGATAATTATGAATTTCGTGAACAAAATTCCTAGAAATGTCTTGTCGTTGAAAAATTGTAATATTCTTATGAATTAAATCCAAGATGTTGGAAACTAGATTTGATATTTCAGGTACAGTATCTTGAGGAATATTGTACACTAATTCTGATTTTCCAAGTATTTCTCTCTGTGATCGATGTTGCATGAGCTTTCTCCTTATTCTTTTAGCAAAGCACTGTATCATTAAATAAATATCCCAAATATCATTATTTGTAGGTTCTGATGTGAACATTTCAACAGTTGTAGGTTCAATCAGAGGAAGCAAGAGTCCGAATTGTTTGTGATGGTATCGGTCGTGTTTTTTGAGAGGTACATAACTGAGTGAATCCAACAATGCCAATCTAGAAGAAGAAATACACCAATCCAGCCCATTCATGAACATGTCTAATAAAGTGGTAGACAACGACATTTGAGTTGAATCCATACTTCCCAATTTTCTCGCATTCACAGGAGCATGAATATCGAAGGGATAGAACTTTTCGATAGGTTCTTTCATATATATGTTTTCTATATCTTTCTGCTTGATCAATTCCCAATCTTTCCTCTCTTCATCACTTGTTTTGATTGGAAAGCAACTTGTAGTTTTGTTTCTGTATTGAATGTAGCATTGTAAATCGAAACTCATCTCAAGCATGTTTTTCCAAATGTATAAATTTGTTTTCTCAGTGGGATGTACAAGAATGGAAAGAGGATGAATTAAAAAACTGTCAACTTTGCGCTCTAAGAAGGTGTTCCATAACAATGTTTTGATATCTATCATATTGGCTGTTGTCTTGCTTCGCCACCGCAGAGTGTGAACATTTTGTTGTTGAAAAATCTTTTTGTTGTTGTTCCTTGTTTCGATTGGTTTTGTTCTCTGTTGTTTGAACATGTCGATCAAACCAAGTTCAAGAGAAGGAATATCTGGAACGTTCTGTGTCTCTTTCGATAAGAGTTTAAAATTGTGAGCCAGCTTGCATAGCTCTGTTGTATCAAGCTTTAAGGATTTAGAAGTTTTAAGCAAATATTCTACAAGAAATAATAGAAATAGATGAGTCAATTGATACTCGTCAGCATTTCGTGATAGATATTTTCCGACAAGAGATGATGGCACTTTCATTTGACTAGGTTGCTCATTAATAAATGTTGTCTCGGTTAGAAGAAGTTTGAGAGCTTGAATCATTGAGTCATCAATAGGAAGTGGCATGAAAATATTGGTTGCTTTCTCTAAAATTGGTTGTGAGTTTTGTGTGTTAGTGTCATCTGTTTGCCTATTGAGTTGATTGGTAATTGGAATTGCAAAGCAATCTGCAATTTTCTTAAAAACATATCGAGTGGAAGGTGTCATCACTTGAACATAGGATAAGGGTCTCTTCCACTTCAAGTTCATAAATCTAGAAATCAAGGTAATGTTTTCTCTTAAAAGAGCTAGTTCATCATTCTCCTTGATATTAGTATCATCTTTGTCTTCTTTCTTGTTGTTAATCATACTCCTTAAGAATTTCTTAACTTTATGCTTAATGTAATCTCTATGAAGGAGTGGATTGTGAGGAACAAACAATCCTCTTAAATAAAGTTTAAAGTAAAATTTCTCCTTTCTCATCTGAGAAATGTTATGCCGAACACACTCTACAATATAGGGCAATAATTGAAGAAGAGTGTTTCGAGAGTTGTTTTGTTTCATTTGAATTTCATTGCTGGTTGTATCGTGTGGGTCATACAATAATATGGAAAGTGTTGCATTGTCTTTTAAAATGTCCTGTAAAAGAGGTGATCGTTGGTATGAAAATATTGGAATCTTTTTTGCATTTTCAATTTCCTTTTCTAAACTTCGACTTGTCTGTAGATATTCTCTCAATTCTAATGCTTCATGCAAAGTCAAATGAGAAATTTCACCAATGTTGACATTAATCAGTAAAGCCAAATAGTTGAGAAGTCCATCTAAATAACGCTGAGTACTCCAAGCTAACATCCTTTCTTCTCGCCGTAAGCTAATAGATTCCACATTACAATACATTGGTAAAAACCACTCTAAATATGATGTATCATATTTCACTACGGGCATTCTCTTGAAATCATCAATAGTATAGCGAATGTTGTTAAATTTTGGTTTGTTAATGGTTAGTGTTGATGATATCAATGTTGTCACTGTTCCATGAATAACTTCACTGACCACAAAGTCTGGTCTATATTTCAAAAGAATATGAAGAAAAGTTTTTCTTCCTTCCATTAAACCAGAGAAATCAGATTTAGAAATAGAATTGTGAGAGAGAATACTTCCAAATATCCATGTTCTTAGAGGTGGATGAATTGGATAGGAATACTCTTGTAGGTAGCCTCTCGAAATAATTTCTTCTTCAAGTTGTGGTTTAAATGTGAATAGGAGCGATCTTGGTGGTTTTTTTGTTTCAATACATTCTGTACCGTTCGATTTGAAATATGGATAATTATTGAAATGTTCCCTATTCATTTCTAATCCATAAATTCCTTGTTTCTTCATTGATTTCACGCTATCGTTCATGCTAGAGCTTTTTCTCCATCTAATTCCATAAATTAGCATATATTGACCATTTCTTTTGACCAATACAGGATATTGGGAAAGCATAATATTACTCCATTCCCTTCTTTCGTCTTTTTTTTGCGACTGAAAAAGGATTATTCTTTGGCAATAGTGTCATGCTTGCAAGTAACTTGTAAACAAGTTCTGCTCTATTTAGAACACCATTTTCCCAAGTAACTCTATGTCTGAATACGTTTGGTAAATATTCATTGCATATCCATTCAATTTGATCAAGTGAATAGTCTTTAGATGGGTTTTCTATGACATGTGGTAAATCATAAAGTGGTGGCGGAGGAAAAATATTGCTTCGAAGATCACAATATTTAACATCACTTGTCTCCACAGCCTTTTCGAGCTCATAAACCAAGGGTAGATAGGATGTAGGTTTGTTGAATAATCTTGCATGACCATGCAATCTGAAGAGTGTCAAATCAAATCTTCTCGTATTTAACATGTTAACTTACATGATCTGAAACGCTTTGAGAGCTGTATTATCTCCATGTTCATAATCATAAGGAACAAACAAACGTCGAGTAACGATTATTCTATGAATGCTAAAATGTTCACCAGGAAGAGGATTGTTTGCTCTAAACAACTCTGGTGATTCATATTTCAAAGTATTACTTTCATAGTAGTCATATTCCAATCTATACTTTCTTTCGTGCTTTTTAGAAATGCTATTAAGGTCATATAACAACTGCAAAGATTCAAAATATTTTTTGTTGTCTTTGTCTTTCAAATGATCCAAATACAAGGAACGAAGAAGGTCTAGAAATGAGGAACTTGAAACAGATTCTGTGACAACCTTCTTAAATGCCTTTTCGAAAGCAAACTCTCTTGAAAGAGCGTATCGTGAATAAAATGATTTGAAATAATTAGTTCTACTAATATCAGGTATTGTTGTGAATAAAAAGGAAGGTTTGACAAGGATTTTTGTTTGTTGTTCATTACTAGTTTCTTCCTTGTTGTCTATTGTTGTGGTTTTTAAACCAAAAACTTTTGTCAATTCTTGTAATAATGCATGATTGGATATTTCTCTGTTCTTTTCCTGATGATGAGAAGTAATTTCCCTTCCTTCAGTAATCCATAACAATTCGTCCAACAATTCCGAAAACTTTTTCAGACCATCATTAATTTCTTGCTGGTGTTGAATGGTAGCTTTAAAAAATTCTTCCATTTTAAAAGTTGTTGGTGTTATTATAGGAATGTTCAATTCACTCTCAGTAATGATGATGATCAAAGAAAGGCTTTCAACACATTTTTTTGCCTCACTGACGCTTTCAAAAAAATGCCGTAACTGGTCCTGTGGTGGCTGACGAAAGTTTGTTTCTACGCCTTTATCTCGAGGTGCCTGCGAGAGATACCCAAGTCTCCTACGGGAACACTTGAACGTGTTGTATTCCAAGAATACAATGTGTTGTTACAATTTTTGACAAAGCCAAGTTGCACAATGTAGACAGGGTGATCGATATTATGGCAAGCCGGCAACGGTCTTGCAAATGAATCGAGTCGAGATACTATTAAAGAAACATCAATGATGGTGGTCATAGGCTCGACAGCCTTCCTGCGGGGTAAAGGTAAATTCTCGGTATCGACGATATACGGGCTATGGTGGGGGTGGCGAGTAATGAGCAATCGCCGGGGAGCCTGAATGAACTAGCAGCGTCATGATACACATATAAGATTCGGAGATGTTTCTAGATTCAACGAAGGTCTATGGGACCTGTGATTTGAATCTATATAGCTTAGGGATTTGCGTGCCTACTCTATGAGATCAGTGTTGAGATGAACCTGTTATGGGAATTCTGGGGGTGATCCGTGCTATTCACTGAAATACGGCAGGGCAATAACTCCACCCTACATCATAGATCTCATTAACGAACCTACGACACCGGTTGGAGGGTATCTATTATAAGCCTACAAAGGGCAGGTGGGAGTCTTACGACGCTAATGTGAAACCACTACCAATGTAATGCTGTGACAAGAGAGGATCGCAACCATGATCCGGTTTCCGAAGGTGAATAATAAATTTTTGGGTTCAATTTTTTTGCCTCACTGAATGAAGAGTTTATAAACAACAAAAATGAATCCACAATCAAACACCACACAGCAACGTGCAGGTAATCCATCATCGGCTGTACCATCATCATCATCAACGACACAACAGCCTGAAATTACAACTCAGACGATACAAAATGTAGAGTAGAATTGTAGATGAAATTTTCTTTGTTCTAGTTTGATATCATTTGTTATTATTATCATAATAATTCAAAATCAATTGGATTCCATCATCGGATCCGATGGGTTCTTCATCTTCTTGGTAGTATCTTGATGAAAATCAACAATTAATATTTGGAATATTAGAACGACAAAAACAAGGACAATTTGATCAATGTGAGGCGTATGTTTCTTTTTTGAAAGAAGAATCATCATATCCCGATAATAATCTTTTCATGTAATGATGATGCATCACATCTTCAAAAGTCTTCAACAAAAACTTCAAAATAATTTAATCAAATTGGCCACTTTGGCTGACCAACCTAATCAACCCACAGCGAAGCCTACAAGACCATAATCACCTCCCTATTTTCAATGTTTATGAAAATAATTATTTGTCAATCATACATTTTGCATTTTTAGTATTCCTCGACCAGCAATCCTCACACATTGTCTTTTTAAATCTGTTCTGGTGATATAATCATATGAATATGTTGCATCAATAATAATTAGAATAATAATTAGAATATATGCGGTACCCAAAATCCTTCTTTGACGCTGAATGAATTTACCAACACGAAGCGAACGGCAAATTCATTCTCCCGAAATAAAAAGAGCCAACTATAACGAATAACTGTCACTTGTCAGTAGTTTTAGGCAGAACACACAACAATTTGGATTTCATCAATCCATTAAAAATGTCATTCAGAGCATCCGCCACAACTCCTAACAACCACCACCCTCAGCAACAACCACCTCCTTCTCTTCCATCACCACTCTCTTCCAACATGTCCACTCCATTCAGAACCTCTATCAGAGAATTATCGTCCACAGGAGGAGTTGGAGGAGGACCAACCATGTCATGTTGTTCACCGTGCTCTCCTCGCAACCACCATTCCTCACTTTTAACGTTTTCTGCATCCGCCACCACCACTCATTCCACCACCACCACCACTCATACTCCTACCAACAACAACAAGATGATGATGATTTCTGCATCCACCACCACTCATACTCCTACCACTAGTATTACCACCACTTCTTCTAACAACACAAATACGAGTAGTAGTAGTAATCATTGTAGTAGTTCTACAACCAATACAACCAACACCAATACCACCACTAGTAGGAGTAGAAATAGTAGTAGAAGTAGTACCACCACAAAAACAAGTCCAAACCACCTCAATCCTACAACTACTACTACTACTACAACTACTGTTGACACTTCTTCTTCTTCATTATTGAGAGCCAATTCCTCTTCCTCTCTTCCACGAAGAAGAATGAAACCATTCCATGACCTCACAAATTCATGTCACACAAATCATCATCATGAAACCATGTCTCAACGATCGAGTCGTTCATCCGATCACGAAGAATTTGACACTTTGAATGATGACATTCCATCATCTCTGTCTTGTGGTACTCGTGAAAGTCATCACAGTGACATTTCAGAAGATGATGATGTCATTCATGATACAAAAGTATTGACTCAAAATCTCACTATACACAATGATGAGAAGGAATCGTTCGATTCGAAGAATGAATTTGTGAGAAGAATGAATTCACAAGTTCACATTCATGCTGGAAAAAAAATGTTCACCTTTACTCCATCTCCCTCAAAAGAAGAAGAAGAAGAACAAATTTCCTCTTCTCCTCCTTCTCCTCCTATTCATCATCATCATCATCAACAAGAAGAACATCACCACCATCGACAAAGACCCAATACTATTCGTTGTAAAACCACCGATGATATTCGAACCATTTATCGAGCGAATGGATCTTCTCCAAATTTAATTTCACACAAAAAACATTCGTATTCTGTTCGAGATAAATCTAGAACTCTGTTGTGGCTAAATAGAGATAAACATGACATGGTGGTGATACATTCCCCTGGATCTCCCAATATTGGAAATGGTAATCATTCCATAAATGGAAACAACCACTTTGATCTTCATTCAAGTTTTATATTAAGAGCCGCTGTCACACCACGAGGAAATACAAATGGAACGTTGAAAATGGATCATGCAGCCACGAGTGTTGATTTATCTTCAAATGGAATGAATCATCCATCTGAAGACTCTTCTACTTTGACCAATGTTAATAATAATAATTTACATTTATTGGGAATGGATGATGAAGAGGAAGATGAAGAAATGAAAATGGAAAGAAGAAAGAATATTCCAACTTGTTTTTCAGATGTGACAGAAGAATTACATTATTATATCAAGAATAATCTTTTAGATGAATTTAAAAGAACTTTGGAAAGAGAAAGAAATGAAAATAATGGAAAATTTAATGTTTCAACACAATATCTCGACAAGGATGCAAATAATTCATCACTTTTACACAAATCTGCCTCTTTGAATCGATTCAAATTTATGGGTGTGTTAATTGATGATTATAGAGCTTTTATTGAAAAGAAAGACATTGGTGGTTCAACACCATTGTTTTATGCAGTTGCCAATAATTGCATTCGAGCTTGTTTCTATTTGTTAAATAAGGGATGTTCAGGTAAGTGTGTGTGTGTGTGTGTGTGTGAAAGGTTGACTGTTCTTTTTAACTACTTTTTTTACCATGACTACTCTCTCTTTTTATCTATCTCTACTCTCTCTTTTTATCTCTACCTTGACAATTACTCTCTCTTTTTATCTATCTCTACTCTCTCTCTATAACTACCTTGATAATTACTCTCTCTTGACACATAGTCAATATTAGAGATAATTTTGAAAACACTCCACTTTCAGTGGCTCTTCGAAAGGGACACATGGATGTTGCAAAAACTTTAATATTATTTGGTGCTGATGTCAATTTCAAAACACAAAAAGGTCAAACTTGTCTTCACATGTGCTGTGAAGAGGGTGATTTGTCCAAAGTTGAATTTCTTCTGGAAAGAGGAGCAAGTATCATGAGAATGAATCGAGAAGATCAATATTGCTTTTTCCAAGCTGCTCCACATCCTCATATCATTGAATATTTATGTAGATATCTATTATCGATTGAAGAAGAAAGTGTTTTTAACAATTGTCCAACTCCTTCTCCAACGAGTATGGTTCCATCCAAAGTTAAAAATTTAGAAATTGAAGAACAAAACAAACAAGACAAACAAATCTTTGAAAATATGCAAGATGCACTCTCAACAACAACCTCCACGAATGGTAGAGATTCAACCACGAAACCAACATTTTCAAAATTAATTGTGAAAATGTCTGGAGCTGGAAATACCATCATTCATCATTGTGCTTCTTTTGGATATTTGACATCACTCAAAATTCTTGTCAATTACATGAATTATGAAACAATTGTGGAATGTCTCAATACCAAAGATAAAAAGAATGGAGACACTCCATTGCATGTGGCTGTCAGAAAAGGACATCAAGATATTGCGCTCTTGTTGGCACGGGCACGAGAAGTCGATGTCGATGCTCAAAATGATTCAGGTGATACTGCTCTTCATATTGCAATTTCACAACAAAATCAAGAAATTGTCACTATACTTGTAGCAGCCAATTGTAGTGTGAATATTAAGAATAATCAAAAATTGACAGCTAAACAATTAGCAAAGAAGTATAATATGAGCTTGAAAGTGGAACAAGATAAAACATTGAAGAGTTTAAAGACACAACAAACGTTGGGATTCTTCCAGAAAATGAAAATGAAATTCAAGAAGGAAAGTAATTTGACATTAGAGGAGAAAGCTGCAAAGAGACACACGAGTGCATTTATTGGATCCAATACAAGACTCTCAACCAAGGATGTGAGACGAATCAGTCGAGGGTCAAGCAACATGAACAAGATAGTGTCACAAGATGAAATTGAAGATATGATCAAAAACCAACCCTATCTGAAATGGACATCCAAGTTAGAGTTTGACCCTGAAATGAATGAATATCACAAAGAGCTTTTCTATCAAGTGAACAAGCTCTACTATTACTGGGTTGCTGATCAACACTCAATCCAGATACAAATTTGCCTCAGCGATTTACTTGAAAAGACTCGAAAATTCTTTTCCAAGCAAGACCAATACATGCAAGAACATCATTATTCGGCATTAGCCGCTCACAAACAAGACCATGACATGTTCCTGAACAAGATTGAATCCACTCTCAACAAACTCAACACCCTCGATTGCAGTTTGGATGAAGACTTGTTTTCTCAAATTTCCACATCACTCTTAAACCATGTGCTAAAGCATGACATGGGATTGTCCATTTTCTCGAAAAAAAAGAAATAGTCCAATATTTATTTTCTATTGATAAATAATACATAATTACCACCACTTGTTAATTCTCATTGTTCCTTGTTCCTGAAGGTTTTGATACATCTTGAAAACGACACCCAAATCATGAGGTTCATGAGCAGATCCTGCTTTCAAACATTTCTTAAGACATGTTTCGTAATAATCAAGCAAAATTGGTCTGTACTCTGGATGGGCACACTTTTCGATAACAACTCGAGCCCTATCTCTTGGACACAATCCACGCATATCTGCATATCCGTATTCAGTTACAAATACATCCAAATCGTGCTCTGTGTGATCGACGTGTGTCACCATTGGTACGATACAAGTAATACCAATTGGGTCGTTCTTTGATGGTCTAACCGAAGGCGTGTGCATGATTGATAGTTTACCGTTTCTCAAAAAGTCTCCAGAACCACCTAAACCGTTGATCATTCTCGAACCATTAACCATTGTTGAATTGGCATGTCCATAAATGTCAATTTCAACAGGAGTATTCATGGCAATAACTCCCAATCTTCTGATCAACTCTGGAGCATTCGAAATTGATTGAGGTCTCAAAACAATCTTCTTCTTGTAATTTTCCCAGTCAGCATAAAATTTGTCAAATCCTTGATTCGACAATCTTACTGAGGTTGCGGAAGCAAAATCTAACTTTCCAGCTTCGAATAAAGTTAAGAAACAATCTTGGAGAACTTCAGTAAACACAGTCAAGTTCTGGAAGGGAGAGTCAACCATACCAGAGATCACAGCATTAGCGATATTACCAATTCCGGATTGAAGTGGTAAAAGTTCTTTTGGAAGTCTCTTGGCATCAACCTCAGACATTAAAAATTCAGTAAGATTCTTTGCGATTTGTTTGCTAGTTTCATCCTCTGGAGTATTTCCACCAGTGTTGTCTGGATGGTTGCTTTCTACAATGGCAATAACCTTGCTCATATCAATCTTGAGACTTGGAGTACCGATACGGTCTTGAACCTTTTCAATCATCAATGGCTTTCTGTGTGGAGGATCAACGACTTCATAAATATCATGAATACCATCAAAGGATGGTAAAGCCGTGTTCACCTCAAGGATAATCTTATCGGCTTTTTGAATAATCTCTGGAGTAGCACCAACACTAGCAGCCAAAATAAGGCTACCATCTTCCTTAATTTCGGTTACCTCAATAATTGCATAATTGATTGGACTCTTTTGATTAGAAGCCTCTCTGGTATAGAATCCGTAAGCCAAATTTTGAGGGAACATGGATAAATGTTGATCAGAGAATCTAATTCTTCCTTCATTGATACCCTTTTGAATGTTCTTTCCGACCTGGTGAGGATATCTACGATCAATCATATCGAGTTTGGCCCATCTATCTTCCACTTCAGCGCCCAATGAGGCTCCAACGAAAAGGTTGAATTTCAACTGTCCTTGAAGTTGGTTCTTTTCAACATGGTCTGCCAAAGCCTGTTGATTTTTCATCGAGAACGTTCATATTTGAAGGGATAAAGTTGCAAGGTTCGCGTGTGCGAACAATTTTTTTTGATAATTGTTGTTTCATGAAGAACAGAAACAACCACAGTTAGCGATGATGCTCTAGAATACTATTCCGAGTTGATAATGAAAATAAAGCACACATACCTGTGGTACAACTTTAGGATATCCAACACCTGTTTTGATTGATTTCAATGATTCATGGTTGTATTATTTTACACTGTCAGTGTTTCCGATCTGAAAAAAGTGATGGACATACCTGTAAAACCGCTCATACCAATGTAATCACCATGTTTAAACAATGGAACCAATTCTCTGGCATCTTTGACAATCTTCTTCAGTAGCGAAGCACACTTGACTCTCTCTTGAAGGAGGCTGGACATTTTATTGTTTCTATTTTTTTGTTTTTGTTTGCGGTTGCTCGTCGAATTGACACAGAGAGAGAATGTTATTTTCGAAAATTGACCGAAAAAGACCTACGGCATCACTACAATTCGGGGTTTTGCAAATTCGATGACGCTTGAAAAGGTGAAAAGTGGCTGTTGTTGGGTACCTTTGGTTGACCAAGTTGGATGGCTAGAACAATTTTGTGTTGGCGAAATTGAGGGTATTACTTCGGGTCGACGAAGGCTTTAACGATGCATTCTATTCAATCCTTTGGTCTGAATAATCGATGGTGGAAGAAGTGTTGAGAGAAATTCGCTCTTCGTGATGTCTTTTAGGAATACAGTACTGACAACGAAGAAGTTTCACAATAGAGGAGCGCACACTGTTGTTGTGATTATTCATCGATAGGTTTAGGGTTCAGTAGTGGAAGAAATTAACTTACCTTGGTAACCCTAGAGAATAAACAGTGACATTCAAAAAGCCTTGAAGTGGCACTAGAGTGTTATAAAAGAAAATATAAAAGTAATATTCAAAGTTTTCATCAGGTCTACCCACAAGATTTTGTAGTCCATTGTAAAAGAACCAAATGATTAAGCAACTTGAAGATAGTAAGCTATTGAGAGGGTTCGATGGTTAGAAAAATTCGAGAAACTAAATGCACCACTTACAATGGAAGTAGATAAAAACTTAATTTGATAATTATTCTTCGTTGGGCTCTCTTTGTCTCTTGCTTTACAGCGACACGCAACTGAGAGGCTGATAATATTGTACCCACATGTCTCCATATCAAGACAATGACCACACAATCCACAATTGCAGCCTTATTGGACTCAACCTTAAGACACTTTGAAATCTTCTACAATTTCACAAACTTACAATTGCCAAATAGAAAGCTCCAAAAAAATTGAAAAATGTCAACAAATAACTCTCCACCACAGGATGGTCTGCATGAAATCCAGTCATTCTCGAGGCCACTCGGTAAGAAAAAACTGTAGTAAATGTAATCAATGCAACACCCCACGCAACTATATGAAATATTATATCATAGGCATAATTTTCTTCCATCCATTTCACTTTCTTAGTGGTAGTATAAATAGCAATAGCAATACTGACACTCCATGTTGCACTACATAAAGCAAATGCAAAATTTCCATGCGAAAATATATGACTAATAATCCAAGAGATGTTTGAGACATTATCATCTGACACATTTAAGGAAGGTATATAAGTGGTGCACCATGACCAAACAGTAAACAAAATGTTACTGGTACTAAATAGCAGATCCGATACACATAACATGAGCATGGTCCTTCGAATAAATTGTTTCTTTTTTCTATTGATGAGTCCATTTGAAAAACTTGCACTCATAGAGGTCCGATAATGAGTGGTTAATGATCCAGTCTCATGATCTCGTATCGTTAAAGAAAATGAATGATTTCTAATCCGACCCGAGAGATCATTTGAATCCTCTGAAAATTGTTTTTCTTCGCCTTGTTGATGGCTGCTACTGGTCAGTGCATTGGTATTGAAAATATGAGTTGACTCAATGAAAAAGACAATGAACACAATCACAGAACCAATAATGGATAATAAATTCAATAACACAAAAACAACTTGGGATATTAAAAACAAAATATCGGGTTGTTCCGTATTAATATCCGATGAAGTTGTTCCGTTAAAAACCATTGAACGTGTGTTTGTTATCAATTAGTATTATGATTATTATTAGACACTTTGTTGATGATGTGAATCGGGTTGGTTATTTATCTATTTTTTTAACTCTGAAAAAATCAAACCAGGTTTAGACATGTGGTTCAGATCCTTTCTTTACTAGTTTCCATATTCATGTAAAATTAATGCATGGATTTATGCAACTCCCCAATATTTAAGTGAACAATATTCATCAAGGTGACTGAAATTCTTCCAAAAAAGTAATTCTCAAAATTTTCTCCTCAAACAATAAAAATGAGCAAAAACGCAGACACACCCGACCGCCCTACCCACGATCCCGAACGTCAGCCAGAAGCCTCTTCTGATTCTGCTGCTTCATCATCACAAGGAATACGAATTCCTGCAAACAGTTTGAAAGATTTACTAAAAAGTGAATATTCACAAGTAACCCGAGAGGCCATTCAGAAAAAGTATCAAGAACAGGGAACGAATATACCGTTCAAAGCAAGAGTTGAGGCCAAAATTCAAGGTTTTTATGGCGGCAATGTTGGTCCTCAAGCTCTAAATCCTTTGAGAAAAGGTATACATGAACAATCTCATAAACGAGGATGGACTCCACTACAAAAGAAAATTACCTTGTTGTTCGGCTCTTTTATTCTTGGACAACTCTTTTATTTCGGAGGAAGATATATTTTCAACAACTTTATTTCATCTAACAAACAAATGACCAATCAATCGAGTTTCTATTATGGAAGAGATGTTAATGAATTTAATTCAGAGGTTGATAAGTTAACAGGGAAAATGGTGAACGACTACAAAAAATTCAAAGGCTCTGACGATGTAACACCAGAAGAATACAAGATGATTGAACGAGATGCATTGAACAGAGTATCTTTAAAGTATGCTCAACAACATGAAATTCTTGGCTCTGCTTCACAAACACCTTCCTCCTCAAAATACGTGCCTCGTTAGATGTTTACAACACCCTCAATGAAAAATCAATTTTAAAATTAGGGAAGTAGTCATTGGTCCTCAAGTCCTCTAGGAAAACGAACATCACATTTCTTGTACAATGATCATTAAAATATTTTACATCGATTCCTTTTACCACAGGTCCATATGTGTTAGAAACTCATGTGTTTTCAATGTGTGGTTGACCACTTAAAGTGAAACAACTAATTCAGAGATCGTCATGTGTCAGCTTTCAAAAAAATGAGTATTGCTGCTTCTTGGATCCAGCTCACTGAATATAACAACAACTTCTTTTACTACAGAAGAAACAATCTCTACAACAACCTTTCAACAGCATGGTGCAATGAACAAGGAGTAAAACCAAAAGATTTTAATTTAGCATCATATGAAATTGTGATTTGTCCTTTTGGTGGTCCGATTGCCATGTTCAAAAAACCATCATCGAACATGTTATTCGGAGAGGGATCATCATCAAGTCAATCAGCATTGAGTGAATCACAAATGATTTATATATACTCTGCTGCTTGTAAATATTTGAGAAAGATCGATCAGAGCAAAGAAGAACCATTATTAGGGATCGGTTGGACCGATGATATGAAATTGATGGTTCTGACAAAGTAAGTGTGTCATTATGTCAACCACGCCATGACGTGATGGGTTCACCTCTTTTTGATGAAAACGAATTCTTTTCCAACATGGTTGATTCATCACCGAATTCTTTTTCATTTGAATTCATTTGCTTCTTCTATGAATATCATGATGATCTTTTGAAACTTTTCATCATGACAGAAAACGATTACTTCTCTATAATGCCTTCAATGGTGAACGATATGCAGGTCCATGGCAAAACGAAGATTCAAGCAACAACTCGTCCGACAAGAAGAATGGCAGCAGCAGTAATGGTGACAGCAATTTCTCCAGTAAATTACAACTGCCCTCAACCGCCTTGGATAAACTCACGATCAACCACCACCAAAACAACAAGAAAACAAAAGACGATCCACCCCTCAACACCGATACGACTTCTACCTTCATTTCCGTTCCACTACAGGCAGAGGAAGAAATTAAAACTCATGCCTTCTTCGGAGAAGGATGTGTGGTATTTACCTCGAAAAGACGTTTACTCGTAGCCTATGATTTGTCAGAGGCTAAACCCTTTCATGAATATATTTTCCCTAAAATTGGAATTTCTCAGAATGCTGATCTCTCTCAATCCGTGATGGCTGTTGTGCCTAATTATGAGCTTTCAGTGAGAAAGAAAAAACCAAAAGTTGAGGGTAAAAAGAAGGCTGGAGAACCCCATGATCATGAAGAGGAGGAAGAAGAGGAAGAAGAGGATGATGAGGACGATGAAGAAGATGATGAAAAGACAAGTTCTTCTAATGCTTCACCAAAATTAGCACCATCTTCAAGTGGTGGTGGTGGTGGATCAATAACAAAAAAGAAGAGTGGATTCTTTGGAATGTTGGCTCGAAGAAATGCTCGAACATTAACGAGTGCGCCTCTCGGAGGTGGTGGTGGAATGGAAACAAAACCCTTCAAAGTAGGAAAAGGACCACTTGTATTATTTTGTACTCCTGACAAGATGACCATCATTATGTGTTATTCCAATCTCTATAAGGATATGAAATTAGATGAAAGACTGAAAGGAAATATTCAAGAACAAGATACATCTGGTTTCACAAAAATTGCTCTTTCACCTGATTTAAAGACCGTTGCTGCTTTTCATCAAGCCTCTGGTCATTTATTTGTATTTGATTTGGCACTGACTTCAAATTATTTGAAATTTTTCACAGGAATTACAGAACATCGATTGGATCAATTAGTTTATTGCGGAGGAGAGTCCATGATGTTATATTGGAGTCCTGAAAATATTGGAGGTGGTGATCAATCTCTTGTTCTCTTAGTGAATTGTTTTGGCCACTATGAATCGTTCACTTTTGACGGACCTATTGTTCTTTCTCAAGAAGTTGATTGTGTTCGATGTGTCACATCAAACAGTGTAGAATTTATTGAACGTATACCTGAAAGTATTGTTGAAGTTTTTAGAATTGGAAGTTTGTCTCCAGCTGCTCTTCTCTACGATGCCTACTCTGACTTTGTGAATGAGAGAGCAACATGTTTGAAAACAATTAGGGAAATTAAGAACAAGGAACTGGGAGAACAAAGCATTGATGCTCTTTCTGATGGAGTCAACAAGTGTATTGATGCTGCATGTAGAGAATTTGATACTAACATCCAAGCTCAATTGTTGAATGCTGCTATTTATGGAAAAAATTTTATGAAGACTTCTATTGATGAAGCTAAGGCATTCCAAACAAAATGCAAATACATTCGATTGATGAATGAATTGAGAAATAGAAGTGAAATTCCAATTACATATGAACAAATTATTGCGCTTACTCCTCAAGTATTGGTTCAAAGATTATCTGAAATGCATGAATTCCTTCTCGCCTACAAAATTTGCGACTATTTGAATCTTTCAAAAGCTAAAGTTCTCGAACATTGGGCTAAAACCAAGATTAGAAGCCAAATGGAAGAAAAAGATGAAGCATCCCAAATGAAACTTCGTGATCGAATTATAGAAAATCTTGGGAAATTCTCAACCAGTGTGAGCTTTTCCAATATTGCCATGGAGGCATACAAAGTTCAAAAACCCAAATTAGCAAAAGCTCTTCTCGAAGTCGACTCCAATCCCCACTCACAAATCAAACTATACTTGTCCATGCACGAAACGTTGAGTGCCTTGGAAAAGGCACAACAGAGTTATGACACTGATTTACTCTATGTCGTAATTTTATATCTTATCAAATTCTTTGATACCTATTACATGTTTGAAATGATTGCAGATAAGAAAGCAGCTAGAAAGTTATTTATTTCCTATTGCACTCAACTTGGAAAGTACAAGAAGCTTGAAAAGTTTTACAAATACTTGAAATCAGAGCAGAATGAAGATGAAGCATCAAGAGAAAATGGATTTGTACAATTAAGACATGCTTTCAAGAATTATGATTCACCTGATGACGACGCTGAGAAACGATTCGCGTATTACCTTGAAAAATCAGAAAAATATTTCAATGAAAGAAGTGCTGATAAATTGGATGCAGAATTTTCATTAAAATCAAGAGAGCTTTATGGCTTGCAAATGAAACTTGAAGAAGAAACAGATGAAGAATTTATTGGAGCTCCACTACAAGATACTCTCTATAGGGTCATGATCAGTCCAGCACTCAGAGAAAAGAAAGGAGAACGAAAGAAATATGTCAAAATTCTCAAGAAGAATTTCGGTGTCACTGATAAGAGATATTACTTTTCAAAAATCAAAGCTCTTGTCCATTTGGGAGAATGGAAAAAGTTGGAAGCATTTGCCAACAGCAAGAAATCTCCTGTGGGTTACATTCCGTTCGTAGAAGAGTGTTTGGCCTCTCCAAAACCTGAAGAAGCTCTCAAATACATCCCAATGATTGAATCGGTTGAGACCAAAGTGGAGTATTGGATCAACATGCTCAAATTTAAGGAAGCCATCGAAGCAGCATTTGAAGCTCGAGATATTGACCTACTTGAATACATCAAAAAGAAAACAAAGAACAGCAAAACAAAGGACACAATCGATCAGTGCATTCAACAACTCAACAAGTAATCAAGAACGATTTCCGAATATGGTATTCTCTACAACTATAAAAATATTTTGTCTTTAAAACTAAACATTTTCAAGCTTGGCTAAAAGTTGTTCACACTCGTGTTTTTTTTAGAGTCGGAGCATACAAGTTTTGTTTAAGCTTCTTAATGATCTTAGTTTGATCGAAAAATGCAAGTCCCTCCATCAATAGAGTATCGTCGATTGCGTACATTCCGAGTTCTTTCTTGATGTCATTAGAAGTACAGCCTGATGGTAATTGAGTTGATTTGTCTGTTGACTTTTCTTTTTCCGATTCAAGTTCAATAAACTTTTTGCAAATAACAATGAAAATCTGTTTGTACTTTTTGGAGCTTGACGCAATCGTTTTGAAAACAATATCAATAGCACCAACAGCTACTTCATCTTCATTGTCGCTCGTAGTTGTATTTCCTTCTGATAGCAATGCGCTTAGAGAAATGTGTTCACTTTCCAAGAAGTATGTACAAAAATTAGTAATGTTAAACCTCATGAATCCAAACTTATTTTCCAGAGAATCATCCCACAGCAGATTAGAGAGTTGATGGTCAACACTACAAATCAAGTGAATATATCTAGAGGAAGCCAAGACAGCTAACAGTTGTTGACTTGTTTTGTCTCTCAGACTTGGACCATCTATGTTGTGAATGCAAATATATAAATGTTGTTTCTGCATTAGCGTTTGTTGAGTTGATGGGTTTACAAATTCTGAAAAATCTCCCAAGTCTTCGTCATTTGATTGTTGTACTTGCTCATTTCTTCTAGAGAGATGCATCGAAATATAATCAACCTTTTCTATGGATGACAATTTCTTGATTTTGGTTTCCTTCTCTTTAAAATTATGTTTTAAAATTTGATATAAAATTGAATCAGCGGTTACATTTGGGTTAAATCCAGATACAATAACAAAGTATCCATTTGTATCAACTATTTTCAAGTGGTACATTAATTGATTCAGAGCATATATTTTTGATCCAACTCCATAAAATAATAAATTATTGTCACATCTAACACATTGAATCCATTCATACATTCTCTTTTGTGTGAGCTCCTTATTTTTCTTTGTGAAAACTTCATTCTCAAAAACGGTATCCTCTCTTGAAGGAATGTTGCTATCTACATTTTCAAGATCCAGTTTTGCTTTATCCGTAGATTTCACTTTTTTATGAAGAATTTTCTGAGTGTTGTATTGTTCAAATGGAGTGGAATAAAATCGATCTTCTTGCTCTGGATCAATTTCAACACCTGAGTCAATTAATCGATGCTCAACAAAATTGTTATCTCTTTCAAAATGAACATGTTCTCTATTTTCTTCATCAAAGAACGTTCTCAAATGATCATCATCATCACCAATAAATAAAATTCCATCCGAAGGATTACTTGGTTCCGAGGGTACGAGAAGTGGTTTTAGAATTCTTCTCCCACTTCTCGTTGTTGTTGGTGTAGTCGTTGATGAAGATGTTAAACCAACACCATTGGTGGCACTTGTTGTTGAACTGGGTGTCATTGAAGTTGAAACCGTACTCGAAGCCTTTGTGGAGGCTCTTCTTCGTTTCATTCTTCGTTGCCGAAGGGGAATATCTTGAAGCATTTTTTTTGAGGAGAAGAAGCGAATGAAAAAAATGATTCCACCCAGCAGTAATGGAAGTAGTAGTAACTCTTCCATGTCCTCTTCTCCTGAGGATGGATGTATTAAAGTTTCAAATATTTCCAATATTTATTCAAAACCCTCCATTCCTCCTTTAGAATTCATTCTAGCCATCGGAATTAAAATTAAAAACAAATCTAAAACATCTGCATTGGTTCGATATGTAAACGAGCATTTCTCTCTAGATTCCTACGGATTGGACCATTTGAAGAGAGTTAAGAATATTGAGAAGGATGTTTATTGTCTTTTATGTCCTTTCAATATAAATGATGAATATAATAATTTAAATGATGATGATGAAAAAAATCTTGATGATACTCTGAACAAGTGGTTGAAATCTTCAATGACATCCAATCACATTCAAGAAGTGTTTTATAAAATTTTAGAATATCCAACATTGGATGATAATTTAGAAAATCATATGACATCAGATTTAAAATTATTTAAAATTCCTAAATATGCTCCAAAATTAAAAAGTCAATGGAAAGAATGGAATAGTCAATATTGGCCAATGCGAACAGTAAATTTATTTGAAACTGAACTACAGTTGGCCAAAGGTGATCCAAAAGCAGAAATCAATGTCAACACTCACGACATGGAGGGAGTCGAAAAATGTGTTCAATTAGTTTTACAGTCTTGGGAAAAGACGAAATTAGTCTCTGGAGTATTCTACAATCCCAATACCAAGACAATGGTTAAAAAACAGAATGGAGGGAATGAATTATTTCTGGACGAGTCGTATCACTCATTTTTCTCTCCATATTATGATCATTCTCTTCCAACAAGAACCTCAATGTTATCACAATTTAAGAATACATTAAGACATTGTTCTATGGTTGGAATTGAAATGGTTGCTCAGCATAATTCTGAGATTATTGATACACTAAATAAGAGTCCTAACTCAGAAAAAGATCCTTCTAAAATTCCCTATCTCTGTAAAGGTTTAGATTTATTTATTTCACATGAACCATGTTGTATGTGTGCCATGGCCTTACTTCATTCAAGAATAAGGAGAGTTTATTTCATTTATGAATGTAAACATTCCTTTGGAGGATTTGTGAATCATCATGATGATGGAAGTACCAAAGAAAATTCAACAAATCACACCATTCGACCACCAAAACATCATCATTCACAACAAGAATTTTGCATTCATGAAAATTCTCAACTGAATCACCATTTTGATGTCTATAAGATTTCCATTATACCCTGTCAACATCATGAAACAAATCAAACGACGATCTATTGACCCAACAGTTTTCTTCTTCTTCTTTGGATGATGTTATCAGCTGTTTGTTTTGAACATCTTTACAGCAGAAATGGGAATGACTTGACTGCCCTATTGGTAATGACAAAATGACCAATTCTGCAATGTGTCAATGGTTGACTGACTCTTAGACTTGAGCAATGCATTGAATGATGGTGACAAGAAAAGAAAAACCGCTCCTCCTGCACTTTTTACCAGTTTAAACCGAGAGAGCGTCAATGTCATCCCAATGTGTGACTCTCTCTTCCTCGTGTCGTTGTTCACACGCAAACAAAATCACCCATTGCACAGTTCGATCAACACACACACACGAGTGTGAGATCCTATTGTGCTCTCTCACTAACAACGAGTCTATTATTGATCAACAGTTGTTCAATTGGTATCATTCAAATCATACATATTTGATTGATCAACAATCATTCTCACTTCTCCTCCTCCTCTGCATTAAAATTGTACATCTCATAGCATCTCAAAACATTCCTTTTACGTTTCTCGGTTCTCAAATTCATCATTCTTAAAAAACAATAACAACAACAACGAGAAGACATTGTGATGAGCATTTAAACACAGAGTTGAAGAAACAGTTCATTGAAGGATCCTTCTCACAATAAGTATATTCAACAACAACAACCTCTCAAATCTGATTGACAAATTGTCTTTTCACCACACGACCATGATGAATTCATCACAAACTCTCCAATTATCATCATCACCTCCACTACCACCATCTGCCAGTACAAAACCACCATTATCTTCCAGGTCAACATGGACCACACAAATCATCTCTTCTCACAATCATCATCATGTTGTTGAATCATTATCACAACAACACTCAGAACAACCACCACTGAATGAATTAACAAGAAGAACCATTCAAACAACAACAACTCCTCCTCCTCCCATCAAGCCATCTACCTCTTCCATTCCAATTTCTTCTCACTCTCCTTCCTCCACGCTCACTACCAGTTCGTGTGAGATGCTTGTTGTGACTACTACTACTACTACTGTGAATGGTCGTCCAAGTCATGATTATTGTACTCCTCATTCAAAATGTACCAACAACCATCATGATGTGACATTATCGAGGAAGAGTTGTCATAAAGACGACAACCATGATCATCATCACTGTGAGGAAGAGTTGACAACCTTCGAATGCCACAAAGAAAAAGACTTTTTTGAGAATGATTGGAATCATCCTGTGTTGACCACAACAGCAACAACAAATGCAATCTCGGAATTTCAGACAAGTGCCACAAGTCACTCTTCCACATGTTCTTGTCCTCGGAGTGGTCCACCAGGTGTGAGTGCTGATACGAATGGTACGAATGGTACGGATTCACCATTACCCTCCTCAACCACAGCAACCACAGCAACCACCACCACACCCGATACGATGCACGACACTCCCAACAACCAAACTCAAGTGGAAGAGACTTCTCCTCATCCTCTTCATTGGAGTCATGCTCTGATCGATTCTCCAACTTGTACTACTCCTCCAAGCAGCCATCATCATCACCATTTCACAACAACAACCATCACCACCACCACCACCACTGGTAGTAGTAGTAGTGACTCACTCGGTGGTGGTGGTGCCCAAAGTGTTGCCATTCTGAACTCATCTGATCCAACTCTTGTCTATGCCAATTATATGAAAGGCACAGATTCCAAATCCTTACTCTTGCAATATTGTGTTCTAGGAATGGAACAGGAATTTAAGGATTTACTTGGTAGAGAAATTGAGAATTTATCTTGTTCTTTATCATCCTCCTCATCTTCATCATCCTTATCTTCACTTCAAACAGTGAATCATCATCATTATTCGATCAGTACGGATATTAATACGACTACTACCACTACGACAAGTGATACTACTACTACTACTACCAATCCACATGTGGATGATCAAGAACAACCACAACAAGAACAACCACAAGAACCAATGGATACAACAAGAACAACAACCACACATGAAACCCTTCATTATGAATCATCACCTTCATCACCATCACAACTCATTCTCGCTCAATCCAAACTATTAACCTCTACATTCATTTATTCAGATCATGACAAGTGTTCTCTCTTTCACTTGGCAAGTAAATTCAATCAAGTGCATTTATTAGAGTTCATGTATGACATGGTTCCATCTCTCATTTTCATGAAAGATTCAAAACAAGCTCATCCTCTCTTTTATGCAGTTTCTAATAATGCCAAAGAAAGTGTTGCATTTTTATGTAATGCAGCAAGTGTGACCATGAATGGTAACAATCAATTATTACCAGTTTCAAAATTTGTAAATGAATTAGACATGTATGGAGGGTGTTGTCTATATTTGGCATTACAGAAATCATTCTTTGAATTGGCTGATTTATTGTTACTGTTTGGAGCGAATATTGATATTAGTTTCAAGACAGGTGAGACCATGTTGCATAGAGCCATCACAGAGAGAAGATTGGATATTGTGGAATATTTGTGTAAGAAGGGAGCAAATTTATTGAAACAAAATCAAAATAATGTAAGTTGAGAGAGATTTATATATTCACAGAATATGATTCTCACCTACATGCTGTTGTGGTACTACTACTACTATTATTATACTCTTCTTTTTTTACTCTTCACACCACACCATTCATCCCGACCATCACCACCCCTTCATACCAAAACATACCCAAAACATACCCAAAACATCATCTTGAATATTCATTCCAGGAAAATCCACTCTTCAATGTATTTGTACATCAAAAGAAAAAACTTTCAGACCTTAATGAAAAAACAGTGAATGGATTCTTCACAACGAATAATGCCAACTTTTGTAAGAATGGAGCTCAATTTTTACAAAATCTCCTAAAAAGTGATTGTTTCTCTTCTGAAGTGATTATGAAAGGTTTAAAACAAAAGAATTCACATGGACGTACCATGTTCCAAGAATGTATTGTGAAAGGAGATTTACCAAGTTTTAAAGTATTATTAGCTTATTTAACTACACGACAAAGCTCTGAAACACTTTCATGGTTTGTAAATGATGTTGAAAATCAAAAGAATAGAACTGCACTTCACTTGTCAGTGGTTTACAAACAATTTCACATGTTCAAAATGTTGGTAGAATCCATTCCTGGAATTGCCAAGTTAGATGCTACGGATAGTGATGGTAAAACAGCATTAGATATTGCCAAAGATACAAATCAGGACAATGTGGTGGAATTGTTTAATGAAATGGCAGAATTGCAAAAACCAAAAAAGAAGAAGGGATTTGGACTTAAATCTCTTTTTAGTAGAAACAAATCAAAAAACAAATAAAACAAGTATGAATGTACATGCGGAGGGAGGAATTGAGTCCAAAAACATTAAAAAAGAGACAGACGGGTTATTTTAGTGAACTTTCTTAAATTAAAATTGGAGCACCTGTTCACCGAATCCAGCTGGGATTCTAATTGACAAAAGTTAAAAAAAAATGAGAAAAGGGTCTTGGTAAAAATACTACCTTTGGTTCGGACAGCGTGAAAAAAAAATATGAGTGATGTGAAAGAGTTAAAGAAGAAGGTTTTGTCTAAAATCTCGAAAAAGACGTTGGAAACATTGAATGCTGAAATGAAGAAGAAAAAGGTGCCTCTCTGGGGATTAGAAAAAGATCGAAATTTTGAAAATGATTGTCTGCTTATTGTGCTTTAACATGATTTATTCGGGGTTGGCTATCAAAAAATTGAGTCTGAAATTTCATCTTTTTTGGAAATATCAGAGAAATCAATTAGACGACACAATACCAAAGTGATTAGGCAATCTTTCTAGGATTGGTGTGATGCACAAATTGTCCTTGGTAGCTATAATGATTGGAATCGTGCATCTAAAAAGTTGGGAGGAAAAGAAAGGAAGACTAAGGTCAATTTACGGATCGACAGCTCCGATTTCAAAAAGACACAACCCGAGAATGCTTCTAAGAAGAGTGATGAACATTCCTAAAAAGAACATCATTATGCAAATCGGTTCACATGTTTTTCAGATGCCAAAGGACTAATTGGAGAACTCTATGGGGCTTATAAGTCGAATAGAGTGCCTTTATGACTCTCATGAAAGATGAAATAGAATCATCTATGGATGGTGCAGTTATGCTTGGTGATTGTGGATATGAATCTGTTGTCAGCAAGTTCAGTAAAATCAAAATCGTCACTCCAAAGTCACAACCAAAAGGAAGACCTCCAAAAGACGGAAGGGGAATCAGGAATTTGACAAAAAGCTGGAAATAAGTTGCTAAAATCACTAAGATAGAAAGTGGAATGTTCATTTGGTCAAATTAAGAAAGATCTTGTTCCACAGAAGACGACACTCAACATTACCACGTAGTCAAGATGGCAGTAGCAATTAGAAACTTTCAGACAGAAAATAGTGAGGCAGATGATGAGATTTTACTTATAAAAATTACTTCGCGTCCCCAACGGTAGTATTTTCTCAATTCAATTAGTTCATGAAAGAATTTAGAAATCCAAAAAAAAAAATAAAATCACAAGCAGTCAAACACCCAAAAAGAAGAACAAAATCACCACCATAATTGTCTCTTGTTTTATCAATCATCCGCCTAGTCTGACCATTTCATTTTTCTCGTTTGGTAGATCGACCTAATCGTATCATTCTTCAATTTCCAAACGATTCGTACCTCATTTGTTCATACCACTGTTTTGATTTAAATTGAAAAACGAATATTTGCAAAGAAGGCAACACCAACCGACAAACGCCCTCTCAAAAAAATGCGATCTTTCAATCGGTTGTTTTCGAGCAGTTCATCGTCGTCGTCTCCTTCCTCATCAGCAACGGCAGCAGCGTTGAACATCACCAATTCGACTTCCAATCATCATCATCATCCACAAGGTGATACTACCAACACCACGCCCAACAATGCCCAACATCATGATACCAGCGGAGCGATAAACTCCACTCGGGTACAAAAAATTCATGTAGTACCACCAACACAACATCATCAAAACGATGGAGAACGATCATCATCATCGCCCCTACCCAATACAATGGGAGATGTTGCTAGACCAATTTCTCAATCTCAAGCAAAACAATTTTTTAAATATATGAAAAAGTTAAAAATAGACGCGGTGGAGCAACTTTTGAAAGAGAATATCCGTTATCTCATGATCAGAGATGATGATATTAGTACACCATTGATCAAAGCTGCTTCAAGAAACATGCCAGAGTTCGTTGATTTGTTTTGTAGAATGAATAGAGATAACAAAGTAGGATTTTCTTGCTTAGATTTGACCAACAAACAAAGATATACTGCCATCAACATTGCTGTAAAAAAACAAAATACTAACATTGTAAAATTGTTGTTACAATATGGTGCAAATATTTCAGACACTCCTAACCAAGACGGAAATTTACCAATTCACAGCGCCAGTAGACGTGGATTTACAGAAATAATTTCCATACTTGTAAAACATGACCCTAACCAATTGAATATCACCAATCCTTGTAATAGAAGGACTCCATTATTCATGGCAGCTCAACATGGACATGTAGAAACAGTGGCATGGCTCCTGGATCAGCCCGGAATAGATCTCTCTATTAAAAGTAAGGATCACAAGAGACCCATTCACTCAGCTGCTTCTCATGACAATGTGGAAATTGTGAAATTACTGCTGAAAAAGGGCAAAGAATATATCAACGTTCTGACAAACTCTGAAAAGGACAAAGATAAGCGGTATACACCATTACATTATTGTTGTAAGAAAGCTGCATTGACAACGGCTAAATATCTATTAGAACAAGGAGCTATACTGGATATATTTATTAACAATGCTAAATTTAACTATTTTGGCAAAAAGACGCCTCTCTACTTGGCAATTCAAAGCAAGCGAGAAGAAATTTTAAAACTTTTTCTTTCATACTACAAAATCATTATGGAACTGGCAGAAAATCCTATTAGAGAAGATGCCCTTTTAAAATGTAACAGGATCAATATTTTTGATCTAGACATTCAAAGTATTGTCAAAACATATGATTATTATGTTCAACAAGATGACATCAATGTCATAATACCTGATCCGTCATCCGATTCTGGTGACAGTGATGTCGATGACATGGAGAACAGCAATGATGCAAGCACAGAAAACAAGGTCGTAAAAACAGTACTGCGAACCACAAAGGAGGCCATTTCTTTAGCTATTACGGAGGAAAACCAAGAATTGATTCATTTGGCCTTTTCGCTTGAACTTTTTGATTGTGTTAAACTGTATTTGGCAAGCTTCCCTCAACTACTAAATTGTAAATCAACATCAAACGGAAACACCCTGATCAACAAGGCAGCACATATTGGTAATTTGGAAATGATGAAATATTTAGTGTCTAAAGGAAGTAACATTTCGATACCAAATGATGTTGGAAATCTTCCAATTCACAGAGCTGCTTATTGTGGCCACGCAGAGCTTGTGAAATATCTAGTCGAAGAGTGTGGTGAGTGCGTAGATGTTTTCCAACATTCATCTCCCAAATCGAAGAGACTTGAAAACTCATTACACCTCGCAGCAAGAAAAGGATTTTTGGAATGTGTGAAGGTTTTATTGATGAATGGGTCAGATATCACGCGAACAACAAAAAGTGAGAGTACAACAGGAAGAAGAGATGCCATACAACTAGCAAAGAGATATAATCAAATCGAAGTCTATGAATTTCTTAAAAAAGTTTATGAAAAGACTGCTCGGTCATGCTAAAAAGTTTTTTCACACTGTGTACGCGAATCTTCAACATTTAAAGATCTGTTGTTGAATGTTATCTCACTAGTTCGTACTTTTTCAAATTTCAAAGGATACATTGACCATCGTTAATGCAAACTTGTCCGTTGCAAAGCCTGGTGTTTCTGAATGTCAAACCAAACTTTGAATAAATCTCTTGTTTCCAATCCGAACAAAGCATTTGCTCTCAAATATAAATAAGGAGATCCTGATAATTGGACAAAACAAGGATAAAATTCTTTTTCAAAAACAGGTTTACAGGGATCATTTTCATAAGAACTTGGCGTACTGAGAGCTTCACTTGGTGTTTGCCCCTTCTGTTCCGACAGACATTCCTTATATTTACCTAATTGAGTTCCGCATGGTGTATGAGGAGCGTGAAGAGCACAATAAGAACATTGATAAGGATCTTCTTTCGTAATTAAATCATTTGGAGAAAATAATGAATATGTTTTTCCTTCAAACTCAAATTTGTTTGCAAGTACTTGTGGTTTAAATTGAGCGAGTGCTTTCAGTGCGGAACGTCTTCGGTGTTCTTGTTCTTTTTTTGCTTGCGCTGAGGCTTGTTGGTGATGTGATGATTCAGTCATTTTTTTTGATTGAATTTGCAATTTTTAATATTAAAATATTCAGCATCATGGATGTTGTGATCCACTGACATATGAGCGTGGATCGGTTGATTTCATCATTGAGGTCACATGACTCAAAGAGCAAATAGAAAGTGAAATTGTGTTATCTAGTTTTACAACAACAAGAACTTAAAAAAAATGAATTCCAAGCAACAACTCGTTTCCAAAATCGTGATTGGTGAAAATTCTTCTTCTTTGGATCACCCAAATGCAAGAACACCCACAACAACAACAGCAATAGATTACACACAACAACCACCGACATTGAATGATCGTGAATATATATTAAACAATGAGGTTTCGTCCTCTCCATTCACCACCAGTAGAAGCAGTAGGAGTAGTAGCAGTATCATCGCTTCCGATTCGGTTGATTCATTCAATTTTAATAATAATCAAATGTTGAATTCCTCTCTCTCCCAAGACCCACTTGAAGACTTGAGTAAGAATGAAGAAAAAAATTATGTATTTGAAATTAATGATTATTCCAAGTTGACAGCATGGGAAAAGTAGGTTCCGATGATGATGATGATCGATCTATATATTTTCAAAATTTTTAAAGATTTGTGGATCAAATTGAAAGCTGTATTGTGACATGGTGCACTAATACAGCACCAACAGCAGCAGCAACTCGAGATTCTTCTCATCCTCGTCGTAGTCAACAACAATTTTCTGATTTTTCACATCATTCTCAATTACTGATCTATGGAGGAGCTAAATATAGACTAACTTATTTCAAAAACACAACTAGTAGTAGTAATAATAGGACATTTAATACTACTAGTAGTAGTAATAGTAATTTCAACAACAACAACAATACTAGTAACTATAACAGTAGTAGTAACAACAGCAATAGTAGTAGTAACAATAACAATACCAGTCCTTCGACTCATCATTCTCAAACATCCTCCTCCTCCTCCTCTATTCATTCTTCAACCACTTGTTGTCATTTCGATACCAATTTTTTATTAGAGAATGACAATGATTTTCAACATCGATCACATCACTTGACACGTTGGTTTGGAGTTCAAGAATTTCTCATTCTTTCACAATATATTGAAAAACGAAATGAACAACATTCACATCACCATCAACAACAACATGGTAAATCTCTTTCAAAACAACTCATTACCACATTATTGAGTGCCATTTCAATTGCTCTTTCAAATACTCACTTTTCAATACCATATTTTGTATTATGTGATGGAGTTCATGATTATATTGGAAGATTTAATTCCTCTCTTGTGAATCAAATCACAAGATTTAAAAGTGAATCTTTGAGAAAACAATTAGAACAAAACAAATATCTTTCTTCTCGATATACAAAATTAAGTGGAATTATTGAACTCTTTTGTTTTAACATTGGAAAACATGTTAAAATTTGTAATGAAATTCAAATCAAGGCAAGATATAACTACGTTCTAGAATCCTACAATTCACAACAATGGAATTGGATGAAAAATAATTTCTCATTGAAAGAATCTCGAATGGGAGCAAGTGATATTCCTCCTTTGGGATGTAAATATGATCCTATTCATTCCATAACGATGGCATGTTTATTTCCAAATGTTCTTCAACATTTACAACAACAAATCGATGAGTTAAATCTCACACAATCTTTTTCATGGGAAGTGAGAATGAATGTTGAAAAAAGGTAAGAAGGTTTTATAAAGATCAGAGGATAGGATCCTTAGATACATCATGTATATATGATGAATGGATGATTCAATAATGATGATGATATATGATGAATGGATGATTCAATAATGATGATTGAACACTCACTCACAATATCACAATCGATTTATCACAATCGATTGAAACATACTCACACACTGAATGTTCTATCCAATGCCATCCTATCCCTATCGAATTCCTATCGAATTCCATTCCTATACAGACCAGAACTCGAACACACCGATGGTTTACATCGACTCTTGTTTGATATTTATTTACCTTTTAAAAAAACTAGTTTTAAGGGTAAGTATGATTCATCCAATGCCAATCTTTAAAAGGTGATTATTCATTGTAACTTGTGATCATCATCATGTCAGAGAACACAATGAATGACCTGACGACAACCTTCTATCAACCTTCTTCTTCTCCTCTTCAACAACAACAACAACAACACAACAACCACACCACTTACGACTACATTCATGAAGCCATTTTTGATATTTTTGATGTCCATCATGATGATGATACTTCTTCTTCACAATTCATGAAACGATCTCAACAACACTACATTTCCACCAATGAAATAACCTCTTATATTCCCAAATCATGTTCTCCTTCGAGTCTACTACGAAGGTTGTGTGATCACTTACCTAAAATGAAGAATATGTCCGACATTGGTATTCTCTGGAAGAATTTCATTCGAATTTTATTTAAATTTTGGGAAGAAACAAATATTCAAGATCTTTCAGTATTGGCACAAATTGCTCCAGATCAATCTTTTATTCCATTCACAAAGGATAATGTGAGTTGGACTCCAAGTTGTTTATTAGAACAAAAAATTGACATGTTGAATGTGTGTTGTAAACGAGAATGTGAATTGGCAAGAAAAAAATGGAAAAGAAAAGAATTGAAAAGAAAAGAATGGAAAGATTCAGGATTGGATATTTCAGAGGATGAAGAAGAAGAGGATGATGATGAATTTTATGATGTACAAAGTGAGAATGATGATGATAGGAATAATACTTGTTCTTCTTCTCAAATAGATGAACAACAACAATCACAACAACCATTCACACAACATTCTCCTCACATCAAACAAGTACTCGAAATTTCGAATGGTCGAAAAATTAACATTCCCATTACTCAATACATTCCAACAAAAACTGAAGATGTGATTGAAGAAGAACAACATTTACTTTCGAATATGGAATCTTCACAACAACGTGCAAGATATCAATGTGAAGGTTTATTATCAGATATGCAAGCATTTAAGGTAGGTGTGTGTGAAATTTGAAATGTGTGAATATGTAACGATGAATATGCTTTATTCTTCTTTCAATCTCTCAATTTATGAATATTTGATCCCATTTTCAATGAATTTCTCTTTCTTTTAATTTCACAAACACCAAATGTGTTCAGTATGTCAATCCCAATGCTGAATTTTCAGATTTTCTACTTTGGTATTCTCCGAAGGATGTGGTCGATGCCAATAGCAATAGTCTCAGTTCTAGAATGAGTTCACAATCCAATGAAAATATTTGGAAACAATTTTGGGAGGAAGCACAACCCATTCCAGTCTCAAAACAAAAACCATTATTTGATCACAAATTACATGCAGAAAAAGTCATTCACTATTTAGATACCATAGAAATGACCCATGTGATGGATGAGTAAGTGTGATTGATAGTATTCTTTTTTCGAAATATATGCTAACAATCATCTCCAATGAATGGCATACGCTGCTAACAAATGAATGGCATACGCTGCTATTTTAACAACATTCCAAACAAATGAATGACATTCTGATTCCTAACGTTTTTATCCTTGACTTATTGTTGAAATTACTATACTACTCTCTATTGCAACAATTATCATTCGTTCTCTCAACATTATTTCTTTCACACACACCCATCACAGATTAATCATATGCTCTCTGGTAGCCACTTATTATTCATTGAGGGAGTGGTGGATGGATATTATTCATAACAATGAATCCATGATGCTACTACAAGAAACAAAAAAAGATCTCTCTATTCTTAGTGATGATTTCTCAGAATCAAGAACACCTGTCATTACAAAAATTGAAGAACGATTTGCATTCATAAGAGAACTATTGAAAAAACTTTCAAAAGAAACCATTCTTCAACAAACAGATTTACTCGAAGTGCTCACAGAAAAATTACAAGATTTAGAGAAATCCATCTCGTTAGTGATCTCTGTCTTATCAAAGGTATGTATTGAATATGATTATTGTTGGGGTTTTGTTGTTTTCGAAACAGAGAACGATATTCATATAATGACCAACACAACCACCACCTTGATGGCGATCATTTGCTCTCTGAATAGTTCCATAACAATAAGAGATGGCTATCAAGTCCTTTCATCCATTTCCTTCCATATATGGAACAATTGATCTTTAATGAAAGCTTTTGTTTGACCTCTCATGAGAATCCCACCAGCAATCACCACATACTCTGTCAAATATGTGCTGGCGGTGAGGAAGAGGAAGAGAATGAAAACACAGATACTACTACTACTATGGTTGAAGAAAAGAAATCTGGTCAACATTCGAGTCGAGTGATCCATGCCACAGAACATGCCAGAGAATTCATTTTGAGATGTCAAGCTCTACGACCATATCTAAACTCGGATGCCACCCCTCAACTCTTGTATGCTCTTGTTTCGAGAGATGAAATTCGTGTTTCTATTGCTTTAACGGAAAAGGTACCTTGGTAGCGTCTATCTGTCCATGGACGTCTCGTCGACAGTACCAGACGGAGAGCAGTCTGTGAACGATTGTGAAGATTCATATTTTCTGCTGTTCTCAACATGTGTGTGTGTACGAAGAGGATCGCCATTATTTTTTCATCAACAAAAAATATCTGCCCACCTCAAAGCCTTACTCGATTCGAAAAATGGCAGAGAAAGAGTTGGATCCAAGACTCTTGGAAATTATGAAAGAAACCGGTACCAAATTGTCGGGAGATGATTTGAGTGCTCTTAAAACCGTTAGCGTAAAGGAGTTAATTAAATTGTGGGAAGCTCTAGCAGTTGATCAACAGGAGCCGACAGCAAAAGGAGGCACTAAATCTGCACCAAAACGTACAAAGAAAGAAATATTTGAGGAATGGACTAAAGGAGTGGTTGAACAGTACAAAAAGCAAGCTGAGAAGAGACTCACGGCGTCCTCATCTCAAGGATCTCACGCACCGAAACCAAAACTCATGAGTGATCACGAATATAACAAGTCGATCAAGGAAGCAAGAAATAATTTGAAAAAAAGAATTGAACTATATGAGAAACTGGTCTCAGCAAAAGAGGCTAACGATCAACAAGCTCTTAAAGAGTTTTCATCTCGCCATAGAACAGAATTGAAGAATGATCTTAAATCCCGAAATACCTCGTACTATGAAACTATTCTCAAGAAGAAATCAAACCAATCCTTAAAGCTTGTGAGACCCTCGGTTGTTCCTCAAATAGTTACCATTAACGAATCAAAGAAACAGCCATTAATTCTTGCGTCTAAACAGCTAGGAGCCAATGGAGAAGTTTTACTATTTCTAGAAATTGCTAGTGATGACTCAATCCGAGATGTTGTTATTGAGGCGATTCCAAATCAAGGCGTTGACGTATCCGTTCTTTCAGCTCCCCAAATCGAGAAAATTGGTCCAGAAGATTTGGAAGCTGCAGTGTTGAAGATTGACTCCAAAGATGCAATTACTGAAGGTGGAGGATGTCAAATGAGGCTTCAAGTACACTATACAGATGAAGAAACCGGGCAAAGAAAGACACAAACTCTTTCCCCTATTCAGTTAGGTGTGGTTGATACTATCGAAGCCGAGACAAAGGACACTACTGAATTTGAGAATTTGTGGTTCAAGACTGGGCAAAAAAATGAAACAAAAGAAACTCTTATTTTTGATTCTCCACTTCAAGATGCAATCGATTCATTTGTAGAAGGAGCAGGTATGATTCCAATATCTGAGGCACAACAAGAAATACCTGCAACAGCTACAAAACATACGATGCAATTTTTTGCAAAAAAGGATGACAAACCTATTTTAACTAAGGTAGTATTTACCTCAAAATCAAATGGAACGGAAGCGCTCGTTCAAACAAGAACAGAACTAGAGAATGTCAGATCTGAAGCCGTGAAGAATCTCAAGTCCTTTTGGGAAAACATGAAGCAAAATAAGGAAGAGATTGTAAAGGGAGTCGCAAGAAAAATTAAATTTGAAAAAGAGAAAGAGGAACATATCAAAGCTCAAGAAATACTGAGGAAGGCAAGAGAAGAAGAAGAAGCAAAGCGTAGACAGGAGGAAGAGGAGATGGAACGACTGCTCAAGGAACAGGAAGAAGAAGCCAAGCGTAGACAGGAGGAAGAGGAAGAAATGGAAAGAATACTAAAAGAAGAGGAAGAAAAACGGGCGAGGGAGGAAGAAAAACGCAGACTTGAAGAAGAAGAGAGACTAAAACGAGAAGAGGAAGAGAGAATTAGAAAAGAACAAGAGCAAATCAGACTGGCTGAGGAAGAACGGATTCGACAGGAAGAAATGCTAAGAATTATCGAAGAAGAGCGTCTCAAAAAAGAGAAAGAAGAGCAAGAAAGAATTCAAAGAGAAGAGCAAATTAGACTTGAACAAGAACAAAAGCAACGTGAAGAGGAAGAAAAGAGACGTAAGGAAGAGGAAGAAATGGAAAGAATACTAAAAGAAGAGGAAGAAAGACGGGCGAGGGAGGAAGAAAAACGCAGACTTGAAGAAGAAGAGAGGATAAAACGAGAAGAGGAGGAGAGAATTAGAAAAGAACAAGAACGATTGGAATTGGAAAGAAAAGAAGCTGAGGAGAAAAGGAAAAGAGAACAGGAGGAGATGGAAATGCAAATACGATTGAAGCAACAGAGGGTTGAAGAACACAGAGCAGCAAGAATCCAATCTCTCGAAACCAACATGCAGAACTTTTGGAACAAATTTGGTAAACCTCTAAAGACAAAGGAATTTACAGGAGCAAGCCCCTTCATAGTTAAGGTTCATACTCTTCCTTCTCACCAAGTTATTGAGGTTCAAATCTCTCCTCCACAAGACACCAACACGTGCTACAGAAATGTCAAAATTGACATCGATCCAATCATCAAGGGTCTCCACAAGGAGGCATACCAAGTTATGATTGATGAACTCTATCCCTACAACAACACAAGCTCGGTTGCTGTTGCCTTAAAGAGAGATGAAGAATTCCCTGTTGGAGAACTGGGAGAACTAAAGATACTGTTCGATTCTGCAACGTTTGACCCATCCAACGATGAGATAATTGGAGAACCTCAGCCATATGAGGTTTCGATGGATAATATTGAATTCAAAATTGGAGACCTTAACCTTACAGAAACAGAACCAAGTTTTGAAGATTTCAAAACTCTATGGGACAGTGGTATCTTCAGTGAACATGGAACAGATAATATCATTTCAGGCGAGCACCAAAATCCAGTTGATTTAGTGAAATCATTTTGCATTTCGCATGATCTTGCACCAGTAATACATGTAAAGGAAGGTGTCGATGAAGGTACATGTTTCTTTGGCTCCTCCTACGAATTCCCATCAGGTGATGCAGCACTTGTCCTTGGAAAAGCTAACAAGTTCGAAAACGGTGTTGTTAAACTCAAGGTTCAAGTCAAATCATCAGAGAAGCAAATAACAGAAAAGTTCTTAAAATCTTTTTGTTCGAGCTATAAGGAACAAATCAAACCAGTTCAAATGTTTGAAGACAAAACAAGCAATGAATTACAAGAAAAATTGGGAGTACCAGTCGCCATTCAAAAATGTGTCTTGATTTCCAAACCATCAAATCCACTAATCAAAGTTGAAGTGTCTAAGCGCGTTTATCCTGACAAAGTGCTCCTAGAATATCGTGTAACGAACAATTCTTATTCACCTATTGAAAATGTTGATATTTCGATGGGTGGAATTGGTTTCGAATCTGGAGGTGGTGAGGGTGATATTATTGAACCAGGTGAAGAGGCTGTTTTGTACAAGATTGTATCTCCTGAATTTGAGGAAGGATGTACATCTCCTTGTTTAACCTACTCTGTATCTGGCCATCCTGAAAAGCATGAGCTGTTTAATGTTATGTTGGGTCTGAAGGATGAAATAATACCAGTATATCCAACTGCAGATTTCTTTGATGTGGAGTGGCAACAAAGTGCTACTTTCGAAACAGTACCCCACGTTGCTGAGTTAATGTCCACAGAACTTAACCAACTGAGTGAATGTGTGAATGATGCGTTTGGAGCAACTAAAGCTCTCAACCAGCATGAAGTTGAGGAATCATCTTCAGATACTTTGAATTACATGTTCAATTTACCATCAGGAGAAGACTTGCTTATTCAAGTTCTTTTGGAACCAACCCCAACATCTATCAAATATTCTCTCAGGTATAAGGGTGATAGCCCAAAAACAAAAGCATATGTCCAATCATTGATTTCTTTTTTGCGTTATGAGGTTCAAAAAAGAAATGCTATTATTGAAGAGCAACAATTACCAGAGATTCCAGAAGAAGATGTCCAACCTCCTCCAATTGAAGATTCTGTTCCTGAATTACCTGCTGATGAAGATTCTGCCCTTAAAGAAGACAATCCTCCTGAACTTCCAATAGAAGACGAAAAAACTGCAACACTTGCAATAGACGAAGAGCCTGAAATTCCAGATGAGGAAGAACCAGAATTACCTACAGAAGAAGATCAGCCTCCGGAAATTCCATACGAAGAACCTCCGGAAATTCCCTCTGAGTTTGAAGAGGAGCCTCCTGAAATTCCACAGACCACAGAAGAGGAAGAGCCTGAGCTTCCACCAGAAGATGAAGAGCCTGAATTACCACAAGAGGAGGACAATGTACAAAATATTTCTGAACCTCCTGTTGTTGAGGATGAAGAAGAGCCTCCAATACAGCAAGAAGACGAACCAGAACTTCCACCAACAGAAGAAGAGCCTGAAATTGTACCAGAGACAGCCGAAAAACAACAAACACCACTTGTTGATCAACAAGCCAAGCCTGTAGAGCAAAAACCTTCTGTTGTTGACGATGAAACTCCTCCAAAAAAGCCAGAATTATCAGAAGAAGATACATTTGCAGAGGAAGAAAAAGTGCTCAAACAAAATCAAGTGGATGTTTCAAAACTTAGTAATACAACTTGGTTGAAACCACGATTTGTTGTTCACCAAAATGGAAGTCCAAACGATAAGAAGATTTGGGAAATTGACTTCTTTGCATCCACATTCAAACTATTCGATAAGAAGGGAGGAAAACTTAAAAGTACCTATCAAGCTAAAGATTTATATTCCCTTGAAAGACATTTTACTGACTCTAGAAGATCTGTTTTGAGATTCTTTGGAGACAAGTCACATCACGATCTCGTATTTGAATCAAACTATCATAGAGAACGATTTTTTGAATGTGCTTCCTGTATGAGAAAGAATTTATTTGTTTGGTGCCCCTTCGTTTGTGGTCCTGGACAAGTCAAAGTCATTTCTGACCTCAAAGGTTCATTCAACTGTATTGAGAATGGTCAAGTCAAGCAATATCATGGTGAATGCAAAGTCAACGCATATGCAAAAGCCTTTGAACCAATCCAAGTATTCTGTATGACTTGGAATATGGGCGGAAAGAAAGCTCCTAAAGACCCACAAGAACTCCAAGACATTCTAGTTCCTGGAAAATACGATCTATATGCGATTGCAACTCAAGAATCTGGATTTCCTAAAGATGTGAACAAATTTAAAGCCTACGTTGAAAATTGTCTTGGAGACAAGTACATTGTTTTGACTTGTATTACAATGTGGGAAATTCAATTGGTTGTTCTTACAAAGAAGTCTCACTTTTTAAAGATTTCAAACATTCAAGGCGTTCAAAAAGCAACAGGATTTGTTAAAGTTGCTGGAAATAAGGGTGGTGTTGGAATTTCGTTATGCTTCAACGATACCGCAATGCTTTTTATTTCATCTCATTTGGCTGCTAATCATGGCGAGGGAACAGACGACAAGGAATATCTGAATCTTAGAAATCAAAATGCTCAAGAGATTATTGACGCCATGTCCATTGGCAACCCAACAATGGACATTAGTGGACAGTTTGATTACATTTTCTTTATGGGTGATACAAATTATAGAGTTGAATTGCCTTATGATGATGCTGTTGGTTTGGCAAGAAACAAAAAGTATGATCAACTCGTTGCAAAGGATCAACTAAAGGCACAACAAAAACTTGGAAAGGTGTTTTATGGCTTTAAAGAAAATCCAATTTCATTCCCACCATCTTACAAGTACAAACCTGGAACACTTGAATTCGATAATAAGAAGAAGCGAACACCATCCTACACGGACAGAATACTTTACAAGACATTCCCTGCTTGCAAGATTCTGAGTGAAAAGTACACTGTAAAGTTCCCAGAATGCAAACACCCATCGGATCATCTTCCAGTCCAATGTGTTTTCACTGTTCCCACCCACAGACCATTCGTGTCTGTATTTACTTCTGAAGCTCAATATTCTTGCCAAATTATCTTTGAAGAAATTGTTTGTAAATTGGCTGTCAGAGAGGAAATTATCAATCCTACTCTAACGTTTTATGCCTCTTGGCTAGATTCAAATGAAAAGGGAGAATATCCAATGACTTCCAAGATTGCGAATACAAAGACACCACTATGGACAAAGGAACAAATACCAGTACTTGTTCCAGCAACCTCCAATGTAGAATATTTGCGCTTGAAACACCTATCGCTAACCCTTAGAACTGGTAAGCCAGAAATTAGCCGTGGAATTGAAAATCTTATTGGAACTGTCATTTTACCACTTCAAAATGCTGTAGCCAAGAGCCCTGATAAAAATCCATTCAAGGCTCCTATCCATGCGCAAGGTGGATTGGCTGCTGGTATCATGGAAGGATGCTATAGGATTGTGTATAAAAAGGAGGACATGGGCAAGAAACTCATGACTGCAGACTTGGAATAAACTTGTACAACAGAATTTCACGTGCATACGATGAAGGAATTTATTAAGGCTTTAAATGTTTTTCCAATTAGGATCAAACTTGGTTTCGCTGACAGTGTTGTGAAGATTGATGGCTCTGGCATACTCACGGGCACCTTCTTCATCATTTGGATATTGATCATAGGTGCGAACCTTTCCATAAATTTTCAGATCGTTGATAATCTTGGCGTGAGAGTGCCAGCGAGGATATTGGAACACTTTGTGGTGTTTGACTGTTGTAATATTATGTGGTAATATTTGTATAATAATATTACATGTACAATATTTTGTTGCGTGTAGTACAAACAGGTATAATATTACATTGATCTTACACAAATTCTTTAAAAACTTACATGGTGGTAATACCATATGCAAATGCAAATGTTTCACACTCACAGGATAATTGTAACCAGCAATGACATTTTCTTCAATATTAAAATTCTCTCCAAATCTTGACAAGTCTCTCTTTTTAAATTCCTCAACACCTGCTTTAAATAATGCTTCCAACATTGGAATATGTTCTTGTGTTAAACAAGTCACGTCATCATAAACATCAATTGGAATAATATCAATGTGATCATTGTGAACAGACACTCCAAATTTATCATTAAATAAACACAATGAATCATCTCTAAATAAGATTGGAGTATCCTTATTCTTTCCAGTAATAATATCTAAAAATACATTGTCAGGCAATTGTGAAACATCTTGAGGTGTCAATGGAAATGAGCAACCAGTACAGAAATCTACATTGACAGAATTTGGTTTTGTACAGGCAGGACAAATTTTACCATATTGATGTTTTGAAGAAAATTCAGTGATGGTTCCACGTTGTGATCTCTCTCGTTCAATGACTTGTAAATCTTCGGAAGAAAAGTCTTTCCAATGGGACTTGTTGAATCTGAAAGTAGGTTGACTGGACATGAGATGGATTGTCTTGTTGATGGTGGTGGAATAGTGCTGCTGCTGCTGCTGGTAGTGAATACAATGATGTTGTCCGTGACGAGAGTGATTCTTGCGAAAGGAGAGATGAATTTTTTTTATCATGTTGGATGCACTCTCAGAGACTCTGTGTTTGTTTGGAATTGTAATCAAGTTCATTCTAGTTCTTTTCATTCATATATATGGATTGAAAATATAGGGAGTGATGTCTCGAACCATCATGATGGAGGTGATGAAAAGAATTTTGGAGTCCCAGTCTCGGAATGATCATTGTCTCTCATGTCCTTTTCAACCAACAAAACCTCGAGGTTTTGAATTGAAAAAATGAGTCAACAACACAACAACAAAATAAATTCTCCTGCTCTCAGTTCTGGAGTGGATCATCATCATCATGATGATGCATCTCCCTATTGTGTGGGTGATATCATTTGGTTAAAAATACCGGGATGTCCATATTGGCCCTCTAAGGTAGGTTTATATGGAATGATGATTACAATAATCAATTGAATTCAATGGACTGGACTCTTCTCACCAATGAATTCTGAATCCCACCATTAAATATTTAATCATTAACTATGATTGACATCATCAATGATGTGGTCGGGTCATCATCATCAATTCTCTACATGATTCACTTGTATAACATTCTCAACAAACAACACCATCATTATTCAACACCATATATTCTCAACCACATTCTTTACATAACACACATATTCTCAATCACATTCTTTACATTTTATATTCTCAACATCTTGACTCTCTTTACATTTTATATGCTCAACATCTTGACTCTCACAACAATGATCATTTCAAAGATTCTCAATTCCAATGATAAATCCATTCCATCTTCTGTCTTACAAGCAAGAGAATCTACAAGTCAAGTACTTGTGGAATTTATCAATGCTGCGAGTGGTGAAGAATATTATTGGGTGGATTTATCTAAAGAGAGTAATCATAAATTATTCTCAGAAGAACCATACATGTTAGATTCCAATCCAAGTGCATTAAAAGAACCATTATTAAAGAAGGCAATTAAAATAGCTAAGGAAAAGTGTGGAATTTCACCATTGGTGACAACCACCTCTCAGAAAAAGAAAAAAACTACTTCTAAAAAAAGAAAGAGTGAGGAAGAAGAAGAAACTTCAACAACACATAATGATGATGAGGAAGAAGAAGAGTTCGATACAACTAGTAAAGAAGCATCACCTCAAAAAAAGAAGACAAAAAAGATCGACACTTCTCAACCTTCTTCTGATAAAGTAGTATTAACAGATGATGAACTTGCAAATATTCAAATGGAATTAGATAAGGCAATTTCAAATCAAGATTTAAAATCAATCAAGGAATTTATCAAATTTATTCATGACAAGTGTACAGACATTACAGTAGAACAATTGAAAAAAGTTAAAATTGGTAAATCAGTGGCAAGTCTTAGAAAGAGTGAAGATCAACAAGTGGCAAGTATGGCTAAAGAATTGGTGAAACAATGGACCAATAAGGTGACAAGTGCTGACTCTAATGTTACCACCACCACCACCACCACCACCACTACGACTACGACTAGTACTCCTACGACTACTACCACTACTCCAACTACCAAATCTGACCCACCTTCATCCAAGAGTAAGAAACAAAGCAATAGTACTACCTCATCTTCATCCACTCCTCCAACTAGCACCACTCCTCCAAAAAAGAGCGCCAATTCAACTCCCACTATTAAATCTCCCACCAAATCGACGACCGCCACTGCCCCGCAAAAACTACCCGTCAAACCGCTTACCAAATCCAGTAGTGTCAGTAGTAATTTATCATCCAATTCTTCTTCTAAATCACCACCGACGACTCCTTTACCTCAAATGAATTTGAGTGCAATTCCTCAAGTTTCAAATGATGAATCAAGAAATAGATGGAGAACAAAGATTGCACAAGGTCTTTCTCTTGTTAAAGATGCAACTGAGAATAAGGTGATTGAATTGTGTGTTGAAATTGAAAATGTAGTGTTCAATTACTTTAAATCAAATCCTCATATTCATAACAACACATATGATGATCAATGTAGAACATTGGGAAGAAATTTATGTGATTCTAAGAATGAAGATTTTAGATCCAATGTTTATCATGGTGTTATTGCTATTGATGCACTTCCAACAATGAAAGTACAAGAAATGGCATCTAAGGAGAAACAGAAAGAACGTCAAATTTTGCAAGAAAGAAAACAACATCAAGATATGGTTGCTAAACCAGCAGAAGTGGAATCGAGCATGTTTAGATGTGGTAAATGCAAACAAACAAAATGTACCTATTTTGAAATGCAAACAAGATCAGCGGATGAACCCATGACTGCTTTTATTACTTGTCTTAATTGTGGAAATAAGTGGAAACAGTGAGTGGAGTCTTTATAAAAGGAGATGTTTTTTTTGAAACAAAGACTTGTGTATTTTTTCAGTACAAATGTTATCATACGTTCATTTCAACAAGGAGTGTCAACAGCTAATTGTCCTGTGTGTTTAATTAAAATTAGAATTTACCTCACTCGACAAAAGTAAAGTCGTAAGTGTTTGAACTTCCACTCGACACTTCTTATCATGGGGTAATACTTGATGAGTGAAAAATAGGTGTGGAAGTGAATCCTCAGTACTGACATGATCATTCAAGAATTCTTGATGATGAAATGCTCTCACTCGAAACATGAATTCCCTCGAATCTTTTGGGGCAATATCTTTTGATTTGAGAGTGTGATCAATGATGCAATTTGAGAAAATTTTGAATCATTGGTTCTTACTTTAGGTCTTAATATAATTTCTCTCTATAAAATTCATTCAATTCCTTACAAATTTGTAAATATTTTCTTCGAGTATTTTGAAAGGATTTGTTAAATATTGGATTCAATTGCATGATGAGATTTGTTAAATCATGATCATTCCTTATTGTATCCTGTGTACTCAATACAACACATTCCAATACATGTGAATTTGTTGAAAGGAGTGGTGGTATTCGTGCAATGTTTCAACGTGTATCTGCTGTCACTATCACAACAACAACACATATCTAAATGATATTCTCTTTCCATCACTTTCCATCCATATAATTCTCTCATTTGATCATAATAATGGTAGAATATGATGACATTTGGAGAAGGGATTGGTCCACAATTGGATGACATGTCATCGTTTTCTCTTCTTTCATTGCTGTTACTTTTGTTACTGTTGTTACTGTTGTTACTCATATGATTCATATTAAGCCTTGTATTTTCACTCTTACTCATATGATTCATATTAAGCCTTGTATTTTCACACATCTTCTTTGATAATCTTCACTACATGTATTTACATTCACACATCCAATATAGATAATATCATGAGTATATTGATTCCATTTGAACATGAATGTCAAGTGATCATGATGATTTGGTAATTTCATTAAGAGTCGATTAAAATCATTCCAAAATGCACTTCTTCATGAATGTGGTGTTGATGGTAGTTTGGGTGTTGAAGATTCTACAGTCATAGTCGTAGTAGTTGGTGCATATGGATTCAAAGAAGAAGAAGAAGGTGTGTTGGTGTTGGTCGAACCATTGTTGTTGAAATACAAAGGATAATATTCCCATTGTTGTCTCTCTACGGTTGGACATGAAATGAACCATTGATCATGATGACATGTTGGATTAATTATATTAGGATTATGATGAATATCATTATTATTATTACTATTACTATTATTATTACTATGACTGTTCATCATTCTGTGTTGAAAGGATGGTAACTTGAATAAAGTCACCTGTACTCCCAATGGATGTTTGAAACAAATATAATAGGTGAGTGGTGATGGTGATGGTGATGAATGAGTATTGCTAGTAGTGGTAGTCGTTACAACAATACTATTACTACTACTACTTTGAAACAATGTATTCAATAGAATCGAATGATCACAAGAGCATATTCTTTTCAATTTCTCTAAAATCAAGCAGGAATGGTTTTGAAAGAGAATGAACGATAAATTCATTCCTTGTTGGAGGTGATGATGGGTTTGGGTTTGATGATGACGGATGAGTGGTAGTAGTGTTGGTGGTGGTTCGAGTGTTGGTGGTGGTGGGAGTGGTGGTGCATCGAGTCGTGGTAGTATGGTATGGGGTGGTAGTATGGGGGTGGTCATAGCACTACTTTCCTTTTTTCCAATAATCCTTCCATGACATTTTAATAATTCACTATTTCTGTAGAGAAGAGATGGAAATTCACTTCTCAAGAATTGAGCATCAATGGAACATTCATAGAAACAACAACAACAACAACAACAAGATGATGATGATGCTAGTAATGGTGTTAGTGATAATAGAGTTGATGATGTTGAATCTAATAATACTATTGAATCTACATTTACTCCTACTACTTGGATGGGAGTGACTGATAATCCAAATATCTTGGATAAAACAAATATATCTTTGAAGAGATGATGAGATTTCTTGAATGATGATGATGATGAACTGATTGAACTAACTACCACCACTCTGACCACCACCAGTTGATGAATCCTCCTTGAGAGAGGATGCTGATACTACTACTGCTGTTACTGCTCCTCCTTCTTCTTCTTCCTCAATGATTGAGAACTTGTTCAAAAATTGAATCACAGGAAGTACTGATTCTCCATTCTCATCATTAAGTGGTGGTAGTATTGGTATTGGTGGTGTTGTTGCTGCTGGTAGTATTGGTGGTGGTGGTGATGATGATGATTCAACAATGGATTGATCATTTCTCTTCCTATTCAATAATAACAATTCTTCAGACATTTCTTGAATGAAATCATTACATTCCTTTTCAAATGTTTTTTCAAATTGATCATACATGATTTGAAAGGTTTGTTCATATTCTTTCCACATGTGGAATAGTTTTGAGAAGATTGAAATACCATTTCATAGAAATCTGAATTAGTTTCAGAAAAGTCATCAACATGTCCATCGTGAATGAGTTGATAGGCAAATCTTAAGAGTCGATATCCATGACAAATTTTCTTTTTCACTTTTTTTAGAGTATTGGAATTTAGAGAATCTCGAGAAGAAGAAGGAGTAGAATCTAGAGGGTGTTGGTCAGAGTGTTGGTGGTGACGACACGTTCTTCTTCTTCTTTGAAGAATTTTGTAAATTCCAAAATCGAAAAATTTAATTCATTGAAAAATTTAATTCATGAATGAATGCATTTTTCATTCTTGTTGGTAATTTCATAAAATAAGTGGACCAATGTTGTCTCCAATCTCGTTCATGATGGAATCTTCATAAATGACAAATTGATCACCATGATTAGAAATAAATTGTAAAAGTATGGGTTGATGATAATTGAGAAAGGAAAGAAAATAATTGGTATTGAGGAGAGAGAGTTCAATGTTGAAATGGAGGAAATGAGAAGATGATTCAAGGATGGTTGTTTGTTCTTCTTCTTCTTGTTGTAATTGATCATTTAAAGAATGAGAGGATGAAATGAAACGATAACAATGGTTTTGCTGTTCATTTTCTTCTTTGACACACACATCCAAAGATAATTTAAATTGTAAATTTGAAGTGAGACCACTTTCATCAAAATTCTCTGAATATAAATCATCGCAAACAAGAATAATATCTAAATCAGAATGTGTTAAATTATATTCAATCATGTGATTGGTATTTGGAGAGAATAATTTCAACACTACCATATTAGGTGATTCTTGTGGTGGTGATGATGATGATTGTAATGATGATGATCTTTCATTGGTTGCAGTCACACTCACAGTTGGAATCGTAGTAGTAGTGATGGTGGTGGTGGCAGGAGTGGTGACGATGGTTTCAGTTTCAGTACTATTACTACTACTACTTGAAGAATTTAATACTTTTGCAAAATACACTTGAGATCCAAACAAATAGAGAGCTCTCAATTTGGATCCTAACACAAACGGATCTGTTGAATTTTTAATATATAATTTACATGATGATGATGAATTGGATTGACACTCTTTTAAATATTGTTCGACTTGGGAAACAATGATTGGAGTGAAATCTTGGAGAGTGGTGATGACAGGAGGAAATTGTTGTTGTTGCTGGTTGGACATGATTTTTTTAAAGTGGAGCTTTAAATTTGCAGTCCAACTCCTCTCGAAAAGGCAAAAAACAATTCCTTCACGAGAGCTCCACTCACCCTACGATGGTGCCCTCTTCTTCTTCTTCTTCTTTGCTCGAAAGCAACGCTCACACCTCAAAGGCTTACACAGAGTCAAGTCTGCCTCACCGATCTTCCTCTCCGACCTTTACAAAGACGACGAACAGCACAAGAATAGCCTTTCCATCATCACCCCAGCAACAACAACCATTCACCTTATCTCCCTCCCTCCATCATCATCATCAACTACAACCACAACAACTACAGCTCGTTTCACCCTCTCATCATCATACTCGTACGAATCAAGAAAGCTTCAACAACAACCTCTTCATACATCCCTCTACAATGTCCTTTTCTACCACTACTACAACGTCAAACCACATCACTCAATCCCCGAAAAGAAGAACACAAGTGGGTGCTTCTGTCACCGCCTCCATGATGATCGAATCGTCCTCTTTGAATGATCATCCTCAAAAACAACCAACAACAACACTCTCTGCACCTTCTTCAACCCGAAATTCATTAAATTCTCCTCCTCGAACCTCCCCCCTTCTTATGTTCAACAATTACAACCAAATGAAACCATCCATCCCAAATTCCAATCTGACTTCAATGGTTCAACAACAACAACAACAACAACAACCTTATCAACCAAACACCATGGTGTATCATCATCAACAACAACCACTTGTTTCTCATCCTCAAATTTCAAATTCTCACTTTTATTCCACTCATCCCCCCACGAACTATGTACATCGTATTAAGACGACTTCCATTGATGCAAAAAACAAAATACCATGGGAGTTGCCAACCACCATTAATCGAGTCATTAGAATTCAAAGTGCACCCAGAGGTTATAATTATTTGAAGAAAAATTCAGAAGCAATACAGCTTACACCACCACTCACCTCATCCCAACAACCAACTCATTCCATCAGTAGCAGCAACAGCTCTTCCAAAGTTTCTTCTTCTGGTCAGGTCAGGAAGTGTGTCTCAGCCATTTCCAAACAACAACAGAGTTCGAGCTCTGTAGTCCTTGCAGACGACGATGATGACATTCTCCATGACGACGATGAAGACGAATTTGATGATACGATAACTAGTAATAGTAGCAATGATCAAGTACAATTTGATGAAAATGATATTCTAGAAAGGAATGACTCATTAATCATTGAAGAGTCTTCTAAAATTGTCGAATCGAATCACAAAAAATTGAAAAATCGAACACACATCAATGAATTATCAAAGAATGATGGAAATGATATTTCACTCAACAAAATTGATAATCATGGAAATGATATTTCACTCAACAAAATTGATGAAATGATTATGGATGAAACAGAAAAGAAAGAAAATTTTAGTGCTAAAAAACAACCATCCAAAATACGAGACAATAACAAACCAACCTCATCTCATGGTTGGACGGACAATAAGGATGAACACAAAGATTTGAAAAAAAGGACCAACCAGACACCACAACGTCGTCTTTTGAACCATCCCATCTCACTCAACAATAGCACCACCACAACGACCACCATGGATCATCCTGATACTCCTCATACTCCTCCTCCTCACATGAAAACATCTCATATTGGTGAATCTTCTTCATGGTATTATGATGAAGGAGAAGGTGGTGGTGATGCTGATATTCATTCAAGTGTCAACAGTAGTAGGAGTAGAAGAAGTGTATTCTCAAATAAGAAGAAGAATCGTTCAAACGAAGAATCATCAATGATAAACGATGACATGGATGAATCATTATCATTCAGAACAACAACTAGTGAAGAGGAACATTTAAACACTTCAAAAAGATTGAATTCATCTTCAAAAACCACAAAAACCACAAATACTGCAAATACCACCACCACCACCTCTGCTACTCCAAAGATCACTGATATGAATAATTATACTCATTCTTCGACAAGGAATGGCAAATTAGATCGTTCGAATATAGACATTCATTCAAGTGACACGACTATAGCAGAGAATGAAATTGATAGGATACTTGAAAAGCCATTACTACATCCAGAACAAGAGTTAGAGGTATGTTGAATGATTATATTTCCAATATCATTTATAAACTATTCATTAACAACATTGAATTCTTTTAAATACCCATGAACTATTATTCATTAACAACATTCAAAAATAGCATGTAATGGATTCTCTCTCTTCTAGTGATTGGGAAAGTCAATTATCTGGAGTGATGATTGTTATTCGATTATCAAAATTTAATTCAGAATTATTGGATGGTAAAATGTAAGTATCATATGATAGGACCATCATAAATCTCTCACCATTCTTAGAAGAGAAATTATTCCACATTTAACGAAATTAGCTTCCTCTCTCAGATCATCCATTTCTAAAACAAGTCTCAAATGTTTTGAAGAATTATTTATCAACAATCCAAAATCAATGGACTTGGAATGTGATTCCATTATTCCAATTTTATTGAAAAAAACAACAGATACAAACAAGTTCATTAGTTCCAATGCAACAGATGCTTTAATTCAAATGATTTTAAATACACAATACATTGAAAAGTGTATGAATAGTGTCATGAATCAAATACCTGGTACGAAACATGCAACAATACGTGGTGCCATTGCTCGATTGATTTATGAAGGTATTAATTATCGATTGAAACATTCCTTGTACAGTAATAGTAATGTTACTTCAGGTACCTCATCCAACAAACGATTCATTTCAAAATTATTGCAAAGCATTGGAGAGTTATCGAGGGAAGGAAATTCTGAATGCAGAAATTGGGTGAAACAATCGATACTTTCTCTATATCATTTCTACAATGGAAACATGAGTGACTTTAAAAAGATGATTCAAAAACACCAAGAAAAATACTACACGGAATTTGTTAAGATTTTAGAAAAGAATGAACAGTCAAAGTAAATATAGTTCATCTAATAATAATGATCATTTACCATTCATTCCAATCACGATATTTTCTTTTTCATAAATAATATATTACCATTAGAACAGCATTATTCAAATTTTCATCGGTTTTCATTTTGTAATTGAAAATGATAATATTGTTAAAATGTTAACACTTTTAATTCATTACAAGCTATATAACAATACATCAGAGTACACCAATTCTTCAGGTGAATTAAATATTTTACTCTCTTTTGTAAAACTAATATCTGTCATTTAAAGTAAATATATAAATAATAATAGTTGAAGTTTTACACATATTTATTAAAGGTTTGTATTAACAAAATCAAAATAAATAATATGTTTTGATTTCAATAGGAATGTATAATATAAACAGATGTTCAAGAGGATATGAATTCTTCGGGAAAAGTTGATAAATTATAACGAATTTATATTTTATTGACAATACAAGTTGAAAGTAATATAGCATAACAATAATCAGATAATATGAGTATAATAAATGATATCTTCGATTCAGAATATCTCTTATTGAGATTTCTTATCAATTAATATTAATATATGAAAATATATTGTAGTTCCCAAGATATATTACATTATTTAATGAATCATGATAAAATGGATAAGAAAATTATTTCTCAATAAAACTACAGTCATCTTTTGATTAGGTTTCTCTTTATCGAGTCGTTTGAAGTAAAATCATCGGCCTTCGGCAATAAACTATCGATAATCTTAGTAATTAAGAAAATTCGAGTGCTGAAATTGATCTGAAATCTTCTTGTTCACAAACACAGAGGTTTTAGATGCGAATTTGAATGATACAAAGATCTCTCAACGTCACTTTAAAGATCAACCTCAACAATAGTCTGAATACAACTACAGTAAGAAATGCATCAATTAGCAATCAACTTCTTGAGAATTCTAAAATAAATAAATCCCCTTACGATAGGGGGCAATCTGTGAACATTGATCCATGTTGAACTTAAAGGTGCAACTCATCACTCCCTGGATCTCCAAGAATGAAACCTCGATCGACCGATATCAACTCACTTGCTCGAATTGCTCTCGCCTTTTTCCCTCTCCTCAATTTTTCAAAGATTCTCCGAGTGAAATCTCTTTAGATGGATCCCTGTTGAACCCTTTCGCTAGTTATGAATTTTCATTGACAGCCATTAAGGATTTATTTGCATTTTGATTTGACTCCAACACCATTGATGAAGGAAGCAGAAGTTTGTTTGGAATCGAAAGAAGCTGTATTTATTTGTTCAAAACTGAAATACGTTTTGTACCTTACGAAGAGTCAACAAAACTAATGTGTCGTTGACATGTTCACGCGTTTAAATAACTTCAGATAATAATTGCCTTTGTTATCAGCCATTGAACATTTATCTAAAGCACAACGAAAACAGCTCTCTTAATAACAAAGCAACCATCATCGAAAACGGAAATTTTTATTCGAGATAAAAAATATTTGACAACTGAGTGATGGTGGTCATCATTAGCAATTGAACATTTATCGTCAATTACCAGAATCGACAGAACGTTACTCAACCACCACCATCATCATCATTGTAACAATCTTCTTGTTCATCATCATCATGGCTTCACAACTCCTCTCCGATATTGGTTCCTCTCTCAAACAACCACACTCCTTTCTAAAAGATTTAAAAAGTACTGTCATTTCTCATACACCCTTTGTTGGTGGTCATTCAATGAACAACATGTCATCATCAACTACCAACAATGACTCGTCAGATTCAACCATCACTTACAACAATGACATTCTCACACTCTCTCGTGTCAATCAAATTGATCACAAACTCAAATCCGATGATGATGTACCCACTGTAGAAGAAATGAAAGAATTATTAGAACCATTTTGTGATTTTGATTTTAGTGACATGCATTATGTAAATACCATTCTTGATAAAACAAAATATGATAAAAGAATTGAAAAACGATTATTGAGATTTGATAAGAGTATACAAAAAGTATTTAAAGGATTTGATTTAAATTCAACCAATTCACAAAATTTAAGACAAGAAATGATTGATAGTTTTGAAATGAATGATGATTTGGATGATGATTTGGATGGAATGAATGAAAGTGGTGCACTTTCTTTGGATTATTCCACCACAATGAATACTACTACTACTATGAGTACTACTACTATGAGTACTACTACTATCACTTCCATCAACAAGTTATTAAATCCTGCTTTGGCTGGTAAGAAACTTGTGAAGGGAGCCATGGATGCTGGAAAGAGATTTGCAAAGGAGGTGACTGAAGCAGGACAAGAAGGTAAGTGAATTTATAATAATACTAGTACAGTAATGTTTTACAAATTCTCAACTTGCATTCTCATCCACACTCCACTCTCATCCACACTCCACCTCACTCCATGTTTCTCAACTCATCCACACTCCACTCTCAACACACACTCAGCTGAAGATTTAATCACTGGAAAGAAATTTCAACTCATGCAACAAGAAAAGAATAACAAGATTATCAAAAATGTTCAAGATCACAATGAAAAGGTTCTTTTAAAACTCTCCAATGTCGTCTCTCATAATCTCATTACAGATGTCTATCAACATTATGGATTCTTTATTCAAACATCAAAACACATTGAAAAGATGGATAAAGAATTAGTGGAATTGAGTAATTTATGGAATGAAATGAAATCCAATGTATCCAATGTGTTGTATACATTGAAGGAATGGAACCAAGCAAGTAGTAGTAGTAGTAGTAGTGGACAGAGTGGTATTGGTATTGGTCAGAGTCATGGTGGCAATAGTAAGAGTAGCAATAACAACAACAACAACAACAACAACAACACGACTAGTACTAGTCAGAGTGGTGGTACTTTTAAGAGTTCAGCAACAAGTGCAATTCTGAGTAGTAATAGTAGTAGTAATACCATCCATGAACAACAACAACAACAAGAAGAAAACTCTGAAGAATTGAGACAACTCGTTCTCAACAAGATCAAAGATTTAACCAATGATTTTTATAATGCACTGAAAATACGTCATTTTGAATCATGTATTGAAATTTATGATCATGGACGTAAAATTGTAGAACACTACTTGGTGGATCCAACTTTGAATTCTCCTCCTCAAAGAAGAAGAATGAACTGTAATAGTAGTAGTAACAACCATATTAATAGTAGTAGTAACAACCATATTAATAATAATAATAGAATAGAATCACAACAACAACAACAACAACAACAACAACCAATGAAACATCCATCCTCTACCACCACCTTAGCTCCATCCTCCTCACAACAACAAGTTTCAATACCCACCACCACCACCACCATCTCCTCAGATATTGAAATTATTGAAAAATTCAATCATGTCTCTGAATTATTTGTTGAAACTTTATTAATTGAATTGAGAAATTCAAGAAATACTTCTTACAGTGAATTACTTGTGAAATATATTAGTATTATGAATTACAAAGAAGATGCCATTACAGTCTATTTAGATACACAAAGTACAGTGATTGATGAAGTATTATCACATTTATTCATTGGTGATCCATTAGCATTGTGTGAAGAATTGAGTGTGAGATTTTTCAATGCCATCTCTACGGTGTGTGAGAATTACATGACCATCTTTGGAAGTGGATTGAAACGATCGGATATCCAACTAACACGAGGTCAAAACAAACAACAACCTTCACAACAACAACAACACCCTCATCATCATGATGGATCATCACCAAGGATGGGAGGTGACTCGGATGAGTCTTCAATGATCAGCACGAATACCACTAGTAGTAGTAGTAGTCGAAAAAAGATCACCACCACCACCACCACCACTGTTCATACTCATGTTTCCTCCTCCTCCTCAACAACAACAACAACAATCTCAACAACAACACCACAAGGATCTCATAACAGTGGTTTCATCAATTGGGTTCTGACACAAACCATTGAAAAATTTTGTATGAAATTCAAGAAGAGTATTGGTTCCGTATTGAAACATGATTTAGGTAAAATGACAAATGCATTGAAAATTGTATTCCATTATTCAAGAAAGATGAATATTCAAGGTTTATCGGTACAACACTTGTTGAGTGAATTCTTTAGACATGATTTGGAAGTTGCTATTCAGAGATATGTGGATGTGAATATTGAGAATTTATTTGATTTATTGAGTCGAGAAAGTTGGAAAGGATTTGAATTTGCAGTTGGTGTTCAATGTCCAAATTTGAGTCTTTTATTGAACTCCTCTAATGTCATGATGATGACTTATACGAGTAGAAGTGGTGGTGTTAGTGGTGTTAGTGGTGGTATCAATAGTGGAATCAATAGTGGAATCAATAGTGGAATCAATAGTGGAATGAAAAGTCAAAGTACTGGAAGCAGTACCAGTACCATGAACAACAACATTCTATTGAATTCCAATTCCAATTCTAACAACAATATCTCTCTCAATAGTAGTATTCATACGAATACCATCTTTCTCACTGAGAGTGGAAAATATCTCTACCTTTTTTGCAATGAATATATTGAACATTTAAAATCAGTGGCAAATCTTTCCATCTATCAGACAGCAGTAAGAAGTGTTAAAGAAATGTTTGAAGAGTACATTTTAGAAATATTTAGACTTGCCAATTCACATCTCAATGACTCTCAATTCTGTAGTATGATTTGTAATTTAAATCAAGTGAGATATCATTTATTACCTAAATTTGTAGACAAGATGAAATTATTATTTGGAATTGAAATGGTACAATTTAGTTTATTTATGAAAACAACACAAGATTTAAATCAAAGGATTATTGAACGATTTTGTGAGAATCGTGTGGGAATGATTTTGGATCAAATGAAGTTACATTCTCCAAATATGTATCCATCACCATCTTTGGTACTAGATAAGAGAGATAACAACACTACTAGTAATAGTGGTAGTAATAGTGGTAGTAGTAGTAGCTCTAGTAACACTCGTGTCAACAACAGCAACAACACTCTAGTCATTGGAATGCTAAGTAGCACCGAAGAATCCAAATTACAAGTCTCTCCTCAATTTATCAAATTTGTGAGTTATGTCAAAAAGCTACAGACACTTGTCTCACAATATCCTCAATTGGTGATGACCATCAATGATGATGCTTCTTCTTCTCTAAATTCATCATCACCACCACAACCACGTCGTAGAAACAAATTCAATGATGATAATGAGGATGATGATGAGGAGGTTACTCGTGAAAAGGACAACTCTCTCGATCATCCTACTTCTTACATTTCTCAACAATTATTTAAATTATTTTTCAAATACATGGGTGAAATTCCTTACTTTTGGAAATTATTGACACCCTTACAGAAAAAGAAGGAAACTACAGAATCATCATCATCCCAATGGAATCACATTGAAGAGTCAAGAACAACAACCTCTTCTTCATACTCCTCTGAAATTACCACCACCATCAAGAAACAAACGACAAGTGCTACTCAACTTGTCTCACAACAGAATTCTCTCAATATACTTCAACTCAATGCCATTATTTTAGATTTGGAATTTGTAAAAACTATTTGTGAACCTATCATGACCACAGAGATGAGAACCATGTATCATCATTTGAAAGAGAAGATTGTCACTCAATTCTGTACTCTCAATGATTTAAATTCTAGTTCTGATGTATTGAAAGGAGATGCTTTCTTTGCATTTATTATTAAGAAATTAATGCAAGAGAATGAAACTGTGAAATCGGTTGTAAAATATTTTCAATCATCCTCTGCAGAAAGTTTGATGAGTGATGATCCACAACAAAAATCCTCAAATCTGAACAACAACAACAACAACAAGGGAAGTAGACCTCTCAAAAGTGGAATGGAATATGCACAAAGAAACCTCAAAACAGGAATGAACAAGTAAATTATCTTGAAATCATTGATTGCTCATTCACACACTGGTATGTTGTGGAAATGATCAACACAAATATTGTTGATAATAGTAGAGAAGTAAAAAGGAGGTTACACCACACAAATATAGATCTACTCCTTTTCATCCGATTGATGTTCAACAAGACTCACTTTTACAACACCAAACATTTGTTCATACTTGTTCACTAAATTCTTCCATGTTTCCACTTGTTGTTGTAATTTTTGATTCTTTGATTTGTATTTGGTGAGTTGATTTCTTAGATCTGAAATTGTTGAATTCACTGCTGGTAGTGTCAAATTAGTGTGTTCCATACCATGAATGTTGTTGTTCTTGTTCAATTCATTCTTATTGGTGGTACAATTCTTAACATTGAAATGAGTTGTTGTTGTTGTTGGAGAGGAAGATGACCATCGTCTTCGATTTGAATGGTTGTTAGAAAAGTTTTTAGGAGAGGAGAATTTAGGTGACGTTTGAAGTGGTTGTTGTGAGGTTGATGGACATGTCGTAGTCATCACCACCATTGAATGGTGATAGGAATTGGAAGTAGGTGAAGTTGTAGTGTTGGTGGTTGTAGTAGTCGTGCAAACATTTTCATGAATGTGTTCAGAATTCATTAAAAGATCTTTTCGTGAATCTGACAGACTAGGATCATGAGAATCATTCAGTTGTTCCTTAATACTTAATAAATGATCCATTTCTTCTTTACTCTTTGCATTTCTAATCAATGAAAATATTGTCTTGTATTTCATATTTTGAGATTTTAGTTCAATCGTTCGTTGAATTAATTTTTTGAGTGCTTTTTTTTGTTTGTAGGGCGAGAAGTTGTTCATTGTCATGGTTTCCATCAAGAATTTCTCCTCTTTTTCAAATTGAATTTGTTGTTCTTGCAATAGTTGTTGTAATTCTTCATTTCTTGCAACAAGATCCTTGACATAGATTAATAATTCATTGGCTTCACTTTCAAAATTTCTTTCATGTCCTGTTGTAGTAGAAGTAGTGGTGATAGTAGTGGTGGTAGTGGTGGTAATAGTGGGAAGATTATCATTCGTTGATTGATGATTTAATGTTGTTGCAGCAACTACAGGATCAGAACCACCATCGCTTGAACCACCACCACTCGAACCACCACCACCACCCACTTCTAATGTATGAACATGGTCGTTGTTATTATCATTGTTGTAGTTATTATCATTGTTATTACGATCCACAATGTCGGGAATGAATGGATGGGATTCCATTCGTAGTGGTTGGTTCAAGTGTTCAGTTTCAATCTCCACAGAAGGAGCTTGAAGTTCTTGTTGAATCATTTTTTAAAGAGAAATGGCGCCACTGTCTCCTTTCTTTTGATTTCTCGTGAATATAGATAATGATGAATGTTTGTCATGACACACGAGTCAATGATGATGAGCTATAGATGGATCTCTTCAATCCTCAAATCCTTAGGAGAGAATTCTCCTCTCTGTATTGTTTTTTTTTCAAATTCAACAACAAGAATAAAAATCTAATTAGTTTATTGTTAGCACCACTGGTGCTGGTAAATCCGTGAGGATTGGGGTTTGTTTTTGAATTGGTTTTTTAAACCTTGAGTTTTCATAATACTTGGTGTGACATTTACCAACTAGTAGGGTGAGAATTGTTTGGATTTCAGGCCAATTTTGGTAAATATTTGGTAAATTTTTAAAGTTGGGCATTTGAGTATCTCGAATCATTACTCCGTCATGATGAATAATGAAAACTTTCCTTCTTTCACAGTATCTTGATTCTTGATAATCGTTGAGGATACATTGCATTGATGTAATATCTAGGAATTTAGTGTAGAAAAAATCCCTAAAGCATTGAGTATTAGGGCAATAGTATATGAAATGTTTTAGAGTTCCGGGGCATTTACAGTGAGCGCATTGTCTTTCCTTATGTTGTTTGATATGGTTGCTTGTTAAGTTTCTCCAGATTGACCACTTAGTATTTGTGTCAATTTTAGATTTGATGAATTTCAGATTGATAGATGACCAGTTCTTGGTAAGGTGTAGACTGGAATTATCTCTATCAAATTGGCTAAACATTACATCATATCTTTTCTTTTGTATGGATTTTTTGATGTCGAAAATAATGGTATTAGATGTGGCAAGGATGGTTTGGTTCGAAAATAGCTTCTTAATGTCAAAATAGTTGTGCTCTTGAGCTCCTTTCTTAGCTAATTCGTCAGCTTTGATGTTTCCTTTGTTGACATGACCTTTAACTTTGATTAGTTGAATATTTAGATTGGATTGTTGAATGACCTGTTGATATTCATGCTTGAAGCAGTTAAAAATTCCGTTATAGGCTTTGTTTTTCAAAACGTGGATGGATATTTCACTATCTGTGTGAATTTTTGCCTTAGATTTAGGTGGAAGTATCTTTAGTGATGTGAGTATTGCTGATAATTCAGCAACGTTATGTGAGTATTCGCTGTTAATTTTGTATGAGAAATCTTGGGTTTCTTGGGAATTGTTAACTTTGGCGGTAAAGCCGAAACCTGTTGAGTTGTTGAGATTTGATCCGTCAGTGTAAATAGTAAAATTCTTTCCTTTGAGTTTTGGAAAGATTTCGTCATTGTTAAATTGTTGAGGTCTGATCTTGTATTTCTTCATTGATCTGTTCATTTCCTTAAAAATCGAATTTTCGTGTTTGATTCCTTCTGAATATACTTCTCTAAGAAGTTCATTATCATTGTTAATAAGATACAGGGCTGTTTTGATTCGAATTTCATCTGCAAAGATATCGAATCTTGGAATACCAAGTCCGCCATAGGTGATTGGGAGGTGAAAATAGTTTGTTGGACTAGCATTATGCATGAAAATTTTTCTTTCTTATTGCTTTTCTTACTTCAATGTTAATTCTATCAACAAGTGATTCAGGAATGTAATTTGTTCGTAAAATGTGTGTAAATAAGCTAGTGCATTTGGCAAAAATTACTTTCTTAATGTTTGTTATCTCCATTCTTTTCAGTGGAATATATTTGAGTGAGAGTTGAAATTGGAGGATTCTTTTTTCAATATCTTCATTTAAAGTAGAGTCATCCCAAGGATAGTGTCCAAGTACTCGAAGGTTTTTGAATCTTGGTATAATAGTACCGTCTATCATTGGCTTCATTTTGCTTTTAGTTGGGAGAGTGGTTGCCATGGATTTTGAAGGATTAATTTTTAGACTTAATTGGCCGAGCCATTTAGAGATATTATCAAGTCTTTCGTTATAATTGCAGTATCTGTTTGAAACTAAATTAATGTCATCAGCAAAGCAGAGCAAACCAATATCGTTAATATTAAGCTTGGTTGGTTTGATTGAAATTTTCCATTGTTGTATGCATTTGTCAATGATGAGTTGAGTAATACAATCATATATAAGAGGAGCTAAAGGGCATCCTTGTGGTATTCCTCTTGTTTTTGTGAATGGTCTAGAGAGATGGTGATCAATTTCTAGCTGTAATATTTGACTCTTGTATGAGTTTAGTATAAAAGTTTTCAACTCATCTGGAAACTTACAATGAGTGAGAGCTTTTTCAATGATATGATCTTCAACGGAATCATAGGCGCCTTCGATGTCTAAGTTTACCAAAAGGAATGACGACTTGTTCTTTTTGGCTAGAGATGAAAGTAATAATCCGTGATTCATTGTGTTTCTGTGTGAAATAAATGCTTGTTGCCTTAAGTTGATGTGTTTGGAAGCCCATTGTCTTAATTCGTATGCAATTATGTTGAAAAGTATTCTGTAATATATTGGGAGAATGGTTATGGGTCTAATATCATTTAGTTTTTGAATGTCTCTTTTAGGGAGTAATTTAACCCAACCAGATTTCCATTCTTCAGGGATATTACCTTGTTGAATGCAGTTTTCAAATTGGTCAGCAATAAGTTGTAGATGTTCGTCTTTGAGATTACGTATAATTTGGAAGGATATTGAGTCTAGACCGGGTGTGTTGGATTTCATTCTCGATATCGCCTCTTTAATTGTTTTAAGGCTTATTTGTGGTATTTTCGGTCCTTTCTTGACGGTTGATGGTGGATTTTCAAAGTCTGATGATTTGGATACTGAGGTAAATTTTGTTTCAAAATGATGCACAATTTCTTCTTCAGAGAATTGGATATTTTTCCAATCTATTGATTTTTCTTTTAGATGTTTGTCAAACTGGTAAATCATTGAGCTGTCATGTTTGTTGAAATTTTCACTTAGTTTTGCTTTGATATCAGCTCCAGTTTCCTTGTATAGTACTTTGATATTATTTCTTAGTTTTTCAATTTCCTCGATATTTTGACCTTTTCCTTGTGTTACAAGATGGAGGAGTTCTATTTCTTTGGTTTTGATTTCTTTCTTATTGATTGTGTTAATGTATTTGAGATTGGTCTTATCGTCTTTGAAAGAAAATTTGTTAACCATTTCTGATATGTCTTTCTGAAGTGCATCAAATGAATCATAGTGTGATTCGTTCAATGTTGTTGAGATTTGATTCATATCTTTCCTAGAGATGAAGTTTCTCCAACAATAGTCTGTTTCGAGCTCAATGTCAATATAGAACGGTAGATGATCATTTTTGGATATTGGTGGCAAAATAACTTCTCTGATTATTCTGATGTTGTTAGAAACGAAGATATGATCAGGTCGTGATTTTTGAACTGAGTTGATGACTTTTCTGACGTATGTGTAATTCTCTGGGATGATTAGTTCTTTGAGTTGGAAACACTCAATAAGTTCTTTCCATTCTTTTTCTCTCGAATTTTGTGGTTTCCTTGTGTTGATATTGAAATCTCCTAGCACAATGTTGAATTCATTTTCACATTTTAGTAGAAGGTGAATAATAATGTTGATTATTTCATCATCATCTTCACCATCAGATGAAGCATAAACCGTAATGATGTTAATAGGTTTGTTTCTAGAGAAAAACCTTGTCCATTGAAGTTTTCCTTGTATTAGATTTTCGTTGGATATGAATCGTTTTCTTTTGTTGTTAAGAATATGGAAGAGAGCTGTTCCCTTTTGAGCTTTTTCTTGCTCCAAATAGTGAATTAAAGAAGATACTTCCATTCCCTTTGTTATAGGCTTCTTTTTGATCTTCATATGTTTTTAAGTGTGTTTCAGTAATTGACATGATTTGGATGTTATGATTGTAGCACATCCCTTTGATTTCATTTGTCAATATTTCTTTTGTGGCTGTCTTTATGAGCCCGTTGCAGTTAAAACAGCCAATTTTCAAATTACATTTTGGTGACTTAATTGTTCTTATTTCCAAGAGGTTTATCACCTCTTCTAGGTTCTACTATATCTTCTTCTTCGTCATATTCCATTTCATCATCACTATTTTCATTTGGTTTTGGGTGATAAGATTCATTATCTTCATCTTCTACATCATCCTTGGATTCATGAATTAATTGATGGTACGGTTTTGTCAAATGTAATTCAATATTTTCCATTTTGGAAGCTATTTCGTTGAGTTTTTCAAAAATGGTCTGTATGGATTTTGTGTGGTCTGTTAGTGTATTGGTGATGTTTTGTATTTGTTTAGAATGTGATTCCAGTTTGATTGAGTTTTCAGTACATTCTACTTGAAGTGATTTGTGATTCTTTTCTAATGCTGAGAGGTCATTATTGAATTGGAAATTATTGGTTGCACCAGTCACTTCGTTTTCTTGTTGTTTTTTGAATTTTTCTACCAAATATTTGGTTGTAGATATGAGTTTTTTTGAGGTTGGTTTTGTGCCATTTGGTGGAGTGATACTTGTTGGGAATTTTGTAATTTTTTCCAATTCTGCAACATTAGTTGCTTTGTAATTGGCTATATAATAATGCTCTCCAGGGCGATATGGGCTAGGTTTGTTAATAATCTCTAAGTGGTTTGATTGGAAGACACAGTTGCTTTTTTTCCACCATCTTTTGTATCGCAGTTTTGATATCTTTCTCTGTGTAGAGGGATGAAAAATTGCAAGAGCAGTTAAGCTTAGATTCTGTTATGATCTGGTCAATGGATCGGTATTCAGAATATTTCCTTGCCATAAAATATTCTTTATCTTCAAGAGATTCAACTGCTATTCTGATTTTATAAAGCTTTTGGACTCTGTCATAACTGGTATTAGTTTCTTTAACTCCATTAGTTCTTTTCCAAAAATTTTTGATAATGTGGTAGTATACTTCATCATCTCGTCATATGATGAAGTATGATATTTGAGGGTGTGTTCAGCTGGTGAGAAATTCATAGGAGTCACAACGTATTTGAGTGGACTGGAGTCTCTTGTTGATTGTGAGTTTAAAATTCCCAAGGTTGATACATAATCTTCATGATTGTTACAGACAAGTTGGAGTACGTGCGTCTTGTCGTTAGGTATGTACCATGATGTAAGTTTTTCTTTGACTGCATCTGTAATAAATTCAGTGATGTCTGAGTCGATATGCTTACTGAGGTAAATAGATACACAGTGAGAATAGTTAATTGTTTTAGCTCTTTTAGCAGGAGGGTACATGGTTGTTGTTGTATTGTAGGATTTGATTTGCGGAGTTTTTTTTGTTGGATCAAATGTAATGTTCTTGGCTGTCTTGGCTATTTGCAAGTATGACGATTGCGATTCATTCAGGTTGAAGCTGGTGTTGATAGGTGGGCTCTTAGATTGAATCTGGGGTTGACTTTGGGGCTTTGAAGTTGTTTCAATTGGTTTGATGAGGTTTGTGCTTGTTTCAATTGGTTTGGTGAGGTTTGTGTTGGTGATGAAGTTTGTTGTCTTATTTTGATTGTTGATTTTCGATTTGTTTGTTGGATGTGTAATATTTTTGATTTTAGATATTTGGTTTGATGGTCCATCAGTTCGATAAGGATGTGCAGGGGATGGAGTTTGTTCTATGAGTGTTGTTTTTGGAGGAAGAGGTTGTTTAGGTTTAATTGGTTGGTTGCTGTCGGAGACTAATTTAACTGACTTTACCTTTTGTTTCCGATTATTGATGTGGTTAGATAATCCGTCCAATGTTTTTGAGAAATTCTCAATATGTTTAAAGATGATTCCGAAAGCTTCTGAGTGGGTCATCAATGTTTGGTTGATACTATTCATTACAACGTCTTCATTTGTGTTCATTTTTTTTGCGTCGCAACAAGAATAAAAATGCTTCGTCGACCTTCTTCTTCGGCATTTTCGATTCTGGGGACGAGCAGCAGCAAACGAGCCTCATCCCTTCAAACCCTCGTTCATTCATCATCAACAACAAATAGTGTCCGAAACTATGCACTTCCAAAGAATCCAACTCCACAAGAAGAAAACTACATGATAGAAGCCATCAAAGACTATGTACGACCTGTTACCAAACCTAGAATTCCTAAAACACCACAACAATTTAAAAAGGATGAAATGTTGGCCAATGCATGGTCATCTTTAAAGGGGATTTTGACAGAAAAGGCTCGCAAAGACCACAAGAGAAGATTAAAATTAAAGAAGGCAGCATTGGAAGCCCTTCCCAAAGAATTGAGAGTTGAAGCAGAGAAAATTGATTGGAGTCTAATTCCAATACAGCTCGGAGTTCAACCACACAAAGATTTACCTGGACAACCTGGATATAAACCACCAGAAGAACCACCCAATATTGAAGTTTAATTTATGGAGAAGAAGAACCACCTTCAAAGGTATGGTGGAGAGTTTTTTGGAAGAATAAAATTCATCGTATTTAAATTGTATTCTCAAAAGGGGTGATGATAAGAAGAACAAGTGTTTGTTTGAATAGATTGATACCATTATAAATTTAAAATTGGGAGAATGAACACAACAACAAAGGTTTTTCATAATCTCACATCAAGGAATCGATTGGCACTCCTTTACTTTTGATTTTGCATACCAGCTTGGAATCGTTCCGTAACACGCATGTTATGTTTGATATATTTCACTCCACACTTGACCACACAAGCCTTTTCATTTTCATCCAATTTATCTCCTTTTGGATCTTCAATACATTTATCAACACAATGTCTCACCATTTCATTGAATAATTCCATGGCTTCCTTCATTTGAAGATCTTGCATCATTTGCATTTGTTGTTGTCTTTGATAATTTTGCATTTGTTGCATTTGCTGCATTTGATTGAATGATGATGATTGATTAAAGGACATGATGATGATTTATCGGAGAGAGTGAGATTCGAGTGGGTGTTCACAGATGACACGACAAAGAGAAGCGAAGCTCGGGACACTTTTGCTGCCAATATTTTTGAAGAGAGAACCAACAACAACAACCACAAAAAACATTTTGATTGAAGTCAAAGGAAGTCATAAGGTGAGTGCATCACCAGGACAGTGTGCATCAGTGTGTGTGGACAAGGAAGTCAAAGGAGTGTGAATCACCAGGACAACACTTTGGTTGATTCAGGTAGACAGATGCATCTCTTTGAAAGGACAGACTGAAGGATGTTATATTCCACCTCAGATGGTTTAAAAATTAATTTCAAAACAAGGATTGCTGTCGAGTGTTTGTTCAACTGTAAACAAGTTTCGATGGTTGGAAAGTGTTATCATGTGATTGCAGACAAGTCAATGGCTGAGCAGCACACCAAATTAATCAAGACACCATTTTCATCGTTTTTCTCTTTTTCAATTCAAACGCACACACACTGGTGACAGTGTCTATTAATATTTATAATTGATCCACTCATAGATGTTGTTGTTGTTGTTGTTGTTGTATTCGAAGGTTTTAATTCATTTTCATTCATTCATACATATTTAGATCATTCCATGAACAGAATAATTCCATTTCAATGCATCAACTAGTGTTGGAGATCCATCATCATCATTAACAACTCATCACACACACACGTTTACATAAAAAAAGCTCTCACTTATTCTCTCAGACTACAACAACTACTACTGTAGAGTCTCTCTGTGTACATTACAAGCAACTTTTCAACCTTTCCTTTTTTCACTACTTCAATTGACACATTTGATATTACCTTTTTTACTTCATCTTCACCTTGTATTGACAAGTCATCTTATTACTTCATCTTTACTACTTCATCTTTTAGTTGTATCTACCTTACTTTCATCATTCTCATCATCATTCACATATGGTAGAAATTAAAACCACTTCCTCTGGTATCAGTGCCACAACCATCTCAGGCACTCCCTCTGACAAAGATGTCACCAATGTAACCGTTGAGAATAAGGTCATTGATCAAACCGTTGAACAAATACAAAATATTGTCAATCAAGGTGAAATTCCATCCAATGCTCAACTCTTACAAGGTGTCGAACAAGTACAACAAGTATTAGAAAAGACTTCCAATTACATTTCTACTGCTCCACATGCTCAGATTATTCAAAAACGTACTCTTCACTTGTTGGATATTGTTAAAGAGTTGATTCAAGAAAAGAATCCCAATGATACCTTACAACGATTTGTTCAACTCACAAATAAGATTATTCGTAAATATGCCGATCAAGTGAAAGACATCTCACAAGAGACAACTCAACAATTGAGTGGAACTTCACAAGATGTACTCTCAAGTTCTGCCAAAACATTGGAACAACAAGTGAGAGAGAAACAACCTCAAGTACAAGAGACTCTCTACGATGCTGTTCGAAACTTTAGTAATTTCATCTTTGAATTGTTTCAATCTCCTCAATTCAGACTACTCATGATTGATACGTTGAATTATTTGAGAGTACTATTCAGAAGTAATTTGAAGAGTATTGAGAGAAGAACTGATGAAGGATTGAAAAAAGCCATTCAAAGACTGGTCGATACCTTCCAAGAGGAGGACTTGACATCGTTGGGTGAGAAGGCGAGTGAGTATCTGGAGAGTGACAAAGAGAAGGTCTTGAAGGAAGGTGTTCCTCAATTACCTGGTGCCTCTGAGCAAACAAAGAAGGAAATTCAATCGGATTGGTCCAAACCACTTCTTCCCTCCATTTCTGAGAGCAGTAGTAGTAGTCGTAAAGAGGCAAACACCAAAGAAGAAGAAGCCTCACCTCAAAAGAAACAATTATTACAACACCAACAAGAACATGATCGTGAAAAAAAATTGGCCGATGAGTCTGCCCCTGTTGAAGAATCACTTCAAAAAGACATTGAGAAGAAGGATGAATTGGAAGATCAACTCTTTGATCGATTCAACCAACTCATACAAGAATTCTCTCAGAATCCATCCTATAAGAAATCAGTACTGGGTTTCTTCAACATCTTTGATCAATTGAAGAATATCCTCGTGGAGAGTGTGAGTGAGCAAAAAGAACAAGCCAAAGGTGCCATTGAACAAGTGAAGGATGAATTGAGTGAACAAACCTCTCAACTCGTACGCGACATGAGAAATGATCCTGATTTCCAGGAATTGTTGAATTGTGGTAAACAATTAATTGTTCAATGGACCGGTGGGGATGAACAATTAGTGAATGGAATGAGAAATTCATTGCGTGATGTGTATCGTGCCTTCAAGAATGACAAGGAATTGAATGAACTCTTAAGTGAAAGCGAATCTGACATTCGACGCTATTTGGACAATCCTCAATTAATGAAAGAAGAATCTGAATTGAATCATATCAAGTACAATTTGAGAAGAATTCGTGAAAAGATTGTTGAAAAGAAGGAATTACGTGTCATTGATCGATTCAATTCTCAACTGAATAGAGCCATTCAAAAGATGCGTAATGATGAATTGTTGAATGAATTGAATGCTGAATCTCGTCAATTACTCTCTGACCTATTCTTAGATTCAAAGGGTGAATTCACTTTCAAGACAGAAACCATTCAAGAATTGAGAACCATGTTAGTAGCACTCTTGAAAGAGAGTGTTGAGAAATTGACTGATCTTGACATTCATTACATTGATTCAGATCTTGAATATACTCTCTCGAATCTTCATATCAATGCAGATGATATCTTACCCTCTCATGTTGCCTTCAGTGCTCACTCTCTCACCAATATTGACTACAGTGAAGAGAATTTGGCACAATCTCTTCAAGGCACCAAATCCATTCTTGTGTTGCACTTGTCTGGCATGGTGTGTCATTTGAAAGATGTTCAATTCTCCTTCCAAAGATTTTCATTCCCTCAAATTGGTGATGAAGGTTTGATGGATATAGATACAGGTGATTTGGGTCTAATAATTCATTCCAAGATTCTCATAGATACCACAAAACAAACCATTGGCAATGAATTCTTTGTGAGTGAATCTGTGAGTGTGGATATTGATGAATTGAAACTGACATTCACCAAGACTGCTCACCATCAATTACTCTTGTCTTTACTCTCACCATTCATTCAGAACAATGTGAGAAGAAAACTCAAAGAACAAATTCAATATGTGTTGAATTATTCACAACAACAGGCCTTAAACAAATTGAATCGTGCTTTGGAAGAGACCATGAAGAGTAGAGTGAGTGGTGGTGGTGGTGGTGGTGGTGGAACATTGTTGTCATCCATCATGGGTAGTAGTGGTAGCAGTACGATCGATCAACTGTCAGCAAAGGTGAGCAGTGCCACCTACACGGGAGGTTATCAAGAATTGTAAACACATACGAATTGTAAGGAAATTGTGAGTCACTTGTAACAACGACAAGAACAACCTCAATCATCATCATAATAATAATAATGGTTAATAACATTCCTCAATTGTTCATCGCCCTTATCGGTCATTATTATAGTTCAGAAGCACCAAAAAAATTGCGAATCTTTTCGGATTTGTTGGTTGGTTTGAACGATATGACACCAAACAACAACAACAAATTCCGAGTGAATAGCGGTGCGATGAACGACAACAATCCTTCCATCACCACCACCACCACTGCTCAACCACAAGACCACCACGATTCATCAAACACAATCACCACCACCACTACCACCTCCTCTTCATCCACCTCCTCTCCCATCATTTATTCCAGCAATCCCTATGATGGAGGAGTTACTGCAACAACAACAACAACAACCACAACTCCTAATATTGCGACTCGAATTAACAATCACAATGATGATGAGGCTTTTATTGAATTAGAAGAATATTCTTTACCATCCCGACCATCCACTCATTGCGTCGGCGGTGAAGAAGAATATCATCACAACGATCATGATGTACCACTTGATTCATCCACACTTTCAACGCCACTCAGACTTGACGATGATGATGGTGCTGTTCCAAATTTAGCCTCAACAACTCAACTTGATGATTCGAGTCAATTATATATGATGAATACAAAAGGCAATAGTAGCAAAAATAGTGCTGCTACCACAACGACCACTACGAGGAGTAGTAATACATCCTCATCTTCTTCATCGACTTCCTCTCATCATCATGACGTGGTGACATTGACAAAAGAAGAATATGAACTATTGAAACAACTTGAACGAGAAAATGAAGAATTGAGAAAAATGATTCATTCCAACAACAACAACACGTTTACAAAGGAACCTCTAGTCTCCTCTGAAAATGCTGTAAAAAAGCCTTCCATCATTCAATCTTGTTCAACAACAACAACAACAACGAATACTACTTCTACGACTCATTCTAATAACAACATGGAATCAAATACCATCATCCCCAATACCATCACGACAACTCTCACTTATCGAAGTCATGTTAAAAATGCAACCAATCATGATGAGGACATGAATGATGAACGTGAGGTAATGATGGCTAACAAGTATTTCAATATTCCAAGCAATAATGACCATCCATCAACCATATCATTCACACCTCTTCATCATGCATCCAACATGACAATGGACACAACAGAACAACACAAGAATCACTCTTCCACAACAGAACAACACAAGAAACATTCCTCTTCTCATCATTCCATTCATGAATCATGGAGTGTTCAACAATTTAAAAAATTAATCATTTCCTTAATCTTTCTCTATTGGACCTATCTGTCACATAATTTTAGAGAAATTAGAAAACGTAAATTAGCCTATCTTTTAGGTGTTGGATCATGTGTGGTGGTGGTATTTGTTGTTTGTGTTTCATTAACAGTATTACAACAAGTTCCAATTATATTTTTAAGATTGGCAGAAAATAACAAATTTGAAGCAGATATGGTCATTACTCCATCCAATGCCATCTCTTCAACAACAGCATTTAATTTAACAGCAATGGAAGAGAACATTATCCGAGCAACAGGACAAGAAGATTATACCCTAAAATATTCTTATCATTCTCCTAGAATTGAATTAAGTTCTTTAAATATTTATTCAAGTTCATCATGTAAAACTGAAAATTCAAACAATGGTCTCTCATTACCATCCTATATCGATTCTTTTGATGATATGGATAAGATTTCATGGTTCTATAATGGTATTGTGAATTCATCAACAAATACATGTAGAAAATCATCTTCTTTTTGTGTACCAAAATTTTGTACACAAGTGGTTAAGAGTAATTTATACATTTTAGATTTAGAGAGAGAACGTCGAATGGAATTTGGAAGATCTTTTTCTTATCCACTACTCTCAAAGAATGAAGCTTATGTTTCAAGTGTTATGGCATCTAATTTGAATTTAAAAGTTGGAGATACTTTTATTATTCAATTAAATACTCGAGAAGTATTGAATGGACCATTTAGAGAGGCTCAAGTCATTTCAGATCCTTCGAATTCTACTCTCGTGGATAAGATTCTTAAATTTAATTCCTTTTTCTCATTTCGAGTCAAAGACATTCTTCCACATAATTTTAGAAAAATGGAATATACAGTGAAAGATTTTATTTTTATCGAGTACAAGTATTTCCTACACTCCATAGCACCCTATTTAAATCCAAATCAATATTCAAAAGAATCTCTCATGAATCTAACAAGAGTCAATATGGATCATTATGCTAAAACGATTTACTGGAATTTGGCGCCAAGTCGAATTCAAAAATATAATTTACAACAATATACAGATGTGAGAGCATTGGTTGTAAATTTTGCATCTTCACTTTCCTATTATATTGGATTTGATCAAATATCACAATCATATCCAGTATTACAATTTTTGAATAGTTTGAGATTTGTTTCTCTATTCCTTAGTCTCATTATTAATGTCATTATTACTATTTTGACATTACTTTCTACTGTATTGATTTATTCTCTATTAATGATTAATGTTGAGAATAGAACCTTTGAAATGGGAGTATTGAGAATGATCGGAATGCATCGGAAAGGTTTAATTCAATTAATTATCATACAAGCCTTTTTATATTCAATCCCTGGATTGGTGTTGGGTTTAGTGTTGGGAGGAGCAAGTTACGTGGGAGTGAGTTACTTGTTGGGACATTTTTTTGATACGAGGTAAGTGTCTCATGTGAGACAAGAAAGGCTTTTTTTATGATTCTATATCTATCTATACCTATTTATATCTATACCTATTTATATCTATCTATCTATCTATTGTATTATCACCTATTTATATATATCTATATATTGCAACAATAATGTCCAATGATGATGAATTGCAACTATCACCACCACCACTACCATTACACCCTACACTCACCTGAATGATGGTATAATAATCTATTGTTGTCATGATGGAATAGTCTCTCAAAATTACTTGATCCCACAGGTGTTGGTGTTTCCATTGCACTTGGATTCGTCATTCCCATTCTCGCCAGTCTATTACCCATACGATCTGCATTGAGTCAAAATCTTCATGATTCTCTTGACACTGAGAGAAGTAAAACCAAATCCATTGAATATTCCATTGAGAGAAATTCTGAGACATCTGTTTCTCCAACATTGATTGCAGTTCCTCTTTTGGCTATTATTGCTGGTTTTTGTGTTTATTATTTCTTTCCAAGTGCATTATTAACATTGAATTTGAATATTCTATTGAGCATGTTCTTTGCAGTATTATTGGGAATGTTATTAGGACTTGTAGTGTTGGCACTTAATTTGGAAAATATTTTAGAAACCATTCTCACTCATTTATTACTTTTTTGGGAAAATGTTGCATTGAGACAATTAATTTTAAAGAATTTAGTGACACATCGAATGAGAAATCGTAAAACAACCATCATGTATGCCATGTCTTTGGGATTTGTTATTTTTGTATCCATTGCATTTAATTTACAATTAGCAAATTTTAAATACATTTCATTACAAGATTATGGAACACGATTGATTGTGACAGATAATAATAGTTTAGAAATTTCAACCTATTTGGCACAATTGGAATGGTATTTGATGAATTATCATCGACAAGTAGTGAAAGAGGTTTCATTCATGTCCTATCCTCTGACATATTCTACCATGTATTCAAAGAATGAAATTTCAACCATGGGTAAGTGAGTGGTGTAGAGTTCATGATCATGTCCTTTATGATGATCATGACCTTTATGATGATCATGTCCTTTATGATGACTTGTGAATACATGATCATGTCCTTTATGATGAATCTATGTGATGATTTTGAAAATGGATATGAATGACTACATGACGATATACATGATGAATGAATTGATGCCTGAATACATGATGAATACATGATGAATACATGATGAATACATGATGAATACATAATGATGATGATATGAATGATGAATTTACACACACTCCTTAAGGTGGTTATCAAGCCTATACACAAACCATTCGATGTGTTCCTCCCAATTTCTTTCAAATTGCAAATCCATACTTTTTAATCACAGACATGACCTCTCATGAAAACTCATTGAGTGAACAATTATACACCATCTCAGGATCACAGAGAATGCTCATTGGAACAGCTTACAAACAATTACTCTCTTTAAAGAATTTAGAACACATGTTTGTAGTGAAATTCACCACTCCTACTGATCAATTTCCAATCTATAATTATACCTTGATGAAACCAATGGCATTTGTGAGTTCATCACCTGTCTTTTTATTTTCTGCATTTCCAAGTTCAACTTCACAACCTGCTGTGGTGTCATGTACAACGTATATGAGAATGTCTAATCGAACCTTTAACTCGATGATGGATGTACCCATTGAGAGATTATTTATTGATGTCTATAGTAATGCAACAGAACAACAAGTTAAGGCATTTAAAGATGATGTAAGTAAGAGGATGAACATGAGAGAAGGATTCTATTGTCTTCTGGTGTTGTATATTATATATATATATTAATCCTATTCTGTTGGTGTTGTATATTTTTAATTTCATTCTATTCTGCTGGTGATATGGAATAATTATGAATCTAAATTATTGATCGAACATGTAGTTCTCGAGTTATATTCGACTACTGAGTATTAGTTTGAAAGATGTAAATGATGAAATGGATACCATTAATGTTGCACTCGATGCTACTAATTTTCTATTACTCTTTGTGACTGTACTCTCCATGATTATGTGTTTCTTTAGTTTAGTTTCTTCACTCTACACTAACATTCAAGAACAGACCAAAGAAATTGCAATTTTGAGAGCCATTGGATGTAAAAAGTTTTTTGTGACTCGACTCTATGTCTATGAAGCATTGATTTTGGTGTTAACAGCATCATTGATCGGAATTGTTATTGGTTTTGTCATTGGTTTTACCATGAGTATTCAATCTAATTTATTTACAGAGCTGCCTGTGAGTGTGTATGTTCCATGGCAACTCATTCTCATTGTGGTTGGATTGGCTTTCATCAGTGCTTTCTTGAGTGCCTTCTTCCCAGTGACATCCTTGTTGAGAAATGGAATTGTGACCTTGTTAAAGCGAATGGTCACTTAGTTTTTTATAAACAAACACATGAGACCAATTTAATAATTAAAAAACTCGAGAATTCTCAAACTGAATTTGTTTACACAAGAATGAAAATTTTTGATCAATCAACATGAATAATTTACTGGAAATTTTCTATTACTTGATGTACTTGTCATAGTGTTGAATGAATGAGTTGAGTTCTTGAGTTTTACCACTCAAAGCATTCATGGCTTTTTGATAAACCGATGAAATAGTTTTAAGACGTTGTTGTTTTTTCAAGTACTGCATATACTGAATGTAAACCTTCCAATCATTCTTATTTTCAACCATTTGTTGTTCAAACAAGTGATTCAATAATTGTTGGACTCGCGAGTAGTAAGGTCCTTCTTGATGTTGTTGCTCTAATTCATTAATTTTCTTGGTGAGATGATTGAGCATCATTTGATAAACTTGATGATCATTTGGAGGCAAAGATCCAATTAATTTCACGACTCGATCTAATTGTTGGAATCCTTCACTTGTGAAAATGTCATCACCAGAAGCAAATCGTTTGAAGAATAACTTTTTCATTTGAACACTATTGAGAGTATTCTTGATGGCATCTACATGCATTTGATAAATATATTCTTGAGAGAATGTTTGAGTGGAGGATGGATGATCAAGATGTGGTAATAAATTCTTATAAAATTCAATCTTACTCTCATTCTCGATAGATTTAGGGCCATTCACCCATTTGCAAGCATATTCAATAGAATCTTTTGAATAATTTGTCAATTCTAATAACAGAGTTAAACACTTGACAAAATCATGAGAATCGACGCTTCTCAATTTTTCTAACATGACATGACTTTGTTTCAACATTCTAATCACAACACTCGTATGTGCTTCTCTTTGATAGGATAATAAAATATTTGAATAGATGAAGAGTGTTCTAAAAGTTAACAGGCTACATTGATTCATCTTGTTAAATACTTGATGAATTCTATTAATGAATGATATATCACCACCACTCATGCTAAATAAATCACTTAATAATAAAATATAATAGTGATACATGAGAGTAGTATGACATACTCGATCACAAATATGGTCCATCACTGATAGAATAGTTTCATAATTGGGTAGAGGAGAATTGGTCGACATTGTAGTAGTACTCGAGTTGTGGTGTTGTGGTGTTAAATATTCTAATTTAAATTTCATAATGAGATAGAGACATTTTTCATTAGTTCTATAATTTTTCAATAACACATTGGATAGAATGTGTTGGATCATGTTTGGAAAGAATACATTGGATTCTCCACTACTACTAGTAGTAGTCTCTTCTTCCTCATTTTCATCCATTTCAAGAATATCTTGTTTCTTCTTCTTACAAGATTCTCTCCAATAAAAAAGTAATAGTTTTAAAATACTGAAAAAGTGTTCATAGTGAATTTCTTGAATACTTTCGAGCATGGTATTAAATATTGTTGAGAAATCATCATATTCTTCCTTAATTAATTTCAATTTCATGAGTTCCATATATAGAAAAACACCGCTGTGAGGAATGGCCTTAATACCTTTCTTTAACACTTCCATACTATTATCAATTGCTTGGTTGTATTCAAATTCAAATTTAGCATATAACAACCATAAATGTTCTTGGTTTGAGTGTTTGGATAGAACTTGATCGAATGCAGCATTGGGTTTCAATTGATACTGCACACAAAAGTCAATATAAGATTTAAATAGATATACTTGAGTACTAAATTTGGAAATACCAATTTTGAATTGATTATATGGAAACTGTAAATGAATGTTGAATTCATTATTCTTCTTTTTTGAGAGCTTTAGTCTTGCTTTAATCAAAGTTAATAAATTCAACTCGAAGAGCATATGACTGAGATATGGATGCAATAAATCTTCTTTTGGAAGTGATGAGGCTAACAAGTATAAATAGTCTGTTCTCTTTTGAACAATTTTAGCAATTTCATCATTTGAGAATATATTCTTAAATTTCAATTCATTGAGAGAATCTACTTGGAGTTCTAATTGTTCGGAAATGAAAATTTGTTGTTCATTCATGATGATGATGATGAAGAATTGTTATTATTAAAAATCCAATGGAGAAGCGAGTTCGTTTTTGAGAATTTCCGAAACACGTGATGAAAAACAATCCGTGTGGTGATGATGATGTCAGACCAACTTCAGAAGAACCCAACGTCCAGAAAGAGAGAGAGAGAATTGGTGTTGTTCAATTTTTTTTTCGAACCAATAACCTGATCTGAGGTTATTCAAAAAATTCAGGTGTGGGTTTATTCGATGATAAACGTTGTTCGATGGTTATGTTACAAGCCGAACGTAGCAGATACGTAGTGACTTCCTTGCAGGCACCCCGGAAGCAAAGGCGTTTAAACTGCTCACGATAACAGCAGCAAAATATCCCTGCTATGGATTCAAACGCTGGACCAGTTCAGTTGGCTGCCACAGTTCCAGGAAAGTTCCACACCAACAACCTCAAAAAATGAACAAGTCGTGTTGCAACACCCTCGAGTCAACTGCTCTTCGACATCCTCCATCATCATCATCATCATGGTTATCAAGCATTCGGAAACGATCATTATCACTCCTTGTAGTAACAGTTACGGCATTAGTACAACCATTCTATCCATCATGTCAATATTCTAATCAACGACGAAGATTCTTTACAACCTCCGTTGTGATTGGGTCTCCAAACCATCATCCATCACCATCATCATCGACTCGTTCCAAGATGATTGAATCCTCTTCATCCCCAGAAAAGCCACATTCACATGATAGTCCTTTCAAATCATCATCTCACCTTTTTAAGAAATTATTTCAAATCTATTCTCGCTTGTATCAATTTCTCATCAATTCTATTCTCAAATTTCAAGTGAATTATTCCAAAATATTCTTTGCATCGTATGATCGAGATTATTCTCAACATTTTAGTGATTTAAAAAATAATTATAAGATTAAAAGTGGGAGTTCCTATGATTCAACTTTGTCTGGACGGTTTGCCCAAACTCGAAAAGACTCGGATTTGGACAATATGGAAACTCTTGATCCTCTTTTCGAAAAAGATTTATTTTTGTATTTTGTATTTAAAAATCATTTGTTAGTGAAATATTTACAATTATTAGAAACACATGGAAAGCAACAACAACAAAAGAACAAAATTGATGAAACACATCCACCTCTCTTACTGCATGAATTGTTTGCTTCTGAACAATGTTATCATGATTTTATGAAACATTTGAAATTAGATGATGGTTCATTTCAAGTTGAAAATATTCAAAATATTGATATTCTTAATATTCAAAATAATATTGTAGACAATGATAAAATTCAAGTATTAATGGATGTTGAAATGTATAGCTATTCAAAAGATGGAACATACTATTACTCGGTATTCTATATTGAAAAGAATTATCCAATGAATGATAGCGAAAAACCAAATCATTCAAAAACCAAAGATGAATTAGAGGCTTTGAAGCAATTCATCTCAGGATGGAAATTCTCTCGAGTACCTCAAATCATGAAACTTGAAACATCATCGCCTCAGGATTTGAATTGAATGCTTTCTTTTTGCAAGCCTTTTTCATGCTCTTCTCGCGACTTGACTTTCAAAATAAAAATGAGTTCAACAGCAACCACAACGCCCTCTTCGAATCCCTCTTCAACGACCACTCCAGCAAGAAAACCCCGAGAAAATATTCTTGATTTATCACAATATGTATCGAAATCAGTACTTGTAAAATTCATCGGAGGAAGAGAAGTTTATGGAATATTACGAGGCTATGATACAATGATAAATTTAGTATTGGAAGATTGTTATGAGTTTATTCGGGATTCACAAGATCATCACAAAAGAAAATTAGGTGAAAATAACAAACAATATGTCCGAAAGCTAGGAATTGTGATATGTCGAGGAACGTCATTGATGCATCTTTGTCCTGTCGATGGAACTGAAGAAATTGAAAATCCTTTCGAAGAGGACGAAGAATAATCTTTTGGTGTGGCCCTTGAAGAATATGAAATGTCCAAATAAAAACAAAAAATGCTCATCAAAGTCCTTCAAAGTAGTACTCGCTCTCAAACTCCCATCATCAAGCCTTTGATGAAAAATTTCTTGTCTCAACATTCATCGCTCGGAAATTGTGCGGTGATGAACAAATTAATTTCAGGTTCATCTACTTTCTCATCATTCCATACAACTTTGAAGACTGGAGTATCGGATCGTGAAACCGAATGGGAAAGACAACACAGAGAAAGAATGAAAAAACAAGAACAATTATGGAAGGAATCACCCGAGAAATTGATTAGATACTTTGTCGAGTTGAAATTCCTCAAGAATTGGAATAGAAGCAAAGTACTTGTATTACTTGTGTTGTTGTTTGTTGGTTATTATGCGTATGACAAAGTATCGGGCCGTCATGGATTAGCCGCTGGTATTTATCAATTATTGAACGGTCCAAAGAAGGGAACAGGAGCCGTTATTGAGGATGATCCACAGACCAACCAGCAACCTACTGATGATGAAACCGTTGCCACATCTCCAAAGCAACAATTATTGGATCGTATTGATCCATCTCGCATGAGAACATTTGCATATTTGGATGTTGAACACGCCGACTCTCGCTTTCAAAATGTAATCAAGGGACGAATTATTATTGGATTGTACGATAAAGTGGTTCCTGTAACCAGTTACAATTTTGAAAAATTATGCGAAAGCAAGGAATTGAAAGGAACTATTTTCCATCGTGTGATTAACAAATTTATGATTCAAGGAGGTGACACAAAACAAGGAACAGGAATGTCAAGTGTTCCATACATTGGAAGAGCAACAGATACCTCTGTACCAGAAGAATTGAAGAATAAGATTAATGATATGATTATCAGAGATTCTCTGGGAAATGTAATTCAATTTAAGGATGAGAATTTTGACCTTAAACATAGCGAACCATATTTGGTGTGTATGGCAAACAGAGGACCAAATACAAACGGTTCTCAATTCTTTATTACCACTGAATCAACACCACATTTGGACAATAAGCATGTGGTATTCGGCAAGGTATTGCAAGGAATGGAAATTGTGGATCAATTACAAAAAGTAAGAACAAGTGCACGTGACAAACCAATTGACTCCATCAAAATTGTTGACTGTGGTGTGTTAAGCATTGATGAGTTATTGTAAATAACACAAGAATGCAATGGCATTAAATTGGCAAATAATTTGGCACCCGATCAATTTGGCAATCTTTCATATTTAAAAAATGAGTGAAAACGATCATCAGGGTACGTTGATGAAGCTTGAGAAAATTTTGAGAATTGACTGACGAGCAAAATCACACATGACTCTCATTCTTGTCATGATACAACAATATTAATTCGAATCAAAAAACCACCTCTTGTCTTCGCTCTCATTCATCCACTACCATTCGTTTTATGGATTGAATCATGATCAATAATGAATCACTCATTGCAAATAACGACGCAATCCATCTTGATGATGATGATCAACCTTGACTCTAAAATATTATTTTTGTCATGATGATAAAAGAGATGGAAACAACAAGAACTTCTTCTGAAAGAAGAACATCACCACAATTGGGAGGAAATGCACCAACAGATGATGCCGAACACACCATTGATCTTCATGAACAGACTCCCGGAGTGGCTGATGAACCACAATTTCAAGAACCCAAAGTCAAATCCATCATCTTTTATATTTTCATTGGCCTTTTCTTAGTGTTGGCTTTCGGTTGCACCATTGCAGCCTTTGTAAGCACTTTCTTACAATTTCCAGTTCCGGATCAAACATGGAAGAACACAGCCTTTGATCTTCCAATGGAGTCACTCTTTACATCGATGGCCAGTGGATTCTTAGCCTTGTTCGTTGTGGTCTTTTTGAGTTTACGTGTATTGAGCTTTAAAGTTGGTACCTATGAATTCAATGGAAGCAAGTGCTATGAAATTAGTCAATACATTGCTGATGGTGCTCGTGCTTTCCTTGTTCGAGAGTTTCAAGTCTTGACTGTATTTATAGTGGTCGTTGCAGGTATCTTGTTTGCAGTGGATCAATCGGGATACTTTGTGGCCACACCTGTATGTTTCCTTGTAGGAGCCGTCACGAGTTCAATCACTTCCATAATTGGAATGTATATTGCCACTCGTGCCAATGTAAGAACCACCAATGCAGCTCGTACTTCTCTCAATCAAGCCTTGAAGGTTGCATTTAGTGCAGGAACGGTCATGGGTTTGTCAGTCGTGGGTTTAGGATTGGTCATGTTGACTCTTTGTTACATGATCTTTAGAAATTTGAGTGCTTTGGCTGGTTTTGGTTTTGGAGCTAGTAGTATTGCATTGTTTGCTCGTGTGGGTGGTGGTATCTATACAAAGGCAGCAGATGTTGGTAAGTAGAGTTGTTGTTGTTGTAGTACTCTTTAAAAAAAGTGTATAATTATGACCATGATCAATCACACACACACACTCTAATCTTTGGTGAATTTAATATATGGATATCTGTATGAAATTTCATAATGACCACATCTCTGAATCATGTCTTTCATGTCTGTATTCAAAATAATAACTCCTATAGGTGCTGATCTTGTTGGTAAGGTGGAATCCAACATTCCTGAAGATGATCCAAGAAATCCTGCAGTCATTGCTGATAACGTTGGAGACAATGTTGGAGACGTGGCTGGAATGGGAGCTGATTTATTCGAATCCTATGTTGGAAGTATTATTGCAGCTGCCACTCTTGGATCACAATTCTTTGGATCGGTGGGTGTTGCTGCACCTTTCTATTTGAGTGCCAGTGGTATTTTATGTTCCATCATTGGAAGTTCATTGGTGAGTGTGAACAGTTCGAGTGCTTGGTGGCCATTGAATTATTTGGTTGCACCTTTCCGAAGACATGATCGAACTCACACCACTCATGATACCACTCATGATATGGAACAGAGTCAAATGGATGAAGAACATGCTCCTGATGTCAATCCTGCCACTCAAAGTAGTCTCTTAATGGCTATTCGTAGAGGAATTTTCGGTGCTGCCCTTTTAAATATTTTGTTAGGTGCATTAATTTTATTCTTATTATTCGATCCATTAACACAAGCATGGGCCATCTTTTTATGTTTCCTTATTGGTATTGCAAGTGGAGTGTTAATTGGTTTAGCTACTGAATATTGTACTTCATTTGCCTATCGACCAACCAAATCCATTGCTGAGAGTGGTCTCACTGGTGCTGCACCAGTCATTATTAAGGGTCTCAGTGTTGGAATGCTTTCAACAGTTGCACCTGTGGTGATTATTGTATTGAGTATTATTTTCAGTGTCTTGTTGGGTGATTTTGCTAGTGGAGGTAAAAGTGGAGGTGGAATTTATGGTATTGCCATTGCAGCAGTTGGAATGTTGAGTACATTGGGAGTGACATTGGCAACTGATGCCTATGGACCTATTGCTGATAATGGTAAGTTACAATATTTTGTATGTCATTTCATCACTCTATTTCATCACTCTATTTCACCAACATTTGTGTTTTTAATTTTTCATACTATGAAATGTATTAATGTATTTGGACCATTTTTTTTTCAAATTCCAACCACCATCACATTCATCTCCACATGTACGACTTTTCTTCTCCCCAATCATTCACATACACTCTCACTACTACTACTACTACTACTCTGCACTTATCATAGCTGGTGGTATTGCAGAGATGAGTCATTTACCACCACTTGTACGTGAGAGAACAGATGCATTGGATGCATTGGGTAATACTACAGCTGCAACTGGTAAAGGATTTGCTATTGGATCTGCCATTTTAACAGCTCTTGCATTGTTGCAAGCATTCTCAACTGAAGCTGGTATTACAAGTGTCAGTTTATTAGAAAAGGATGTTATGAGTGGTTTGATATTTGGTGCTTGCTTACCATATATTTTCAGTGCATTAACAATGACTGCTGTTGGTGATGCTGCCATGTCTATTATTGTGGAAGTAAGAAGACAATTCAAAGAAATTGATGGATTACTTGAAGGAAGACCAGGTGTTAAAGCAGATCATACTAAATGTGTGGATATTTCAACAAAGAGTTCTTTAAAGAAGATGATTCTTCCTGGATTGTTGTCTATTATTGCTCCAGTGTTGATTGGCTTTGCTGGACGTCAGAAAATGTTAGCTGGTCTTTTGGGTGGAAGTTTATCAAGTGGATTCTTGTTGGCAGTGACCATGGCCAATGCAGGAGGTAAGTACTAGTAGACACAACACTCATTGTTGTGAATGATGTTGAATTTCACACAACAATACACTGGTTCACACAACAATACTCATTGATCATCTCTATTTTCTTGATCCTTACAGGTGCATGGGATAACGCCAAGAAATACATTGAAAGTGGTGCCTTGGTTGATAAGGAGACTGGTGAGGTTCAAAGAAAAGGATCGGCTGCTCACAAATCATGTGTGGTATGTTTTTAATATGATTTGTAATTATTTTTAGGTTCATTTGCATGTTTTCAAAAATTCAAAATCTTGCTAGGTTGGTGATACTGTTGGAGATCCATTTAAGGATACTAGTGGACCTGCCCTGAACATTTTGATCAAATTGATGACCATTATTGCATTAGTGATAGCTCCAGTGTTGAAACAAATTTATGGAGAACAATAATGATGCATGACCCATATCTATATTTTGAGTCTTACTGTTGATGTTAATTATGAGAAATTTTGTAAATATATATTTGCAATGAATTGTCCATTATAGTTTTATTATAGTTTTTTCATTCTTGGTGGTTTTCTTAATCTTCAAAAGTTGACTAATTTCGTTTCTTGAAACCGACTTGGACAAGCAATTAATGCTTAAATCTTTCCTCTATGAGGCGCACATTACACTAACGCATGCACATACAATCAATGTTGAGAGAGCATCAAACATGTATTTTGGGGCAAAGATATCCCAGGTCATTAAATGTCTTCTTTGAATAAATGCGCACAACATGCTTGTTACCAGCAAGCAAACATTCAGCAAGAGAAATCTGGAATAATTTTGTATCGACTGAAATGACAGTTCTTTTCTTGATGTTACCAAACTAGTGGTTCGATCAAGAGGAGGAGAGTGTGAAATCCATAAATTCAAAGTGATAGTCAATATAATTTTGAAGGAAAATTGATTAAGCATGACTAGTATTCCAGAGAATACCATATGTGCATTTGAAATACCAACAAATGCACTATTCCAATGAATGGTTGTCATTGAATTTTGATGTCCTAAACTAAAATATGCTTGAACACCAAAAAGGAAAATATCAATGATTTGACTCTCTTTTGAACGAACTTCCAATGACTCTGTGACTCTTTGGGCTTGAGTAATTAAATAGTAATAGTGATATTGTGCAAGTAAAATAACAAATGTATATAAATATCTATGATCATATAAGATCAATAAGGGACTAATGGAAATGATAAAGAAATAGAGAAAGAATAGATTCTTTGAGTTGGTCGTAGAGTTAACAGAGGTGGTTGTGGATGGTTCTTCTTTCACATAATCTTTGAAAACTAATCGAATACCAACATAGACCACTGTGATCACAAAAAGGGCATACAGACCTTGTGCCACTCGATTCGAAATTTCTACAAGACTCTCATTTACAAAATAATAAAAACTCAACACGAGAATGAATGAGAGTGGTAAATAAATATATAAAATGAAGAAAGTGGTGAAAGTATGTGAATGGCAAGTCGAGCTTTCATCATGATTCAATCGTTGTTTCAAATGTTCTCTCAATACATAATAAATCACGAGTAAATACATCAATTTCATCATGAAATGATTTGAAAAAATGATCGTTGTGAGATTATCATCAATGAATGAACTCGAATGATATCTGTATCGAATCATAGAACTTGATTGATTCAATAAGATTAAAAGAATAATGACATTCCAGGTGTGAGTGCTGTTCTGAAGAGTACTCTTTGTGGTTCTTTGCATGCTCTTCATTGTTGAACGACGATAATCTTTTCTTTTCACATAATTGAGTTGTAAGAAATAGAATAGAATGATTCTAAAAATTGATAAATAATTCACCATTCGATCTTCATAAATAATAAAACTATTTGAAAATAAACTCATCGAATATCCAATCACACAAATGAGATCAATCCATGTCGGTAGTATGGAAAGTAATTGTTTCCATTGTTGTACGAGTATTTGATGTTTTTTCATCAAGTATTTCAATTGTTCATAAATTCCAACAAGTAGTGTGAAAAAACAAAGATGAATATGAATCATTTCATAGTAAACATTCAATTTGGAAAAAAGAGATGCAATGGAATCCAAAGACAATGAATTCCATAGTGAATCAATACCATTCAAAGAACAAGTCAATGAATCATCCTTCTCTGTTTGAAGAGCAATCAATAATTTGAATAGAAATAATAACACACTAGAACCAATGACACCAACATGTAAACCACGACGAAGAAAGAATGGATTCTCAATCATCTCATTGTGAGTATTTTCATGATGATTCAACATTCTCTGTGTGAAATTTTCAAATAACAATAAAATCCAACTTCCCACCAATAATCCCATTCCAATATATAAATAATAATGATTGAAAGTTGCCCAACTCTCTCGACATTGTTTCACAATTTCTTGAATAAATTGTTCATAGAGTTTGTATGCTTCATTGAATGATTTCTGTTGTTGGAAAGATTCATTGTATACGTTCTGAAAAGATTCATTGAATGATGATGATGCTTCTGCTGCTTGTTCATTGGCTTTTCTGAAAAGTATTTGTAAATGTTTCCATTTCTCTCTTTCAATAAAAGAATGATCTAAATTTAAATATTCTTCAATGTATCGATAGATTTGATGAGCATTTTCTTGTAGTAGAATGAGAAGAAGAGAAGGATGATTTTGAATCCATCTCTTGGGAATCATGGAAGGAATGATTTTTCCCAAGTTCACAAAAGGAATTGGAATATTTAAGAGAAGACTTAATGTTGGAACGAGATCAATTTGAGGAATAGTTGTAAAAGTAGAAGTAAAAGTAGTAGTAAAAGTAGTTGAAGTAGATTCAGTAGTAGTTGAAGTAGTAGTTGAAGTAGATTCGATATGAGTCCTAATATGAGATTCAGCCCTATTATTATTATGATTATTATTATTACTAGTAATAGTATTATTACTATCAAAAGAACTTGAAAATAATTCTTGAAATGGAGAATATACAAAAAGAAGTGAATCAACTTCAAGTTCTGAATTTCCTCCATGATCTCCATGATCATTCATTCCATGATCACCAAATATTAAAATCATGGTATCATTTCTAAAAATGGATCGAGTCACATGTTCAATCATTTGATTCATTTGTTGTAATTTCAAATCCATTTCTGAGTGATGAACACCATATCGATGACCACAATGATCGACACCAAGAAAATGTGCAATTAATACATTTCTTTGATATTCACTTTTTTGAAAAGATTCCAATTCTGAATTTAAATGTTCTAAAATTCCATTATCGACTGTATGAAGATCCCAAACATTAAAAGATGGATATAAATAATGAGTATTAAAATACACAGAGGTATTAAATAAATATTTCCAAGTATCATCTCCTAAAACCACAATATTTGAATTAAAATGTTTTAACTGTGAAATTAAATTATCTTCAATGACTTGTTCACTGTTAAAATTATATAAAGCTTCTAAAAAAGTTGGTAATGATCCTGTGGTTAAACTTTTTAATCGTTGACTGGTAGTGGTGGGTGCATCTGCAACAAATTTAAATAATCTTGTGTGATTGGGATATTTAGATTTTAAAATTGACAAGAATGGTAATTGATCATAAAAGTCAAAACGTAAGGCATCAATCAAAAGAATAATGATATTGAAAGGATTGGATTCATTCATGTAGGTACGATTAGAGTAAGAGTATTGAGAAGGATCATTCTTTTTTGATGATAATTCTGTTTGAGAAGGATCATTCTTTGATAATGTAGTGAATGATGAAAGAGAAGAATCTTCATGATTGGATGAAGAGATTGACCTTTCAACAATGGATTCATCACTTGTGATTGATTTTTTTTGAAAAGAATCATTCCGAGACAAGGAATTTCTATATTTTGAATTTGGTAAAATCATTCTGCTCACTAAAAATCCTTTAAATGTGAAGAAATAAATTGCACTCACGATCATGACAATCATTGCAAGAAGGAATAATGAGGAGGAGGAGTAGTGCCATGTATGGGTCATTGAAGTGGTGGTGGTGTTGTTCGTGGTGGTGGTGATGTTTGAACGAATGACAACATCACTGTGTTTGAACATTTTTTTGAAAATTTTACTTTTTACTTTTCAACAACATAATTGCATACGAATTAAGACAATGGACTTCCAAACACATCAATCTAAGGCAACAGGCCTTTATCTCACACAGAAACACAATGAATCACGGATTATTACTTTCATCTTTAGCCAAAAAGAACAAATCGTCATTCCTATTGGTAAATTTAGACATTGAAGGTGCTTACGATTCCGTTGAAAACCATATTATTGAAAAAGCTCTCACGCATTGTGAGTTTCCAGAGGAGTTGAAATCTTTCATACTAAATTCATATAAGAATCAAACGTTACAATTAGAAATTAATCAGCATCTCTCAAGACCATTCACAAAAACAAGAGGAATACCACAAGGATGCCCTCTAGCTCCTCTTATATATGATTGTATTACTCAACTCATAATTGACAAATGTATACAACAATGGAAAATATCAATCAAACCAACCAAGCTTAATATTAACGATATTGGATTACTCTGCTTCGCTGATGACATTAATTTTATTGCAAACAGATATTGCAATTATAACGAAAGACTTGATAATATTTCAAAATGGCTCGGCCAATTAAGCCTAAACATTAATCCTTCAAAATCCATGTCAACCACTCTCCCAACTAAAAGCATAATGAAACCAATGATAGATGGTACAATTATACCAAGATTCAAAAACCTTCGAGTGCTTGATCATTATCCTTGGGATGACTCTACTCTAAATGAAGATATTGAAAAAAGAATCCTCCAATTTCAACTCTCACTCAAATATATTCCACTGAAAAGAATGGAGATAACAAATATTAAGAAAGTAATCTTTGCCAAATGTACTAGTTTATTTACACACATTTTACGAACAAATTATATTCCTGAAACGCTTGTTGATAGAATCAACATTGAAGTAAGAAAAGCAATAAGAAAGAAAATTTTCATGCATAATGCTAGTCCAACAAACTATTTTCACCTCCCAATCACCTATGGTGGATTAGGTATTCCAAGATTCGACATCTTTGCTGATGAAATTAGAATCAAAACAGCCCTTTATCTTATTAACAATGAGAACGAACTCCTTAGAGAAGTTTATTCAGAAGGAATTAAATATGAAAATTCGATTTTTAAGGAAATGAATAGATCAATGAAGAAATACAAGATCAAACCTCAACAATTTAACAATGATGAAAATCTTCCAAAACTCAAAGGAAAGAATTTTACTATTTACACTGACGGATCAAATCTAAACAATTCAACAGGTTTCGGCTTCACCGCCAAAGTCAACAATTCCCAAGAAACCCAAAAATTCTCGTACAAAATTAACAGTGAATACTCACATAACGTCGCTGAATTGTCAGCTATACTCACATCACTAAAGATACTTCCACCTAAATCCAAGGCAAAAATTCACACAGATAGTGAAATATCCATCCACATCTTGAAAAACAAAGCCTATAATGGAATGTTTAACTGCTTTAAACATGAATATCATAAGGTCATTCAACAATCCAAACTGAATATTCAACTAATCAAAGTTAAAGGACACGTCAACGAAGGAAATATCAAAGCTGATGAATTAGCAAAGAAAGGAGCTCAAGAGCACAACTACTTTGACATTAGGAAACTTTTTTCAAACCAAACCATCCTTACTACATCAAATACCATTATTTTCGACATCAAAAAATCCATACAAAAGAAACGTTACGAAGTAATGTTTAGCCAATTTGATAGAAATAATTCCAGTCTACACCTTACCAAGAACTGGTCATCTATCAATCTGAAATTCATCAAATCTAAAATTGACACAGAGACTAAATGGTCAATCTGGAGAAATCTGACAAGTAATCATATCAAACAACATAAGGAAAGACAATGCGCTCACTGCAAATGCCCCGGAACCCTAAAACATTTTATATACTATTGCCCTAACACTCAATGTTTTAGGGACTTTTTCTACACAAAATTCCTAGAAATTACATCAATAAGATGCATCCTCAACGATTATCAAGAATCAAGATACTGTGATAGAAGAAAAGTTTTCATCATCCACCATGACGGAGTAATGATTCGAGATACTCAAATACCCAACCTTAAAAATTTACCAAATATTTACCAAAATTGGCCTGAAATCCAAATAATTCTCACCTTACTAGTTGGTAAATGTCACACCAAATACTATGAAAACTCAAGATTCAAAAAACCATTTCAAAAACAATCCCCAATCCTCACGGATTTACCAGCACCAATGGTGTTAACAATCGGCTAATTGGATTTTTTTGAAAATTTAAAAAAAAATTCAAACAAGACATTCGAAATGATTTTTTTTTAACTCTCGATTTTGAAAATTATTAACATAATAATAAACAATATTTCAACAGGTATAACCATTCATCTCTCTCATAGGAATTCTCAAATTCAAAAAGCCATTTCTTCTTTTCAGTTCGATCATTTAATGTTAAAGTTCGATGATTCGATGGAAATGAATTCTTTTTAGGTTGATCATTAATAGTAATATAACACAAATTTGATAATTCCATTTCTTCCAATGGTTTCATATCTGAATGAAAGATATCATTGTTGTTACCATCTGCATTGAAAATTAAAACTTTAAATTTAGATTTAGCATTCACTGTGAGTAAAATGTGTCTCTTTTTCAATTTGGAATTTTGAAAGAAGGATTTCACATCTTTTTTCATGACAATTCCTTGTTTGAGAATGGTATATTTCACATGAGAATCAGAATATTCTTTGATCATGGAATGAGTGTGTTGTTGTTGTTGTTGATTGTTTTTAACAAATAAATAATGACTCAACGATCGAAGTGATGATAAATTTAGAACTTGATTGGTGTTTGGGATGTGACTGAAAATTTCATCACTAAATAAGGAAGAAATAATATTTTGATGATAAGAATCTAAATGTTGTTGTTGTGTCGATGAATTGACACATGACGTCATTTCAATAGGAGGAATAGTGATCCAAATGTTATTAAGATTTTGATTAGCAGTAGTATGATTCATTGTAGTATTAGTACCAGTATTAGTAGTATTAGTAGTATTAGTACCAGTATTAACACTAGTCGTTGCAGTCAAAAGAGAATCTTTGACATTCATCACAGCAATGAGAGGAGATGAATTGGTGAATGCTTGTTGAATCAATGTTGGACTTGAAGAATTCAAGGGTGATAGGACATTGTCCATTAGTGACACAAGATTCTTTTCCTTCATTTGTTGTTGTTGTTGATCGGAAGAGGATTTTAAGAGATTTCGATTCATTCGTGTGGAAATGAGATAATTGTTGGTTGTTGTTGAGGGTGAAGAATCATTGGTTGGTGAATTTCTTGCAAATGATTCATTAATAAATTCTGATATTAAATTAAATACATTTTGTGAATGTTTGCATTCTTCTAAACATGTCTCTAATAATTCTTGTTTGTCAAAAAGTGTGACATATTTCGGTAATTCATTCTTTGCAATGTGATAATGATCTGGTAATGGTGTTGAATTATTTCCTCCATGATGATGATGAGTATTCATATACAATAAACAAGATGAAATGAATCGAATCATTAATTTGAATACATGTGAAAGGATTTCAGTATTGAAAGAATCTTTTTCGAGACCCATCATCGAATCTTGATGATCCACTGCTGTGTGTTGTTGAACAACGGCGCTTGATCTTAGGATCGATGCATCATTTTCAATCTTGGTGCTGTTTATGGTGGTGGTGTTTATGGTGGTGCTAGTGGTGGTAGATGATGGTGGTGGTGGTGATGATGATGATGTAATTACTGTACTTGTTGTTGTTGTTCTCGTTGTTACCAAACAGGATGAATGATAAGCCTTATTCAATACTTGTAATTTCTTGAAAAATTGTTCCACTTTGTATTTCATAAAAGTGTCTAATCCAAGAGAGGATTTCATGATGGGATGAACCATGGATTCAATTCCAAGACTACGAGAAGGTGGAGAGATTTGTTCTCGAGTGAAGGGATCTATTTTCAATGATGAATGATCCATTCATTGTGTTCGGAAGTGATCAGTAGATGAATAATATTCAAATTAAGGGTCATCATCATATGAATCCATATCATTAAATCATCATGATCATATTTTAATCATCATCGTATTATGATTGTATAATTTGAATATAATTTGAATATATACCCGTTTGATTTTCAAATATGAATCCAAAAAAAGAACATGATCATCACCACAAAACCCAATCCTAACAATAACAATCTCCAACTCACCTGTCTTGTTTGTCTTGATCCACTCCAATATTTTACTTCTTTCATAAATTCTTCCATTCAACAAGGCTGGTTCGATAAAGATTGTTTCCGTGAGTGAACAAATGTAGTGCGAAGGAACATCTGGATCATCACTAAAGAATTCTTCTAATGAGGACATTCTCAGAGGAAGTACTATTAGTAATACTGGTTGGGAAAGAGATGCAATCGGACTATAAAGGTTGTGCAGAGAGTATTCAAATGAATTGCAATAATGAAATACAAAGAGAGAGATCAGACTGGTTGTAGGTGATGAGAGATGTGGTGGCTGTATGGTTGTTGTGCGCAATTGTTTGTTGTTGGATTACTATTAATATTGTGTTATTAATATTGTGATTCATCCGGAATGCGTGAGCTGGAAGAGAGAACCAGAAGAGAGAACAATTACAACAGCCACAAACCAAGCAAGTCAAACACAAAATTGTGCTGACACTTGATGATTAGAAAAAGAACTTCTCGGCCAGAGCGCTAGATCCTGACATGATGGTTCTTTCTTTTGGTGCTGACCTCGAATAAGAACCTTAAAGAGTTGTTTTCATGCCTCTTTCGAAATCACTCCAAATAATAACAAAAATCCATTGTTGTTGATTTATTGAGCATCCTTAGTGATGGTAACGGTATCAACAATTTCATTCGTTTTAGCAGCATGGAAATCAAAATGCAACGAATGAACACGAGTTTGTCTTGAGTAAGAGGTTCTCAAAATTCCATAACCTTCATCCTTGTAGAAAATATTAGCACTCCAATCATGACCAAAATGAATATACCATTCATGTGTGACACCTTCAATGCAACCTCCAGCTCCATTGACAATATGGATTGGATATCTCAAATTATGAAAATTATTCTTTCTTTCTACTTGTGTCTTGTAGACTGGATAAGTTCTTTCATAGGAATGAACATGTCCAACCATCATTATATCCACATGATATTTCACAATAATATCTTCAAATGCACTTTGAATTCGAAGAGATTCTCCAGACACTTGTCCATCAGCAGTACTAAAACCATGTTTAGAAGAATAGACAGGTCGATGACCAACCACAATAACCCATGGAGTTTTCTTTCGATCAATACTTGAGAGAGTATGTTCAAGCCATGCCAATTGATCTCCTTTAAAATTATATTCAGAATAGAATGCATTTGGATAATTGGTTTCAGTTGAAATTGACACAAAGGTAATTGGACCATGTTCAAACGAGTACCACATGTTGTGACCATATTGGGAAGTGTTTCGAAGAGGCATAAAGAAACGATGATTGTATGCCATGAAACCTAATTCAAATTTGTGATAAGGTTCGAGTTTTGGTCCTTTCTATTTGTATTTTTACATGAACATGTTGTTATATGAACATACAATGTCATGTTGAATGGTATCAGTTATTGACATTACATTGATTTTCATTTGTTGAAAATATCATTTCCAAATTATCACACAATATCATGTGAGAAATATGGAAATAACACATTATCAATGTCATGTGAAAAATATGGAAATAACACACATGTTGTTCATGTGTAAATTATTATTGGATCATCATATGGACCACTACATACCTCATGATTACCAGGAAGAACCATATAGGAGGTGTAAGGCATAATCTGTTCCATCATGATCATATACTTGGTCCAAATGGCTTGATAGATCAATCCAGGGAAATCATCCGCATAAGAAATGTCTCCCAAATGATAGACAAACATGTTCGTTCCATTGAAATTTTTCACAAACTCTCCGACTTGAGCAATGACGTGTTTGCTATTGGTAGTTCCTTGGTCTCCATACATGACAATGGTAGTTTCTAAACTTTCACTCGTTCTTGGATCAGATCTTGTATGGAAATAATAAATATCAGAAGTCACATTATCATTCAACATGAATCCACATTGATAATAATATTTAGTGGAATATTCCAAGTTTGAAAGTAAAATACTCATATCAAATCCAGTTTGTGAAACTTGTCCGTATTGTGTTACAACATTTCCCAAATGAGCGACTTGAAAATCTCTTTTCAAGGATGCATCCTTGGAACTGTACTTTACAATGGGCTTTCCTAACTTGTTTTCATCATAATTAATGGTATGGAAGGTGACTACCATTTGATTGGGTGTTGAAGTAAAGGCCAAGTGTACTTCAATGGGTTTATATTCATTCTCATCATCAAGATTACTACCAACAGAGCCTTTTATGGAAGAAGTAATGCGAATGTTGTTGTTGTTACTAGAGCGATGCAAATGTTTTGCTGCTGCGATCGGAAAGCCTTCCACCACCACATGGCGGACTAGGTTTGTGCCACAACAATAACAAACAACGACAAGTAGTGCCAACAGAGTCGTAGTTACGGCCGACAGTTTCATCGTTCTCTTGGGTGGTGTTGTTGTTTGATTTTTTCGGGATGGAAAATAAGGGCGACAAGTGTTTTGAAGAAGTCTCAAACATTTATTGTAATCACCATCTCTTTTAACACCCCGGAACAATTCATCTTTTCAAAACTCGTGAGATTCTCACTCTATTATCTGTTACGTACGGATCAACACAAGAATGGCTGTGACAAATGAAAATTTAGTTTTTCTTTTAATCGAAGAAACTATCAGCACTGTCCTGAGCTTGCTGTACATTGGGGGATGAGCTCTTATTCGAGGTATTTTGATATTCGACAGGAAAGTCTTCCTCTTCATTGTCAAGTGAGAACTGATGTGTTGTTGGATTCATGTTGTTTTGTTGTGTTGATTGATCGCTGTTGCTCCACAAAGAATCATCTTCGTCGATGGATGAAATTTTCTTTTCCGATTTTGTTGGAAGAGGAGGAAGCTTGGTTCTGTCAATCTCAGAACTTGTTGTTGGTAGACTTGAAGAGGTGTTTGGTGATACGCTTCCTTTTTGTGTCATACCCTTAAAGAATGATGTCATGGCTGACCAGTTCTTTGACACAACTTCGGATGCCTTGTTTGAAAATTGTTGCAAATTTTCCTCAATTTTCATCTCTTTGATCTTTGCTGAGAATTGAGTCTTTTGATCTTGTTGTTTGATTTTTTCGTTCAAATCCTTGCCAATTTCTTTAACTTTGTCTCTCATAAATGAAAGATATTGCTGTGTTTGGCCTCCAATTTGTTCTGCCTTTTGTGAAACTGTTTGCAGGTTAAAGGATTCACGGATTGGAACAAATTTCAACTTGACATTCTCCACATTTTCGTTCATATGTTTGGCAAATTTTATCCACTGTTCCTTACTATGATTCAAAGATTGTTGAACTTTCTTTGAGATATCATTCTCTTGATCTAATTGTTGAGCTTTGGCTTTCAATTGTTCAAATAAATTCTTTGATTGAATATATCCTTCTTGGAACAAACCTTGAATTGCTGACTGAGAAGATGGAGTTTCTCTTTCTCTGTCTACTGAAACTCTGCTTGACGTTGTTGCTGGTACAGCCGAATTTTGAACAAGCGATTGAGCTTTCTTTCTTGGAATACCAAGTAAATCACACAAATTAAATATATACAATGTGGTCTGTTCGTTCAATTTCATTTCATTCAATAACAGACTTGTGCTAAAACTTTCACTGTTTTCTAAACAAACAACAGCACCATTCAAATCATCAACAATAATAATCTTCTCGACACTACCACAAAACGAAAAGAAGTTTGATATTTCCTGAACAGACAGTTCCTGAACAGGAGTGTTGATACTGACAAAAACAGAACGATGAATTTGATCTAGAGTGAGAGCGTTGATTCCGTATTGATGAACAATATCCTCCGGAATGAGTGATGGTACATAGGCCACTTTTCTCTGAGTCTGGCCATTATTATGATTGTTAGTGCTCGTGGAATGAAACGATGAATTGTTACCGAAGGCTGGAGTTGATTGTCCAGAGCTGGAATGACTATAACTGTCATTATTGCTCGTTGTATCAACAACGGAATAATAAACTTGTTGTTGTGGTTGCATGGAATCATATCCTTCATCACTGCCAGCAATTAATTGTTGATGAGAATGTGGTGATGATGTGTGGTAAAATGTTTGATCATCCTCTTGTTGAATTTTAGGATAAACAACAGTCTGGGTTGTTTGGGACTTGTTATCCTCGGGTTCAAAGGCTTGCTCAAAGTTCGCTTCAAAGTCTGAAGTGTTGTTGTTGTTGTTGGACATTTTTTGTTGTGTAAATTTATTATCTCGCTGCGAATGGTCAGACGAGTCACCAACACGTGTTTGGTCATTTGTCCTTAAATGATTCAGTCCAGAATCATGCATTAGCAACATTCGGTTTGCAAACTCCAATGTACACACTTTACATGGCAGTTCCTCTTTCCAAATTACCTCTAATGTCTTCTGTGTATTTATCATAGGCTTTGCTGAGAGATTTGGTAAATCGTTTGTTGGTGTCATTCACATAGAGTACAGTTTCATCGTCATTTTGTTTTCGCTCTCTGCTGTAGTTAGCCTTGCTCTTTTCAATTTTCTGTTTCAATTCATTAGCCATAATCTCCTTGTTTTCTTCTGAAATATCTTTTCCCAAAGATGAACCGTAGGCAAGTAAATTTTCTTCTGAATCTTTTGCAGATGACTTTTTATATTCTTCGATTGCTTGTTGTGAAATGGTTTCCTTGATTCGTTTTTTATGAAGTTTGTATAGTGAATCACTATTTAAAGCCTCCCATCCTTCTGGCTTTTTCTTTTGTGATCTCTTTCGCTTCTTTTCAAAATATTCAGATTCTTCTAGCGTTACATTTGGAATTTCCATTGCTTTTTCAATTACATTTTTGTGATTGAAAAATGGTTTTGGTTTATACTCTAATTGTTCAAATTCTTCTATGGCCTGTTCTGTATTGTCATGTTTGGCTTGATTTAATCGTAGTCGTAAATTAAATAATCTCTGGGAGTATGATGCTAATTTGTTTGACAAATCATCCGATGATCCTGGATTGTCCAATTTATCGGAATGTTTCTTTTTTTCATCAACATTTGACGTTGTAGTACCTTCTTCTTTGAATGATGATTTTTCGTCTTCGTTTTGTTCTTTAGCGAGAGATTTTGTTGATGATGATTCAGAATCTGTCTTGTTTTTGGGCATTTTTTTGTAAGAGACAAACATGGAGGCCTCTCAATTTTGTAATTCGAATTTGTGTTCGTGACCAGTATTTTAATTTTGTAAAGAATTTATTGATTTTTTAATTCAGTAATAAAAGTACGAACTGGCATGGTTTGCACTCCAATCTTTCCCAAGTTCACCTCCTCATCCTTTTCATAATGCCAACGGAAGAGACCTTTCAATTTTTCACTTCGAATTTCTGTCAAAGTGTCCTCAGAAATATGAATCTGTTGAGTGGCTCCTGCTGCTTCCATCAATTTGGCAATTTCGACACTCTTGCCAAACAAGTCGTACGATCTTTTTGTTTTTCCAACCACCGCTGCCACAACGTCACGTCCAGTGTGAATTCCAATTCGAACCGAAAGTTCTCCATCCCAATTAATTTTCTCATTGCATTGTTGAACTGCTTGGATCATTTCTAAACCACACTTGATGCAATTGTCTGCATGATGGCGAGATTTCTCTACAATTCCACCTGCCAAAAAGTAGCAATCTCCAATGGTTTTAATTTTCTCTAATTGTAAATTCGAACAAATGTCATCGAATGCACTGAAAATGTCATGCAATAATTGAACGATCATTTCAGGACGTTTGCTTTTAGACATGGCCGTGAATCCTACAATATCACAATAAAGAAGAGTGCACTTGGAGAGAGAATCAATCACTTGTTGACCCATGGCTAAGCGCTGTGCAATGTTTTTTGGATACATTTGATCTGTAATTTTAGTGAGTGCTTCTTCTTTGGTGATCATACTTTTCGTGTCTCGAGTGAATCCCACAAAACTTGATTTTCCACTCACAGGATCAATAATTTCTGAAACTCTTAATTCTAATTTGAGAGTTTTGCCATTCTTTCCTTGACCCTTGACATAACGTACACAATCGACCACATGTTTCTCTCTTGTTTTCTGATATCTTTCCAAGTAATAGTCATGTTTCGCACGAACAGCGGGATTGCAAAGAATTTTAACATTCTTTCCAAGTAAATCCTGTTTGGAATATCCAAAGGTGGCAGAAGCAGCAGAATTGAAGGTATGAATGATTCCCTTCTCAGTGATGGAAATGATTGGAATGACTGAAAGTTCTGTAATGGATTCTCCAATCTGAACTCCAAAGGATTCTTCTTTTGATTCTTGATCTGATTCTTTCTGTGGAAGCAAGTAAGCTGCAAAGTGTAACTTCTTCATCTTGTTCAGAACAACCAATTTCACTTTCACTGGGAATACTTTTTTGAGAGTGGATGCTTTGGCTTGCAAGATCAAGCTTTGTTGTGAGAGTTTTTCTTTTCTTTTTCTTCTTTCCTCTGGAGGGATGATTTGAAGGGGAGGAATGAATGAGCTAACACTCGAAGTGGCTGACACGGACATTCGAAGTGCCGAGTCGGTGGTTGTCCCCAAATATTCAGAGATGACTTTTTGAAGTTCGAGTAAGGAGGTGGAGGTAAACAATTCACCTACATGTTCTCCCAATGCGGAAAAAGAAAACAAGTTGAAGAGGGTTTCTGCTTCCTGATTTAAATAAGTAATGATGAGAGAGCTATCGAACACTAGAATGGGAAAGCCACACGACACGAATTGAATTACGAGTTGATTGAGATTAAGATAATCCTCGCTTTTGGAGTTCATTGACTTCTCATCGGTGGCGGTGTCATTGTTCTTGTTGGTGAATTCGATGGATGATGAGGTGGTAGACAAGAGATCACTCGAGTCACCATACATATCTGAATCCAGAGAGGCCTCTGAGAATCGAGAACTTGACACACAACGCAGGAAAACAGGCTTTCTTGAAGTGGCATTCTGAGCATTGCTTCCCTCTTTGATGCTACTACCGTTAGGCATCACTAATTCATGCAGAGAGGAAGAAGATGACCAAGCCGAATGAGCGTTGGAGAGTTGTTCTGCACTGTCCAGATTTCCAGACGACTGCATCTGAAGAAACCTTTTTGATTGATAGCCTTTCATGGTTTTTTGTTTGTTTGTACTATCTCTAAGGTTGGGATGTGGTTGATGACAGTATCTCTATCCATCGACCGAGGAAATGTTTGTGTTCTAAAGAGATATAACTAAAGAAATCCCAATCTCTCGAGTTTTGAGCAATCTCAACATCTCTTGTCGCTACAACACTGTTCAGAAAGCTTTTAATAAATTATTCGTATTTAATACAATCATATGAAAGTACAACCATTAGAGCGCCAAACTATTCAAACGATTTTCCAGAAGAATTTGTTGTTGAACACGAGCTCTGGAACCCTCACCATATTCTCTAGCAACTGTTCTAAATGCATCTAATTCATTCTTAAGCATCAATGCTTGATGCTTCTTTTTTGCAGCATTCAATGAGCTGAGTGCAACCTCAGCTTTCTTAATGAGCTCTTTCATGTATGCATTCTTATATTTTTCAGACTGTGACTCAGATTCTACAATTTCATCAATTTTCTTTTCTGATTCTGTCTTTTGTAATTCTCTAAGTTGAGGGAATTGCAAGCCTGGCCACTTTGGCCTTTCAATAAAATTCAAATCTCCTTGAATGAATTCAGGCTGAGCATGTTCCAATGAACTGTGGAGAGCCTTTCTTTCTTGAGGAGATGGTACTATTTTACAATCGCCATAAAGTGATTGAACAAAAACTTTTACATCTTCCAATGTTGGAGTTGTTCCTAAAAACAATACAAGAGGACCTGCATTCTTTGGTCCGATATCAATCTAATTTTCAATAGTGATTAAATAATTCCGAAAATCGATACAATCCGATCGTACGAAGATGTTAGGATCATAACACTCAGGTACTTGTAATAACATCACACAAAACACATACATCGTATCCCTGATAGGAGAAAATAGTGTGTGGTGCTGGAGTTGCTGCTGGCATATTTTTTTGTAAGTTGGAAATAGTTTTATTTTTAGCTGTTAAGGTGATTCACCAAATCCCAAAATCAACGCTAAATAATTGATCTTTAGAGAATTTCAATTATTATTGAAAGAAATCAAACCTCTTTCTGCCAAATAACCCAAACAATTTCCTGTTCCACAAATTTGGGTGAAAGTGGCAGCATCCTCTGTGCAGAGCTTGAACAGAAAGTGACAAACCAAGCTCTTGAAGCTGTAGTGATAATCACTCATTCTTCCAACAAACAAACATTTGATAGGTTTCGTGTCGAGATCCTGAGCATCGAGTGGATCTTTGTAGGATTCTTGTTGTGGCGACGAAGAAGAGCACTGTTCATTCTCATTTTCATCTTCATGCATTGTCCTCTCAGATTTTGTTTTAATGGATTGAGCTGCTCTCCATGAAATATATTCCTGTACGTCTTGAGGAATCAATGGTATAAAATTTGGGAATGGCCAATTCGAATTCTCAAATATCCAATCACACAAAAGAGCTTTGCATTCATTTCCTAATGTGGGTGTCTCATCATCTGATAAGGTAAGAGAACTAGCCAAGACACCAACAATGGGAGTCAAGTAATCCGTATAAATATCTTCATTGGTGTTGTAATAAACATAATCGCTCACAAGAGTGAATAGAATCATTTTGTGAGGTCTTCTTTTTCCATGAGGTGATGTTTCAATAATAGATAACAATTTTTTCTTGTACGTGGGTGGAAGTTGTGTGAAAACTTGAACCGTATGTTTGATCAGTGTCAGCAATTGATCTTTAAATTCTTTCAAGTAATAGAAAGTATCATCATCAACACGTTCCTTACTATTTCTAAAAGTAATGTAAATGGTGAGACTTGTATAAAAGTTCATGATGAGGGAAACAATGTTCATGGTTCTGTGAATTTAATGATGAATCAAATATTCGTCTCCATTTCTAATTAGTCATGAAATCAACTTACTTTTCATAAAATTCATTCGACATGGAATCAATATGAACAAATAGGTTGTACAATGATTTGAACATGTCTTCAATACAAGAGAGCAGATATGGCACAAATGTGATGCTATTAGAAATTGACACGTTAGGTAACAGAGTTAAATCTTGAAGATCGGTATTATCTAAATAGATTTGTCCAAATTTGTTGAGTGTGTGTTTAATCCAATCCTCAAAATAATACGTCACGCTGTCTAGCATGGTGACAATCAGCGGCAGCTTTCTGTCAACAAACTTTTCAGCATTTTCTCTATCAAATGTCATGTAAAACAAAAGTCTTCCAAACATGAAATGTTCTTCGTAACTCATTCTCTTCACAATCAAGATTGCATTTTCTAAATGAATACCTTAAGAAATGTACTTACTCGTTCTTTGGAGAAAGTACTTTCCACTACTCCATCAAGAGATGACATGAAACTTTCATGTTCAAGTAAGCAAGTCCTTAAATATGATGAATGATGAATTAAGTTAAGTAAACATTTCATACAAGATAATTTCATAGAATCATTATTACGGTCATTGGTTAGTTTTGTTATATATTCCAATACATCGTTCTTCAATACTGTTTCACAGCCATCCACTTCTCTCAACAATAATCTCAACACAGATAAATTTCGTTCAAGCTGATGAGAATGGCTGTCACTCATCAAATATTTTTTAAATAATTTCATAAATTCTGATTTGATTGATGTGGTGGGAAAGCAATCGGGAATAAATCGTGTACAATTTGAATATTCTCTTAAAAATTGTTCAAGCACAGAATCCCAATCAATAGTATTAGAATTCACTGCTGGATGATGTGAGGAAGAGAATTGCTCATTCGGAGTTTTCTCTTGATGATGGAATGATTGTTGTTGTAACAAGGAATGAATACATTCATAGAAAGGACCTTCACGTTTTTTCATTTTTTAATGTTGATGATATTCCATGGAATTGGGGTGTCTGTCTCATTGCATTTGGGGGAACAAAACATTTATTGTGATGAACATCAGCTGTTGAGAGGATGACACAAGTCATGTGACTTTTCAACGTGCCTCACTTTTTGATTTCGCGCTTGAAAAAACAATCTGGTTGTAGCAATAATAATGCAAGCCTTTCATCTGGAAACAAGCCTTTTCTTTCCCATTAGAATTGAAAAAGCATCACGAGAAAAGGCTTTTCAAACACGAACAACAAAAAAACAACTCAAAATGCCCACAATACTCCTCACCAACCAGCCTTCCACAAGTTTTAGCAACAACAACAACACCACCACTAATTCCTTCTCTCAAACACAACAAACACCTCTGTTCATATTTGATAGCATCAAACGAAATGATTTTGAACAGGTCAAACTCTTTATACAGCAAAATCCAAGCCTTTTGACGTGTGTTGATGATTCCGATCAACTCAATACTCCTCTGCATGTTTCTTGTCAATGCAATCACGAACAAATTGCATTGTTTTTACTCGATAGAATTCAGTCCATGATGCCTACATTGGGATATTTATTAACTCAAGAGAATGGATCGAAACAATCTGCGATAATGCTGGCAAGTCCACGCCTGCGAGGAATGATGAAGGCTAGTATGGAAATATTCAAGATGAAGAAATTGCTGCTCGAAAAATATAAATCCAAGACCCATTCGACGTTGTCACAAAACAACAGCAATGAGCTCAACTTCTCTTCGTCAGCTACAACATCATCGGTGGACAGCATTGAGAATGTACGAAAAGAGACACAAAAATTGTACGAAATGATGCAATAATAAATATTTATTCGAATGGGAAAGTGTTAGACAGAGCAATCGTCTGGAGAAGGTCAATCTTGTTTGGAAGGTAGATGTCGGCATTAATACTATGAACAGCATCTAAACATTCAAATCGTTGTTGGTTTGAATACTCAGTAATCGATAGAGCTTCTCTTAATTTTTCATCTGTTTCAAAGACTGCCATAAATGATTTTATCTTCACAATAAAGTTGGTCACACCGACAGTCATATCGGAAATGGCTACACGGTGTTTGAGTTGCTCTGAATATTTTGAGCTTAATATTGCCACCTGTTCTAAGAATTTGACAGCATCAGAATCAAGTGTTGAAATATGTTCGTAGTTGCCCACAACATCAAATAGAGAAGTGTTATCATGCACAAGATTTTCTAATTCCTCAAATCGTTTTCTGATGCTCACATAAGCAAGTAAAATATCACCCCCTTGGCCCCATGTTGGTATTTCTTGTAGCTTGGGCTGTAGTTTCCCCAAATACAACAACAACTCGTCATATTTGTTGCAAAGAATCAAAGATGGGAAAATATGGTCTAAAAGAATCTTGTGAGCTTTAGCAAAATGATTTGAAAGACAAAGCTTTTCGAATAGCAGAGGATATAAATTGCAATATTCTGCAAACAAAGCAGCTGCCTCTTCAATCCAAATTTCAGGTAATCCAAGAGTAATTTTCATAAAATCAACATTGTTTGGATGGTCGATGAGTGATGGATAATTTCTGAATAATAATTCTCTAATAGCTCTATCTCTTGAATGGATTAGCTTATTCTTTTTGATCCTAGAAACTACATTATTTTCTCTGTCTAAACTTTGGGATGATAGTAAATCTGTAGAAAACGCAGGAGAGATCTCGTTGTGGCAAAGGATAAATATAGCGTGGCACCAGTAACCAGCTTGCTCCAATTGTAAAGCATAGCTCGTGTGGATTTTGTGTGCCATGTTGCTAGATTGACCAACCGAAGGTACCCATCTTAGAATATTGTACATGTGCCATGAGAGTTGGCAATCCATAATATCATTGCAATAGGTATAGGGCTTTAAATATTTGCTGAGTTCAAGAGGTACTCTTCTCTTAGATTCACAATAAATCCTAAGCAAATTAAATCGAACGTCGTAGTGAACAGAAGAGGAATGGTACTTTGTGTTGAGTAGCGGCCTTGTAGATCTTGCTGTTTCAAAATATGAGATATAACTCTGTAACACGTCACAAATAGTTTGATCAGGAGAGCATTTAAACCACAAGTGCAAACCCAAGCATTGAAGCCAGTGAAGTGAAGTGTCTGTAACATGTCCAGCTAAAAGCTCATAAATCTTCTTTCTTTCGGGATCAATGTTAGCTTTTGTTTGGTTCCATAATGTAATTTGCTTTTCAATGTCTTTTTGAATCATGGGATTGGAAAAACATTGAGAAATAATCGCAGAAAGTCTCAAATCCTTATTTTCTAAAGCTACTTTGGCAGCTTCTGGAATTCTGCCGCCTGTTAAATATAAATATATTTTTCGAAGAGGAGAAGGGTTTTCATTTCTAATAATATCTTCGATTGGTATTTGATCACGAATCCAAGAGCTTAAATTTCTTTTTCTAGCAATATCGTCCGCATATTCATTATTGTCACCCATATTAATTTGGCTAAATAGAATTTGGATCAATTTCCAAACGCTTAACTCGACCGATCCTCTAGAACGAGTAATGTCCTTCACTTGTGAAGAAATGTTTAAAGAGTCAATATTATTTACCATAGCTTCAATTCTACGAATATAATTTTCCATAACTGTGGTGTATTCACCTTTAACACGAATTGAAATATCGTGTCTATAACAGTTTTCAATGGCAAGGTCTAGATAAGTTGCATACTTTAGACGATAAAAGTCTTCTCTTTGATTTTCTGCTACACTGTGATCTTCTTTTACGATAACATCTGAAATGGATAAATTGGATACAGTAGATTTTGGATTAAAAACGAAGTGAGGAACAAAAAATTGGCCATTAGGGAGAAATCCGACTCTGAATGATCTTCTCAAAGCTGACAGCATGTCTTCTGGATTAGATTCTGATTCCTTATCTCCCCTTATGCTACTTGGAACTGGGGTAATAACCTTTTTTTGTTTCATTGGCTGAACAGGTGGAATTTCTGTCGTAAATGAAAATGTTTGAAATGGTTCTTCTGTTGTGCCGACAAATCTTGTTTTTTTGGGTTTTCTACTGCTTTCAATGGAGGAGATATCAATATCTTCGTTTTCATCCATGAGATTTGATTGCATGAGGTACAATTTGCGAGGATCCAAGTTTAACTGTCTTGGTAGAAAGTTTTTATGGGTATTAATCTCCAGCATCTCATCACTACGCAAAAAATCAGTATAATTGTCATCTTCCACTTCCTCATCTAGCAGTAAAGAATCAATAGCAGTAAATTTGTAAAGTAGCTTTAATCTACTTCATTACAACCTAATATCTTACCTTCATCCGCAATAATTTTAGAAATTCTTACTGAATCTTGCTTGATATCATTATTCTCATGTTCCTCTTCAACTTGTTCCATTTCTTCTTCTTCTTCTTCCTCTAGTCCATATTTTGTGAAATGTTCTACAGAGAAAGTCCATTGCCCATTGTTATAAGAAAGAAACTTGCTACCATTTTTTTCACAAACATTTCTTAACCTTCTTTCAAAAGCCCTAAGGTCATTATTCTTGGGATGGACATCAAAAAGTGTGATGATGGTTGGCTTATTCAGTTCGGTTCCAACTGGAGGCTTCTCACCTTCTCTATAAACGTTGTCGCTATAAACATCGACATAATTTTTCTCAATTTCAAAAATGATTTTGTCCAAATCCAAATTTTTAGTGACATCTGTAAATCCTAAGAATTTGAGCTCACCATAGCCTTCTCTTCCAACAACAAAGTCTCTGACGTTTTGAAGCTGTGTCTTTGTCATTTTTCTCATTTCTTCCATTGATGGAATAGTATAGAAACCTTCTTTGGTTAATTTTGGAAGATAATAAGGTTTTTCAATCTCATCTGTTTGGGTTGGCTCAATATCAATCGACATCACTTTTCCTTTCTGTGGCTTTGGCTTTACAATATTTGTATTGGCCAAGGTTTGTGTATCTTGTTGTACCTCAGGAGCCTTAGAAACTCCTTGTTCTGGTTGATTCTGCGCTCTCTTACTTTCAAATATCTTTGGAGAGATTGTCAGGCTTTTAACATTTTCTTTTGATGTGAAAGATGAGCTGTCTAATAAATCCTCAAATGGCTTGTTAGTCTCGCCTTCAGTAGATAGCAATGCGAGTCTATCTGCCATAGTGTTGATACTGCTTTTCTTGAACGTTCTTGGTCTTATTTGAGTTGATGTTTTTTGAACAGATTTAGATATCACACTTGATTCATCCTCAACCTCTTTTAATTCAGAGACACCAGAATCCTTAAGAATTTGATAGAGTGAGTTTGGACCATAAGGGTCGCTCAACACAGTTGGAACCTCAACATTGATAGCTGGCCCAAAGTTTGTAGCTGTACCTCCAGTCAAGTTAGCTCCAAAGCCTCCTGTTTGAAAGTTAAATCCAGTAGATGTGGGAGCAGTTGTACCGGTGGTACCAAAATTAAATCCTCCTGTACTTCCTCCAGTAGTACCTCCTGTTCCAAAATTAAAACCTCCTGTTGAAGGAGCAGATCCTCCAAATCCACTTGTAGTTCCAGTTCCAAAGTTAAAACCACTTGTAGTTCCAGCAGGTTGTGAAGTTTGTGAGGTGCCAAAATTGAATCCTGTTGTTCCAGTACCTGTTGTGGCACTAGTGCCCATACCAGTGGCAGGTGCGCTTCCAAAGTTAAATCCAGTAGATGCAGGAGCGGTAGTGCCGGTACCAAAACTAAATCCTCCAGTTCCAGTACCAGTTGAGGAGCCACCAAATCCTGTGGTTCCAGTATTTGTTCCTGCTCCGAAATTAAATCCTCCAGTACCAGTTGAGGAGCCACCAAATCCTGTATTTGGTTGGGTTGCTGTACCACCAAATCCTGTAGTTCCAGTAGTGGTACCTGATCCAAAGGTAAAACCTCCTGTAGTTCCAGTTGTGGCAGGTTTGTTAAATCCAAAACTACCTGTTCCAGTGCCTCCAAAAGTGCTAGTAGGCGCTGTAGTTCCGAATCCTCCTGTTCCTGTACTACCAAATGTTGTGGTACCTGTTTGTCCTGTGTTTGTGGTTCCAAAACCAAAACCTGTAGTAGTAGGTCTATTAAATCCTGTTGTGGTTGAAAAAGTGGATGAAGGTTGAGAAGCAGTATTTCCAAATGTAAATGAAGAACTTGTACTAGTTGTTGGTTGGCCACCAAAACCGGTGGACATTCCAGTGGTGGTAGTTGTTGTAGTAGGTTGAGAAAAAGGACTGCTTGTCAACTTGCCTTGTGAAGCAAGCATGTAGTACCATCTCCATTCTTCAAACGATTTATCCTTGTAGGGGTCCATTTTCGTTAATGAATAATATGTCACCTTTCCACTTGTTCCATTTTCGTCTACAGGCTTGAATGGTGGGAAAATTGAAGCATTGAGTTGTCCTTGCCCCATTCCTCCAAATCCCATAGATCCCATACCTCCAGTGGTTGTGGTTGAAGATGTTGGGAATAGACTTCCTCCTTGAGCTGTTGTGTTGGGTTGTCCAAAAGTAAATCCGCTACCTCCTGTTGTTGTTGTTCCTGTTGTTGCACCAAATCCGGTACCGGTAGACGATCCAAAAGTGCTTGGAAATGCAGAGGTTGTCGGTTGTGTGGTAGTTGATCCAAAGCCAAATGTACCAGTTGTATTTGTTCCACTAGAGCCAAATAAATTTGATGTTCCGAATGTGGATGGAGCGGAACCAGTTGCTCCCATTCCAAAAGTATTTGTTGAAGTATTTGGTTGAGCATTTTGGCTTCCCATCGTATTAAACCCTGTTGTAGAAGTCCCAAATGTTGTTGTGGGCTTAAATTGTGTACCGAAAGTATTGGTGGTTGATCCGAAACCAGTCGCCTGTCCTGCTGTAGTGTTTGACCCGAATGTATTGCTTGGTTGTGAGGTGCCAAATGCTGTTTGCCCACCCTGGCCAAACGAGAACGTGCTATTACTGGCGGTATTAGAAGGTTGGGAACCAAATCCACCAAATGATGGTGTCGAGCCAAATCCTCCAGTAGGTTGAGTGTTACCGAATGTAAACATGATGATAAATAATTAAATAGAAATAATAATTGCTAAATCGCGTCCAAATGAATGATCGCAGAAAATATTAAAATTATTGTTGTTTAAAGTAGCCGATGAGAATAGCCTTTTAAATGATGAAAGAAATTTTTTTGTTGAATTTTTTTTTCAAAGTTTTTATTTTTTTGTTCTTATTCAAATTGAAAGAATTTATGCATAGCATGAAAAGTCTTGGAAAAAGAATTCGCTCCAAGATCATCAAATGGTCTATTTGGAGGAAGGGTTCGTTGGAAATTCTTTTTCTTTATGAAATGCATGCTTATTAGTTCTCAAAAGGTTTTCCAAACATCGCATTCAAAATGTGGGGCGAGAACCCCTAATAAAAAATTGGTCTGTAGCCTTATCGATTAATCAACAAATGAGTCTTTTCCCTCTTGCTTATTTGGTGAAAGTGGCTGCTTCAGCAATGATTGTTGTTTTGATCGCTTTTCTCTGCACTGCACAAAATGATAGTCCTACGTTTAATCTCATATCACCGGGGACAGATGCCACCTATGTTTTCGATGACGAGGAGCTTTCTAGTCAGTGGATTTATTACAAAATTACAAATCAAAACACCGATATTAGCAGCTTAAGTGGGATAGTAGAATCTTGCTCCGGACGAGTAAATATTTACTTTAAATTGTGTGTTCCCTCCAACGGGCAACCCTGCGATGATAGTAACAAGTGGTTTCCCAATAGCAACAATTACGACAGAAAATTCGTCACAGAGCCAACCTCTCAATATCAAAACCCCATCGGAATATGCGAGGCAGATCCAAATTCTAAATGTTCTTCCTCCACAACCTACTACGTAGGAATTACTCCCCTTACTGAATCCTCGTCCATCAGAATTTCAGTACAAGGCTATTACAATGAAGGAAAGGTGGATTTGATAACAACTGATAATAAGGAGATTGGGTTTGATCTTTCTTCAAGAAGGGTAACTCTTAGCACACTAACCTACTGTGCCTCGTTGGATGAAGCTAGAAATTGCATTAATGAGCTTGTTCCAACCCCTTCATTCTTGTTTTGTGCCATCCCAAGAAAGAGCAGTCAAAAAATCAACGCTGCTTCTGTTTGTGGGTGCAGATTGGGCACAAATCTCAACATTGAAGGATGTGTACCCTCCAACGAAACAGGACTAACAGTGTGCGCACTTGACCAGAAAAGTTTTGACAAATTGGAGAATGATGAATACTTTTTGAATGTTGTTGTAGACAGAGAAGACGTCCCACCACTGAGGGCATTTGCCTTCAATCCAGTGCCCTTCACATATTCTCAAACAAGTAACGTCGTTGGTGTGGTTGTTGGAGTTTTGTTTTCTCTAATTGCCGTCACGATTCTTGTAGCAGCCGTTGTGATGGGCGTCCTATTGTATCGAAAAAAGTATTCCTATCAATCTATCTAATACAAAAGAAACTTCAATTTTTCTTTTTTCCGCTTCAATCAAGACAGGACTACTTTCACCCACAAACTTGTCATTTCTGTTAGTTAATTAATTGTCATCTAGTTGTTTGATGCTAAAGAGATGATGACGAATTAGCACCTCGTTTGAGTTGCGTGATCAGGTTCCGATCGGACGGTTGTAAAACAACAAAAAAAATTCCACACACTCAAAAAAACGATCGTTCATCTCGTGGAGTAGGGTTTTTCTAGAGTGATAAACAACACCGCTGACAACACACAGACATTTACATAGTACCGAGCATATCATACAAAGGAAATGAGCACTGCTAGCAACGTACAAAACAAGCAAGACGACAACAAGATCCAAGTCTCAGCCACTAAACAATCACTCTCTTTCTATGTTTATTTGGCAAAGAAATTCTTGAAGAACAACAATGAGATTGAGCTTAGTGGCTTGGGAGGAGCAATCAACACTGTTGTTTCATGTGCTGAGATCTTGAAGAATCAAAAGCTCGCTACTATTTCTAAGATTCAAACTTCCACTGTTCCTGTCTCCGGAAAGAATGACCAGTCTTTCCAAAAGGCAAAAATTCAAATCTATTTGAAGAAGACTGCTGAGTTTAATTCAATCATCGCAAAGCAAGAGGAGGAACAAGAAGAGAGAAAGAAGCAAAAGGAACAGAAGTAAGCTGATGATGTTGTTGTTGATTTAGAATTCATACCGATGAATAAAGATACGTTTATTTGAAGACGATGAGACTTGATGAAAACTTTTTGGTTGCCGATCATCCAAACACTCGGTGATGATGGTGAGGATGAGAAATGGCTCTTGTCATCGTGTTTGTTGGCTGCTGAAGGCGAGATTGTAAATGCCCGTGTTTTTGGTTGAATTGAAAAAAAATATTGTTGTTTTTCTGTTCAAAAAGAACTTTGCAAATTTCATCATCACGAACAATTATTATTATTACATTTTGCCATCATCATCATCATGGTTGTTCGATATGCCACGAAGGCTTTGAACTCTCTGAAGAATACACTCAAATATAAGAGAGTTGAGGACCTTCCTCCATCCATTACTTATCCAATCACACTTTCTCCCCAATTTGCTGATGTGCTTCAAAAGAAGTTAGAGAATAATGGAAGACTTGAAGAGTCTCCTGAAACAAATCCAGACGTTCGCGAGAGAAGAACCACCAATGAAAACTTGTTTTTAAAACCAGACTTTGGTTTGAAGGTAGATTTACCTCTCACTTCATCCAGTGAAACAACATACTCATCGGAAAAACATGTTGGTACTCCTCTCAAGAAAACAATGGAACAATCGGTCTCTGACTTTGAAAAGTTTTTCCAAGATTTAAGAGGAGAATCATTTGCTGAATTTGATATGAACACCCACCAACGAATCGAATCTACCATACCCATGCATTCATTGGCAAACCTCTTGAAGTCTCACAAAATTAATAGACAAAAAACCATGAGTGCTGATGAGCTAGCAGAACGAATTTTTGATGGTGAAGAAATGCGTGCCTATATTACAAAAAGGAACGAGTTCATTGCTCAAAACAACATCCAAATACCAAATGAAGACTTCCTTTATGATACTCCAGTTGAACTGGAATTAGAAAGTATCGTCAACCAAAATCATGAGCCGTTACTGAAGTGGATGAACGACCAATGGCAAATATTTGTTAATTACTCTAAACAAATGCTAGACTTCCACAAACCATACTATGAAGCATATGCTAAACAAAATACAAAATCTGAGAAAGAAGCAGCATTATTACTTGATACAGCTTACAAGTTCGAAGAGCTCAAAATACTAAGTTCTAGCTTGGCCTTCACAACACAACCATGTTTCCAAACTAGATTGAAGGAAGTCAAACCAATTTTGGATAGAATTGTTTCTATCACCCGGGATGTTGAAACCACATTGCTTCAGAACACCAAAACAAAATATCCACAACTTTCCAAGCTGGTAGAAAAGCTTTCCAAAGTATCAAAAATCAAAACAGATTTCTTGTCTTCTAGCCCTGAGGCCCATCTCTATTGGTTGCAAGAATCCCCTGTAAACCAAATCCATCAAAACTATCAAGAAGAAAACAACACACCCAAGTTTATGGATGTCGTGTTAAACTCGCTCAAGTCATACAAGAGTCAATTAGAGCCACTCTTTTCTGTTGAAGAATACAATGAATTTAAAAAGGCTATCATTGACAATATTGATGCATTAGATAATGACACTTATGGATTTTTACAAACAACGGTAGAGAAGTTTAAGTCTGATGCAACTATGGATCTTAGACCATTGGACATTTCAAACGATGAGGATGTCTTGATCATGAAAAAAATTAATAACAATGTAAAGAAGGCTTTGAAAGAAGGAAAGACCCCATTTAAGGCTATCTTTAATGTTGACAATTATGTTGAGTTTTTCTCTCACCTTAAAAGAACAAGAAACACTGCTGAGATCAAAGAAATGTTACCAGCCTATCAATCAAAATATATTGCAGACACAAAGTTACCAACTCACCATATTTCATTAAGACAATCATACGGATTCCTTCATTCTGGTATCAAGTATCCAGCTGATAAGGTTGTAAAGTTGACAGTAAGACTTGCCGACATTGATTTTAGCTCTGATATCGCAAGACAAAACTTTATCAAGCTTGTAAAGGGTGATATGAAAGCCAAGTACAAGAAGAGATTTAGCGAGATCAAACAAACAGTCACGTTAAGATGTGGCTTATATGATACCAAAGAAGAGAATATCAACTACTTGCAAAATCTATTGGTTGAACTTATTAGAGCAGCAGAAAGCTTTGATACTCTCATTCCTGAAGCTCCTACGACCGTAGCTACTGAAACAAGAGAACAATTACAACAAAGATTTTTGGATGAGGATGCAAAAGCAGAGGCTGCACTTGAGGCTTGGGTCATGCACAGAAGAGCTGGTAAGGTTGCCGTCGGTGCTGATCTCACTTACGGAGAAGGTGTCAAAGAAGAGCAGAAGGTTGAAGAAGAGATTGTGGAAGATTATGGTTACAAAACTTACAACGTGGATGAGTTACAAGACATCGATATGGATGAAGATTCCGGTCTGAACAAATAATTCTCAAAGTTGAAAGGGATTAATAAATTTTGATAAATATTATTTGAAAGTCTTCTTTGCCTGCCACGGCGTTCTCTTTTTGCATTCCAATTATTGTAAATTCTTTTTAGAAATCAGTTGCATGATTTCTCTTGTAATGGTTGAGCATTCATAGCGAGGACAAGTGCTATCAAACACACAATACAGCATGCTGTGATTTTTCTTGAAAGCAATGATTGTAAATTGTTTGGTGATTGTGTATGTTTCATTGATATCAAGATTAAATTCATCCCCTTGTTGTGGATGGAACACGTCAAAAACAGTCATCATGGAATTAATATAGAATTCCCTTATAGAATGTTCAATTATTTCATATGTCAAAGGACTTGTATCGTTATTAACAAAATTTTCATAGATAAAGTAGGGTGATGAACCTGTTGAATTGCTCATGAAGAGCAAAGCCTTAATTTTAGCCATTTTTTGAATATCTGATGTGATTTCATTCTTTTCATCCAGCTCTTGAACGAATGAGAGGAATGGTCTTGTCAAGATGCCTGATAGTCGAATAATACTTCTAGACCAGTCCTCACTCTTTGTCTGAATTGCGCTTACAATGTCGTAACCCTTTAAATCTCCAGTTACTATTGCACAGTAGTGGATATTGTCAATTAATTTGATGCACAAAAACCTAGTGTTGACATTTTCACGTAATACTAGAGGAATATCACGAACAGTAGCATCATTTTCTGAATGAGATAAAGAATTTAAATAAATAGAAAGAGCTGTCAACTGTTGTTGATTGAGATACTTGTGCCATTCGACCCCACAAAAAAACAAACCAGCATTCACATAAATAGCAGAGCACAATAGAGTATTTTTGAATTGAGTAAGGAGATAATTCATGCATTTGACCAAGAGAAGTTCTACTTCCTTAGCATCAGGAAACTTTAAAGTTTTTCTTCCAGGTCTTAAACATAATTGTTCGAATGGTTGTTGAAGAAAGGAGCTTGTCATGGATCTTGCATCTTCATCCGTCTCATACGATTTTTTAAATGGTTGATTGTAAGGAGAGGAAGGTTGTAATAGGTATGTAATGATATCGGTCAATGAGTTTAAAATAATTTTCACTTGAGGTATTTTCTTGGCCACTTTGTCTGATGGTTGCTTGTTTGTGATAGATGACAAAGTGGTCTTACTAATAAATAAATAAATTACTGACTCCAACGCTTTCAAAAAGGTCTCATTGCAAAAGTGTTGATAAATAGTATTAGATCTATTTTTCTTCTTTTTCTTTAATTGTTTGAACTCGTCTCTATTTTCTTCGCTCTCCAAATTTTCGTCATTATTTTCATTGTCTTCACCACTGTTTTGAACATCAGCAACCATCAACAACATGGCCATCGAGGGAGGTGTATGTTGAAGTGATCGTGCTGTGCTATTGTTTACAGTTGCGTTCGGATCATCAATGTCTAGAATTGGCAAAAAAGTGATACAAGTATTTTCGCTCTCCATGACCATCACTTGATGAGTGCATGATGAAAATGATCGAATAAAAGTAGTGTACAATAAACTTGTATGAGAAGTATCGGGAAGTAAAGATTGCATCATCATCGGAGCAGAGTGATCACCCATTAAAGAAGCCTTGTTTGATTGAAAATCTGAAAAGAAAGATGAAAACGTCGGAAGAGAAGAAGTAAACATCATCATGGTTGAATTTAATGTTGCAGAGGAGCTAGTGGTTGCATCCTCAGCAGCAACACCTCTCTTCAACAACTCGCTGCAATTACAGTCCATAATGCAACACCAACGTCGAGCCATTTTTTGTAAAGTTGATTTTCATCATCCTCTATCTCTTTATTAGACATGTGTGTGTTTGAAAATTGAATTCCAATCATTCAAATAGGAAGAGTATGATCATATTCACTGATTAATCCTTCCAAGAATGGGTTTCAATGTTCTTTGAATCTCTTTGAGGTAATTTAATTAACACAGATTTGGATCGACAGATTGGATCTGATTGCTCCAGCGATTAATTTTGAACTTTCTATCAGTTATTCCAATCCCAAACAGATCTATTTAAATTTCCTCTTTGAAGGAAGGTCTTTCCATGGGATTGGCTCGCCAACAGGTGCGAGTTGGAGATAATCTAGAATGGGTAGGATTCGAGTTTTCTGTGGTGCTGGTGGTGATGTTTAGTGGAGATGGAGGTGGTGTCAAATATTCTCGAATCCTGAGAGAAAGTATTGAGATTTGAAATAACCAATAGAGGTAGATCCTCCCTTTCTCACAGACCTACTGTTTCTGAAGGTATTGTTGTGAATGCATATATAAATTCTTTTGGAATTTTACTTTTTGCTTGTGTTTCCATTGCACTCTATCATCCTATATTTACTGACACTGCAAAAGTATTCAGTGAATTGAATCACAAGCATTTGAATGCTCCTTCCATTGTGAGAGATCAAGACTTGGGTGATAATGGAAGTGAGGCAAGTGGATCGTCCCTGAGGAGAGTTCATTCTAATGTCCAGATGATGAATACAACGGAGACTCGTACAAGTGTTTCCACTTCACAGAAGAAACAAGAATTGGCACCGACATCGAACACCACTTGTTCACCTCAAACACCTGGTGTTTCATCCTTAACTGGAAATGAAGAACATTCAGTAAATATTTGCAATGTTTGATAATTTGTAGGAATAAAGTATTTTGACTGGTGGTCAGACAACCTTCGCAACAATCAGATAATGATGTCTTGGTTGATGGAAGAGCTGCTCAAATAGGAAATTGTAAATATTCTGTACATGTTGCATTTACAATTTTCTGTTCAATTAGAAATTCTAGATTAGTTTTCCGAAACAAGCTGCAAAAACAATGAGATTGCTCTGACTATATACGGATCGAGGTTACAATTATTAGTCATGGTCGCTTGAATGGATAAAATAATTCCGCCAACTATTTTGGAACGTTCTATCCTTTTTCTCGTTTGTTCGTCAATAAAAGTACTGTATTAACATCGATAATCGCTCTGGTTCATCCACGTCGGGTCCCCAAAATGGAATGATTTGGGCTGGATGCTTATGCAATACTCTAAAGCAATACTTTCGAACAATTATTGGTATTGGCCTCAGGTTCAGTATGATTACTTGACCTTTCGTTTCAAGAGAGACAACAGCAGCAAGTGTCTTTGATTTCGCGGTCGTTACCTGCTCAATCCTTTGTCAATTTTAAATCGAGTAGGTATTCGCAAAAAACCGTCATACTAGGTCGCATGCTGTCATCTCTCGTCAAAACATAGTAAATGCTAATCCAATTTGTCAGAAGCCAAAAAAAGATTTGCCTTGTGAGCGAGTGCTGTGGTTCTCTCACAAAAAAACATAATAACAATCGGACGTTTATTCCATCAAACGTTGAATCTCCCAAAGTACTCGTCACAGTTCTAACATAACATCGACGAGCTATGGTATCTTTGTGTTCTTCTCCGTCATCATCCAAAACAACTCTCAGGGAATGCAAAGATATCATCCACTATTATTAAAAAGTATTTCGGATCTTGTTGTTCATCCACCACGATCTGGCCATGATCAACATCACTCAACGCTTCGTGATATGTTCTCGAGCTCGAGCCTTCATTCTCTATTCGCAACTGCTGCCATGGCCAACACCAACAACAACCACACGATCTTGAACAATAGTACCGTCAACAACTCAACCACCATCAACAATAATACGACAACGTTCTATTCATTAGAACCAGCGATTGTGAGTGGAATTAACATCACTCTCAGTATTTCATACATTCTCATATTTGTGATGGTCATGTTGTTTGTGTTGATTTTCACTTCATTGAGTCCAGTGAGAAAGCAAATGAAGAGTAATCAATTCAAAATGATCATGCTTGTATTCTTGTTGTGTATTTTACAATGTTGTGCTTTGGTTTCTCGATTATGTTATGATTCTTTGAATTTGAATATGGTTCTTCGATTGGATCATTTTGTTCAAACACATTATGGAAATGATTCAGAAATTATCAATCAATTTCAAGCCATTTATTCTTATAATAATTCCATTGTTTCATTGGAACAAGCAGGAATTGATTTTTCAACCTATATTGCAATGAGTTTCTTTGGAAGTTTGGAACCTTTGTGTGTCTTGATGAACTCAGTGGTCATGTTGGTAGTGATGTGTTTTGTGGGAAATGTATTCTTGACCACTGTGAGAGTTTCAAGTGGATTGGTTCATTCAAAAACCATTCGACGAGTGACCACTCTGGTGAATATCATGACATTGATTTCAGCGGTGGCGTTGACACTATTGATTTTCACAACATTTTTCTTTATATTCTTCAGTCGACTGAATTTGATTGGAGAGTTCTATATCTATTTCCTAATTGTTGCATATGTGGTGTTTGTTTTTCAAATTCTTCTTCAACTGGTGGTGTCCAATGTAAGTATAGTATTAGAAAAAGACAAACATGGAGAAACAGTGTATGGAATGATCCTTCTTTTTTCCTTCATACTTATCAATAATCATAATAACAATAATTATCATTGGGTATATTCATTTGAATTTCACAGGCCACAGCAGCAAGTGTATTAAAGACGATCACAAAATTAACTCAATCTGAAAATAAGGCACGCTCAAGAAGACCTATCATTAAGGTTTGTGTTTAAGTATCACTCGTGTTTTGTTTTATATTCAATACTATTCGCTCAACTTGTTGCTTTAGGTCATGATTCTTCAAGCAGGTCTTGTTTTATGTGCTTTGTTGCAAATCGTTGCAGTGGGATGTGCTGTTGGACTCTATGAATGGATTTATTTGACACTCTTCTATGCTTTTATAAATTCTTTTGGAATTTTACTTTTTGCTTGTGTTTCCATTGCACTCTATCATCCTATATTTACTGACACTGCAAAAGTATTCAGTGAATTGAATCACAAGCATTTGAATGCTCCTTCCATTGTGAGAGATCAAGACTTGGGTGATAATGGAAGTGAGGCAAGTGGATCGTCCCTGAGGAGAGTTCATTCTAATGTCCAGATGATGAATACAACGGAGACTCGTACAAGTGTTTCCACTTCACAGAAGAAACAAGAATTGGCACCGACATCGAACACCACTTGTTCACCTCAAACACCTGGTGTTTCATCCTTAACTGGAAATGAAGAACATTCAGTAAATATTTGCAATGTTTGATAATTTGTATGAACACAATAAATTAGGAGGACAAAATGGTTTTTTCTCCGGTGGCAAAAATCGAAGGGTAGAATTGAATCTCTTCAGAAAACCATTTTTTCAATGCCCCAGCCTGTTAATTTGTAGTGTAAAGTATTTTGACTGGTGGTCAGACAACCTTGGCAGCAATCAGATGATGATGTCTTGGTTGATGCAATTCAAATAATATTATTAGGATTGCAATCCAAAAAAAAATGTTGCAAAATACCTCTTTCCTCTCGACAGCACATTCCGAGGGTGAGAGAAAATTTCTTTCCAAACTCATTAGCTCTCAACAGCAATCTCAACAATACGCTGATGAAAATTTAAAGAACAAAGCCCGATCACTCATACCTGTGGATCGTATTCATCAAAATGCGCAAGAAAAATTTAAGTTTGCAAAGGAACGAGATCCGAATGCGAAACCTCTCTTGGAGCGGTTGATCATACAAGAATTATTAAATTGGTTTAAAGGAGAATTTTTCAAATGGGTAAACAATCCACCATGTGGTAATTGTAAATCTACAAATACTCACCTTACCGGAGGAACATCCCCTAATTTTGAAGAGGCCGCGAATTTAGCTGGAATGGTTGAGCTATATTCTTGCCAGGATTGTAACAAGACCACTCGTTTTCCGAGATATAATTATGTAGGAAAACTGCTAGAAACAAGAAGGGGAAGATGTGGTGAATGGGCACAATGTTTCACCTTATGTGCGAGGGCTCTTGGCTATGATTCACGTTTTGTCTTGGATTGGACGGATCATGTGTGGACTGAAGTCTTTTTGGACGGATCGTGGATTCACTGTGATAGTTGTGAAGGTGTTCTCGACTCTCCTCTCATGTACGAATCTGGGTGGCAGAAAAAATTATCCTATGTCATTGCATTCTCTATTGAGGAGGTTGTTGACGTAACAAAAAGATACACCCGACACTTCTATGATAGCGAGTTTCAAAAAAGAAGAAGGGATATTGGAATTAGCGAAGAGTTTCTCTCTGAAGCGTTGAGAAACATTAATAACCAGCTTCAAATATTCATGCCCCCATATAGAGCTACTTTTATTAAGAAAAAACAGGAAAAAGAAATGGAAGAATTAGAACAAAAACAAAGCATTAGTGAAGATAATCTCAAGGATGAAGAAAAAAGAGGAAGAATTTCTGGTTCTAAGGAATGGAAAGAGGCAAGAGGAGAGTCTGGTAAAACATGTGAAGTTGGTGCTAGCTGTTCTGTTCCACAATTTGTTATGGACCAGTCAATCACTGAAACACTTGATTCTTTTTCTCATATCCAAGATATTATTGCGAGCAAAAGAAACTCCATTCTATGTTTAGGATCGAGCAAGATTGTCAATGACACCATTGTCTTGACTGAAGACAAAACGGATCAAGTTGGAATGGCCGTATTGAATGAAGAATTCGAGTTGCAAGACATGTTGATATCCTTCAAGTTTATTGTTAGAAAATCTTCAGGAACTGGTGCTGATGGATTTTCCTTGTTATTGCATTCTAATGCACAACACAATTTGGGTATTGGAGGTTCAGGAATAGGTTATGAAGGCATACCAAACTCGATTGCAATTGAGTTTGATACGTATCAAACGGTTGATAGAACAAGGGATCCCAATTCAAATCATATATCGATCCAGACAAGGTTTGTTTTTTTGTATTTTAACATACTTTACATCTACCTTGTCATATTTAACATGTAGATATAATCAACCGAATTCAGCTAACCACGACTATTCATTATGCTGCCCAGGCAATCTCCCTATAACGATTGCTGATGGCTTACCCCACACATGTAAACTATTAATTCAAAACAACAACAAGCTTACTCTCATCTTAGACGACAAGTATTTGTTTCTTAAGGACTTTGTTGTCGATTTTCAACGAGTATTCGGCAATGGTAAAAAATTCAAAATTTCATTCACAGGTGCAACTGGAGGTCTGTCTGAAGAACATACCATTTTAGCCTGGACTGTTTCTTTCAAGTCGCAAAAAGCTAATGGAGAACAAATAAGTACTAACCTTCCGCCTCTGGAGAGTTATATTCTTTTTGAAGAAGGTAATTTGACAGGAATTGAAAAGAAATTTAGAGAGTTTTGTGCACTTGAATCAACTTCTATTTCAGAGCAACAAATTCAAAGTTTGTTGAATATGTCGTCTTGGAAAATGGTTGATTGTAGTTTGATTGTTAATATCATCAAACAATGGAAATTTGATCATCTGTTTCCTGTGATTGATTTATTAAGATTAGCTGTTGTCAGTAACAAATGGGTTGCTCAAACATTTAGCAAGTTGTTTATTCAAAATCAAAAAGATCATTTGCTTTTAAATGTTCTCGATAGGCTTAAGGAAGCGAATGAAACGAATTCTAGCTATTCATACTGCCTTTTGACTCTTCGACTATTGAACAACATGTTTACGGAGAAATTGAGCAGGGTATATGTGAACAAATTCTCAGAAACCATTCTGGATCAGCTTTGTGAAAACAAACACTTTTCTGCTCATCTCCAAAACAAAGCCTATATAAGGAATGTTTGGATCACCACTTTCTTTAACTTGTCTTTATTATTCACAAAAGAATTTCCATCTGAAGAAATGACGGTTAGACTTTTCAACATTGTATTTGAATTCTTAGAAAATGAATGCAAGAGAGAAGATACAGACGAATCATGTTGTGTGATGGCGTTGAATGCCATGGTGGTACTTTTAAAAATTACCTCAAAAGAAGATTCACTCAATGAAGACAGCATGCTTCATGGTTTGGCTTTGAGCATGGACTTGGTCACGCTCCTCTCTCGACAACTTGCCACAAAATTTTGTGACACTCAACAACATGCCCCACTTCATGCTTTGATTCACTCGATCATTCGCCACTTGGATCTTTGATGCACAAGAGTGCTTAAACGAGTAAAGTTCATGTTTCGGACCAAAAATATTTTTCCCGCTCGTAGGCGTACAGACATTCTTCAAAAAAAACCGACATTGAGAGATTACGAATCCCATCACAAGACCATCAACAGCTTTACTTTTTTATCTCTCCTCCACAAACAAAATAACAACAGCCACAAATATTATTTATTATTATGCATCAAACGATAAGGAAGCTCTAAGTAATGACCGATATAGGACCAGTTAAAGTTCAGCCCATGCTGGACAAAATTTCGACACTCATCATAACACAAACAATATTAACGCCCTCCACAAACAACGGAACTCTTGAGTCTGATCCTTACTTGAGGAAAACCCTTGTACAGCTTCCTCAAGAAAAGTGGTCCTTATCCAAAATGGATATTAATACAACAAAATTTGCCTTGGAAAGCATTGGGATAGTTGATTGTTTTGAAGGGGTAATAAGGTACAACAAAACCAACACCAACAGCGTGATAACACCAAAGAAATTTTTGGACATTCTGAAAGTAACAGGAGAACCACTTCCATACCGAGTACTGTTTATCGATAACGACATCAACAATATAAAAAGCGCCAAGGAGATCGGAATTTCAACATGTCATGTAGTGCAAGGTTCCAACGGAGTGCCTCATCCGAATACTGTAGATTTTCAAATAGATACAGTCTATCATGTACAGACCGACTTGAAAGAACTGAAAAGTATGTCTTTGAATTTGTGCTTGCTTGTTTTATTAACCATTTTCTGACCATCATATTATGCAGATTTTAAACGACAAGGAGAAAGTGATGAGGAACGAGGTAGCCCTTTAGCAGTAAGAAATGATATTGTGAATACGAAATCAAAACTTGTTTCAAACAGTAGTACAAACCTGGACAAACGACATATGGTTTCTTCCACTCTCTTGCAAGAAGATCTTCCTTTAAAACCAAACCCCATCCAAAGACCCTCTCCGATTGTTAATAAGGTTTCTCCAACCCCACCTGAGGTGTTTGAAATTCCAAGTTCAATACCACCAGACAAAAAAACTCCCCTTGAGAAAATCAAACTGAACTCGATAGATCCCTCAACTTCAAGTAACTTTAATAATACAAATATAGGAGTGCGAAGCAGTGTGGCGTCGGAAAGCTCTTCGAGCAATACTCCAAAGAAAAAGAAGAAACGGAAAAAGAAGGAAAAAGAACCCAAAGTTTCTGATGGAGCAGGAGATGATAGTGGGACTGAAAAAAAGAGAGTGAAACAACTGCCACCTCTGCAAACGACACCAAATGGTCTTAATCATGTCATTGATGATTCTTTCCCCAAACAAAAGCAAGCTGAAATTTCAAATACAAGCGAACTATTGAAAGATTTAAATTTGGATGAAGCACAAGGAAAGAAGAAGCTTAATCCTTTACCTTTCAGAAGGCCAGACGATGACCCTTTTTCCATTCAAAACAATAACAAGAAAGCTTATTCAGAATTAATGTTTTAAAGCTTACTTGTTCGAGAGTTTCTTTGAGAAAAGCTCGGTACAGGGGATATTGGCTTAAATGAATAAACCTCTTTAAGCACAACGTTTGGAGTATTGAAAAGCTTATCCAATTCTTGTTTCAAATCCTTGGACGATGGACATTTTCGTAGCGTGTCAAAAAGAGGTTTTAGTTGATCCATTGGAATGGAGAAATTAATGCTTGGCAAAAGTAAAGGTTGAACTTGTCCTGAAACTTGATCTGTTAACTTGTACTTGATATTGCTAGTGACAAGTCCAATCAAGGAACCGTGCTTGTTGAAAACGCCACCTCCACTATTACCATCATGAACCAGAGCAGTTGTACAAAGCATGGCTTTCTTACTGCCAAGAGTAACAACTTTAGAAATAATCCCTTTTGTAATGGTACACTGTTTGACAGAACGAGAGGTATTGATTGGTTGCATTAATGGATAACCTACTACAAATACCTCGTCTCCTTCTCTCGCAGTTTCGTCGAATTTGATAAATCCACTATCACCAAAACTGATGTTCGCATGAGGCATATGGCTAGCACATGATTCATGAATTTTAAGAAGAGCCACATCAAGCTATCACAAAGATGAGAAAAATTCCACATGAATGCATGTACTTACTGGTCCAGTGTTGCAAAATAACACCAACTCTGCACTGTGAAATTTATGATTCTTCTCATTGTCTCTTAAATCATAATCCAACTGCACAACAATAGACAAATGCTCTGGTAGGTAAAAAGAATCGCCTTTCTGCTGCATGTATGGAGCCATCACATGTGAATTAGTTAAAATATCTATCAAGGTTGTATTGTGACGTGCAAAGTTCAAACAAATCAAGGTTGTATTTTGAGACCAACTAATACGTGCAAAGTTCAAACAAATCACTCATACTTACAACCATTTTGTGAAATTAAAATACCAGTTGCCCAAGTGTTGTTAATCAAGATCAACACAATGTTATTCCTCACTGCGTGATAGACATTCGATATCTCTTGATGCTCTGTGACTAATAAATTACTATTCATGATTGGTTTCATGTCTCCAATAAATTTTTCAACGAAAAGGTTCAAAAATGGTTCAATAGAAATAATTACATTCAACCCAGTGCTGGAAGAAATTGATCTTATGGGGAGTGTACAAAACTATGTATAATTGAACATGTTGGTATCATCATATCAATTAATATATTCAACATTCAAATCTCAGAAAAAATAATACTCACACCAATACATTGGGTTTGTGAAAGCACTTTAGAAAATACTGGAGCTCCTTCGCACCCTGGATGTATTTGACAATCAGTCAAAATTGCTAAATTTTGCTTATTAGATGAATTATTAATCTTGTTGCTGATAACTCCCTTCGATAAATGATTACTGAGAGAATGTGGAGAAAGTAGTCCAAATGGAGATGAGACAATATATAAATCGTCACCTTGGTTTAGATAATTAGCAAAGTTTGAATTTCTATGTGGAAGGTCAACAGCATATTTCTTTACGACATCTCCATTGGAAATTTTGAAAATTGCAATTGTGGAAGGGGAAACTTTTAAAAAATTGTTTGAAATAAAATCAGAAGACATGGACTTGTCATCAAAATGTGAGTGTGGTTCGCTAAAGAAGGATTGTGAAGATTGTACAATTTTGTTATTATTTTTAACCAATGGATGGCCCCAATACCATCCATGTAACTGAGATGTCATGTGATAAATGTATTTATCCGTCACAGTATGAGAATATAGCCCACAAAATTGAATATCTGTTTTTGTGAAGTTTTGATTTGAGTATTGTTGTTGATTACTAATATTTTTAGTTTTTCCAAATCTTTTTACATGAGAGGGTAAAATTTCACTAAAGATCATTTCGCCATTTGGCAAAGTTAAAGTTATTTTGCATTTTAAATGTGGATTTTGAAAGGAAATGTTATTTTCATCCTCTTCAATTTGTTGAGATTGAGTGGTTGATGACTTTTGTTTTGTTTTTTGAACAAACGGAACAATGACAGTTCCGCTTGTAATTAAATAACATGAGGAAGAATCCTCCTTGTTTTCACTTGAAATGATAAATCCACTTGAGGAACAGCTCAAATCATCACCCGTTCCAGTCATGTCATTCAAAAAGAATGGCAATTGAAAATCATGTGCTTGTAATGTATTTTGTCCGGTTATAGTGACCATCACTGAATCTCCGAAAAGCTTTTCATTTTGTTGGTTGTAATACGAAGATCGACTCGGATTCGTGAGAAAGGTATCACTTCTAGATGTATGATGAGTAGTTATTGTAGTATTATTCAATGAGGAGGACGAGGAGGATGATTCCGACAAGGCTTCAAGGTCGTTGAACCAAGACCGAGAAGAGTCTCCATCGTGTGGTTGCATTTTTTCCGAAATGTTTTTACGGAGAGAGCATTTACGCGAATCTTTGGCGTGATCTCAACAATTACCATTGAGAAATCTTCCAATGTAAATCTCAGTGGTGAAATGACCAACCACGTGTTTATTGAGATGATGATGCTGCTGCTGCTTGTTGTCTTTGTTGAATATTCTTAACAATCTTGTCATAAATTGATTTAGAATAAACCACAGCTCTCCTGACAAGCTCAGATCGAATGCGAGCTGTTTCAATCGTTGAGCCACTCAGCACGTCTCCATTTTCAATGAGTCTTCGAGATAGATAGGGCATGACATCATGGACCTTTCCAAATGGCACATATTTTCCAACATTGTAGCCATGATATGCCAAAGCAAAGGATAAATTGTCACCCATACCATAGAGTTGAGCAAAAATAACTCTTGGATCGTTCTTTTTGAATCCATAAATCTCACTCATAATTCTACTGGTCATGCCAAGTGTGTCTTGATTGTGAGAGGCAACAACAATACCAATATTTCCATGCTTGTACATGCTGTCCAGACAGAATTCTACTCCCTTAACATAATTAACATGCGTTTCCAAAAGAGTTTGTTGGAAAGGATACGGCAGGTTCAATTCATTAGCTCTCAAAGTTTCAGACTTCATGTAAGCACCACGAACCAGCTTGGCTCCATGATGAGCTCCGTGATTATTCAAAAAGTGATAATCAAATTGCAATCTATGGAAGGAGTCTTTCAAGTACAATTGGTAGGTATTGTAGACTACCGGCGTATTTCTTCCAGCCATATACTCCTTAGAGTTATATTTAACACTCATCATCATGTAGAGATGATCGATAGCTGCTTGATAATAAGTTTGTTCTGCGTCAATTAATAAACTCATTCCATTCTTCACACATGCATCACACAGGGAAGCCAATCGTTTCACTACTCGTTCAAGTTTCAACAGTTCAACTGATGTCAATGGTTCGGGTGGCGTGTTTTCATTCAAATCGAAAGCCACAGTTCTTGGATATTGCTTGACTGTATATTCTTTCATTAAATCAAAAGTGTTAACATCATTCGAAATGTCTCCAAAGAAATAAATGTTGGTGTTTAACAACTTCTTTGCATGTTCTGATTGAGGAAACATTTGGATGTAACACAAAATTTTGCTCAATCTCTCTAACAGAACACAGCTCGAAATACCTGTGACCTTGACCACTCCGAACGGACATGGAGGCGTAACGGTAGATTCAGTTGATAATGTTCTATTCTGTTGTCCCATATATTCAATCGATTCAGCAATGACACTACAAATTGAGTCCTCAACTTTTTCATCAGTGTCGACAGTAATTGCACTACTTTCAAGAGGTTGAACTGGACCTTCAACGCTGTAGTCTAAAATGCAAAGCATTTTCTTGTTTTGTGTTAAATCATGAATCACCTTCTTTGTCTTGGGTAAAGTTTCACCACCGCAAAAGTATGGAAAGTATGTATATTTGACGGCCTGGTTCACAATCATGCCTCCTTTTTCAATGATATCAGGAGCAAAATGTTTAACGAATGGAAATCTTGTGCTTGCTAGAGCAGTATAGGTCTTTAACAGTTGAAATGATGACAAAGGTGCATAATAAATCTCAACACGAGTAAAATCAATAGTGGTATTTCCGCTTCTTTTATGAACAATATTTTCTTCATTTGATGTTGTTTCTGTTGATGCATTGTTAGCGGAATAGTGAGCCTTCGATATGATCTCATGATTTTTCATCATCACCATGGTTCCATAAACGTTTCCATGAAAATTCTTGCAAGCCTTCAATTATGAAATTTCAGCAGGACAAACGGACGAATGGACCGTTGCCATCCATCTGATGGTGAAATGCGTTGAAAAAAGTACTCACCCTGTGAGCGAGAGAGCATGCAGAAGCTCGGAGAAGCATTTTTTTTGTTTGCTGAATTTTTCCAAACAAGGTACCCAACCAATAATAAGAATGTGAGATGGTGTTTACAAAAGAAGAGTTGAAGATTTAAAAGATAACAATTCACTCATAAAATCTCATGTGTTCGTTTGGGAGAGGAACGAATAGCAAAAAGAAACTTTACAAAAAATTGAGCACTTAAAAAAAAATGTTCGCTGCTCATTCAATCATTTGCAGAATCGGAGGAAACCAACAGAGGTTGCTCCGTCAATTTTCTGGCCAAAGTGATGGAATCAATCATTGTATGATGATGAGGAGAAGGAATGTTCACGATATCGTGGTTTTTTGCTGTCGTCTGAACTCAGACCAAAGAAATATGTTTTCTCGGAATGTAATAGGAAGAGAAGAAGAACACAACAGTTCATCTCTCTTGAAAAAACCAAAAATTACCAATCAAATGATCATTGAAAAACTCAATACATTAATGTCTCCGGAGAAGAGAAGCAGAATTGTTAAAAAGACACGTTCAGGTGGAGAGAATAAGGAATTAATTCATGAATTGGATAACCTTGTTCTAAAGGATGACAAACCTGTATTGGCTCAGGTAGATATTCTGAAAAAGGAACTCGTAGAATTTGTATCAGAAAACGCAAAACCAAACACCTCAGAAATTATTGAACATTCCGTACAACCCAAAACATACTTTTCACAACAAGAAATTACCAAAATCCGATCCATCTATAAGAATAGCGTGTTCTTTAAGAACAGCAGCGCGAAACCAGAAAACTACTTTTTAAACTATAATGTTTTGGTACACAAGTCAAAGGATCAAAACGATTTATACTATATTGGACACCAGTTATTGAAATTTATTTTGACGAAATATTTCAATCAACATTTAAACCTTGTTGTAGAAGAAAACCCAGAAGATAACAAGAAATCCCTTAATATCATCAATGATGAAATCACCAAAGAATTCCAAGTTCAAGATCACTTGATGGAATATTTCTTGAATCAACGTCAACTCTTCTACTTGTATTCTCGTCAAAACAACCTTTATGAACTGGACCCTTTTTTTAAACAAATTGACTTTACATCTGCTGATTTTATTGATAGAACTGCTCACGAAAGATTGTTTAAGTCCCTAATTGGAAATATTTACATGAATGTGGAGTCCTTTGATGTCATGATGAACCATATTTTATATCCTTTCGTTGTTAAGGAATTCATTCCTAGCTTTACAGAACTCATTCAAAACAACTTGTCACAAATTTCAACGAAAAGACCCTTCCAGAAGCAAATGAGTATCGTCGAGCAATTCGAATATTTCCATACACGGCATTACAAATCTCTTCCAACCTACACCTCTGTAGCTACCGTTGGGAATGACATTCAAATGGTTCAAGTTTATTCCAACAACAATCAACTATTATCTATTGGGTACGGCAAAGATTACCAAACAGCAAAAGAAGACGCAGCAAGAAGAGCAATCTTGCATTTTTGTTAAATAAAAACAAGGTGATAGTCATTATTTAATAATTAAAATAAAAGTAGGTCTACAATTATGGATTTGGAATCAAAAACAACGGCTTACAAGAAGTACATGGCCTTATTAGATGGTTGGATGTTGTGGTCAATTGGAACTTCCTTAAAGCTCTTGAATTCTCTACCCAAATTCTCGTCGAATGCCAGAATGCTTGCCATATTACCACAACGATAGCAGTAATTTGGAGCGGACCAAACAGTAACTAGGTTTTGCTCAGGGAAATGATACTTGTATCCTTCTTGAACCAGTTGGTGAGCACGGCAAATCAATTCAAGATTATTCAAATGGTTAAATTCGCTTGTGACTCTACTTCCGAACAACCAGCCAGCTCCACGAGGAGAAACAGCCCATGTTTCAATATTCTCTGGATCTGACCACATGACATCACAAAATGGACCTTCATGAGGGATTTCTTGTCTACGATCAATTGTTCTCATTTGGTCCAGAGTACGAATATCAGGAGACAAACCGCCATGTACACACAAAATCTTTCCGTCAATGATTGCAGCAACGTTGAAACAATCAAAAACTTCACAACAATATTTCCAAGCATTAGCGTTACCATATTTACGTTGACATTCATCATAAAAGCCATAGATTTGAGTAATTTGACGAGATTCGTGATTACCACGCAACAAAGTCATACGCTCTGGATATCTTGCTTTCAAAAGCATTAAATAGGTCAATGTCTCCAAGCTATTGTATCCTCTATCAACAAAGTCTCCCATAAATATATATCTAGTGTCTGGTAACTCTCCACCAGTTTTGAACAACTCTAACAAATCATGGAATTGACCGTGGATATCACCACAAACTGTAACAGGGGAAGAAACAGGTTGAACGTTAGACTCTTCAATAAGAATAGATTTCACCATGTTGCACAATTTCTTCAAATCTTGCTCTGGAAGGTAATCACACTTCTTTACCTTCTCTATCCATTGGTCCAATTCGTTAGACATTGTTTTAATATATATTTAGAGTTCTAGAAAGAAAGAGGATTTTAAATCATGAATCGGTTATAGTAAAATAATTGTTGTTGTTATCCATAAAGGATAGGGAATTATTATCATCAACAATAATTATGAAATACCGAATCAACCCGAATAATTATAACAATAGCGGAATACAATATCATCAAAACCATTGTAAATTTACAATGAAAGGCAATGAAAGGAACGATGAAATGGTAGGTATCAGTCAACAATTCCGCACCATGATGAAATATTAGGCGTCAGTTAATGAGATTCATTAATAGCCCAAAGTTCGCAATGATGGGATCATCAACAAAAATAACGTACGAGAGTTTGATGATTTTTTTAAAATATTTTCAATTATCCATTCATGCATCATCGCTCTCCTAAAGAATATTTCATTGTTGCCAGAGGCCATAAAGACAAACATTCGTTAGTCAGATCAGTGAAATCCCTGACAAGACTGAGAATAATAAACGACGAACAAGCAGCAGTGAACTAACAACGAGAATCAGATGCAACGTTCATAAAAAATAAAATGATAAGTTCTCGTCATCATAAAGGCCTTCATCACGAGCTCGGCGGCGGATTCAGAGGGGTCATAGTTCGAGTCGACGGTAATGGTCATTCATCGATTGAAGACAGAGAAAATACTGAGAAACTGCGAATGTTCTTACGAACCAAATTACGTAGTCCATGTTACAAATACAAAGGATCAATCGGGAAAAGACATCCTCATAGCTGCAACGTTTTTAAATATCCAAACGATGTGCTTGTTGATGAAAAGAGATCAATGATTTTTGTTAGTGATTGTTCAGAATTGGGTATTCAAGCATTCGATCTTCATGAAAAGCAGTTTTTATTCAACATTTCTGCTCCTGATCGACCCAGATTTATGGCCCTTTATTACAATTCTTTGATTTTCTCATGTGAAAATAATTTGGTATATAGATATGACTTGGAGACAAGACAAGAAATTTGGATCTCTAAAAAGCAAAATGTATTTAGTGATATGCAAACGATGAACAATCCATGTGGTGTTGTCGGTGATGAAATTGATGAAAAAATATATATTGCAGATTGTAACAATAGGAGAATAGTCGTCTTGAATGGAGAAAATGGCATGTTTCATAGAGTTATTGATTTTAAATCAAAACACAACAGTCTAAGTTATACTGACGTGAGGCCTTATGGAATTGATATTAATGTAGACTATAATTTGGTTTTCTCAAATATTGTCGATGCTCAAATTTATATTATTACAAGAACTGGTATTCCTATTGCAATTATTGGATCACCAGGTAGTAGCATTGGTTTAGATTTCAATTTTCCATCAGGAGTCTTGGTCAACAGCAAAAATGGTAACATTTTGATATGTGAGTATCTTTTATGTAAGAGTTTTAAATGTTTGTTTCATCATGAATTCATCCAGGTGATCGTAACAATCATCGAGTGCAAGTGTTGAGCTCTAAGGGACAATACATCAAGTGCTTTGGATCATATGGAATTGATGCTGGCCAATTTTATGAACCTCGGGGTCTTTGTATTGATCATAGTAGTGGAGATTTGTACATTGTTGGTAAGTAAGAATTCATATTTCAAGAATTGTCATGATGATTGTGTTGGTTGTATCAATTTTATCAGATTATGGAAATGACAGAATACAAATTTTTGAACAATTTACTTAATGAGATCACTCTTTTATGGCGAGTAGATGGTATTCATGAGAACGACCTTTGACTCACAAAATTCACATCTACGATAAAAGACTTCATAGTTCACAACCAACACTTTCATGTTCTTTTCAACACACAGCTTACGATTCATTGCCTTCGTAACACCTTAGTTCTATTAGTGAACATTACATATTGACTCGTCATATAAATCCTATCTCAATAATTATTATCACCTGAGTGCTGAACTAAAATTCCAGTTTTGACTAAGCCAAAACTTCAACAAGTCGAATAGGAAGACAAAAAAATGATCAATTCAAGCCATGATGATGATCAAAAGATGTTTAACATTACAAGTGGATCATCAACCTCTCAAGAAAGATCTCCACCCTCTCCAACACATTCAGCATCTTCTTCTGCGATGAGTAGTACTTCATCTATTGTTTCCGAAGAAATGTATAGTGCAGGAAATACGGCATTGGATAAATTAAATCCATTCCGAGCCACTGCTCTTTCAGGTCATCATGGAGATTCCGAATTATTACCACCTACCTTGTATTATATTCCAAATTTTATTACTGAAGAAAAGGAACAAATGATATTGAAGAATATTTACGCAGCTAATTCACAACAATGGACAAGGCTGAGAAACAGGAGATTGCAAATGATTGGAGGCAAGCCAAACGATAAGGTCATGTTTGAAGAAGGATTACCTAAGTGGCTCACTGGTGAATTTTTGGGCCTCAACGATTTACATTCGTTTCCTGGAAATAAGACAATCAACCACGTCTTGATCAATGAATATGAAGTTGGTCAAGGAATTGATTACCACAAGGATGGACCTGTTTATTTTCCAATGGTATTCATCATAAGCTTGGAGTCAACAGTCATGCTGAATTTTAAAATATGTGAACGAGATGAAGATTATGTCGACCAATGTCCTTACGCGAAAAGTTTCTCTGTAATTGCAGAACCAAGATCTCTCTTAATATTTACTGATGATATTTATCATTGTAAGTAATAATAGTTCTAATTGGAAATAGAATACATCAAATAATAATTAATAATTCCATTATGATTGATTCCACAGATTACATGCATGGAATCGATGAATGTGACTCGTATGAAATTACAAGTGACGTTCCCATCGCAAATGCTGAACTACTATCAAATAAGGATTTAGCAAAGGTTGGAAATAAAATTGAGAGACATAAGAGACTAAGTTTAACATGTCGATGTGTTAGAAAAACAATGAAAAAGAAATTATTTTTCAAATAATAGATTTTGTACGGATTGAAATTAAAAATTGATTTTGTGCACATTTTATTTCTTTCAACGATTTTAAATAGGGTAAAAATATTAAGGGTGTTGCTGTATTGACTTCTCTGCATTTGTTCTTCCCAGATGGAGAATCCAGGTGATTCCTTCTAGAAAAAGCGTCACTTCTTGGAACAGAGATGCTAATTGAAGCGTTAGAGGTCATTTCCCTCCGGCAGGTTAAATATTTAAAGTGCCTATTACAACACGATGTCAAGTCCGCAAGACACCACTATAAACATAGGATGTAGTTACTCACCTGAACAAGACCATATTTCCTTAGTTAGAGAAAAGTGATCTTATGGTGCTAACGTTAGCTTTTAAAGGGATTACATATTCAACTGTTGTGTGACACTTGTCAAATTAGGAAGGTAAAATGTCTCCAACATAATATGACTTATTTACTGAGGCATCGATCGATCTTTATTTACTGCGGCATCGATCAAAGGCGGGAAACCCACATGCAAACCAAATAATCAAGAAGAGCACAATCAAAACGATGATTACAATCACAGCTACAATAATAATGTTTCTATATAACATATTATTTTTCAACTTTTTGCTCTTTCTCTTGTAGAGTTCAGCAGAATCCACCAAGTCGCCAGTTCTGTTCACTAATAAATCGATTTTTTCTCCTCTATCCAAAACCTTGTCAATATTGTCAATCATAATGTCCTTAACTTCCTCAATTTGTCCTTTAACCTTTTGAATACGGTCATTTTGTTTTGGATTGTTGAAGAATTTTGTTTGTTGTTTAAGAACTTGTCCGAATTCTCTGTTAAGTCCATTAGGTTGAATTCTCTTACTTTGATCTCCAGGATACTGTGTCAAAAATCGTTCCTTGATGTCCTCCAAGAAATTGAAAGGAATTCTTGATCCAAATTCCTTGCTACTCATACAGAAGAAAATTAAACCATTCTCTCCGTGAACCAAGATGTGGAAAATATATTGGTCATACAGATAGGAGGCTTTTAATGTACATGAATACCACGTATGATTGGAATGAATGATGAATTAATGAATCAATATAATGATGAGTATGCAATACATGATTTCAAACATTCCGAACATTTTCCGTTGCATAAAAATTCATATATGAATCCGTTTTCAATCATTGCCGTCATCAAATAATAATAATTTCCATCATCTCGATCAACACTCACTCATACCTACCTTTCTGTGATTTATTACTTGGAATCTTCTCCAATATTTGTCTTGAAATTTGTTGAAAGTTTCCCTTATTTTCCGTATACTCGCACAAAATAGTGGTTCCTCTCGATACAAGTGAGTAAATAATTCCATTACCGAGTGGTCCTTCACCATCGTTTCCTTCTCCTCCTGTTGAGCCGTACATTTATACTCGAGAGAATTAATACTTCAATCCGACTAGGAAGTAATAATGGTTGTGATTATTCAACAGCAACAGCAACAACTCTAACGTGAGACAAAGATTTTTTTTTAAATCTCGTTTATTGAATGGAACGAGAAGTGATTTGGAAATGAGCAAAAACAATACAAACACCACTTGATCTATGACCACAACGGGACTTGACGAAGCTATTCAACGCCAACATGATAACTCAACTTGTCGTTCATAGAATACAAAGTTTTAATTTTCACTTGAGGATGTTTGAGGAAAGTTGTTCGAAGGTTGTTGGAGTTTAGTGTGTTCACGACGAGGCAAACATGGGAGAACATGGTGAGATGTGTGATGGTGAATGTGTGGTGTGTGAAATGAAATTGAAATTCTAAAATTCCAATACATGTGTAAACATATGGACGCTTATCCAATTCCAAGTCCAAGTGAAGGAACGAAAATTTGAATCAATAACCATCCAACACCCAACAATGCAATAATAATAATGAAAATGATGGCAATGATAATGAGACGTGTCGCACCACCTGCTTTTTCAATAGCTTCCACAAGCTTTTTGTTTGTTTCGTCCAATGTCTTGTTATACTTGTCAACGTCAGCACTCATTTTGTCAAGCAATTGAGCTTGTTTGTCCAATTCATCAGAGATGGAGTTTGCAATTCCACCAATCTTTTGTATTTGTCCCAACAAAATGTCAACTTTTTCTTCTACTTGTCTTTTGGCAGCTTCGATTTGTTCTAGGCCTTCACTAATGTCAACAGTTGGAACTTCATTCTTTGCCTTTTCTAACATGTCAATAGAATCGAATTTAACATCACGTTTTGGTAAACCATCATCCTCCTCGTCCATAATACCTGTCACAAGCTTTTTATGTTCTGCTTTCACATATTTGATATAATCTTTAAAGTTTTTGATATCAGCTTCTCTTTGTTTTCGCATTTCAATTGGCATTTGAATTTCTTTCCACATGACTTTTTTTGTTCACAGCCTCTTGATGGATTTTCTCTAATTCTTTCATTTCTTTGTCCATCTTGGTGACTGCCTTGTTGATGTCATTGTTGAGACGAGGATCGTTACCACTACTCTTTCTCTTTTGTTGAATGAGAGATTCGGTTTGATCAATGGCTTGTTTAACCATGACTGTTGTGTGATTTTGAGTTGAATTGTAATTTTAAGATTTTGAGTTGTGTGATGAAATTGTTGATTGAATGGTAATTTTGAATGGTAATTTTTGAGTTGAGAGAAGTAACAGCAGTAGTGGTAGTGGTATGTCAGAAGTAGTAGTAGAGAATTGTTGTGTGATCAATGTAATAATAATAATAATAATGGATGATGATGGCCACACGTGAACATTAACGCCCATCATTAGTGCCATCATCACAACGCACGCACGTTTTACACACACACGTATTAGAAATGAATAGAGAGAGAAGGAACAGAAAGTAGAGACATTTCGAGAATGATACAACATGATGAATGTTCGCAATTATATTGTATGATGACGAACATTCCGTTCACAGGTGAAGATGAATAACAACCGAGCATTGAAAAATATAAATTTCCATTTTAGGATATCACAAAGGAAGTCATCACCGTCATCATGTAACAATAAAGATGTCTCCACAACACCATCAACTTGTAGTACTACAACATACCCTTTTGTCTTTCAAATTTATCCAACTTTTTCAACTTCTTTTGAAACTCTTGCATTTCAATTTGTCGTTGTTTATCCAAACCATCACCTACAATCTCTCCGCAATCAATTCTGATTTGATACAATCGTCGAAACAAGTCAGCCATACCAGGTGAACACCTCAATAAATCAATTGAGTTCACAGTTGAAGCGTAGCCATCGGCTGAACCTAGTTCTGCGTTGTCTCCTTCGGCGCCCATTGATGAGTGGTTGAATGAAGAGAGAAGAGATGCTTTTTCTATTTTTTTGCTGTTGCCTGTTGTTGTGGGTGACTGAGGTGTTCTAACGGACTGCATTGGGCTTCAAAATATTTTTAACGTTGGGTTTTGAGTGAGGTTGACAGCTGGCAGGTAACAGGTTCCTGTTGGTTTACGAGTGTCTCTGGGATGCTAAAGGAGATGTTCCAATGTTGATGATTTTGATAAAATCAACTAATGAAAGACTAAATTTAATTTGAATTGGCTGCAACAGTTTGGATGTAGCAGCAGCAATCTCTGAAGAGATTTGTCTCGATTTCAATTATCAGTCTCCGATTCGAATTTGTGTTTTCGTGTTTGATTTTAATGAAGTTCCAATACGATTCGAAGATTTTAGATAATTTTTTTGTTTGTTGAAAATTTGAGGAGACGTCGTGAAGATGGCTCAACAATTCTGGATTGATGTGAGAATACCTTAAATTTTGTTTTCTCTTCTTCATAATCAAAGAATCCATCATTCATATTGGAATAATAGTGCAACAGACCAATTCACCTCATTCTGTGCCCATAAATAATTATTTAATGGTGTTGTGGTTCATGTTGTGATGATTCAATCGTGTTGGGATGCATTAGAATAAAGCATTGTCGAATTTTGAGAATTCTCTGAACAGTTTGTAAAGCCATTTTCATTTGAGAAATCTTCCCGTGTAAGAGTTCAAATATTCCTCTCTCTTTCATGTTTGCTATTGGTGATGATGAACTGTAAAGTGGATCAATCGTTCTATTCGACAAATAAATTCCACTAAAAGGACTTGATTGGTTCCTTTCAAAACACTCGACATAAATTTGTCGCAATTCATTAAGTATGGATGAAGGAGTGAATACTTCTGAAGAAAATCCTTGACAAAGTACATGAGGAATGGATTCTAATGCATTACAGAAACTTTGCATGATAACTTGTTGAAGTGGAGAGTATTTTTGACTGGGTTGCGACATTAGGAATTGAGCGTAGGCAGAAAGGGACATTTCACAAGCCCCTCCTCCTGGAACAAGAATTGGATATTTGAAAAAGTTTTCCACAATACAAATAGAATCGTTGAAAGCACGTTCCAATTCGTCGACAGAGCTCTGAGTGGATGCATTCAATATCACAAAGGATATAGGAGAAAGGAGAGATTGATTTTGTGTTTGTCCAAATGAAATATAAACTTGTCTTCCAATATGTACATGCTTGGCATCTTGAAATTATAGAGACAAGCTCTCGTGTAAATCCCAACACATAAGTGACAGTTACTTACAAGCAATTTCTGTGAGATATTTTGATTTTTCATTCTTATCTACACTCTCGATAATTTCTTGTAGCTTTTCCGTCGAAGAAATGGGAGATACATGAAATGCTTTGCTTAATAGCGAAATATCATTCTTAGCTATGGGTTTGAGGCTTGTTATTTTGGATTTTTGTAGCCAATACTTTGCAGCATCTGAAATACCAGCTTGATATCCAGCAGCCAAATTTTCTTGAACGCAAATCAAGGTAGCTCCAAGTTTTTTCAACTGCACTACTAATTTTTTGATATAACTTTCTTCTTCTTTGAGAATTCGATCAATTTGAGAACTGTCAATTTGTTTGTGCTCATCTAACCTTGAGTTTTTTTGTTTGGGCTTATCCAATTCAAATAAAAGTAATGCCAATTTTGGAGATAGCAAATTCATCCCTTCTTGCTCATTTTCATGAATAAAATTAGTGTTGAGTAATACTTGATTGGTCAATAATTGTGTATCATCTGATGAAGCACCTCTAAAGGTAATACTATTGATAGATTTACCAAGCTTCAAAACATGAATTGAATTTTTATCCCCACTGGCCATGGTCATGGCATCTACAGCAATTTCCGCTAATTTTGGAAATGAGATGCTTGAAAATTTTGAATTGAGTGTAGTTTGTACAAGCTATCGCAGCATTGATTATATATGACCAAATTAAATTATGTCACTTACTTGTAAAATTAATTTCTTTGAATTATTTTCGAAAGGGTTTACCTTAAACGATTGAAAACGTGTCAAATGTTGTTCAATAATGTCATTAAACATGGAATAATTTTTCACAATTCTCATTGGATGAATACCTGATCGAATTAATTTCAGAGCCTCTTCTAACCTGAACATAGTTGAACCATATCACCACAGCCATTTTCATGTGAATTATCATCATTTCAAAATGCTGAACAAAACCTACATGGATGCTGCCAAAACAATCACAGAGGTCGTTCCATCACCCACTTGCTTGTCCACTGATTTGCTCAAATCCACAAATAATTGTGCAATAGGATTTTCTATTTTCTTGAAGAGCACTTGTTTTTTCAAAATTCCAAATTCCAAAAACCTTACCATATATTGAATTGCTGTTGCTCCATCATTCGTGATTAATACTTCTCCAGTTTGAGGATCAACAAAGAGCTTTTCCAAAGCGTTTGGACCTAACAATGATTTACATTTCTCTCCAATTTGAATGCAGCTTTTGATATCTATTTTAAATATGATTTAAATTTGAATATTTGTATATATTTTAAATAGTCTTTTTTCCAATTTAAAAAACACATACTTTCTAAATATTCATTCACACTTGGCGAGGATGTTTTTAAATGTTCCGATAATATGGGCATGACATGGACGGAGGATGATGTTTCATCATATGGACGATGGACGGATTTTCTTGCAAGCCTTGATGGCAGAGCAGGAGAATCTTCAGGACAGCTTTGACCATCATCCTTTCCTTCCTCAAACTCTTCAACCATTTTTATTTCATGAAATAAATTCAAATCAACCTGGTTGGCCAAAAAAAGAAAGTCTCTTAAACTTTCTCAATCGAGCATTGTCCAATCCAACGCACTGTAATAATGTATTTCTTTCAACGCTTTTCATGCATCTCTTTGAAACATCGGAAATGGCCATTCGAATTATTCAAAAGACCTAAAAAATGGCTTCTTCTTCCGAATCGCATCACTTTCAACTCGGAGTGCAAGAGGATAACGAACAACAACAGCAGCAAGCAGCTGCACCTTCTTCCGAGACTTATCAATCTCTCAATGATAGTAGTATTCATATCGATTCTAAAATTTTGGATATGGAAAGCTATAGCAGTTCTCCAAGTTCAACACCATCGACACCTACTCTCAATATTACTCAATCAAGAAAACAAAAGGCTTTAACTTTTTCTGCGAGCTATGATGAGTCACCTATAAGTGTATCCGATTCAAGTTTTGTGGATTTTGATCATCACGAACGATCAGTGAATGATCGTTTACATTTAGTTACTCCCAACTTGGAAAATAATGAAGAAAATGATTCTAAGCAATCTAAAAAGAAATTAAAACGATTTGAAGGATTTTTAAAGTATTTGCATAGGGAATTGAATGTCAGTTCAAGAGCAGCCACTCACTTATTTTCGAATGATAATAATAGGCAAGACAGTCCAGAATCTGTGAAGAGTGTAATGGAAACAGAGTCCACAACAAGTCATAATGGAAAACCTTATAATTTTCCGAATAGTTTTGTGAAATTAACACATGACCCAAAAGATAACTGCTTTACTGACGAAGAACTGAGGAGTCAAATGTATAGATTTGTAGAAATTCCAATTCGTGTGGAACGCTTTTTGTTTTTTGGATTTTTCATTTGCTTGGATACATTTCTCTTTTACCTGACATTCTTTCCAGTGAGAGTTTTATTGTCACTGCTTGGAATAATTTTGAGTTTAATCAAGTACTTTGTACTTTTACCATTTAAATTATGTTTAAAAGCGATTGATAAGGAATCAAACTCATCCTCAAGACCACGACCGGTCCTTCACGAGAGTGTTTTATTTGATATTGTGAAATTCTTATGTCTACTCATTAATATTATTTTAATCATGATCACGACAGATTATTCGCTATTGTATCACTATATTCGAGGAGAGTCAATATTGAAATTATACGTTATTGGAAATATGCTTGATGTTTTTGATAAGCTATGCTCTGCCTTTGGGCTAGACTCTCAAATTGCAGTACTTTACTCTGCAAAACAGTTCATCAAATGTTTCATCTCCATTTCTTCTACTCAATCAACCTTTGAGTCTGGGCCTAGTCAAGGAGCTCTCACAGAGCTATTTCATTTTGTTGTGACATTTTCAGTACATGTGGCGTATTTATATGTACATAGTATTGTACAACTCATTCGAATTGTGACTCTAAATGCGGCTCTCAATAGTTCCAATTACACGTTATTAACCATGATCATTTCGACAAATTTTGTTGAACTTAAAGGAAGCGTGTTCAAGAGATTTACCAAAGAAAATTTATTTCAACTTGCATGTAGCGATGTGGTAGAACGATTTGAGCTCTTTTGGTTCACTCTACTCATTATCGTACAAAACACATTGAGAACCATTGTGGACTCAACATCAGCGCCGTTGACTGGTGTGGATTTGAATGATTTTAGTGAAAGTAGTATTGCACAAATGGAAGGAAATAACTCTCTGTTTGCCTTTCTAGATGACAAGATGGAAGAGTTTGGTCAGATTTTTGTGTTCATGATTTTTGCAGAAGTGCTTGTTGATACCTTAAAGCACACCTTTGTCTCTAAATTCAACAATATCAATCCCTCCACATTCAAACTCTATACTCTCAAGTTATGTGATGATTTGATTTCACATTCCACTGATCCCAAAAAGGGAGATGTTGCTGTTTCATCCTTTTTCGATAACACCAATCGAAGTAAGGTAGCAAGAAGACTTGGTTTTCTCGAGGGACCACTAATCACACATACGCTCCGAATGATTTTAGAAGTCATGTTGCCATGGCTTTTCCATTTCGTTGCTGTATTTGGTTACAATGCTGCTGATGCAAGTTGGTCCTCGAGTAGTAGTACTATAAGTGGTGGTGTTGGTGGAGAAACATTATCCTCCTCCTCATTGGAGGCACCATCATCAATTTCCTCAGAGATTTCTGGCACTCCTGCTTCCATGATGATCTTTCTTCATCCCGTCATTATTGTTCTTCTTGGATTTGCATGTTTATTCCTTCTCAAACTACTCATCTCTATTATCATTATTGGTCATGCTGCAAAAAGGGTCTGCTTGTGGAAGGATGATCCCAACAACCATGATCATTCCCAAAATCAAGGAAATGGTATTCCAAACTTTCCCGATCGCTACATGATGTACGATAAGAGAATTCCTTAAGTTTTTCATTCAGGATAAGGTTATTGTCATACCACCATCCTCTATAGAGTCCGAATATTAATATTCATCATGTATGGTAATGTACACATGTATACACTAATGAGAAAGGCTTTTCAAAACATGTTGAGAAATATCAAGATCGATTTTGTAAAATTAAGCGGGAAAGAAATCATTTTCAAAAAATGAATACAAACCCTTCTTCGTTTTCAAAAGGTATGAGTTGGCTGACGGGTTCAAGTCAACCGCAGTCGCAACAACAACCACCGAACATACAGACAAGTACTCTGTCATCATCCATGTTTCAGAGCATGACGAGTGGTAATAATAACTCCCTTGAGAATGCTCGGTTAACATCTCCGACAAGACACAATTTGAATTCTCTGATGACACTTTCAACATCACCATCATCAGCCTCCTCGAATAAAACAGGAAATTCTTTGACGGATCAAACATTGGGATCAGACTTGGTGAACACGGGTAGTAATAATATTTCATTTGGGGAAGACTTTGATGAGGTTCGGTCCACGATTAGCAACGAGAGCACATCAAGCAGGTTCAGCTCCTCATCGGCACGAAATCGGGATTTACAAAAATTATTGATGAACACCAACGGCACAGCCAATAACTCATCATCTTCCAATAGATATGCTGATGTGACTCAGTCGGCATCAATCGACAGCACTACTCTCTCTTGGGATGAAGTACAAAATGTAATGAAAGTAGGATCTGTGGAGAAGGAGATGGAACAAATGAAAGAAAAAATTGATCACTTGCAACGAAATAATCTAACGTTATCACAATCTTTATATTCTACAAACAAAGAGCATATATTGCTACTAAATACGCTAAAAGAGAAAATTCATGAAGTTTTTCCGAATATTTTGATTGAAAACCAAAAATTGAAAGAGCAAGTTAAAGAATTGACAAGTCACGTATTCAATCTCGAGAAACAACTCGAAAAAGTGAAAGTAGAACATGAAAATACCAGAATAACATTAGAACATAAGATTGAAGAGCTAAAGAGAGAAATGGATAGTTTAAAAACTAAGAAAGTTCAAACAAAATACGAACGAATAGAAGAACTCATCAATGCATGTATCAAACCCATCGAACATACTCTGAAAAACAACAACATTGCTGTGAAGAGATGCTCTGATGACATTTATCAACTAGGACAATTTAAACTAAACGTGAATTTGGAAAAGAGAGGAGAAAATGAAATTGTTGTGGTACATTTGAGCGACAAAACGATACCGTTCGAAGACTTTTTACGAACCTTTTGCAGCAAATTCATCATGAAATAGTCATGACATCAACAACTGTTAGACAGTTTAATTAATTGTTGGCATTCACACTTTGAGCCTTCTGAAGTTTGCTTTGGATAAAGTCCTTGGCAATCTTCTTCACATGCTCTTGCCGTTCAACATCACCATGTTGAGTCTCAAATTTCAGATACCTTTGTAAGAAGGATTTCATCTTTTTAGTGGAAAGCGTTGTGAGATGGCAAACTCTTTCAAAGATTTCTCGAATGTATCTGACATCTTTGGTGTGTTGTTGCTCACAATCCAGATAAATAGACCATGCATCAGACCTCTTTGGATGATTCTGTATAATATTCTCCATCACATTTCTAGCGTCTAAGATATTTTCACCAGTTTTGTATAAAAGAATTGCAAATTTGCATCTAAGAGAAATATGCTCCTTATTTGGAAAAACCTTAAGTGACCTCGCCAACACCAATTCACCCTTCTTGATATCTTTTAACGTTGAAATGCACCACCGTTCATACTCTTCAAAAACTTTCTTCTCATTTCTATACTTTTTACAAGCTTTTCGGTAAACTTGATCGATTCTGTTCAGTAAATCTTCAAGTTCACTTGTTTTTTTCTTTTTAACTTCGTTTTCATCGTCAGCATCGCTTTCTTCGGCCTCTTCTTCATCAGCTTCGTCAAGGCGTTGTTTCTTCTTCTCATAAAGCTTGTTAAGAATAGTTGCATATTGTAAATAAATATTATGTGGCTTAGATGATCCTTGTAGAGCCTTTTCAATAACTTTTTCAATATTTGGTTTGTTATTAGAAACATATAAACTCATAATAGCGCTCCACAAATTGAATCGTTCATTCTCTTTTGAAATATGTATTCTACTCACTGCTCTCTCACCAATTTCTTTTGCTTTTTCAAAGCCATAGGTGTTGAGCATAAATGTCATGTATTGAATCCATAAATAAGAATTATTAGGCTCTCCGATGATAAGTCTTTCAAAATCTGCTTCACTTGTTGGAGCCTTATTGGGAAGACTTTCTTCTATTTCTGCAATTTCAGTTTCAGTCAAATGGTGAACATCGTGATGATGGTGATGAGCTTTGGTTTTCTCATCAGTGCTTTGTTCAACGAGGTCTTCCTCATCCTCACTTGCAGACTCTTCTTCATTGTCCTCTGGCTCCTCTGAGGTTCCTTTCTCTGATTGCTGGTCAATGTTCCAAGCAAAAGAGGTTTTCAACTTTTTCGGAGCAGTGGTAAAAGACGCTGATGATGCTTCCGAAGAGGAGGAGGAAGAAGCAAGATCTCTCTTTACACCTCTTCCAACAGAGCTGTTGTTAGAGTTCAAAGATGAATTTTTCTGATTGATTGAAACTGTGGTTTCATGATCCGATGACTCATCTCCACTGCTGCTGTCCTTGTCGCTTTCAGAATCGTCTTCTAATTGCTTCTTCTGTTGATGTTTGGATGGCAATTCCGGTTGCTGCTTTGATTTTTTCGCAGCTGATAACTTCTTCAACAGTGCTTGTTTGTTCATTTTTTTGTTGAATTTCAAAAGAGGAACAAGTAGAACCTGAAATCAATTGACACTTGAACACAATACTGCTGTTTTAATAGTATGAATGAATCTAGGAGAAGTTGTAAGTTTCTAATGATAATCAAATTTTCAAAGAATTTTCTATTCCATTTATGATGGTATCCAATTGTAGAGTTTGATATGTCGAACCAAATGTTTAAACAATTTCTTGAGTGGCCTCTTCTTGAATCTTTCCCAATTTCTGAAGCCTTTGGAACTCTTCGATGTTTCTCTTTCTTCTTTCTTCGAGTTTCTTTTTCATCTCTGGGTTCAAGTGAATGTCGTAGACATACTTTCTGGCATTCGCTAATTTTGTTTCCTTCTTCATTAGCTTTGGCTTCTTTTTTTTGCAAGCGGTTCAAGAATTCTCTCTTCTTTTTGTTTTGTGCAAGTTGTTGAATTTCTAATTGTTGTAATGTTAACAAACGATCTTGTTGTTCTGGAGAGAGACTATTGAAGTAAGAGACCAAATGTTCTCCGCTTGATTGTTGTTGTTCAAATTGTACCACTTTTTCATATTCGGATGGATTTTCCTTCAAGAATTGAGCCAAACTTTGGGCTGTTTCTTCCAATTTTTCGTTCAATCCTTGTACTCTCTTATTTTCAATTTGTTGTTTGATAATCTTCTTCTTCAACCAATTACCGAATCTTGATGAGACATCCTCAGACTTTGTGTTCAGTAAGTAATTATCGAGGCCTCCGGCTTTATCAATACAACGTAGTGCCTTTGCTGTTGCCTTTAATTGAATTCTAGTGTCTAGAGCTTCACTGTAGAGTTTGACCCAAGCAACGTTTGGCATCCACTTTCTCTTTGTTTTTCTCTCCGAAAAACTTCTTTGGTTTCCTGTTAAAATTATAGTATCATGATAAAGACCTGTATCAAATCTCTTTGGTCTTGTTGATGGATTTTTGCTGTATTTCAGCACTTGTCCAAGTCTGACGAAGGGTGAAGGAGAGCCTGAAAAAGACATTTTTTAGCCTGATGATGAGAAGAAATTTCTTGATGATAATAATTGAATATTACAAAAAATTATTTTATTATTTACCAATACACAATGCAGCATTGATTAATTAATTAATTTAATTAATATAATGTAAACAGAACGTCGAAAAAATCAAAAACTCAAGTCCAACCCTTGGATTTCACCCACCACTAACTCATGCTCAGTTCTGCCATCCGTCCATCCTACAGTGCTGCGAGTATGATTTGCTCAGTCATCCTGCCTCAACCGGTTCCCCGCTAATTAGGACCCAACTTGCTCTCCATTCCTGTAGAGCCAGATTGGCCACACCGCTGTTGGCACGGACAGAACATCGTCACCTTATTGATAGTGATGGAATGAGTCCAAAGAGCCATTCCCTCGTCCTTCGCTGTGGCAGAGTACCATGACAGTTAGACCCCTAGTCTAACCCAGCTTGTTGTGTGTGGTGGAAGGGCTGGCATGTGATTCTTAGGAGAAGAAAAATGAGTGATGTTTGTGGTTTGGAAATATAATGAGGAAAAACAAATCCCGCCACGTTAATTTACGACAGTGATACACATCAACAGAACACCTAGCCCTAAAAAAATGAGTAAATATCAAAGCCACAGCGAGGCCATCATGGAGATGCAAGATAAATTAAATCTCTTGGATGGAGACCGAGAGAGGAAAGCAACTCTCGAGACCAAACAAAAGGCTCTCCAAAAAAACAACGACACCCTGGAAATGGTAAAGAAAGAGAATAAGGAATTGAAAGAGTCTTTGAAAAAGTTGCAAAAAGAAGTAGGAGGAAGCAACGGTGAGAAAACGTTTCAACAAAAGGAGTTTGATCGCCTTGAAACAATACTTCATTTGAAAAGACAAGAATTTGACGAGTTGCAAGCAATCGCTCAAAATCTGCAAAAAACAATTCGAAAAAAGGAAGACATTCTCAATGATTTTAATAAGGAGAAGGCACCTATTCTCACCGATGACTCACCGTTAACGAGACAGATCAGAATTTTGGAAAACCGATTAGACAAAGCCATGATCAAATTTAATGAGGCCCAGAGTATCAAAAAAACTTATGAACAAATTTTGGAAAGGCTCAAGGAAGAAAGGATTGGATTTGATAATCAACTACAAGCAATTGAAAGAACCCTTCGATCAAAAGATAAAGACTATGTAGAGCTCTTAAATATGTCACGAGACGCAAACTATCTAAGAGAGTTAGCAAAGAATGAGCTGGGACAGGCGAAGACAGAGTTTGAAGAATCCGTTAAAGAGCTCAGAAAAGAGTTGGATGAAAAAAAGAAGTACGTGGAAGCCAGAGTTAATTTAACTACAGACCTGGCTAAAAAAGAGGCAACTAGAAGAAGAAATCAAGATGAAGAAGGCACAAGAAAGAATAGATCGTCCAGCTCTTCTTCCCAACAAATGCTTGGCCTAACGAAATCTGGACCTGTTGATGAGGAAAGGGACAGATTGCAAATTCTTGAGGAAAAATGGAGAAAGTTAAAGGAAGTCACTGGTGTGGACGATGTCAACGAAGTTATTCAAAAGTTTTTGTCATCATCAGACACCCATAAGAACCTCGAGCAGATGACGAAGGACTCTCAAAAAAGAATTGAACATCTCACAGAAAAGAGAGCTAACCTCAAGGTAAAATTGGAAGATCTAAAGTATTCCCAATCTTCCGGGTTGGGAAGTAAGCGAATAGTGGACGAGTTTATTCAACAATTGTCAGAATCTCAGTCTAGAAACGAACGACAAAAGCAACAGTTTGAACGAATTGCAAAAATTTTGGTAAACGTAAAAGCAGGAGCTGAGCATTTGAATGACAAGATGGCTCCTGCTCTCGCTGATCTCACTCCTGATGAAACGCTTCGAAAGAAGTTTATTGAAGAAATTGCAAGAGGAGAGGACATGACCGTCTCGGATGATTATAACGATACTGTCAGTATGTCGACAGTTTCGCTAGGTACCCAAAGCAATGAGGAGAGACATATTGTAAACCTTCTTGCTCAATGCTATGTGAATGTTTCCTCCATTCTTGACAGTCTTCCATCAGAAGAAGAAATGTTCCAAAATACTCTTCGAAATTCAGATTCAATTGATTTCAATCAGAGCAAGAACAATATTAGAATCAAGATACACGAGGATGAAGGACAGGACTCCGAATCTGAAGACGAAGATGACGATAAGGAGGCTGAGCTCATTAGTAGGATGAATGTAAAGAAGAAGGCTGAGAAAATTCTAAAAACTAAGGTTGTAAAGAAGTAGATTTGTAAATAATAACATTCTAAAAAATTCAAATGAACACCCCTCAATCATCTCGTTCTCATCGCTCAAAGACACAAGTCCCAGAGATCTTATCACCGATATCCGCCTCAAACCTATTTTCTTCGGTATCCAAGCAGAGATTACCAAAGAATGTTGTTAACGCTGTGGAATTTGTTGGGGATGTTATTGAGGCCAGCTCCGATGTAAACAGCCCTATTAAGGATAGAAGCGAATCAAAGAAGAAAGAACGTGAGAGTATATTAAAAACGGCCAATCTTGCTCCAGAATTTGTCAATCATAACCAACATATTAAAAAGGTCCTTGATGATTCGGACTCAAGTGATGATGAAATACAGGACGCTTCCTTGTCCTTATCAAAACAGATCTCCATATATTCCAAACTTCCTCTGCCAAATGTTCCATCACTTCCGTTCAACTTTTTATCGGGCTCAGACCAAGATGGAATGGGTGAGGTTATTTCTAATATTCAAACTAATGAAGATTTTGATGCTTTGAAAGGGAGAGTGAATGACTACATTGATAATTTGATTAACCTTGTGGATGATTTATTTGCAAAGAATCCAAACGAATTTGTATCATATTCATTATCTAAGAAAAAAGATCATGTTAAAGGGCAACCAACAACCATTCAGTATCTCAAAGCAATAGAGAAAGCAAACGACATTATTGAAGAAGTGGACAGGAGCAGAAGAGAAACGTTGATGAGAACAAAGTTGACAAAAACACATTATGGACAATAGTTGGGATCAGGTTCTAACAAGAAGGTAGCCGTGTTAATAAAACCTCCATTTCTTCCTTTGAAATTTTTGTATTGTTTTCGCTGACTATTGAGGAGATTGCGTAATGAGAATACATGTATTTTCATGTTTGATCTCACTTACCTATGGTAAAAACTTCTTCTTCTTCTTCTTCTGAGAAAAATTTCTTGATTAATCCTTGGGATTTCCATATTCCTTCAACACCAAGGCTATCAAACACTGATTTATCAAACACAACGCAGGGCGCGCTGTTTTCTGCAATGTTCTGTAGTTTGGAAACATGAGTCATGCATTTGTTAATTGAAGAAAGCTTTTTTACATTCAGTGATGCCTTTCCTAAGCTTAGTAGATAAATTCAAATGTTTCACTTACCCTTGTCACACCAATATTGCAATAAAAGGCATCCATCTCTTCTCTGTTTACGTTCTTCCTAAACAAGTTCATCATATTTAACAGTTGAAGTGCAGCCATGAGGGACCTCTCTGCCTTCTCTTTAGGGAAGAACACCATCACAGAAGACTCCATCAGCATGATGTACTGCCCGTTTTCCTTTTTAATCATCTCCAACATATCCCCCACAAACTTGGCCAACAAGGGGTAGCCACCCTCAATTTGATGTAAAAAGTGAAGGAACCTTTTGTATTTCATGAAATCGATCATCGTGACAATATGCTCCATGTCTTTTGAAGTTAAGACCACTGTATTAGTCTTCTTTAAATGTTCTGTTGCCAACACAGTAGCGATCATGTTTTTTAAAGCACTAAACGCTTCTTGCACTTTGAATTTGCCAGTACTATTGGTAAGATCATCCGAAGACCAGGACATTCCATCCAGATGTTTCATGTTCCATCCAGGAAACATTCTCTCACTGTCTCCATTAAACACTGCAGATTCCAACTTGGTGATATTACCATGTCGTGGATCTCTTTGCAAATTCTCATATAAGGTTTCAACATGTTGTTTCGGACCCTCGATAATCTGGAAAAACATGTCCTTCACGCAGATCAATACACCCGTAATTCGGAATTTTTGATTCATGGGAACAGCCACCTGAAGAATACAATCTCTCAGTTGTTCCGTAATGAAACCTGAAACGCTCCTCGAAGCATAATGCAAACGAAGCATGGGTTTGTTGGAAGTGGAGGAAGCCGACAAAGTCTTTACCGCCTCTTTGTTTCTGGATGGTATTCCCTTTCTTGTGGAAGAGGAAGAGGAGGAGGGCATGCTATTTGTTTTATTGTAGTGGTTGATGGTTTTACTGAGGGCGATCGAGCCTACTTCTTGGGAGATACCGCCTCAGGAATATCCTTATTCATCTCGTCTCGTTGCGTTCTTTTTTTCTATTTGAGGACGGCATCCAGCGCGCACGTTGTGGAAATTGGTCAAAAAGACCAGAGATGAGCCACATCAAAAATACTTTTAAAGGTCAAAGCTCCAGCGAGCGTGTGTTCCACCACTGAACTCAACAAAATGTCCAATGTTAACATTAAGAATTGACACTTTGGATCATGTTCTCAGTTGTCAAATGTTTGGAACAACGTTGAAATTTATTGACGATAATTTCTAATAAATTATTGTTTTACCTCACTGGTTCTTGTTTGTGTTATTTCTTTGTCTTTGTGACTGTCGTGATGTGCTGAAGGTTCGAGCTTGTCTACTCCATAAGAAAGTTTCTTTTGGGAGGTGTAAGCAAAATTCTTGAATGGATTATTTTCAGCATTTTCCTCTTGCTCTGAACCTTCATCTTCATCTTCTTCGTCGCTATCCACAAGAGGTCTGAAATTTGAAGTATCCTCTGGATCAGTAACTTGTGGAATGATTGGAGGTGTTTCGTTTCTGATCAAAGCCCAATTAATACCCTTGAAAAATGGATGAACCTTAATATCTGCAGCACCATTCTTATGTCCCAATCTCTTGTCTTGGTCAGAAACTAACAATTTCTTAATCAACTCCTTACAAGCCTTAGATATTGGCTTGTCCTTTGGAAATTCAAGCTTGTTGTGAAGAATATGATTAAACGTATCTTTTTGAGAAGATCCTTTGAACGGTGTTGTACCAAAAAGCATTTCGTACATCAGAATACCGAATGTCCACCAGTCAACTGTCGAAGTATGTCCACATCCAGCAATAATCTCAGGACTAAGATACTCAGCTGTTCCGACAAAACTGTTAAATTGTTGAATTTGTTTCGTGTCTAGCTTGCTCTTCTTATCAGAGGAGAAAAATCCTTTCACAATTTTTGGAGTGACTGTTTGGACTGTTTGTTTCGAGAGATCAAAGTCAGTCAATCGAATGTGACCGCTCTGATGGAGTAAAATGTTTTCTGGTTTCAAATCACGATAAATAAAGCCCATAAAGTGCAAATATTCCAAAGCTAAAAGTACTTCTGCTGCATAGAATCTAACTGAAGATTCTGGCAAGCACTTTCCTGGCTGCTTTTGTAGCATTCTGAAGAACTCTCCTCCGCTGCAATATTCCATGATAAAGTATAACTTGTCTTTTGATTGGAAAGAACTGTAAAGCGTGACAATGAAGGGATGATCGGTAGTAGCAAGAATTTCGCGTTCGGTGAGCACTCTCTTGACCTTATTTCGTTGAATCATTTCTTCTTTTTTCAGCACCTTCATGGCAAAGTATCTACCAGTTTCCTTGTGTTTTACAAGGTAAACTTTACCGACTGTAAAGAGAGGCGTGTTCAGATGGTGTGGTGATGAAGAGAAAAAGGTTCATGAACATGATGATGGGAATTGGATAACAACACAAGGAAAAATCAATAGACGGAGAATTTTCATCAGTATGAGTCAAACATTGAATGTAATAATATCAATATTAAAATATTAAGTGATGATTAGTATCGTTAAATTCTCTCATCAAATACGTACCATCTCCACGTCCTAACAATCGAATCTTCTTAAAGTGAGAAGGACGTAAATTCTTATAATCAAACTTTTGTTTTGTTTGTTGCAATGCCTCCAAGTCCACATTGGACTGATTCGATAAAGCCATTTCCTCTGCCATCAAATCAGAAAAGCTCATGTTATGTGGGATTTGTCTTGGAAACATGGTAGGCTCTACTTGAGAAGGTTGGGCTTGAACCGGAGTGGATGATGAGGATTCTGCGCTGGAAAGAGAAGATGATGAAGCACTCACTTGCGAAGAATTTTGATGGTGAACATTTGCACCATTATTGCTGGTTGTACTCGAGGAAGAAGGCATCATGGTCGGAGTTGGTGTGCTATTGTTGTTCATTTTGTTGTGATGTTGTGATGGATGATGCTTGAGAATTGGAAGGGTGTTGGTCTGGTTTTGAAGCAAAAGATTCAATCGTGTCGTCGGTTATGAGCACGACTTGATAAGATGGTTAGACTTCCGTCCTGTTCTGGTTGATGCGTTCAATGATGATGATTGACTTACATTTAATACACCAATATAAATGTTTGGTGTTTTTGTTGTTGTTATTGCTTGTAATATTTACGAGAAACGGATTCTCAGATAAATGATGATGATGAACCTTCTCAAAGAAACGTTCTCTCAATTTTTAAGATCAAACATTCACGAGCATCTTCTATCAACAACAACAACAATCTCCTAAAGTCAATGACGTTGCATCTCTCATCCTAGGATTGTACGTACCAAGTTGAACGATGAGAGGTTTGTCTGAATGGATTCCTTCCATCTCTCCATTGTAGGTGAATTCATGTATTTATTTGGATTTAATGCAAGAATGTTCAGAGAATTAATTTGGAAAGTAAGGAAGCTGTCAAAGAAACAATAATGTTGTCCTCTCCAAAGATGTAACCCCAAAGTGGTGGTGATGATGATGCTTTTGATTTGTTCTTTGCGTTCTCTGGGTTCTTAGTATTGCTACGATCGTAGGTCAAACTCTCCACCACCGTACAGGCTCTATCGTGTAATATATTATATATACATTATATTGTCCACACCAACAAATGAAACTTACAAATTAATGAGGGCCAAATGAGGCAGATGGGACAGTGTCGAGAACTCTCCATAATTTCCACTCTTTTCAAAATAATACAAGTACAAGGAACTGAAAAGAAATCCACCGAAAAACATTCCAATGGAACCAATTAAGGATTTTGAATTTGAAAATCGAGTGGAATGTCCAAAACTTCTTCCAATGACATCAGCAAATCCATCTTGTAGAGAACATTTTCATGAGCATATTTCCATTAGAAGGAGAGCATGAAATTCAATAATAACAATATTCAATAATCAATTCAATAATAAATTTATAATAAAGAATAATTCATCACAATATTTGAAAAGACAAGATCAACACACATAATCAACTTACCTCCACCACACAACACCATGATGGTCACAATAGATGCAACATCCCGTCTCCAGAAGGCCAATGTACTTGTCACCATGGACAAACCATAAAACGTTGGTCCCTTTAGAATTTCCCTCGCGTCACCACTTCTTGACAGAGTGGCCACAAGTTTGTCATTCCTTACCAGTCCCAATCCAACCATAACAAAATAAAAAGTAAATAATCCAGGAATGCTGGCACACCACATCCTGCTAGCCATGTCTTCTCCTGCAAATAAATTCCAAAACAACACATAGATTGGACCCATTCCTATATGTACTAATTTTCTTCTTAATTTTTCAGGTGTGAATCGACCAATTTGTTCCAACATTCCGAGTGATAACACAGATCCCAACAAGGTGATGGAAAATGCAGCAATATTTCGATGATCGGAACCGAACATGTGATTCATCCAATCCTCCATGTTTGAGATTTTTACATTTGAAATGTTTGAATGTTGTTGTTGTTGATGAGAGTGAGAGGATGAATAGATCCAGTGGATGATGTGATCGAAAAGAGGTGATGACAACTTGGAGAGGGACATTTTTTTACATGTACTGAGCGTGGTGGATGGAAAAGGGAGTCTCACAAACCACCGTTGTTGTTATCTTTGTGAGGCATGCTGTGTGGATCTGTTGTATTGAAATTGTCACAAAACAGTTACTCAGATGGACTCATTTGTTTTGGTTATATGGACAACCTCCTATGTCGAACCCAAATGAGAATTCAAAAAATCATCAAAGCTAAATAATAAATGAAATAATTATTTACATATTAAATACAAATGAAACGAAATAGTTCTTCGCTGGCGATATTCCAAAAACCCCAAATGGCGCCATTTCGAATCGTTTCAGCTGGAGTTCAAAAAAAATTTAAGGGCCCAAGAGATAACTAAGAGAAAAAAAAAGCGTTTACGGTGTCTTGAGGAACAGGAACACCAATTCATCATCATCTCCATTCAAAATCCAAAACATAACAAGAAAAATGGGACTTTGGAATATGATTAAGCGTGAGTATAATGATGATTGTCTTGGTGTTTTATCTGATCAAAATTGTATCCACCTATTAGGCAAAAAGAAGAAAAATGCCGAGGAGGAAGTGGTTATGGAGAGGTCAATATCGGAGGGAAATGTGATGGCCATCTCATCCGAAAAGAAAAATTCATTTCCGTTCGGGTTCTCACCACAAAAATCAAATAAGAATCATCATCACTCCAAACATCACCACTACAAAGAAAAAGCTGAATTTTTTGCCGATAATTTAATAACAGCAGAGACAATCGAAGATTTTTCATCAAGCCCAGAAACATCAAAACATTTATTTCTAAATGAGATTACTTCATCTAATGACAATATTTTACCTGACAACAGCATTCTCACAAAGATTGTTCGGAATCGTGCTTCACCAAACTCCACGATAAATTCAACATTGGATAATGAAAGTATTTTGAGGCCACCCTCTCCAAAGCCAGCTGACACCACGATCGAAGAGAGCATTATTGAACACAAAAATTTTGAGGATGAAGTGCGAATTCAACCAGAATCGTCATTACTCAATCAGAAACTTCCATCTACTCAACAAATATCTGCTAAAACAATTGAAAATGATGTGACAGAAAAAGCCAAAAAAGGCCAACGAAAAGCCATCAACGAAACAGAAGTTATTGAAAATCATAAATTATTGGATTATCAATCTAAACCAGCATTTGAAACAGATGAAACTAAGGGAGATGCTTTTAAGTCACCCACTACTGAACTTAGATCATCAACGCTGCTGCCCACAGATGAACAAGAATCTGAAAATCCAAATGTACAACAACCTCAAGCCTCCTTAATGGATGCAGTTATCCCACCTTTTTCGTCATCACAAGAAGAGACTATTAATACTCCAGAAGAGTGCCCAACAAAAGAAGCGCCATTCCTCGAAGAAACAGTTCAAAGTCATGTTGCTCAATCAGATCTTAACACATTTCCATCTCAAGAATTAGCTCAACTAGAGCACAAGGAGTTTACCCGTTTTATTGAGTCCGAGTTATTAAAGCTTAAGGATGATCTTCAGACAGATAAACGAATAGGTGATAGTGTCAACCAACAAAGAGTACCATCTCCACTTCCAAAAGAAAAGACTCAAGGTCATCCAAGCCACCCTCAGTCATTGACACTAAACCTAGATGCTAAATACAAGTATGCACGAAGAGCTCTACTAAGGCAATACCTCAAGAACAAAAGTTTAGGGGATAAAATGGCTTTGGGCACTGTTAATAACAGTTTGGATCTAAACACGTCATTAAAATTGCAGAGATTGGAAAAGGAAAATAAGGAGCTAGAAAGGTTACAGGCGGCTAGAAAAAAGTATGCTAAGGATCTTGTCAAGCTAGAAAAATTGGTGGAAATAGCAACCATAGAAAACGAAGTGGAGGCCTCTCAACAAAAATCGCATGTAGTGATTGTTGATAAGAAAAAGAAGGATCATAAGGGAGCCTTATCGAAAGGGTACTCAGACATTTTACAAAACAAGATGGAAATGATGGGGAAAACCCTTGTCTCATCCTCAGATGAGTTAACTGACGCAGATCCTGAAGTTTTATTGAAACAAATTAATCTTCTCAAATCTGAACGAGAAAAATTCCAAGCATTGGTCGAAAAGCAAAAAGAAACCATACGAGTTCTATCTGAAGATTTATTGACCGATGTCGAAATTGATCCAAACGAAAAACAAAAGCTTGTAGAACAAGTGATTACAAATCACTCTTTACCAGAATCACCAGCCGGCTCTTCTACGACTTCACACTCATCATCCACAACGCCCCAAAACGATTTTAACCTTCCATTAGTATCTGAAGATCAAGCTCCTTCTCTTCCCATTGATACGCCCCTCACCTCACCCAACTCGAAGCATTCAGAACCATCAGAACCACAACCACAATCTCACTCAGAACCACCTCTTCACACGGACACTTGTTGTAATCCTGCCTTAAAACCCAAAAAGAAAAAGTCCAAAAAGACTAAAAAGAAGTCGGCCACTAAGGAGAGCTCTGCATCATCCAATCCTACTACATCAGCAACAACAACAACCATCAAGATGGAATCTCCTTCATCTGCTTCTCCCGAACTGCCAAAAGATTGTAACAATGGAAGCAATAACACCACTCACTCGGAAACAAAGAAGAGATCCTTGTCTGCTCGAAAACACCAAGAAGAACGGCCTTCATCGGCATTGGGAATTTCACGAAAGAACATTTCATCACCACTACCATCATCATCACACGTTGGTGAGGATAAGAACGACACTCGAAAAGTATTATACTCTGAACACTACTCTCCATCAGTTTCATGCTCTACTAGTAATAATAGAAGCACACGAAGACCCATGTCTGCAAGTCGTTCATCCTCTTCTGTAAAATCATCCTCCACCTTAATTACTGCTGTGGCATCACCAAACTCGGAATCACTCTCTCGGATTGCACAAGATGCCACTAAAAAACGACGACCATCAAGCGCTTGTGCCACTTCCTCTAGATATGATAAGATCATTGATCGTCTCTATGAGGGTGGAATTGAGAAGCAAAATAAATCGAGAGAATGGGCCAGAACACAAAAGGAGCTCAAAGAAGCCAAGGAGTTGCAGGAAATGAGGGAAAAACCTCAACTCAATAGAAAGTCGATTGAAATTGTCAATCGGAAGTATCAAGCAGGAGATTTTATGGCCCCTTATAGAGGTTCCTCTCCTCTCACTGATTTTAAACCATCCAGTCCAAGCTACATGACCATTTCATCTGACGGAGTGATCATGCAAACACCAGTTTCACTTGAACGACCACGGAGCGGAGGTAGCATTGAAGAGCTGAGACTACTACGACAAGAATCAATGAGGAGAAGAACACGTGAGTTCAATATCATGAAAGAGAGTCTTGCTGAGTGCACCTTTACTCCAAATATTGGACGAAAATCTTTAGAAATTGTTTCTCAGCGTAAAACGAAAGATGAACCAATACACAACAAGTTATTTGAGGAAGCTAAGGAAAAGGAAGCTCAAAATGCAAAAATCAGAGAAATGTAAGTACATGTGCAATAACGATATTTGTATGATATATTCACAATTTGATAATAGGGCCAAGAAAGTGCAGGAGGAACAGGAAGTTAAGGAAATTCGAAAATCAAAAACCTTTAAAAGTGCTGAAGATGAAAAAGCATTTATCAATCGAATGCTTGAAGCAGAAAAAGCAAAAAAACAAAGAATTGAACAGCTACGCATGAAATGTTTTGAGCAAGATACATTTAAACCTAAAACCAATAATTCCCAGCCATTGCGAGAAGGTGACGTATGTGAACAGCTTTACAAGCAAGGATTGGATATACAAAAAAGAAAAGAGTTCATGAGAGAGCAATACGAGCAATATTTAGAAAATATACGATCCATGAAACACACAACCAAGGGAAGCACTAAGTATATTGAAGAAATGAAAGAAAAAAGACTATTTTCTTTATTTAATTTATTTTGCATTGAATCAGAATGCGAGGAGTCTGCAGAGGTAGAGATTCATAGGTTGCACGAAGTCATAGAACCACTGCTTGACAAGTTTGGAGAGCCCTTATCTCTAGTGATACCACTACTGTCAGAAAGATTTGGAGATGATGCAATTATCAATTATGACCAATTTCGAACATTTATTGAAAGTCCAGAAATTAACTTGGATTTGGAAGATATAGCAGCTCAAGTGAAATTACTTCAAAACCAGCTGACTCTTCAACTTGCAGTTGAAAATCAATTTAATTTCAAGCCCATCATCAATTCCACATCGCGAAAACTTGATCCGTATGCTACTGGTTGCGAGACTTTAGAAGACCGAGTTGACAATTTACTATCTTTCAAAGAATATCGATATCAAAAACTAGAAATAATGCGAAATAATGCTATTGAAAGAGAACTGGAAGAATGCACATTCAAACCAAAAATTAACAAGTAATATTGTTTTTCTTTTAATACCTCACAACTCTTACATATTCTTCAGGAACAACCTGTTCTGATTGATCTTTTCTGTCAGAAAGAGATTTAGCTCTAATGAGTATGTCATCTATAGTCCGAGTGGGAGACATTCCCAAACTTGGAAGACTATCATAAAGCTGCTGAACTCTTTCAAAATTATTGATGTTAATTTCCATTCCAATTTTGATAATATCTAAATCAACCTTTCCAAGAGGAAGTAACATGTCATACAGCAACTTATTGGCAAGTACTCTTCTCTTTCCTTCGATCAACTGATTGAGAATGAATTTGTATTCTTCTAAAGAAAAAGGATGCTCAAAAACAAATCCCTTCTCTTTTGTTTTGCAAATTCTTGAGAAATAGGAGCGAGCTTTGGCAAAGTCCTTTTCAAATAGACATGCTACACCAAGGTACAAGTAGGATGTGTCATCTGGTGCACATAGAAGTTGATTCATATCCTCCAGAACTCTCTCACACTCGACAACATTTTTCATGATTGCATGATGTTGAATTGCCTGATTAAAAAAGTAAATAGCATTTTCCGTTGATGTCTTCATTCCAAATTCTAGTCCCATATAATAATAGGTGTCAAAAATATCAGATCGCTTGTGAATGGTTCCATATTGCATAAACATGCAATAAATGTAGAAATTTGGAACAATTTGGAACACATAATATGATTTCTTAAACAACGAAGCTGCAGTCTCAAAATCTCCCTTCTGAAGCAATGTTCGAATGATGGGTGTGATCGAGTAAATATCTGGATTGATATGTTTGATTTTCATCTCGTCTAAAATTTCAATGGCACGTGTATGATCTTGTGCTTTGCAAAAACCATTGATTAGAGCATTGTAAGTGTGAGATGTTAATAAAATTTCATTGGCCTTCATCTTTTCAAAGAATTTAACTGCTGCAGTTAACTGTCCAGCTTCCAGATATCCTCTCAATAGAAAGTTGCAACACACATTAATGTTTCCTTCAGAGTGAACGATCTTATCATTTTTGAAATCGAGCATTGCATCTTCAAGAAATTGGTTTGCCATTACGAAATTTCGTTGTCTTGTAAAGAATGTTATAAGTAATGAGTAAGTCTGAGGCTTTAAAGAAACCCCTGCGTCTTTCATCTTCTGGAACACATCAAGAGCCAATTGAATGTCACCGATTGAAGTATAGGCTTCAATAAATGCGTTTCCAATAGAAGCATTGGCTTTAAACCCTAAAGAATGGAACTCTGTCATCAACTCCTCAGCCAGCTTTATGTCTGGAATCTGGCACGCAGCCTTAATCATTTCACAGTAGCAGCGTTGTACAATAGCAGGAATCGCCCTGTTGGAATTGTGTAAATTCTTAATTAAAGTTAAATAGGGTCTTGCAGAAGTAATATCTCCTATTTTGCAGAATCCAGAAACAAAATAATCATAAATATTTGCATTCGGCTCTATATTATAAAATTTTGTCATAATATATAGGAAGTTCGTAGCTAATTTCATTTTTCCTTGCTCAGCAAGCAGTTTAAAAAGATGTTGAAACATTTCTATGTTTGGAGAAACAGGATTGACAGATAGTTTTTTCTGTTGTAAAATGTTTTGCTTGTGTGAGGTAAATGTTTTGTGTATGTGCTCCATTAATGAGAGAGCTGAATGTAAAGCTCCAGTTTTAGAGAAATAGTCGAAAATTGTGACATAGGTTTCCTCATTGGGTGGATAGAGTTTCAAATTAGTATCGTCTTGCATATCTTTCAAAATATTTAGTGCCTCGGCATCTCTTCCAGCTTCTAGCAATGTTTTGATTATAATATTACTTAATCTTGTGGGTATTGGTTTATGTATTCTCTCTTTTAACTCGTTAAAACAATCTAGAGCACTTTGAGGTTGGCCTTTACGATAAAACGCATTAAGAAAATAGTAATATAATTGTACGTCTCTGTCTGGTTTTTCGAATGGTTTTCCTTTCATACGCAACATGTAATAATTTATGATATTTTCGTATCTGTTTTTGCTTTCTAGAGATTTCATCTTCTCTATTTCAATATCATCCTGTTTCTTTTGTTTTTTGTCAGGCTTTTTAGAAGTATTCGGAGGAGTGCGCTGGCTATTATTATTATTACTGCTGTTGTTGTTCTTGCTTTCAGATGATTCATTTTCGGGAAACTTGAATACTTTGAAAGCATTCTTTAGATAGTCCAGATAAACATTACGTTGTTGTTCATGACCACAACATTCATGTATCAATGCAACCCATACTCCAGCCATCCTCCGATTCGTTTTAGAGAAGAACATTGGATGATGATGATGATGATGAATCACCGATTCAAGGCAAGGAACAACGAGTCTTTTCATTTTTTGGTAGGGATGGAATTAAATGTTGATTGTCGTGATTTTAAGTGATGATCATCGCTTAATCATCACTGAAGCAACAGAGAACAACAATTCCGTAATAAACCCTCTCTATGAGGGATGGAAGAAAATTAAAAATTCTTGAAGAAGTGTGAATTTTAAAAACAATCAATTCTTAACTTATTGGCTCTCGGAATTGACGCTCTTGTCCATTCATACTCTTTGGATTTGCATTACCAAAAACAACAACAAAATTTCTAAACAATTAAAAGTCCACTCGTTCCTACGCATGTTCAGAGCTGAAGATGAGACTCTCCGTATGAATTCGGAGGTGGATTAAGGAATGAACTCTCAGGAAGTGCTTGAATACAATAGGCAAGAGAGTTCGGAATGGCTACTTCTCTCTCCAACACCATTCCCAAGATGTACAAAACAATCCCATTTGATCCAAGAACTCAATGAATCACCATCACAAAGAAAGACGACCATTTTCCATTTTACAATGGGACTCAGTTTTAGGAGGGTTGAACTCGTATCAGGTAAGTTTGTTTGAAATTGCGATGAGCGTTACTCACAGAGATAAATAAGACAAATGTCGTTTTCGGTTGTTACTCATGGCAAGATTAATTCTCTCTCCACTGAATTACAAGTCAATCCTGTCGAAATAGGCAATGACAAGTTCAGAGATTCAAGGGTGTGTCTGAAGGATTTTTATCCACGGAATAACAAAGCGATCGTTATTAGGAAAGTTTGGTCGTCCGAAGCTTCGAGTGATACAATAACAAGTTTGAAAAACTCCATTCCTTCGCTTTATCGTTTTTTGCATGATGTCCATCATTTGTTTTTGCATGACCACCATCACAACATTCACCACTTACCAAACACAAAAAACTACAACAACACACATACGAACACGATTGTGGTCTAAACACATCAAAACAACCCTGAACTATCAGATTCTCTCTCAAATCGTCTCTACTATTACTTGCCACTTGCTGTTCGAACTACCACCATAAATGATGAACGCCAACATCTACCCCAATGCTCTATTCTATTCACAACACCATCAAAGCCCTTGCAGCTTTTCACAACAAAGTGATAATAGTCAACAATTAGAGGACCCATACCTTGCTTTGATGATCCAAATTCAACAGCATCAACAAAAGCAGCAAATGTTTGCCAAAGTACCCACACACCAACACTCTCCTCATCACATCATGTCGACGACGAATTGCAACTCATCACAACAAAACAACACAAAAAGAATGCAACAAACTTCTCAAGCGTTTTCAAACCTCTCACGAAACGAGTTTATTGAACTCTTTCTGGAGAGAGTGTTTATGGTGGAGGAATCGCCAGAAACCTCTCACCCATTAAATGGAAAGCAATGTCAGCAGTTTTTAACAATGTTGTCTCTTCCTTCCGCACAAGTGAATACCCACCCAAATTGTACAAATGATGCCACTAGTTTGTCATCCGATAATTATACTCTCATTGAGGACAGCTTGTTGCTCGATAACTCTAATTTCATGCAAAACTTCCGTGAATGGTTGATATTGTCCCAACAATTACAGTCCCTGCAATCGTACCTCTAAAGAGGCATTCGTTCTCTTCGAACTTTTTAACTTGAAATGTTTGTACCATATACTAACCAGTAACCACCGCTCATCTCTCCTCAATGTACAAAATATCCACTCACTTTTATTGCTTCTCAATAAAACACAAAAATTCCTCTTAGTACTGTAGTTGAAATGAAAATTGAACTCGGTCGGTTGACATGTTTTACAAACCGAAAAAAACATTCCTTTGTGCCGCTTTTGAAAGGAAGAAGAAAAATTGATTTAATTGAGGTAGAGATAAAACAGTAGTTCATGATGAATTTAAATCATCACCGGAAAAGATCAACTTTCCAACAAGGTGGAGCAGGAGGCTTAAAGAGAAAATTACCACCCTCAGAAGATGGTGATCAGTTGTTGGATGTATCAGATACCTCAGATTCCCAGTTCATCAAGGGTAGTAAAGGCTCTTCCAGCTTTTCAAATTCACCTTTAAAAGCAATTAGACCAGGTAGAAGAAGGAATGATATTAGAGATTCTATGGATGCAATTCCTGAAGATCTCAAAACCATGTTCTCTCATAATAAGAGCAAGGACGTCCCAAACTTGTCCTTAAAGCATCCGTTCTCAAGGAAACCGCAAGTTCACGGAATTTCAAACAATCAGATTCGTTATGATTCAAATAGAAGTCCATTAAGAAGAGATTTTGAAGAATCCAATCATCAACCATTAGCATACTCTGAGGACAATATTTTCCTTCCAAATAGCGATCAATTTTCCAAGAACGAACACTTCTTCATTCAGCCTTCTTCCTTCTCTCAGCCTCCCAAGAAATTCTTCTTTCCTCCATACAATAGTAAGGGTGATCAAGAACCTCAATTCCCGCACTTGTTCTTGAGTGATGATCCGTACGGAGGCTTGCACGATGAGCTTGAAACAGAAGAGACCAATTCTGGAGACTTGACATTCAAACCAGAAATGACAAACATGGGCTCATTCAATTTTTTCGGAAAGCAACCGTTTGGATTGAAGAATGAAGAGAGTTCAACCAATTCAAATCCGCATTTTTCTTTTCAATCAATACCACGAGAGGAATGTGACCTCTTCTCTCCACTGAAGAGTCGAAGATCAACCGTCGATCCAAACAGACCCAATCAAGAAAGGCAACCTTTGTTCGGCGCAAACGACTTTGCTCTCAAATGAGTGGCTTCTGCCAAAAGTCACCCTTCAATCCATCTTTAAAAAAAATAAAAAGAAGATTCCTCTTCGGTGAGAGCATACTCTATCACTGCCACCGCATTCTTCGAGACCATACCAAACGAGAGGCGATTGATTTCAGCTTCTTCTAATTGACATTTATTGTCGCGACGCCTTCTCAACTATTTATCCAACTACTTGTAAATAGACCGTAACCAATTAATTGAAATTTTGTGTTGTAATTTTGATAGGAATTTTACCGTGTCTCTAGAGAACAGTCAGATATCAAAATCTATCTTATTGCTTGTACATTTTGTAGATACACTCTCTGCATAGAGAATTGAACAACCAAGCTCGTAACGAGCGACATTCCATACAATAATATCATCATCATCCTACAAAAGTACATGATGAACAACAACAACAACAACAACACCAAGCAATCACCATTCCATGGACCTGGAACTCCAACCAAACTCACACAACAACCAACAACAACAACAACATCCTCTCCTTCCCATACACCGCACTACCCTTCAAATGTTTCTTCTCCGCAACATTATCACATGCTAGTACCACATTCTCCATCAGGAACAGCCACATCATCATCACTACATTCTCAAATGCACTTGAATGTTGGAATGCCCTTGACTCATCTTCCAACAACAACAACAACCAGTATGGGAGGAATCATGCATCATCATCATCATCAGCCTCCTCCTTCTACTGGAATGATGATGATGCAACAACCTCATCATCATCCACAGTTTAATGTACTAGGATCTTCTTCTTTGGAGGAACATTTCCATCATCCATCAACATCGCAACATAATTGGTTGAGTAATAATTACTCATCATCATCATCGCCCTTTGTTGGAGGAGGAATGGTAGGAATGAATACAACAAGCAATGTAAATTCCTATCGAATGGTACAATCACCTACAATCACCACCACTACACCCAACTCGACTGTTGTTGGTCATCATCATAGTAATGCCAATACCAACACTTCTTTAATGATGATCCAACATGGAGGATCAAGAACTCCTCAACAACAACAACAACAACAACAATCACAGCAATCCATGATCATGCCCAACCAACAACAACAAGTCCATCATCCAACCAACAACCAAAATACAATGATGACCATGATGTCCACTCCTCAACAACAACAACAACAACAAACATCCACTCCAATCAGCAATAACACAATGTTCACAGGAAGCAGCAGTGGTTTAATTGTTAATTGTAATCGACCTGGATCTCCACATTCTCAAGAATCTTCTGATTCAAATAATTCCACTTCTGGATTGCCCACGATCAATACTTCTCTCAAGCGTGCAAACACAAAGAGTAGCAACATCAGTAACAATCAGAGTTCAGGAGGTCCTCCCACCATTAACACTTCTAACTTGAAACGTGCCAATCAAAGCCGTTCTGCAGTAACACCCAATCGTCATCAGCAAATCTCTCAGTTCCCTCAAAACATGAATCAAAAGAGAAGGAATGATCATTCTTTGAATGGAGGTAGTGGTGGAACAGGTGGTGGTGGACATGGAACTGTTCGTGCAAATAGTGTCAGTTCTCCCACTCAAGCAAACGCAAATTCAAATTTGAATGATGTTGTGAAGAGAACTCTTCATCTTCGATCACAGTATTTGTCATATTGTGATCAGTATGGAGTTAAACCAAGTCAAGAAATTGTTCGTTTACTCAAAGTTGCAATTCGTAATCAGGAACCTCTCATGAAATTGTCCATTTGTCATGCTCAGGCGGACGATGAACATGTCAAAGCACTTGTCAATGCATTGATTTCATTCCAAGATAGAACTAATAGATCGAGAAAAAGTGTTAATTCTAACACTACGAGCAGCAGTAACAATTCCATTACACTCTACGATGTGAATGAAATTCTTTTGAATCACAACAAAATCACAGATATTGGAGCGAATATGATCATTCAAGAATTACTTCTACCTCAATCTCCTTATCACAAACAAATTGTGAGCATTGAATTATTTGGCAATGAATTGACTGATTTTTGCTGTCAATTGGTGGCAGAAATGCTTCGTACTAATAAGGTGTTAAAAAGACTCAAATTAGGAGATAACAAGATTGGTCCTGAAGGAGCTCGAATTATTGGTGAAGGCGTGAAACATAATCAAACTCTCACACAATTGCATTTGGGAGGTAACAATGTTGAAGTGGTTGGAATCAAGTCTATTGCTAATGCTCTCATCAACAACACTTCATTGACTTCTCTTGGATTGAGAGATAACGGAATTGGAAGTGACGGAATGAAAGCATTGGCTGAAACTCTCAAATCCAATACTCAACTTTCTGATATTCAATTGAAAGGAAATAATATTAAGGCCACAGGTGCTTCCTTCCTTGCCTCTGCTTTGATGACCAATCAATCTCTCAAAGTGTTAGAACTTCAATCCAATGCTATTGGTCCAGTTGGTGTGAAAAGTCTTTGTCAAGCTCTTAAAGACAATCACAGTGTTCATGCTCTCAATTTTAATGATAACGAACTCGGAGATGAAGGAGCTCTTCATGTTGCTAACCTTCTTAAAGTGAATCCTTCCATCACCACACTCGGATTAGCCAGTAATAGAATTAGAAAGAAGGGAGCTGTTGCCCTCGCTGAAGCATTGCGTTGTGAACAAACTGCTGTGACTGGACTGGACTTGGGATCCAATGAAATTGGAAATGGAGGAGCTGTAGCTCTTGCAGGCGCTCTTGCTGTCAATAAGGTATTGACATCATTAGATTTAAGAAGTTGCGAAATTCACTTAAAAGGAATTTTGGCGCTTTCAACAATGTGTGAAACTAACACCACGCTAAGACATCTAGATCTTGGAGCCAACTATGCTAAAAATCAAGGTGCAGTTAGTTGGGCTCAAGTTCTGTCTAAAAACAAATCACTGACCAGATTATGTCTAACAGACAATCAAATTTACCACGAAGGTGGTGAAGCATTAGCCATTGGCTTGCAAAGTAATTACACATTACGTAATTTTTCATATGGTGGTCAAGGTCCACAACAAAACAAAATTGATAGCTCTATTAGGCGCATCATTGATAGCATTGTATCAGAAAATAAGAAATATTGGGAACAAAATCAACAATCATCCGAAGTGACCTATGTTTCTAACAATCAGATGAGAACTGTGGATATTACCAAGATGAGATTACAACAACAAATGTATTACAATAGAATGGTAGATGAAAATGGAGAAGACTATAACAATGATCAACATGACGATTTTTCAGGTAGTGACGAAAACAATCTCTCAGATACTTTAATGTCTCCAAGTGAGTTCCAGAATACCATCTTGTCTCCACTCTTTCCACAGTCACCAGCTGCTGAAGGTAAAAATTATAATTCCATGCCAAATTGGCTTCTCTCCTCCGTTCACATTCCAAGATCAAATATTGATCCTGAAGAAATTGATTCCAAATTGGAATTTATTTTCAAGAACAAACTCTTGAAAGCAGAAAACCCCAAGTTCAAAGGATGCTATTTTATTGGAAACATTGTAAATACTTTGAAAAAGGTATACCCAGAAACTAGAATTGATGAAGGACAGTTGGTGCAATTTGCCATGAACAATCCAAAATATCAGGTTCACCTTTCACGTGAAATGGTTAAAACTCAGATGAAATATATTGGTGACAGTACTGCAGAGCAAGTTCCAAAAACTGGAAATATTTCAGCAGCAACCTCTTCCTCATCATCATCTAATAATGGTGACACACCATCATTGCTTCCAATTCAAAAGAAGGGAACAAAATCAGTCCGTACCAAAGGTAGTGAATTATCCTCTCCAAGCAATGACCAACACAAAAAGTCAGTACGAATTGACACAAAGATTGGCATTGTTGAGACATCATCAGATCTGATTGATATTTCTACATCTACTGGTCCAACTTCTCCTTCCGATCGAACCTTGTCACCAACGTTGAATATTAGCACAAGCTTCCATGCACCTCTCAATAAGAGAGCTCTCACAGATCCTGGATTTGGAATGGTGAAACAAGACAATTCTGGTTTGTTATTGGGCACTCAACCATCCTTAATGGAATCTGGTGGATTATTTACATCATTCTATTCTCCTCTTCAACCATCCTCTTTCTTCACATCATCTGGTACCAGCACCACCAATAACACCAATCGAACCTTGTCACCATTCATTGATAGTACTTCTTTTGGAATGGGATCTTTTGCAGGACATGGTACAGGAATGGGATTTTCAACAGTCCATTCATCCTACTCTATGTTTTCATCTCCTTCAACTCATTTGCAACAACAACAACATTCACACCAACCACCATCTCATTCGGGTGGAAGTAGTCATTTAAATTGTCAATTTTTTCGGAAATACTGGTAGTAGTACCAGTTCTTCACAACAAGGAGTTCATGAAAGACAAGCTTCTGAAGATTCCTACACTCGTTATGACAATATGGTGGACAAACTTGTTCAATAATCACCTTCAACAACAACATTTGGTCATTTATATTTCAGTCACTCTCTATAATAAATTAATTAGAACAAATTTCATAATAGTCGATGGTGTTGACGTCATTTTCCGTCGACTTTTTCTCATTTATCACTCCAAAAGATCTCAAAATATTTTGTCACAAACAAACGCACCCACAATAACGTTCACCATTATTCATTCTCTCCATTACCCATCACAAGAACACTGAAAGAACGATCATTTTCGCCAAGTTGGAGAACACACACTCTCGCCAAATCCTCTTCAAGTAGTGCTCTCTCAAGAAGAAGAACAACAACAACAACTTCTCACTGAATTATTCTTCAACAACAACTCTCACTCAATTATTCTTGTTGTTGTTGTTGAATTGGATTGCAATCACCCTCTTTCATTCCGAAAGAATCCATCCATCAACAAAAGTAAAGAAACCTTTTCGAAACAGAAGAAGAAAAAAATCAACAACGACGTCTTCTTTTGAAATGTTCAAAGCCATTCGTAATTACTTTAATTACAACGACTTGATCGATATCAATATCAATGAAAGGTTAAAATGTAAGTTGTTAGAGAATGTGAACAACAACAACAACGTTCGCGAATGACTCGACACTTGGAAATTCTTGTGTGGTTTCAATAATAATGAATTAATTGTTGTGGATGATGAATTGCATCGGATGCGAATACCACTACAATGATGAAACACGTTCATGGTGCGAATAATGATGATGATGAACATGTTTTTAAAACGGAAATTTACAATGATGGAAAATGGTATTTAATTTTCATCATCTTGATGCCATATCATGGGGATCCTTTTGCATTCTTTGATCTGGTCCTTTTGGTCAACCAATGGTCAACCACGTTCTTTTATCATCACTCATACCAACAACAACAATCATCCTATCTCTCTCTTTTTCAATTACTCATCATCCACATCAATCCATCATCACAACAATCTTGAATTCCATCCTCACTCAATATATCTCATCATCATCCTCCTCTCTATGATCATCATTCTCCATCATCATTTTCCATCCTCTCTATACATTCTCCATCATCATTCTCCATTCTCCATCACACACACACACAGACATTCACAATGAAAACGGAACTGAAGAACTCAATCTTCGTATTTCCAACATGCTGACCGACAAGTACGAAGATAAAGTTCTCATCTTCAACTTTACATCCAAACCGTTTCCTTCCGTAGCGACACGTCCTTGCATTGATATTGGTTCTACACCAGTCATTAGTGAACACTTTGAACAAATTCCAATCCTTCTTTCTCTTTCTCACATGATGGATAATTATCTCCTAAATTATTCATCTTCCAAAGATTATTATGTGGTTTTTGTAGCCTCCATTCAAACAGTTTGTTATGCCTTGTTATTAGCCTCTGTGTTTGTTTCCTATACCGATTCCAAAATGTATATGGATATGTATGGAATTGAACAATCAAGTCTTAAATCTCATCATCCCGAACGAGTCATGAATGCTGCAGCAACAACAACGGTATTGGATGGAAGCACTATACCTTCTGCACATTCTTCTCCTAATCTTTCTCATCCTCCTCCTCCTCCGAACAACGGTTTGCATCACTTGAATCATCGTCGTTCATTATCCACACCGGACGAATATGTCTTGATCCAACCGCATCATCATCATCTTCAGGATGGAGGAGGTAGTCATAATGGAGATGATCCGAGTAGTGGTGATGCTGGTGGTGGTGAAACTGTTGTCACTGCCACTGCTGTCATCTCTACCGTCGACGGATTGAACTCACCCCAAAAACTGATTCGAGAAAGTAGTAGTAGCACTACTTTGGAAGGAATGGTGGATGCCAATCAGGCACTCGCTGCTGCAGAGACCAATTCGACCTGTGAGAGTGATCGAACGAGCACGACGGTCACTACCAGCACCACTACCACCACGACGAATTACAGTACTCGAATTTTGAATACTCTTCAAATTCTACAACATGCGAGAGAGACAGTCTATCCTCGATTGGAGAAGAAATTGAATGCAAAATCATTGAACAAGCTCAAGAATTTGGAACCTTCTGTGAGTCGATATGCAAATTTGTTTTTGATTACCTTGCAACGACCACTTTCTTTGATGATGATTCAGGATCATCCTCATCTCTCCATGTCGACTCAAATTCGACCAACTTACTTTAAACCATCATGTTTTCGATTGCAATGCATTTCAATGAATAGTTCGAGACTTTGTGTGAAATACTCAAATAATGGAATGATTAGTTCGTTTTTAGATCAAAGTAATTCAAAGATTGAGAATCGAAGACATACCATGTCTGCTAGAAATTTAAAACGTGAGGAATGGGTCTCTGTGAACCAAGGCAATTCTACAGATGACGATAACATTCCTGACAGTCTAGTTGCTTTTCAATATCGAAAATTGTACTTTGTCGTTCGAAAACAAACAGACATTTTGTTTTCAACTTTCACAACTGCTTCTACAAATAATGCTCCAACCGTTGAGAGAAGAAAGACAATTCTCTCTTCACATGATCCAGAGGAGAGACCTTCCACTCGTGTAGAAACATGGTTCCACTATAATTTACCATTCAATGAAAGCAAACCATTAATGGGAGATTTTATTTTGCTTGCATTCACAATGGCTGATGATGGTAATATTATTTCATTGTTTAGATTTACTTTCAATACCATGTTTTTGACAAGCACAGTGGTTGTTGTTGACAAGAGTGAACTCGATTGGGCTCACAACTCTCCTGCATTTTCATCCAATTTCAAATTAGAGTTGAATTTCTCTGAAATTGATTGCAGCAATGACAAAGAAGCTGAAGAACTTGCCACTTCCTATTGGACTGAATTAATTTGTGCTCTCGATAAATGTCCACATTTCCTTTCGAGAACTGCAGAGCTTGACAATGCAAGACAACTCTTGACCACAAAACCCTATCTCATTGATAATTTTTCAAATACCATCATGATGGGAGAAAGCATGTTCACTCAGGCAGGAAGTAGCAACAATAGTCAAATCAATTCACCTTCTGTAAATAGTAATTCTTTGAGAGAAAATCCATCTCCTCAACTCAACAACCAAGGTTCACAAGATTCACCCCTCATTCTTGGATCCATTCCACCACCACCTCCTGAATTGGCAGTGATTCCTCCACCACCACCTCCTATGACCAACGGTGGAGAAGGTTTGGTTCCTCCTCCTCCACCTTCTGGTTTTGTTCTTTCCACATCCAAGAAGAAATACAAGACAGTTGAAGTTGAACAAGTGAGCAAAACCAAACAATTGCATTGGAAACCAATTAAGAAAGTGAGTTCATCAACTTCTGTTTGGAGTCAAATTGATGAGGTTGATGAATCATTGATTGATCTTGAAAAGATTGAAATGTTGTTTGCAAAACAATCCAAGAATGATGAAGAAGAAATGTCGTCAAATTCTCCAAGATTGTCTTCCTCTTCAACAATACCTTCTCCAAGAACAAAGGTATCACCAAGACAACAACAAAAGTCACTTGCCACAGAAGGTATTATTGATGCCAAGTCTGCTAGAAATATTGAAATTATTATTAACAGTCAATTTAAGCAAGCGAGTATCGAACAAGTGGTTGAAGCAATTAATAATCTCAATGTCACTGCACTCACTGCACAACAAGTTGAAAATATGGAACAATTTGTTTCCACGAGCGGTGACTTGTTTAACATGAAAGCCAAGCTTAAAGGAATTGATCGTGAAGAGTTACCAAAAACAGATACATTCTTCTTGGATGTCTTGTCTGTTGAAGAAGTTAGTACAAAACTCAAATTGATGAAATACATGTTGAACTATCCAAATCTTCAAAAAGATCTTACCGATAAGATTGAAAAGAAGAGAGCTGCGATCAAGTGCATGATGAGTTGTGCTTCTTTCACAAAGGTTCTTTCATATATTCATGCTATTGGTTCATTCATGAATAGAGGTAAAAAGAGATTAGAAGGAGAAGGGTTCGATTTAAGAATTTTACCCAAGCTTTCTGATACTCGTTCATCGATTGATAAGAGTATGAATTTGATTACATATCTTGTCAAAGTTCTTGAAAAAGATACCACTGGAAGTATTAACTTTGATCAAGAATTGATGGATGCTGGAGTTTGCTCTCATGGTGTCACTGTGACATTGGCCAATGTTGCTCAACTATTGAACGAAATTCAACAACAATACAAATTTATCGAAAAGGCAGCCGATGACATGAATAAGGAGAAATGCACAGAGGATTACAAAACTAATTTAACCACTTTCTTCAAAACTTGTCAAGAGGAATATCCTAAAATGATGGAGGCCTATGAATCTTTACAAAAAGAAGCTACAAGTTGCTATGAATTCTATCATTTTGAATTTTCAGAAGATGGTTCAGATCGAAAATTTGTTGAAGATGAATTCTTTTCAATTATTGCCGAGTTTGTCGATAAGTATCGAAAAGCAAAGGAGGCTGTGATCAAGTCACCAAGAGGCGCTTCTCCAGGTATGAAAAAGAGAACTCAGTCCTTGATGAGACTTGACTTGAATAGACTTGATAGAAGATAATTGTGTTTCGTGATTAAACTTGATCAAATTCGAGTTGTGAATTTATAATTTGATGTTCTTTCTTTTCCTCAATTGAGATGAAGCTCATTGAATTTATTCATTCTTTTTCATCATGTTCATGAGCTCTGATGTTTGTACAGCCAAGTCACTTCCTTGTCGTTTCAATCCCTCAACCACACTTTGAATCACTGGAAAAGACTTATTTTGTGACAGTTTCCACTTTTCTTTCACTTCCTTCACATTTAAGGTAAATCCAACAATTTCATTCAGCAACACCTGTGAATATTTTTCGTCGATCTGTGAGAAATCATATTTCACTAGATCACTTTCGTTTGGATTTTTCGTAGTCTTCAACAACCATTCTTCATGGACATTTGTAAGTTGTGTTACAATTTCTTTCTTTCCATTCATATCGTGTATCACTTGACAGGTATCTGCCATGGCATGAATCGATGTGAAGTTCCATGTTGGAACTTGTCTTTTTTGAACCTCTCGATCACCATACCACTTTGGTGAAATGTAAAAGTGAGGACCTGCAAATATAACCATGCATTTCCATCGAGGAGAAAATTCAAAACAAGACTTGGAAAATTCTTCTAATGCTTTACAATGGGGATTTGTTTTAGCTAAGTGAAATTGCAATGTCACACTCTCCAATGATGTTGCAGGTTCAATCAAAAATGGAACATGTGACGTGAACATTTGAGAAGGTGTCTCGTCCTTCCATGTGAGTAATAACGCAAATGAATTTTCTTTCATGAATTGAATTTTAAAATTGAAATTGTCATGATGATTATTCATTCGAGCATGATCTGAAACTTGGTGTGGTGTATCCTGATGGATGTTAAATGTTGAAAAATATTTTGGAATATAAAATTCGTGATGATACTGATCCACAGGGGTATTCTCGATTGCACAATTAGTATTTTGAATCAATGTAGCATTTTGATTGTTTGAACGGTGAAGACTAATCTTTTCAGAAAGATATTTTAAGCCTGAATATACATAATAGAGACAGGTACAGAGACCAATTCCTGAGAGAATTTTAGAAGATGGTTGAAGAAGGAACGAAGAGAGAACGGAGAAGTAGTTGCTGTTTGGTTCTTGTTGTTGTTCTGACATTTTTTTGTTATCCCACGATAAACAGATGGGTTACGTCATAAACTCCGATTGCTTGTTGTAATCCACACGTCCAATCAATAAACAAAATTGCAATTAATTCTCTTTAAAATCGTTGATGGAGAAGAGTTTGGTTCTTCCAAAATAATTTTAAATTCTCAAAGAAGTTTCAACAGGAACCTTTCATCGTATTCCCCTAGCAGATCGAGATACGATTATTGATTGTTGTTAATATTCAGTCCAAATAAATTATCAAGATCGGAATGTTCATACCATCTCCTGCAAAGGAATGAATGAGTTATTTTTAATGCAATTTTTTTTAAATTTCAAAAAAAAAATTCAACAACATCCAGAAAGAATATAACACAGTCATTCTGAAAACAATGGCCATCGACCTTCCTCAAATCAAAACTTGGATTGAGAGTGGAAAGAAAGCGAGTATTATCAAAGCGCTTGAAAACCTTCAGGCTTACATGTTGCAACAACAATCGGATCACTTTGTTGCAAAGGAGAGAGTGAGAGAAATTTCTCGACAAATTCCGATCCACAGTTTTTTACCTTGTTTTGATACGAAATCTTTGGAGCAATTACAATTGGCTGTTACTGTCTTTGGAAAGATTTTGGATGAGGAGGATATTGATTCTGCTTTGCGGAATGATCCGATGGTTTTGCAGTTTCTAGATCTCGGCTATAAGCATCCATTCGAAATTGTCAGAAGACTCACGATCAATCAGTTGGCAAAATGTTCTACGGATACATTATTTAGTAGACCTGAGTTGTTTTTTACGATTTTATATTCCGGAATGATTGACTCGGAAATATCGGTGCAAAAGATCGCTCATAAAATTATTTTAACAGTTGCATCACAACCAGAAGGTCTTAGGAAATTATTTGAAGATTATCGTAGCTATTTAATTGGACCATTGATTCAGTACTTAACACACGAAAAGAAGGATGATATTATCAAATTCAGAGTGCATGAATTACTGGCCTCAACGAGTGCAATTTCTAATGAGGCATTTGAGATTGTAGAGAAGAACGATATTTTCAAACTCTTTGCGGAGGACTTGAAGAGATCTAAAGATGATATACTCTCTCTGTTAAACTTGTTAGAAATATTTAAGCACTATTGCGTTTCCAGTTACAACAAATTAGGAGCAGTGTCCCTGAAGAAATATGGCTCCTTTGATTTGCTGATGAAGATACTAACAGAAAATCAAAATGATCCCCTGACATACTCCTTTATTTTGAACTTGATTGCTGATCTATCGGATGCCTCCGAGGATTTATTCGATGTACCTCTACCAAATTCTGTCATTGAAAAGATTTTCAATGAGGACTTATCGAACACTCATGTCAGAGAGTCACAAATTGTAGCCATATCAGTGATTGGAGCATTATGTAAATCATCTCTTAAGAATCTTCAGCAAATATTGCTTAGCAGTCATGAAAGATGTGTACAATTCCTTTGCTTTTTTGTTGAATCGATCAATGATCAAATCGCTCAATCATTTTATCACTCATTGGGATCAATTTTAGAATCTTCAAGAATAGACGACGAAAGTGCTGAAAAGTTGGTTTCCATTCTGGATAGTATTCTTAAAAAGAGAAGAGAGACATCCATTACACAACCTTCAACAAGTTATATTATGAACTATGCCATGTACAATTTGAAAGCTCCTTTTCCTGACATTAGGTGTGCTGTTTATCATTTACTGAAGGGATTGGGATCGAGATTCAACATTGTCAAAGAGCACATCAACGTTTATCCTGCATTTTTCGATTACATCACCAACAGAAGTACAGAGCCCAACAAGGAAACCAAAGAATGGAAATTCAGTGTGGTGGAGACATTGTACAACACTCTTCATAGACATCCCCATGGCTCTGTTATTGACTCTAAACACATGATTGACCTTAAAACCTATGTTATCAGAGGTGCTTACGTGGGTGACAAGGTTGAAGCACAAGTTGCCGTGCAAAGTGAAGTCCTGTAAAGATTTTAAAATTGAGTGAAATAAAAATGCACAAAGCTTGCACCAATCTATTCGCACCTTGCAAAAGCAAACCAATTTCAACACTGCTCCGAACCAACTCTTCTCTGAAGATTCATCCTTCTTTGAATAATATTTGTAACTTTGTATCTGTTCATAACCAAAGAGAGTTTTCAACAAAATTAAGTCTTATTCGGAACTCGAACGGCCGAGATGATGATGCTTATAATTATCAAACGCAGCCTGGACAACCAAAATCTGCTGCCGGTTTAGAACAATTTAATTTGATACAATATGATCCGTACGTGTTTAGTTTCCTATTTATTTGTGTTCAAATACGTATTTGTAACATGTACCTTTTGATTGAATTTTAATTTATTATTTTGATAATTACTTGAAATAATGTTTCTAATTTCCGATACTTGATCCACCTATGATGAATTCCTTTCTTAATGAACTGTTCTTTGTTCTTGATTGAATCAATTTTATCCTTTCCATATGTTTCTAAATATCACAAACACCAAATCAAACACTAATCGAAACATTTGGAACAATACAGAAACGTTGTGTTCATTTCAGGATATGGTCAGCGTTCGTTCTTTTTAGGTAACACCCGAATTTTTGGAAGTATTTTCGCAACCACTAAACAAGTCTTTCTGTGGGATGTGTCTTATCCGCACGATATCACCATTGAGAGCTTGGCATTGGCTGAATATTTAAATCCAACTCCAACGATGTTGTTGGTGGGAACTGGACACAGCATGGTCCGATTGCCTCAAGAACTTCATGAACATTTTAGAAGAAATGGTGTAGTCATTGAGGAAATGCCAAGTGTGAATGCAGTGGGTACATTCAATGTGCTGAATCAGGAGGGAAGAGATGTTTGCTTAGCCTGTTTGTCGTTAGAACCAGTGAATGTTAAAGATTTGACGCCTTCCAAGGCACCAACTTTATTTATTGAGATTAAGGATGCAATTTCTAGGCATCCAAGTAACATAATGTAAACAATCTCCATCAATTCAATTCCATTATTATTATCAGCAATATTATTAATATTATACCATAACACTTTTTGAAGAAATATTAATAGGTTAAAGAGCATTCACATTCTTCAATAACATTATTTCCAAAATATTCGATACGATATGTGAAATTCCTCTAAAACAAGGATAGCTGCAATTCGGCAGGTAGTACATATTCGGAAAAATACGAAGTCTGCATTTTTCTCAATTCCATATAAACACCACAATTCTCCAAGAGGATTTTAGCACCAATTAACCGACGATCATTCTACTCCATTCTTCTACACACAAAAAAACGATCAACATATGTATCTCAAACGGCTGAAGAACTCCTTATTGAATTGCATGCCCCACCACGAAAATACTGAAGACAACCAGCATGAAAATGGAATGACATATGACAACAGCTTGGAATTATCGCCCATGTTATCAACACCAACCACACCCTCCTCTTCATCGACAACAACAACACAACCAAACAAATTCACATCGGGCACATACATCGCTTCACCATCGGCTTCCAGCAGTACACAAGACAATCTAAGCTTTGAAGACCATGTGGCCCTTTGTGAATCGTCACGAGAGGATCATGATTCTTCGAATGACATTACTCTCAAACACATTCACATTCAATGCTACAAGGATAGGGAAAGCCAATCTTTCTTTCATTCCAATCTCACATATCCTAAAACAATTAAGATTGAGTGGGTATTTGACGATTGTATTCGTCAACGTTTGATTCACAAAATGTTAAAACGGTATATTGATTCACAGGAAATCATAGCTTTTTCAGACGTTAGGATTGTGGCTCGATACGACAATTCTGAATTGGATTATGATCAATCGAAGGAAAAAAGGGTATTCACAATTTCTCAAGATGCATGCTCCCTGATACCTTGCATTCAAAGGAGAATAGAACCTTGTAAACCACAGACCATTGAATTGCAAATACCTTTTTGTTTTCACTTTGCGATTGACTATCCTGAAGATTCTCCATCGAGTCCTGTTGTTTCAACAGGGTCTTCGAGTTCATACCCAAAAGTGACTCTCGAAGGGTGTGTTGTGTTTTCTTCAGAGGTGTTTCAGCATTTGATCAAGTGGTGTGAACATTACAGCAAGCATCGAGAATTTATACAAAGCGATTTGGAGGTAAGTGTTTTCGTCGATTATAAGCAACTTTTGGTTTTTCAAATCAGATCTTCTGTTGCGTCCGCTTATAATTGGCTATAATTACGCCTACAGGGAAAGGGTATGGTGTATTGTAGCAGCAGCGAATCCTACTTCCGATCGGTCATTGGAGAATGGAATTGGAACTTTTTAAATTCATTGAGCAAGAATTTGCTGCTTCAATGTTTAATAATGTCCCATATCTTGTCCATTCATCCCTTGTTGGTGATGTTCAAAACTAAGATCATGTTTGATGTGAAGCAAAAGTGTCGAGAGAAAAATGTCACCATGTTAAGCACTCAACAACAACAACAACCAATGGGCGGACACCATACACAAGCTCAATCGTCTTATTGGACCATACCAACCAACACCAAGTAAGTATGGATAAATAGACTTCGCTAAAGAGTTTGTTTCAATACAGAATTCAATTTTTGAACTATTTTGTACAGGATTCCCGAAAGGTGAATGAAATTTTTCAACCACATCATGTAAATTACCAAAAGCCGTCCCCAACGACAAGAAGAAGAATCATTAACCACGTTCGTTCCAATAGCTATGACAAAATCAGAGGTCTCACTGCTGGTAATAGCAAGTGCAACACGGGATTAAGGAATGACTTTTCGTCTGCTTCCACTTCCACCTCCAATGTTTCAAGTTTCCTGAATTCAAGCAATAATAAGGACGAACATATAATTGCAACGCTAGGAAATTCAAAAGATGGGTTCATTCACTTTCTCAGGATTAAATAGAGAGAGATTAGATCTGCATCATCACCACCACCCATTTGCCGATTTTCTTCTTCCGTCATTGCACAACACAGACTGTTGATCCACAGCGTGAGAATGAATCATTCCTCCTCAAATCAAGGTTAGATTTTCTCAAGAGAGAGAAGCTTCGTGTGCATTTGGCGAAATGTTGAGAAAACTACAACTGTTATAATACTATACTCTAATTAAAACACACTAAAGTTTTTATATATATTCATATTGTAAAATTTATTTTCTTTCGAATGATCAAAACTACAAAAAAGGCGGGAATTGCGCACCAACAGCAAAATAAAAATACAAGAAGAGAGTAACTCTCTCTCGCTCCCATCTTCATCATTGACTTTGTCGAGGGAATCAAATTTTGGAACATATCTAAGAATTAATTTTGAAATTGAGAAAGCACCACGCACACAATCCAATTCCTAAAGTATTGATTATCATCGTTAGTAATGGACATTGTAACAGTATACAAAAAGCCGAGAAGGCAATTTGGAAGATACTGTGGTCATTTTGTAGATACCGAGCCCGAAACGATCATTGATATCAAACCGAGCGAGGAATACAAGGCAAAATATATAACCAGAGAACCAAGAGCGGTTGGTGTTCAAGCTGTGGCAGAATTATCTGATCACTTTACCAATACCGAAACTCATGAATCAAAAGAGCAAGGAATGAATCACCTCGAAGGAGGATGGCCAAAAGATGTCGACACAGCAAAATTATCGAGCAAAGAGAGATATATCAAAAAAATCGAAAACAACATTGAGGATTTGAACTCATTCATTGCATTAAGGGATTCAGCAGAGTACTACATTCAACAGAACAATTCAATTAACATTTTTGGCAGCTACTTTAAAGAAAAGACTTTGGATTTCGGCAGTGAGCGATCCATGGTAAAAACATTATCCGTGTTCAAAGATCCATGTCAAGACAAGCGAACAGTCTCTAAGATTTCTTGGCTTCCTAGTGACGGCTCAAAACTGGCCGTTGCGTATGCTAACCTAGATTTCCAAAGTTCAAGCAAGAAAATTCCAACAAACGCCTATATTTGGGATGTCAATAATGCCAACGAACCTGATGTAACATTAACTCCCTCTTCTCACTTAGTTTCAATAAGATATAATCCTAAAGATAATAACATAGTTGCTGGCGGTTGCTACAATGGCGTTGTTTGTAAGTATGAGCGTTCATTTGCAAGCTGATTAACTTTAAACATCATCATATTAGGTATATTTGACACCAGAAAGGGGGGTGAGGAAGTGTTAATTTCAGACCTAAAAACTAGTCATAGAGATCCAATTTATGATTTACAATGGATTCAAAGCAAGAGCGCCACTTTTTTCATCACCACATCCACAGACGGTCAAGTGCTGACATGGGACACTCGAAATTTGTCAAATCCAGTTGACTCTGAAACTATGGAATTAAGAATTCCTGACGATAAGAATGCCGAGTGTAAACTGCAGGGCTTACTAGGAGGAGAGTCCATTGACTATGATGTTTCATACAGTGTAAGTTATTTCATTTCAAGATGTAGTTTCCGAAAAAAAATGTTGTACACAGCCAACAAAATTCATGATAGGAACAGAACAAGGTGCTGTTATTAGCTGTACAAGAAGAAAGAATAAGGGAACAGCTGTAGATAAAGTTTATTATGGACAACACCATCACCATGGACCAATATATTCCATTCAACGAAATCCATTCCTTCAGAAATACTTTATGACAGTCGGCGATTGGACCATCAAGATTTGGAATGAAGATATTTCAAATGATCCAATTATTTCAACGAGGTATGACGACAGTTACATCACGTCATGTCAATGGAGCCCTTCTAGGCCAGGTGTCTTTTATACCACAAAGATGGATGGAACTCTCGATGTGTGGGATTATTTATACAAGCAAAATAAGCCATTGTTATCGATTAGATTATCAGATCAAGGACTTCATTGCTTGAGCATGTATGGTAAATATATCGCAGTTGGAGGAAGGGATGGATCAACTAGGTTGCTCGAAGTGAGCGAAGGTTTGCGAGGAGAGGACAAACAGCAAGTGCTCGAGGAAAAGGAATACATCAACAATGTAAGTACTTTTGAAATTCAATTCTCAAAGTTGGATTTAACTATGTTCTATTAGATGTTGGAGCGAGAAACAAAGAGAGAAAGAGCTCTCGTTGACAACAGAAAGGAAAGTGAACAAGCCCAAAAACGACTGGAGATGAAGAAGAAACAAAAAGAATCTTCGAAATCTTCATTTGTAATTACAATTAATGAGGATGAGCTTCAAGAAGATGAGCGCTTATTTTTGGATGCTATTAAGGTGAAATAAATGCAAATACTATCATTCTACTATAGTGATTGTTATTTGTTCGGACAAGGTGGCATGTCCATGAGCTGCTGAATTGTGCAATGATCCAATATGTAGCTTAATAACCTGAACAATGGATTATCCACTGAAGAGCCCGGTGTAGGATGTTTTTGGGCTTGTTCAATGATACTAGAGCCAGCAGTTGTAATAGTGGTGTTGGAGTCACCATTAGCTAACTTAAATTTGACTGGGTCAGCAGTGTTTTGAGAAAACTCGATTGGCAAATCAACATAGTCGTCTTGAATATAGACTCTTACAAAGAAACGTGCTGCAGGTGTAGTCGTGCTGCTATCAGTTTCAATCATTGAAATTTGAGGAGTGATTTGATTTGCAAACACCTTTGGAACACGCAATTCACCAGAGGCCTTACTAACATCATACAAGTGCCGTGAGCTAGACGTGTGAAGAGGATATGGCAAAAAAAACACAAAATCAATTCTATCTTTCAGTGCATACCAGGTTTGAACAGTATCTTTGAATAAAGATGAAGGCAAGAATAAAATTTGAATAAAGGATTTGGAGTAAAATGCTCCTGATAAGAAAACTCCAGTATAAAGTGCAGGATTAAGATAGCGCCTTGTAAAAGCATCTTTTAAAAACTCTTCTTCAGCTTCGTTAAGGATTGGAACTGGAGTTTTTGGTGTCATCTGAGTGATCTTGAGTTCATAATCTTGGTATTCGCATGTGTAACTATAGATGGGTCCATGCTGGGCGGCGAACGTTAACTTTGGACCTTCGTCAACTTTAGCATAAAATTTGTATAAAAGAGCAGCTCGCAGATTGTCAAGGACTTTTGTCAAACCAACATATCTCTTTAACTTCAGTATGGCTTGATCCAGGTCATCACCATATGATTGTGCTGTTACTTGAAATACTTCTCCACTAGTGGTATGAGCTTGAATTTCCTTAATTTCAATCTCACTAGTGGGTTTGCAAATAACTATGAACTCTCTGTTAGTGGCTTTGTCAGAAAGTGTGGTTTGATAAATGACTTTAAATTCTGACACACTTCTTGGAATTAAATACCATTGTGTTGGATTTCTCTCCCATAACATTTGTTTCAGCTTATTCAAAGGAAGAACAAACTTGAGTAAAAGTTGGGTCAACTTGAACATTGATTCTCCATATTGATCATAGCGAACAGATTTGTTTAAATAATCTTCCAGATCATATTCAAATCTACAAGTCGGATGTAAAACTAATTTAAACTTTTTCTCAGCCCACTTGATCATGGCCTTGTATCCAGATTTTCCGTAATCCAAACGTATTTTAGTGTGAGAAACCCACTCAATATTGCAAGTTTGTTCAAGAAGCACTGCGAAATGTGGACTAGGATAAATTAATTGCAGTGAAAGTGGATACATCTTATCTACAGATAGTAAATCTTGATAAAGATCATCGAAAATATTCTTAGAATTTCTAATGGTGCTGTACTTGAAGGTAAGTCTACCATTGACATAGTTGCTTGGAGCAACAGTTGGTGGAATAATCACAGGAAGTGGTTTTCTCTCGTAGCATGTTGCTACCCATTGCGCATTGTCGACATCTACCGAAAGTGAAATGTAATCAATGTCGAAATAGCTCAGTCCGCAACTTTCATTTGGCAAAATGATCATTTCATATTCTTGATCTGTTAATTCAAAAGAGAATTTGGATGATGACTGGACTTGTCTCAACATGGTACTAAAAGAAACTTTGTGCTTGGTGGAGTTAATCACTTGCTTCATGTGTCTAAATGCTACAAGTGTATTCTGGAATGCGGCACTTTTCATTCTTTTCACACGTTTAGAATTAGGTTCACCAATATTTTCATTATCCTCCTCGTCTGTATTGAGAGAATAAACGTCTAAAAAGAGAGATGAAGGAACAGGGATATCGATTAGCTTTGGATGTTTTTCGATAATTATTCGGCATGATACCAATGGTTTTGATCTCATGTATGCAAATTCAACAGCCTTAATTTGAATAAAAGCAGTACTGATGTTAGGAAATCCAAAATAGATAGTTTGGTCCAAAGTTCCCGTGCCTCCTTCAAATAATGTTGGAAATACCTCTAAATCTAATAATTGTGCTGCAGATTTGTATGCATAAATGATTGTACGCTTTCTTGCAGTTTCTAGAACGTCCGTAATTACCTGAGAAAACTTGGCTTTTCTGATGTCTATGTTATTAAGTCTGTAGAGAATATCAGAGAAATCTACGTTTATCATTTGATCGTCACATGATAGAGAGAGGAGAAAATATCCAGTTTTCCAATCAATACTTAATCTAAGCATATAGTCTTCAAAGACGTTAATACAAAGCTCTGCTTGATTTGTGGATGGATCAGTAAGAATCACAATATTTTCAAATATCCTTTCCATCAAAAGATGATTACGAATGCAACATAGTCTTTCCACAGTATGAGCGTATATGCACTCTGTAATTGTTTGACTTAGATTAATCTTGGACAAATTAAGTTGTGGAGAAAAATCTAATTTCAATTTTGGCTGATAATCGAAAATTATTTGTTTTGATTTGTCCACAAATATTCTAATCTCATTTCTAGCGCTCTTTTCTTTGAGGAGGGTTGATTTTTCGTCCACAACTCCAGGATCGGCTGATGTATATTTTTCCATAAAAGTTACCATAGGTGGAGCTTTGAGCCAATATTTGATCGACAATGAAAGATCTTCATCAATATTGTCATTAAATGTATCACAACTTATAACGTCATTTCCCCATCGCAGCTGTTTTGCTTGTTTGGTTAGAATATCCATTGCTATCCTTACAACCACTGCATGAATAGTATTATAAAGGTCAACCATACAAGAGACACCCGTGTCAGACTCATCAAGAAAATAAAGTCTTTTTTGCAACACGGGAATAAGCTTTCCATGAATAAGCTCGTCATATAAAGGACTCACAGTAACTCCAACCTCATTGACAAGTAAATCCAAATAAATAATTTGCCAAAAGTATTTGACATCGTCAGAGCTTCCACTACTCAACTCTTGTTTGTGATTTAATGTCATGATAATAGAAAACTCATTCTCAGCAATGAGGTTCACTTGTCCATTCTCCAACTTATTTACAAACATATTTGATGGTATGGTACATTGCAATAATTTCATACAAATAAGATCTGTTAGTTTGGACACAGCTGTTTCTTTGTCTTTAGTGGTAAAATCCTCATGTGTATTTTGTAAATTTCCTCGAAACTACATTTGAAAATGTTCGTTGCAATATCATAATTATAAACACAAACCTGTTGCATAATGTTTGGAAGTCTGGGATATGTTCCAGTTGTCAACACATCAATCGCAGTAGGAAGGTCAAATACTGGTTCAATCAAGCTTCCAACCTTTTTGGATGTGAAAAACAACGTAAAAGCAGCCAAATCAAACGCATTTGCTTTCATCTCCATGGATGATGCCACCTGGTTTAATTTATCAAGGGTCTTCTTTGATTTCTTTGACCATCTCAACAGTACAAGTAATCGGATGAACCTCTCCCGAGTTTCCTGAAAGTATTGATACAAAATTTGTTTCTTCATTAAAGCTTCCCTATCGGATGATTCTCGAGTCGACTGATCATTAGCCTCCATTACCTTCTTTATTTCTACCACACATCTTTTCAATTCATCATGTGATTGCTTCACCAAGTGATGGATGAGCGTAAGAAAGGAAAAAGTCGGCTGAGGAGGCTCCATTTTTTTTTTCAAAGCTTTTTCGTCGTCATTAGTGCTTTCTTTTGGTAGATTATAGATGCTTTTAATGATGACGATCATCGTGTGATGGTTTCCATCCTATCCACAGGCCTGAAGACACGTCCAGAATTAATTCCGAAAAAAATTATTAATAGTTTCCATAAAAAGAAAGAATATTGGTGCTGGTTTGGAAAACCACACACACATCGTTGTAAATATTATTATTTTGTAATAATTGTAATATTCATTGAGAATTGTTGAAAAACCTGGAACGATTTTGAGAATGTTTCTCTTCAACCTGTTCACTTCTTGTTTCAATTCTGCGGAAACATCCAACAGACAGATCACGGATCACCAATCCAAATCAATTCGGACATCACCATCCACACTTAAAAACAAAGTTCAAAAGGTACAAATTTCAGACAAGATTCTTTACAAAAACGTTCGTGCGAAGAATTGTTGCTTTCATCATGATGGGAGAATTGCGACTGCTTTCTATACGGGAGTGGCAACTGTGCAAACTTTTAAAAAACAACAAAAAAAGGAAATCATTGATTTCAATACGAAAGGTAGTCCATTGAGATGTGTCAAATTTATTGAGAGAATTAATTGTTTGGTGGTTGGATCAGATTCATGTCTTATTTATGTGTATGATTATGAAAGAAAATCACTTGTAAGAGAACTGAAAGCACATTTAGATTATTTGAGATGATTGGTCGTCCATCCAACACTTCCCTATTTGATTTCATGCTCTGACGATCAAACCATTAGAGTTTTCAACTGGGAAAATGATTGGAAGTCTGAAATGGTATTGACAGGACATTTACATTACGTGATGTGGATTTCTGTCAATCCACACAACCCTAACATTCTGGCCTCTTGTTCTCTTGATCGAACGGTGAGAATTTGGGAAGTTGATTTTCAAAAACACTATGAAAGATTTAAGAGAAAGCAAAAGAGTCCTCGTTCCAACAATTTTGTTAACACACTGAAGAATATATTTAATCTTAACAGCTCAATTCAAACATTAGATGGATTTCAAGACGGACTTAATTGTCGATTTTTACAGAGGCAGGGATCTTGCGAAAATGAATTGGTTAATCGCATGTTCAGACGACGAGACTTTGAGAATATTTAACTGGAAAACTGCTGAGTGTATCATGATATTTCCATATATTCATACACGCAACATCTCATCATGTATCTTTGAACATGATTTAATTATTTCAGGTAAGGTATTTTGTTAGATTGTTACCTTTTGGTATATTTGTATGGAACAATTTGTTAATAGGTGGAGAAGATTCAACAGTCAATGTCATTAATGTTGACAATTTTAAAGTTTTACATACATTTACAACGAAAGAGTGTGGTCGTATATGGTCTTTAGAAGTCGACAAGTACTCCAAGAACGCTTGTTGTAAAAGGACCATTGATGAGGAGGAGCCATTCACTCTAGCAATTTGCTGCGATAAAGGATTGATTTTGGCAAAAGTTCAAAAAACAATGACACATGCAAACAAAATTGTATTAACACCAACACTCGAAAAACTCTCTGATGTGGACATTCTGACAACATCATGGCAATATTCAAGTGAAGACGAAATAGTTATAACATAGAACAATGTATGATTGTAAACTGTAAAATAATGAATGATAGCGCCTCAATGGCGCCCATGAGTAAATACAGTTGACTGTAAGCTTGGTACGAAAATACTGGAATCGTATTCAAGCTCGTATGAGTTTTGATCCGGACGGATGGGCCAGGAAAGTGCGTGCTCATTTCCAATGCTCGCTCGGACGATCTTACAAGTTCTTCTAACTAGGACATTCGAAGAAATAATTTGTCCTTCACTTCTCTTCTCTGTGCAGGTTTAAAAGTGCTCACGTGAGATAATGCCACCGAACCATTCAACAAAACAAAATCTTGAACTGACCTTTTAGTCACAACAACACCCACAATCATGACCTTGGAAATTGTGTATTTTCCAGCTGCAGGAAGAGCAGAATTGTTAAAGCTAATCGCCGAGTATGGTGGACTTGAATACAAGTACACAGGTGTCCCTCGTCAAGATGAATGGCCAAAACTCAAGCCAAACACTCGTTATGGCCAATTACCATACCTCAAGGTCAATGACGATGTCGATATTTATCAAACCATTGCTATTGCAAGATATTTAGCTCAAGAAACCAAGTTGTATCCTGAGGATCGTTTGAAGGCTACTCTTTCTGAAGAGTATATTTTGGCTATCAGTGATGTTTTGGGAAAGTTCTTTGCTCTGTCTGCCATCACCGATGAAGAAGCCAAAAAGGAAGAAGTTAAGAAGATTGTCGAAGGACCACTTAGAGTCACTTTTGGTTCACTGAATCAAACTTTGGAGAAGAATGGTGGATACTTGGTGGGTGAAATTTCTTGGGCTGATTTTTACTTGTATGAAGCTCTTCAATTTTTGGAGTCCAGAGTGAATGTGACTCAAGAAATTCCTCAATGGCCTATTCTCAAGAAGAATATTGAAGGAATTGAAAAGATCAAGTCCTTCTTGGAAAGTGACAGAAATTTAAAGCGTATTAAACAGTAATAAAATTCATAATTCGCAAAAAAAAACAAAAAAATGTCTCCAATCAAGCCTTATGGACAAGCCACACTTGTAGAAGGTGATCGAACACCTCATACTGATATGGAAATGGATAGTTATTGACAATTTGAAATGTTGTTGGAGGAAGCCTCACCATTCCATTTTGCAACACTTTAATGAGAGAAACAACCAATGAATAGTCAACACTTGAAGAAGAGTTTTTGACCAGTTATTGGACAACTCTTCTTCAAGAATCTCAGTGGACTCCTTTGAGAATCCATAGCACCACGGAGAATCGGGATATTGAAACTTGTTGTCCCTTATTGCCCACTCTTCTCGAATTGGTCCTCATGAAAACCGAAACTAACGTTTTTCTGGTTCATGAAAGCCTTAATCAGTTGATCTCACTCACTTTCAAAAAACGCGGTCTCAACCAAGAACAAAATGACCCGAGTATATCCTCAGCCTGCTATAACATCGACTCCATCATCCACTTCTGTGCAGACTCCTCTCAAAGGAACGGGTTCAACCTTTGAAATTCGAAGAATTGAGCACAGTCAGGAGGAGGATACCACGGATAAAGCACCATCCGTAACGGCCTCCTCAACGACTGCTTCTGAACCATGGTCAGAAAATTCATTATCCTCATCACTGTTCAAATCCATCAAATTTTGCCTCATCATGCTCATCTCTACTCTCATTGTGGTGAGTGTGGTGTTGCTGTCGGCCACATGGCTCTCGACCTTTGGTCCTACACTGGTCAGTTTGAGCAACGAAGATCGTGATTACGAAGCCAGAAACATTATAGGGTTTGTGGAACAAACCATTCAACAAATTGCAGCCTCATCACGGGATATTCAACAACAGCTCATTGGAGATGATTTGGACATATATAATGGACCAGTGGTTGAAAAGAAAATGTACAGCGCCTATAAGGTAGGTATCGATTGAGATACATATAGATTGTAACGAACTCGCTTACTTCGTATTTGTGTATTTCCTCAACAGTCTGGACAAAAGAATAGCGGAGGAGTTGCTATTTCGAGTTATATTGGAGATGAGCTTAATTATTGTTTTGGAATTATTTCTTGGACCAATGAGACAGCTGCTCTCTTCAATATCACACGAGAGAATCAGAAAATTTATTATTGTGACTCCCCTCTTTCCACACATAAAGAATGCAATCGAAATCAACGTCCAGATGAAGTTGCTGGCTCTTTTGATTTGAGCAATTTGATATCTCTTTGTAACCAGTATCCAGGAGAACAAGTGTTTTCAGAGAGCTATGCAGATCCTGCCATGGGAATGTACACTTTTATTTCCCTTGTAAATTGTGTTCCAAAACTAAATAATGACTCATCCAACCATCGGAATTCTAATTTTACTTTTTATTATGGAAATGACATGACTACAGGATCTATATCAAAGTTTTTGAAAGACAGCGCGGAAGAAATGGGAGGTCATGCAAGAAGCTTTATTATTGAAACCTCAACTGAGTTTTTGATTGCTCGTAAGTCTCCTATTTAAAACAATAATTGAATATTTATTCCTAGTTACATTTTCGAACTATTGTTGATTCATGACAATCATTTTGAAAGTGGACAATTTTGCTGATGTTAAGCTCACAGAATGGAATCCAAAAGATGGAAGTCTAATTCGAAAAACGTTTAACAATGTCGATGACTCAGAAATTATTTACTTTTCAAAAACAGCGCTCACAAGCTTGAGCCTAAACCATTTTTCACAACTTGAATGTAATGTTCTAACAACTACCAAAGACTCTCAATACTTTATTATTGTCTACAGGCTTTGTGTCATGCACCTTGATTGGACAATAGTTTTAACAGTACCTCAATGGGCCTACATGAAACCTATTGCAATTGCTGTAATTGTTGCTGTTGGAGTTTCTATTGTTATTGTTGTTCTTGGAATCATTTTGGCAGTCATTTTCTCCTTAAAAATCTCCTCACCGATCTATAACTTGATAGAACTATTTGAAAGTGTTGCTAATATGGACCTAGATAACTTGGACATATCACCTAGTAACTTTTTTGAAATCCGAGCTCTTCAAAAACAGTTTTCCTCGATGATTAAGAGAATGAAATTGTACAGGAGTTTTATTCCCTCACATCTATTAGCTGATGTGGAAAAATGTTTGCAAGATAATGTAGAAAGACCTCCTATAGCAAACTCTTCAAGTTCTCAAAACAATGTAATTGAGAAACAGTCATCAAACCGTGTATTTTCAATCATTTCGTCAGGGAAACAAAGCTCTTTTGGGAAAAAAAACAGCAAAAAGAAAATACAATTTTCCAAAGAGGCAAATCACAAATTCTCGTTATACTTGGAAATCAAATATGTCACAATGGTTCAATTGTTATTGGATGGATTGAACGGATGGATTCATACAATTACACCAAATGAAACAGTTTCTCTATTGAGGTAGGTTAGTAAGGAGGTTTGTTCATTCTTCATTCAATGTTGTGATTTATTTGATAATACTTCTGAAAAAGCGATGTTTGCGACCAAGTGAACAGTGTAAGCAGAGCAGCTGGAGCCAATCAAATTTCACCCTTAGAATATGAATCTCTCATTCTTGCCTTCAATGCAACCTCTGGTCAACCAAATCACGAAGAGAAAGCAGCTTCTTTTTGCAACCTTCTTTTGGAAAAATTATTGAACCTCAAAACCGCAAAATGGAAATCACGAGAGTCAGTACAAAGAAGACCTGAGTTACTGAATATGATGAGTTTTAGGTTTGCTATTCTTGCCACTGAATGTTATCTCGGTAACGTTGGAACAAGCAATTCAAAAGTTTTCACACTATTGAGTAGTGGCAAGACCAATCTGAACACAATGACTACTGTGGCTAAAAATCTCGAAATTCCTATTGTATGTTCTGAAAATGTAAGACATGCATGTCTGAATCTCTTCCAGACACGCTATGTGGACACTAAGAATTTCATTGAAGATACCCACATTTCCTATCAGCAACCAAACACACAAGAATTTGAGGCAAGTCGCCCTCATCCCAATCCAGAACAACCCACCTCCATCTATCAATTAGGACTCTCCCTTCAATCCTCAGAAGATGAATGGATGTATGAACTGGCAGATGCTGAAAAAAAGGATGAATGGAATATGTACAATATGGCATGCAGTTTGTTCATGGAAAACAATACCTCTCAGGCTCTGCATCTGTTCGAACAATATTTGAAAATTAATCCAAACGATAAACCAACACAACAAATGATACAACTTTGCAAGAAATCCATCAACAGCAACAAGACATACTGAAGGTCCTGAACACTGAATGACGCGTGAGTTCATAAACCAACTTTCGTTCATCAGTTTGGATTGTAATTGTAATTTGATTGAATGTGAAGGCGAAGAGAAGAATCGATTTAAAAAATTTTCAACTCATATTCGATCATCAGAGTGGACTCCGAGAGAGTGTTCATATCGTGTTGCTGTTGTGGTGAAGACACGTAACGAATTACGCCACCACTCTTTTAAATTAATCATAAATTCTCTTATTCCTTCCCAGCAAGAAGCGACTAGTTGTTATCAAACCGCGGTTTTTAGAATTCTAAATATTGTTGTTGGATATCATCATCACCAATAATATTATTGAGTTCGGTTTAAACGGTTTGAAAAACATCTTGCACAGCTGATAAGCGCTACCAACTGATACAATTATTGCAATTATTATAATTTGGTTTTTCTTGATTGACTACTCTCTGTGTTATCCGTCCCGCACAACATTTTCACAAAGCCTTTCATCACCACAGGGCTAACGAATTACATCAAATCCGAACATTGTTGTCATCACAACAACCATGTACAAACTCAAAGAGAAGGATATCCGAAAAAGGAAGCAAGATGAAATTAATCAAGGAGGAAGTCCCAAGGTAAACGGAAGTAATACATCTCTTCAAATCAACACTTCAAACCTCCAGCCACAAACACCTACAGAAACAACTCCAACCAGTACTGTAAGTGGGTCGTTCACTCCGACACTCTCCACTCCCACAACATTGTCAGGAATGTCATCATCTATGCCTACCTTCGCTTCATCATCGAGCGATCTTCCAATCTCTCCACCTACCAAAAAAACTAAATTTTCAGACCAGGAAATTGTATGTTGTTTCAAGATTTTGTGATATACGTTTTACTAATTAATGATTTTTAGCACGATTTAAAACTTGTCAATGAGCAACGAAAGCGACTTTTATTGAAAAATAAGGAGCTCACCAGATTGAACGATCAATATCAGAAAGAGGCTGCTGAGTCTTCAAGACAACGAGATATTGCACATTCAAACATGATTAGACTTTTAAGACAATTTAATCATGTAAGTATTTGTAAGAAATTTGTTGCTGTGAAATTTTACCATCACTAAATGGTGAAATAAATTATTTTCAAATAATTCAAGATGATCGAGGATGTTATGTTACAACTCTCTAGATTACCTGCAGTTCCGAATGGGAGGGTAGGTGAAGATGTTTTTGCTAAAGTTTATGACACAAATGTGGATGAAGAATCTATCAATCAATTGTTTGAACGGTTCAGGTCGATACTATCTAGAATAGTGCATGCAATTGATGTTTTGAAGGAAGAGAAAATGACTAACAATGAAAAGCAGCTGGAAGAAGGACTTCGAAATCTAAACTCACAGTATAGAGAAATGAAAGATGAATATAACGCCTTGAATGAAAGGTTACAACAATCTGAACAATTAATAAGGAATCTCAAACAACAACTTGAAGATAAGGAAGAAGATTTAAAAACTTCCAAAAACAAAATCGAGAGACTCTCCTATGAGAAAGAAGAATTATTAACATCCACTCCACTAGCCACCCCAGTTTCCCCTTTTACATCTCCAACTAAAGTTTTTCCCTCATCTAGTTTTGATAATTTACCACAAGATGAAACTAAGATGCTTATTGCCCAAAGAGAAGAAGAAATTAACGAATATGTGCAGAAGTACAGCAGAGCCAATGCGTTGAATGAGGAGCTCAAAGCTAAAGTTGAAGAGCTTGAATCTAAGATTAAAAATTTAACATTAGACATTGATTTTTACAAGGACACCCTCCAGAAAGAGAAGTTAAGATTAGAAGCCCATTACGAGAAGTATAACGCTGAAGTTGAGAGGAATAAGTTGAATCTCAAGAATTTAGAAGACACCTATACCTCTTTTAAGGAAAAGATGAAACAAGACTTTGTGGAAGTTAAAAACGAAAACAAACAACTCAAAGACACCATAGAAAAACTAAATAAGGAAAAATCTGAAAATACTCTGTTAAAACAGAACGAACAACTTCTCCAAAAGAAGAAAGAACAAGTTGAAAAATATAACAAGTTAAAGTATAGATATGAAAAGGCTAAGCAGGCTGCAGAGGAAGCCAAAGTTTATAAGCAAGACAAGGAGGACATTATTCGACAGTTGAACATGTACAAGAAGCGAAATGAAGAATTAGCCAAACAAATTTCATCCCAAACTGAAACATCCAAAGAAAGTGCATCCACCTCTGAAGGAGCATCCAAAGAAAGTACTTCGGAAGATCCATCGTTTTTGAAATCAGAAATTATCAAATGGAAAGAACAAAGTGAAATGTTTGAGGCATCATTGAATGACACCATTCAGGCCTATGAAAAGCTTCAACAAGAAAAGGATGAAGTAACTAGGAGAGTTGACAGAGCCGAAGAGCAACGATTGGAGTCCATGAAAGAGAAGGCAAAAATGGAAAAAATAGTGGAATCTGTCAAGGATGATATGAAAAAGATTTCAGATACTTGTGCTGAGCTTGAGCGTGCAAAGAAGCAACAGGAAGAAAGGATACAATCACTAGCCCAAGAAAAGGCAGTGTTGGGCGAGTTAATAGAAAAACAAAAACTGGAAGAGATAATGTATAGGAAAACCCTAGATCAACAACGACAGGCTCTAGATCACTATAAACTGGTAGTACCCAGCCTACACTCTGAAATAGAGCTGCTGAAAACTAAAAATACACAACTGATACAGGACTTGGAGAAGAAAGAAAATGAATGCAACAAACAATCTCTTGCTATTAAGAGGTTAAACGAAGAGAAACAACGAAAGAAAGAAGCCGAAATTGCTAGTGCTAGCACTGACGATTATTTCAAGAGAAAGATTACTTGCACACAGTGTAACGATCGAGAAGTGGATCATGTCATTTGCCGATGTTTCCATACTTTTTGCAAGGAATGTGTCAACTTAAATATCAAAACAAGAAACAGGAAATGCCCAAAATGTGGCGTTCGTTACGATCAAAACGATGTGAAACAATTTTACCTCAATTAAATTATTTACTTAATGTATCATGAAGTTTCAAAGTCACCGCTTTCGAAATGCAAAAATGGAGCACGAGACCTTTAAACTCTTGTTGGCTTTTTGGGTCCACTCAATCATGTTCACAGTGCAATCCAGAAACACCTTTCTTTGAAGCTATTAAGAAAGCAAATATTATTTGCCACTCACAACGATGGAACGAATACACAGTCCAATAATATCTTTCACACCTTCTAATATTTTCTCTTGTACTGAGAAGTTTTTCCTCCTCGCTTTGCTGTTTTCACTGCTTGCTTTTTGTTCTTTTTTTCTAGCAACTCTTTTAACAGTGGTGTGATAATTGGCTCATCACTCTTTCTGTCATAATAGGCTGAAGACCCAACACCACCAAGAGCCAAAGGAATTGCAGATGATTTTTTGCTTGAAGAGCTTCCTTCAGAATGGCTGTCACTTGCATCAAGACCGAGCCCACTCGTAGTTGAGCTGTTATCCAGGCTGAGTGGTTGAAGAGTAAGCTCTTTTGGTTGCTTCAATTGTTCCAAGAATTTTAAATAGTGCTCATCCTTAAATATAGTGCCGTCTCTTGGATCTTTCTTCTTTGGTTTTGGTACCATTTGAAGAGGACAATATTCCATGGTCATTGTGGTTTCCCTCCAAATAGACGAATTCGTTGTAGGGTTGCTAGTGTTTGGCAGTAAAGGTGTAGCGTCTTCGTCCTCGTCATCTTTGCTCAATGTCACTGATGCTTGTAGGGTTGAAAGCTGTGTTGATTTAGCTAATTCCATAAACTCATTTCTAAATTGATGTAATAAATTAACATTTGCAAAGTTCAAATAGGCAATACTTGGAAACACTTGTGTGGTGGTTTTGTAGCCACAATGGAAATCACTCCAATTAATTTTCTTTGGATCATAAATAATTTTCGTAGATGAAATACTTGAATTATCACTACCACTGCTAACAGTATTTGTTTTCTCTACTAGAAAAGATCTAGGGACGCATTTACCAATAAAGTCCTCCTCCGTGAAATTGTATGGTATATTCCGAATGATCGCCTTGGTTTTGTTTTTCACGAGACTTCCGTAATGTTGTTCATTACTATTGCTAACATGAGTTTGAGATATTGAAGCGGCTGCTGAAGTATTGTTGTTAGTAGAGGAGCCTTTTGAAGCATGTGCCTTCTTATTTCCTTGCTTTTTTTGTTGCTGAGAGGTACCTGAGACCTCAGATGATGAAGTAGAAGGCTTATTACTTTTAGTACCTGATGCTATTGATGGAGAGGTCGGTGGTGTTACTGATGATGCAACAACGGATGATACATTACGATTTGGTTCGGAATTTACATTTGTTGATGCTCCTTCCTTCAATTCAGGAGTTGTTGATCCACTACTATGGCTGCTCGGAAGTGCACTACCACCACTCTCTGAATTAGCAGCAGCAGAAACAGAAGCAGCAGTTGTTTGAGTCGTCGTGTGGGGTGTTGTTGTCTTTTTCACCCACAAAACGGGTTGATGGCCAAACTTTCCACTCATTTTTTGTGGTCTTTTTCAATTTTAGAAATTAATTTCTTTTTTGTTGGGAATTTCTTGTGCAGCAACCAATTCTTCAAAATTTAATATGATTCAATCTATTAAAATAAATTATAATTGTACAATACTGTATTTACAGAAATCCAATGTTGATGAAAATTGATTAATCTTCATACAATATGTCTTTGTATTTTTCTCGATATTGTCCTAAAAACTTTTCTCTCAAATAAGGACAAGTCACCTTGACTTTCCATCCATGTTGTTTGGCATAATCAAAGCAAGCCTTTGCAAAAGGCATAGCCACTCCTTTTCCACGACACGAGTCCGGAATTTCAATATGATAAAACTCATGAACCACAAACGAATTTAACTTCTTTTCATCTTCTCCCATCATCATACCACGAACATGAATCTTCTTCTTTTCAAATTCTAAAATAGCCTTGCTATTGGTTGATGATGAGGTTGGTGATGATGGTTGCAAACTCCCAAAATCACCATTGCCCACAACACATGAAAATTGATCCTCTCCGACGTGAAGATGTTCCGAAAAGTAAGCCTCCGACATTTTTTGATGATCAACAGCAACACTGGAAAAGGTATGAAATTGATTTCTTGAATTGAAGATTGCCCATCGATGAGATGATGAGGACCATGTTATGAGTAGAGCAGGACTGTTGTTGTTGTGCTTATAAATACTAACACCACTACAAGGTGATAGACAGACAGCTCTGTTTAATGCAACAACAGACAATTTTTTCATTGTTGATGAGTTGTCTGTTCATGCGGAGGAATGTTGAATTGATGAGGATGATTATGGACAAAACGTCAACAACTTCAAGTGATCATGAGCAATGATACTCAATTTGAGCCTGAGGTCAATATGGCTGTACAAAAAACCTCATTAATCACAATGCCCTCAATCTAATTGTAATAATGGCAAAAGCAAGAATTGCCATTGTCTGAAGAACAGATTATGGAGCTCACGCATGCACAAGTAACTATTTGTAAATAAGTACGCGGTGATTTAAGCTGTCACATATCACTAATTCTCCAGTTAACTCGTTCAAACACATGCCTGTGACAGCAGAAAATTGGTTCATTCTTGAATTCTCCTCTCCAAACGACTTTAAGAATGAGCCATCTTTTTCAAAAATTTGAATTCGGTGATTGTCGCTAACAATGATATGCTTTGCTACCTTATCAAAAACCAATGCAAAAGGGTGATCAAATTCTCCATTAAGCTGTCCGTACTTTCCAAATGATTTTATACATTGCCAATTATCTCTATTTTCATTCATGCGAAATATTTGAATTTTGTGGGAAGGAAAAGTTTCACTTATTATGATATCGCCATCGTCACTAAAATCAATACCATATGGACTCTGAACTTTCATACTTTGAACTAGCTCTCCTGTTTTTACATTCAAAATTTTCATGTTATGCTCGTCCCAATCGCAAATATATGCATGACTGTTGCAAAAATTCATTTCACTTTGGCTCCCTAATATTTTGAATTTTGTACAACCTTACCTTTTAGAGCTCAATAACACTATTCCTTGAGGAGAAACAAAAATTTGAGAAATCCAAATGCTATTACATGCCTCCATATTTGGAGATTTTTCTAACAACTCATTCAAATCATATTTGTAAACTCCAAAATTTTCACATCCAAAAATTAGGGCATCGTTGTTTTTACCATCATAATTTTCTTCGACACATAAAAAGAGAGGATATTTAGAAGGACTTGGAATAGATGTACGGAATTCTTTCGTGTGTAGATCAAAAACCATTATTCGAGAATTACGAGTGTCAGAAATTAAAATACACGAATGAGAATACGATATTTTGACATCAAAGGGACAATGAAATAGATGTGAATCAGTGCCATAAACTCCAAATCGTCCGAATGTATGTACAAGTTCAAAATTCATGGAAAATGGTTGAGCTCTTCTCTTCACTGTTCTCATCTTTTGTATTAATTTTTCAATCAGCTCATAGGCATTGGTTCCATTTGGCTCATTCATGAATTCGTCATGATGGTTTTCATCATTATTTCTTGTGGCCTGTCGTTTCGGCAATAAATGTATTAAAATAATTTTGACAACATCGGATCGTGAGTCGTCCTCCCAACAACAAGCATTCAATTCCCTCCAACCATCATGAGTGTTGTTGTGCAAGTCTTGAGGTTGGTACGACGATCTTGGATCATCATTATCATTCAATTTCATTTTTTTGTTGCGCTTCTTGTTGTTGATTGGAGGTCCTAATGAACAGAGAGATGTAGAGTCGTTGAGAGTGGTGGACTCATAGGCAGAAGAGAAAAAGATCTAACTCTTTTCTATATGAAGCTTGTTTTGATAAGGTGAACAAGCCTCACTCAAACACGAGAGTACAAGAATTTTTCAAAGCCTTGAGAAGTGGAAACGAAAGGCTTTTTTCCGCGCTTTGATCGACATTATGGGTTAATTTTTTTCACGAAACGAGTCTTTGTGTCTGATCTATCTTAGAAGAAGAGTTTCATATTTTGCATCATTAGACTGAAAAGCTCAGCAAAATTGTAAAAATTATTTTTGTTTGATAAATTTGCAAAAAATTAATCAAAAAATTGTCTAAACAACTCATAAATGGGAAACGCTGTTCTCCATTCTTCATCATCATCACCAAAAAACTATTGGACCACTCGAAGATGGTGGTTTCGAAGAATGAATGAAAAAGTATTGGATAGACAGCGAATAGAAAAAACTGGTCAATCCTTCCTATTTTCGGAACAAGAAATGGATGACATGATGAGGAGATTGAGAACAAAAAGCTATCTCACCCCGTCCATGAACGGCAAATATATTGGTTTGGCATTGATCACTCTGCTCACTTTTTGTGCAATTGTTACAACGTTGGACTACAGAAGACACGAAGAATATTTAGCCGCTCTTAGCTTGGAAGAGTCTAGCAAGTATGGAAAACTTTCAAGGATTACCGCTGAGACACACAACAACAGCCATCATGAAAGACCGAGAATACCACAAGACTTTAGAAGATTTTAAATTTGTGGCAACATATATGAACGCAGAAAGATGCGGAAAACACTAAGATTTTCATGAAATGAAGAACAAACCCTCGTCTAATCTCTACGTAAGAAATTGGTGACACTAAAACTAATTTTGATTCTAATAAGGGGTTGCTGTTAACCATATTTTGTTAAGGATGGAGATATAGTATGCGGTGTTTTAATGTTCGATGCCATGATCTCACTGATTGAGAGGAATGGAAATGGCAAGAAGGTTGTAATTTTCAAAAATAAATTTATCGAAACAAATTGGTTTCAAAAATTGTGAATTATTTACTATGATATATCCAATATTGGCGTAGAAGACGGTGACAAAATCGTGTTTGTTGGAGAAGATGTCGATGATGATGCTCCTTGATCCACAAACGGATCACTAAAACTTCGATTCATTCTCGGTTCAAGAACTGCAGCGTTGGAGGAAAATGTTGTTGATTTCTTGATGCCTGTACCCTGAGTGACGCTGGGTAGTTTTGGTGTCTCTCCAGATTGTTGTTTTAAAGGTGATACCAGCTTGTTGGAGGTTGAATTAACGTCAGTAGGTTTTGTTGAGTTTGTAGAACCATGGCTTGATTGTTGTTGAGGAGATTGTGAGGTGGCAGAAGGACTTGAATTGTTTGGACTCTGTTGATGTAGTGGTCCGTATGAATTCGATGAGTTAGTAATGCTCAAATTCTCTAAATTTTTGCTAATAAGGGAGCTAAGATCTGAGTCTTGAAAAGTCGCTGATTGTTTTGACTCTGTCTTACTGTTATTGCTAACCTTTTGTAAGGTTGCGTTAATGGTTGTTGTTGTTGATGATGATGATGGTAATTTGGAAGGATATGGTACTGAATTTGGTGAGGTGTTTGATGTGATACTTGTAGGCTTAACTTGTGTTGATGACATGCTAGGTTGGCTTGTTGTTGTCTGTATGCTTGTACTGCTAATTTTGAAAGTATTGGAGGATGTTTGCTTCAAGCTATTTACAATTGTGGTTGCCGTTATTACTGATGCTCCTTCATTATTTATCTTTGCCACCTCCGCCAGCTTGTCTTGCATGTCAAAAATCAACTTATCTCCGATATTAGTCATGAAATGTGGGTTTACAATTAATGAATCCTTGTGAATGCTTGATGTACCATTCTCAGGACTACCAATTGTCATTTTCATGCTTTCTGGAGCAATTCCAAACTTTTTCAAAAGCTCCAATTTCTCTCTCTTGTGTTTTGAATTCAAATTCATGACTTCTTCGTAGTGCTTTTGAGCCAAGGCTTCCCATTGCATCTCGAATTCTTCGGGAAGTTTTGTGGCATTCAAAGAATTGCCGGTTGGTTTGGAATTTGTTGGGCTTGTACGAATGCTCTTTCCGTTTGGTTGAGTCTGTTGAGAGGTATTATTTTGTGTTGCATGGTTTGGTTGGCCTCTCAACAACGGTGATGACCTTTGGTCGTTTGTTGGAGAATCTTTTTGCTTTGTCACGTCAGCAATTTTCTTGGTCTCTATTGTCAGATTACTTTTGTCATGCTTTGCTACTTCACCTTGTGCAGGAGTTGCTGGTGAATTTGTGCTTATGGGTTGTTGAGGTTGAGGATTTGGTTTAGTCATTGATTGACTATTTGAATTGCTGGTGGCAACTCCGTATGTTTGTTGAGTGACATTTTGTGTTTGTTTTGGTTCTGTTTGGCCCAACACATTATTCGTAAGAGGTTTTGTTGATGTCGATATTGGTTGTGGTTTTACATTTGTTTGAGCACAGGCAGGTGTCTGAGTTGATGATTGCTTAACACCACTCACATTCGAACTGACTTGATTTTGTGGTATCGACTGAGGAAATGTGTTTTGAGAGAGGAAGTTACTTTCTGTACTTTTTGGTGAGGATGCTTGTTGTTGTTTTTTGTTCATGGTCATATCGAGTTGTGTTGGTAGCACTAATGTTGTAGTTTCCTTAATGTGGGTAATGACTGGGCCATTGAATGGAGAAATTGGTCCAGGACTTGCCAGGTTAATAATTTCCATTTCCTTAACAGGGGTTGATTTGGTGTCACTTGATTTGGTAGGAGTGTTTGGAGTGTCAATAAGAATTAAATTATCCACGTGGCTAGTTGAAGAGGTAGAAGCTGAAATGTTGGTGTTTGTGTCTTTGGAGAGCTCTGATGCAGATGTTTCTGGATTTGAGGCTGTACTATCTGCACTTGCCTTTGTTGTCAAAAACTTTAGCTTTGCTTTTGTCAAACATTCCGCCAATGCTGTCGAAATAGAATCAACAAATGACTCTGTCAATGAAAGTTCATTTACCATTTCTCTGGCAACATCTAAAGGAGTGTCCTTACGTAAATTGAATGGAAATTTGATTTCCTTATACTTCTTGCTTCCTTCTATCTTAATATATAGTTTGGTGTTCACAGAGTACTTGTCATTTGTTGAGTCATTTCCAAGAACCACTCTGACATCCTCCAATTCTTCATCAGATTCGTCACTAACATCATTGCTCTCTTCCTCATGTCCAAAGTAAAATACAGTGTCATTGTTTCTATTATCTGTCATGAAAGGATGTTCCATCAGTTCTGCAGCATTCGGCCGTATATCCTTATGACAAATGCACAAGTTAATAAATTCCTTAACATCGGGATCTTTGACTTTTTCGATACCCTCAGGTTTAACACCAGACGTGACTCTTCTGTAAACTTGAGCAATACTGTTACATTCACAATATGGATATTCACCGGTTACCATTTCCAGAACACACAATCCAAACGCATAAATATCTACTTTTTCATTATAACATTCTTCATATAATTCTGGTGCCATAAACTCAGGTGTTCCATTCACTGAAGTAGCAAATTTTTTATCCTTCATACTGACAGAAAGTCCTAAATCTCCAATTTTCACCTCACCTCTACTGCCGTTCATGAAAATATTGTCACATTTCAAGTCTCTATGAATTATTGATAAAGAGTGCAAATATTTCAAACCCTCGAGAATTTGTTTGCACCACTTTTTGATATTTCTAAGTCTCACTTTTTTTGAGTTGCGAATGAAGCTTCATTAGCAATGATGACATTCAATAATTAACAGATAGCACCACTGTTGGTCTGATCAAAAGTATATGATTTCTGTACTTACTCTTTGAGTGTACCAGAGCTCATCAACTCAGTGATAAATATCAAGTATTCACCGTCATCAGTTTCCCATGAGTCATAAATTTCCATGATCGATGGATGTTTCACTTGTCCAAGAATCGAAATCTCCTGAAGCATCTTCTTCTTTTGAGATAGAGCAACACCGGTAAGTTTGATTTGGTTCCATGCAACTTCAATACCTTCCTCCGTGTCATAGGCGCGATAACTTCAGTTAAAGTTTTTCGAAATTGTGATGATGGCGAGAATAACGGTATACCGAGTCGTTCCGTGATGAATTGGACGAAATGTTAAACTCGTGAAACTTACACTGTTTTGAAGGCACCCGAACCTAAGAGTTCTTTCTTTGAGTATCTTCCCTTTGGGTCAGTTTTAATTTCCTTTGACATGATGAGATATTGGTAATTGTTGTTGCTACGATGCTATGAGATGTAGAAATAAAATCAATAATGATGATGATATGCCGAACAACAGGTTTGTTCGCAATAATAATAAATTCCTTGTTATCAATAAAGACAGTTTTTCCACGAGTATGATGTGATGTTGAAGCAAGTGATGATAATTCTCCCGAGCAGAGAAAAACACAACCAAATTGAATCTCTCCCTTGCAACGAAGGCTTCTGGATATCAGACGGGTAACAATGATTCTTTACGGAATAAAAGAGGAATGGCAACGACCCAAAAGAATGATTCAATCCCGTAATATTCCAGTTGTTGTTGGCTTTGCCCAATTCCAATAAACGTAAATTCAGAGTACAATTTGTTGTTGTGGTACTGATGATAACAAAGGATTTGTTGTTGGTTATTCTCCACAATTCTCCACAATAATATTAATAAAATCAAGAAGCTCTTTCAACGAGCAATCACGTAGCAGCGTTGATGTTGTTGAACAAATTTCAACTCTCACAACGCACCAGCTGCCCACAGTAATATCAACACACTTTGTTGGCGGTTTTTTTCGCTCGGTTTGGGTTGCTGTGCTTGGAAAGAGGCTTCTCTTTTGGAGAAGTTCTTGAAGGGTGGTGTAATAACAAAGTGACTCGATCAACAATGATTTGATTCGTGTCTTCTCCTCAAGAGAGTGTTATTGGGAGTAGGCAATTTATGGGATAAAAGAGGAGTTAATATCAATTTCAGTTCTCATGATGATGATGATGGGTCAGCTTGCTTTGGCAACCATCGACTCATTGCAGGTAACAACACCATTTTGTACTCTGATGAACTTCCCTCTCAAAAATTAACAACATGTCAGAGTGGAGAATACAAAACGGAGGGTCGACCCTCCAACCAAGAATTTGTAGAACTTTAGTAAGCGTAATATTAGAATTAAGGCCAAACACTAAACACTAATCGTTGGAGTTGCTCTTCATTTGGCCTATGAGAGGATTATATTACAACAACTCAAAAAATTGCGAATTTTAATGTTGGTGCATGCCGGATCATAACGACATGCCAACTCTGAACGAAGAAGAGAAGACCGTCATTCAAAGAAGACAAACCACGGAGAGAAGGCTTCATTCTCTTCTTGCTCATCTTCAATTGCTCGGAATTCCATCTCCGTTTTTCAGACATGCCTCTCATGCTGTTCAATATGCGAATCATCATCTCTTGAGCACAAATCATCATGATGGGAATGATGATCGGAACAATAGCACGGTGAACCTTCATCCATCTTCTTCTTTATCCTCTGAAGATGCAGCAACATCCAAAACGAAATTATCAAAGGCAACAAGAAAACAAGAAGGAAAGATTATTCTGAATAGTAATAATAATGGACGAACCAACAACAAGTTAAACTCTCTTGAAAACTTGTACCGAAACTTGAGACCTCATGCACTTCAGTCTTCACAGACCACCCCGAATAGTCGAGAGGAGCAACTCAACAAAACGCTCCAACAAATGGCTGTACAATCGACCAAATCAAGAATTGGAGGTTCCGATGTCTTACTGCAATTTTCTCCTCTAGTGACAGGCCAAGTCAGACATTCACAAGTCACTTACATTTCTCCTCACTCGGCTTCGGAATCTGCAGATTCAACCTCACTGCAAGCTGGGATTCTTTTGGTAGCCTCAACAAGGGCGGACGTGAGAAGAGCTTTTATTGAGAGATTATGTCAAGCTGCTGTAGAAAGATCGGCGCTTGTCTACTCGATTGCCACTCAGGGAGGTGTCAATGTATCGACCGATGGAGTCTACAAGTTATCGACGCATCCAACCTTGTCGAGGAGAGCAATTTTGAATGCATTGCTTAGACATGGAGCTCATTTACTTGTGTTTGGAACGATTAGCACACGAGACGATGTCATGTCCTTGATGGATGCTGCTTACACAGGTTATCATTGTGTTGCTGAAATTTATGGGGAATCTGCTCATGATGTGCTGTCGAGGTTGGAAGCTATTGGTGTCGACGTTTCCATGTTGCCTCAGAACTTGAGAATTGTGGTGCCAGCCATTCCTAGCGTCGCTACTGCCAGCACACAGTAAGAACAACAACAAAAACCAAATTCGGAATTCAATGTGAGATGTGAATTGAATAGAATCATAATATCGTGAAGGAAACAAGCTTGTATTGTCATCCATGTTTTGTTTCTGCGTCGCAAAGTTATTTCATCGAATTATGAGTAGAAGAATTGAAATTTATTGTTACTGATGGAATTACTCATCATCATACAAGCGCATGATGACCAAGTATAATAAAGGAGGAGAGAATTAGGGATGATGAAGTGATGATGAACAAAATGCTCTACTATTCTACTATTGAACACTCTGGAGCGAAATGGTAGGTATTCCGCACAACATGTTGTTGTTGTTGTTATATAATCAAATATATTATTTAGAAACCATGAATCTTTAGATTTTCCTTTGTTACGATTTCTTCTTCTAAAAGGAATTCAGAAATGTTATCACGTTGGTCTCCAGAAACTTGGATGACCTTTCCAGCCTTCTCATCTTCCACAATGGTTCCGTTGCAACAGAATTTATGTTTGACAGCGCTGATAAACTTCTTAAACTTAAAGTTGCGGGGTAAACCTTCGACAATCGTAACGCACTTTCTACCGTTACGCTTTTGCACTCGGATGTGGACGAATTGTTGTTCAATCACTCCAGTACCAGTTGAGAGTTGATTAGAATCGGCACTGTCTCTGAAAGGATCAAATGTTTGAAAGTTTTGAATTTCTCCAGACATGATGATGATGTTGTTGTTGAATATTTTTTCGATTTGATTTTATTTTTGTGTTTTCAATTTGAAAATTTATTGTGGTGGTGAAGGGTTCAATAATTCAATTACTACAATCAGAATGAACGAACATGATTCCACAACTCGACATCTGTGATCATTCCTTCCAAATTAATTAACGCCCAAACTTTTGTTGGATGGCCTCAAATAAAGTCAACTCTGGATGTTCTCTCTTCTCCTTTGGAAATTCCATCAACACGTAAGAAAGTAATTCTCTAAGTTTTACAGAGCGCTCAACAATGGCTGGGACGACTTTTGTGTTAAATTCCTCTTCAATTTTAGCGTCATTTGGTGAAAAGGTATGAATATAGATCAATGGACGATCGCAAATAGTTGCTGCCAACCAACTCTGAATCACTTTTAGATATCGATCATTTCCAAACATCCCACATCCCCAGAATCCTGATGCCAACGGTATCTTGTCATTAATTTTTGAGAGAACTTTTGAATATTCACAATTCTCACCATTCGTTTGCTGTAAAAGATTATCGGAAGACTTCAATGCAAATCCACAGACAGCTTTGAGGAGATCTCTTGTCATGTACTCTTTTTGGAATTGCATATGTCCCATTCCTTGTAAAGCATCCATTGCAATGAGTTGATTACTTTTCACATTCTCAACCATGATGGGCTGTTTGTCTTCATAGTCTTCGAAAGACATATTTCGAATGTAACCCTTAATATTGGAATATCGTTGCCAACCCACTAAGCGAATGGTTTCGTTGGGCTGCATTTGGGGGCACACTAAAATTGAAATAAATAATTCAGGTATTTCTGCAAACATTATTTCCTCTTGTGCAACGGCACCAGATAAGACATGACCGCCAATCATGCAATTAGCAAAATCTACCATAAGAGTGTCCAAATTGTCTTGAATTTTTCCAGAGACGAATTTGAGAGGAATCATTGATCGTTGATCGTTCATCCATGGACTATTTTCAAAACTGTTCATTTGTAATACTCTTCTTTCGATAATCATAACCTCATCAAGAATTGAGTCATTTCTTAACGATTGCTCCCATTCATAATGCTTGTCAAAGTAATTGATGAGTGACGAGAGGAAGGTCGAGCAAGCGACACTCAAAAATAGACCAAATTCAAAATCATGACACTTTGGATGATGAATACCTTTCCTTTTTCTAAACAAGCACAAAAAAGCACAACTCAAAACAGATCGAATTTTTCTTCTACTTAGACAGAAGTCACATGGGTTTGAGATTTCTAAAATTGGTAAATAACCTTCAGGAATTAAATCTTGAACTTGTAATGCCCATTTCACAATATTCGGAAAGATTTGTTTACAAAATTTCAGTTCTCCTTTACCATCCTTCTTGAAAAGAAATGAAAGGTTGTGAAAATGATAATTTGTTGAACTTTCCAACTCTTCAGTAGTTTCGGAAACGTGTTCTTGATGACATTCTCGAATTGCTTGATCTAACTCTTTAACAAGTTGAATGAACTCATGGATCGATTGTATGCAAGATTTGTTGGTCGCGAAGGGAGTTAATTTTTGACAAATGACTCGCCATTCATACTCATAGAAATGTGGCAGAGGTACTTGAGTTGGTTTGGTTGAAGATGAGGACCAAGATCTTGGAGCTTGTTGGGACATTTTTTAGGGATTGGTTCAAGTTCACAAGTTCCCTCTTTTCGAGCTTGTTTGTTCAAGACAAAATGGATTGCCAGCAATGCATTAGATTCGAGAAAGAACAACAACAAGAAGAGTGAATCCAAGTTTTGAAATGTAAATCGTTTGAAAAGTCAAATTTCATAGGACATGATAATTATTGTAATTCATGGCGTTAGGAGATCTTGCCAAGTGTTGTTGTTGGTGATTCAGAAAGGGGCCATAACAACGGTCCCTCATCCGTTCGTTGTGATAATTTTCACTCTCACGCCATTGATCTTTGCGTGTGGTGCACCGTCGTTACAAATCCAATACTACTACGCCTTATTACTAATCCTGTACTATCTAAGCAAAACTACGAATAGAAAAAATGAAATTTTATGAAATCCCGACGGCCCTTCCGAAAGAAATTGTTTTTGAAATTATCTGCATGGCTATGCCCAGTGATACGTTTTCAAAATATATTATTTATTACATTGTGTGATTCGTAGGAGTGATTCATTATTGGAAAATGTTGTAGTAGAAGAATTGAATTTGCCCTACTCCAGAAGAGATTTAATGAACGGAGAATATATGGAGAGATTTTTGGAATGTTTCCACTATTTTGATGCGATCTTATTGAATGATCATTACTCTCCTACCAAGCAGGTTGCCAAATTATTTTCAATATTGCGAGAATCCATTGATACTGTTATCAACAAGATTCGAAAGTTCAGGAACAATTCAAAACTCTCAGATTGAATGGTTCAAGATATGAATCTGATTATTATATCAATGAATTCACTTATTCAGCACTTCAGGCGGAAACATTTTTTGAAATTGAAATATTTTATTTTGACACTAAATTGAGTATATTGGGCCCAGCGATTTTTCTATCGTACGCTGGATGCAAAATAATCCAGCGAAAATCAATAAGAATAAAAATAGGGATGAGAAATGTGACACATTTACACTTTCCACTGCAAAGAATGTCACTCTTTATTACAGAGAGGACAATCCCCAAATAACCTTGGTTTACATTTCAGCGTTGGGCACTTTGATGGCCGTGTTTGAAATGTTTTGAGAATCAAGATTGGGACAGCACAATTAGAGGGAACTATTCTCTCTCGAAATCAAATTAAGGTTTTGCAAAGAGTATTGTTTGAGGAAAATAATGACGAAATTCAGTCAAGGAAAAAGTTGAATCAGTCCATGAAAAAGATTCATTCAAAAATAGTCACAGTCAGTTTATTTGGGTTTTGTTTGAATACACTTGGCAAGTCCACGACAGACATCCCAGCAGAAGGAGGCAAAGGGAAACTTTCGGTTATCACAGCATAAGCCAACTGTGAGCAGGTTTGGAGTTGATTCGTGTACTGTCAACAAATGTTTTGGCATCTGAGTCTGCAAAACGATTCACTTCTCCAAATGCCCAACCAACGATCGACTATCTCGTTGAGCTGTTAACTGCATCAAAGGAAGGTGAATCTTCTGCATCCAAGTCTTCCAAGACCAAAAAAACCAAAGCTAAAGCAACCAATCCAGTTGCCTCAATAGATACAAGAATTTGTCATTATTGTCTAAGAAATAAGGCCAAAAGTGACATTCCTGAGTTTTGGTTTGAGGGTATGTCCACCAAGTCGGTATGCGTGTCATGTTGTATTGAAAAAGCAGTATTTGATACTCTCTCAGCAAAAGAAGTAACTTCTCTCACAGGTATTAAATCACCATCCAAGGTTTTCTCGAACGTCACTTTTGGATACAATCCCAAGAAGTACTTTTTAAAGAGGGAAGTGATGAATTACTCGAACAAACAAGAGACACCTGAACCAAGCACCAAGAAAGTGAAAACTCAAACTCATTAATGTCTTGAATTTTTCCATGTGTCAATATTTCCATGCTGCATATTCTCTGATAACGCAATGAAATTCTTAACCCCTCACCTCTCATGAATGAGATACGAATGGTATTTTATGTGTGTGCAAAAACAAAAAACTGAGACTTCAATAAATTCCAAATGAAACACAAAGATTTCTCTCTTCTGAAGGTGAGGTTGTAATCAAAAAAATTTTCCAAAAGCATCGTTGTTGCTTCTCTTTTCATTGGCATCATCATCCTCGCTGAGAAATTATCACCCACACCACCAATAGCTGACTTGTCTCATTTGAGATCCACACGTATTTCGTATTACTTTATACTTTGGTGAATTTTGATTTGCATCAATTGATTCTTAGACCAAGCGATTTTCAAGTCGTCCTAAAATGTTGAACACTTCCCTTGCATCATCATCAATATCTTCCGTAGCGTTGCAACCCAGCCAATGTCATGAAAACGATAAGGCCGAGGTGGTTCTTTTACACGAGCCTGGTTTGGAGGCCTTGTTAGGCTCTCTTCATGCCTCCGGCTCGCTTTTTGAAAAGCCCGTAAATTTGCACATGGCAAGAAAGAATCATCAAGGATTCAAAGAAGCTCTCCGAAGACATGGAGTGAAAGTGATGGACGTGAGAGATATTCTGGCAATGAATTGTGAGCATTCTTTGAAATGCAGAGTTGAATTGGAAGAATTAGCATTGAAATGCATGAAATATGTTTGTAGTGATGGAAATGATGATGATGACCAATCTACGGCCGAGTTTGAGGATTTGACTCAAGTTCAAAAATATCTTTTAACAGATGATTACAAACGTGAATGTCTGTCGACAATGGGAGTCAAAGATTTGATTGATATCATTCTGTTAGGTCCAACAGTGCGTCTTGTTCCATCTTCCATTAACACTCCAATGCGTTTAGAAAGGCTCGGTATGCGACCACTTCTCAACTTGACTTTCACACGTGACCAACAAATTGTTACCAATAGGGGTCTTGTCATTTGTCGTATGGGAAGTTGGCAAAGACATCAAGAAACAAAAATTTTGAAATTCTGTTTTGAAAAACTAGGTTATGAAATTTTGGGTGAAATTCAAGAGCCTGGTATTATTGAAGGAGGTGATTTTTTGGTTGGAGGTTCAGATATTTGTTACATTGGCGAGGGTTTGAGAACCAATCCCGATGCCATTCGTCAAATGTTGGACAATGACTGGTTTGGAACACGACGTGTTGCCGTTGTGCACGATTATTTCGACTGTGACCAACAAAGAATGCACTTGGACACATTCTTTAACATTTGTTCACATAATTGCTGCGTCATGCTCGAAACAGTGATGGGAGAAGAATCACCAATTAGAAGAGTCGTTACTGAATACACCAAGAATGGAAATGGCAAATATGAGGTCACTCGTTTCAACGTCGAGTTCTCCAAATTTATTAGAGAAGAGGGTTACCATATCATTCCTGTGACAGAAAAGCAACAAGAACAATATGGTATTAACTTTTTGAATGTTGGAGGTGGAGTATGCATTACTATGGATGAATCTACAAGTAGAAAAATGTTGCAACATCCACACTTTGATGGTGAAATTGATCTCATTGATTACTCTGGTATGACCACCATGTATGGATCTCTACACTGCTCTTCTCAAGTAATTCAAAGAAAAAAACTTGCAGTCAACGAGTTTAGAAACTCATACTCTAAAATTCAACCACAACCATACATGACTCAATGTAGAGAATTTGAAAATCAGTCATCCAACAATGTTTTAATTGTTGTTCCAAGTTATCATGCGGTTCACACCAATGTTACTAAGGCCCTTTCTGCCGCCAAACATGAGCTCATTTCATCCAATGACATTAGTAGAATTAAGGAACAACATAGACACATCCTTGCTGATATTCACAGACAATTGGTCAAGCATGGAGTGAATACCATTGTTTTCACTCAGAGACCAGATATTCCTGGAGACTCTACTGCTCACTTCCCAACTCACAACATTTCATCACATGCCAACAATTTGATCCTTTATTATAAGGAGGCTGAACGTTCTGATAGAATGGATAAATTAGCCAAGACTTTGAACATGTTCTACAGAGAAAAAGCAACCATTCAAAAGAACGTTGAAGATCAAACCACTTTAGACTTTATTCAAGGAACAGCAAGTTTGGTCTTTGACAGAATTCACAAGAGAGCATTCTATGTCATTTCAATGAGTACCATTGATACTTCCAAGATTGAAGAATTTGTCAAGTCATTGGGTTACAAGGAATTTATTCCATTCGCCAAAGAACGATTCACTAAGGGAACTCTTGATATTTTGGATTATACCAACTCTCATCTCTTCATTGGTACCAAATTTGTGGTCATTTGTCGTGATGAATTTGAAAATGAGAATGACTATCAATTATTACAAAGTTATTTCACCGATCGAGTGGTCATTTCCATTTCTAAGGAACAACGTATGTGCAATTGCATCAACGGTCTCATTGAACTTAAAAGCAATGATGGAAGACTTATTTTGTTTGCTTCTAAATTGGCTATGAATGTCTTTAAGGAAGACCAAATTGAAAAGATTAGATCTTGTGTGGATGAAATTGCAGTGATTGAATTGAATATTCTTGAATCTAAATACCACGTATCATTGAACAACCTCATTGCACCACTCTTTTTTGAATAGAAAAGCACCACACGACAACTTTGAATAAAAGATTAATGATCCCAATTCCCAAATGATAACGTGATGTGAGTGGTGTGAGGAAGAGAAACAGTCATATCTCTCTCTGGTGTAACTTGGAACTTGATGGCATGAACATGCCTAATCTATTTTCCTTATTTATGTGAACCGATCATTTGAAATTAAAAAATGTTGTCACGACTCTTTGGGTTCAACAAGAAGATCAATAATAACAATTCAAGTGATGATACTTCTTCACAACACAACAAGAACACAAACAAGACTTTAAAAAATCCTTTTCCCTTTCCGAAAGAAATTATTTTGAAAATTTCACAATTTTTATTTTTACCCGATTTGTTTCATTTCGGAATGTCATGTCCATTCACATTGAAAATTTTATTCAATCAAACACCACAATTGGTGATGCATCGACTCAAAGAAAAGGAGCAAAGAAAAAGTAAAAAGAGCAACATGTCACTTGTTCTTCAGCAAGACGCCATCATTGAAATTTATAAAAAACAAGAAGAAGAACAATTACAACCACAGAACGATGACACGTTCATGAATTTTGAAATTGTTCAGAACATGATTTGGAAAAACTTGGTCAATTATTACTTTATTCGATTTTGTGCGAGTGGTGTGAAAAATTGGATGCATGTCTTACGAAGAAGAATTACTTATTTAATGGTTCATGATCCAAAAAAACTTCCTCTCGTGACTTCCTTTCATCGAAGTGAATTTGAAGCAATGATCAATGACCCTTACCAATTTAAACTATTATCTCCATGTTCGAGTGATTTGGAATTTATTGAAAAGTGTGACAATTTATACAAGTGTCCAATGCATTTATCTTCGATCGAGACGAAATCCTACCATTCTTCGAAATATTGTCAAGAATGCAATCATACCATCACGTTAACAAACACTTATGATAACTTTTTGACAAGTGTATTGACTGATCCATTGACAGCCATTACTCTTCAAGTGAATAACCAACCAAGAGCACCACCAGCCAAGAAGTAAGGACTGTTTCATTTCGAGCGGTAATCACATTAAACAATTTCAAGGATCTAGCTCTGTAAAGTTCAAAGTTCAAGCCAAAACGTCTCTCATCATTGAGGATCATCATCATCACCATTCGATTGATCCAATCACTCTCGTTTTGTTAGGTCCTTTATCGAGTGGTAAAACAGAAGCCTTAAAAATTATTCAATATTACAACTCACGAGATCAATTCCGAACTAGTAGTAGTACTGATAGTAGTAGTAGTAACCATTCAAATCTAAATTTATTCAACCACAAGAGGGAAATTCCGAATATAATTCGCTACGATCAATGGTCAGGAGAAAGCTATCGCAACAAGGAATTGTATTATTCTCGCTTGAGAGAGTCCTATGATGAGCCAACCATTGACATGAATTGTTTAATTTATGCCTATTTACCTCCAAAGGGAGAACAAGTGCTTCAATTGGCGGATATTGGAGGCGATGAAAAACTCATGAAGAATGCTTCGAGTGGAATTTCATTGAGCGAAAATTCTGCAGCATTGATTGTGGTGGGTGTGGATTCCATCTGCCATTCCAAAGTATTACAAAAAGTGTTGCATGATCATTTAATGTTGGCTCGAGTGTATGGCATCAAAAAGTGGCAGCATGTGTGAATCGAATGGATACAATGAATTTTAGTGAGGAAAGCTTTATGGAGGTGAAGAAACAAATTTTGGAGCTAGGTTTGAAAAACATTTTGAGAATTGATCATTGGTCAAATCATTGGTCAAAGGTGCCAATCATTCCAACAAGTTTGGTGATGGAAGAAAATGTCATGAGAAATTCTGAAAAGATGCCATGGTACAAGGGTGACACTCTTTTAAGTTTTATTGATTCATTGACACCACCGTCTTGTGAAGAATGGAAAAAGTATGCACCCTTAAGATTTTCAGTCATCCATCCATTTAAAATTGGAGGAATTGGGACTGTTTTGTTTGGCAAGTTACATTCTGGAATTCTACAAGAGGGCGCTTTGGTAAATGTTGCTACAGTAGGAGGAACGTATATTTCGAACGTGCAAGTCAGGACTATTGAAATTGATGGTAGAAGAGTGAAAAAAGCCTTTCCTGGTTCATTAGTGGCTGTTAATGTATGTAAATTGACACTGAGAGATTGTAGAAGAGGTTTGGTGATTAGCACTCCTGACAATCCAGCCACATTTACAACGAACTTTGAAGCGAAAATTAAGATTTTAGAATGTCCCAATATAATTAAGGAAGGATTCACACCCATGGTGGATTGTGGTTTGGCTCATGTTGCTTGTAGATTTGAAAAATTGTGTTACACTATTGATGCTTCAACAGGTCGAGTACTTTCAAGTCACCCTTCTTCTCTTAAAAAGAATGATTTGGCTATTGTGAAATTGCGTACCACAAATCATAGATTTCTATTGGAGAGATATAATGATTTCCCTTTTTGTGGAAGAATAATAATAAGGGATAATGATAAAATTATAGCAGTTGGAACAGTCACCAAGATTGTTCGACCATGACAATATGCCAGCTTTGTATGCTTCTAATTACGGAAAATATGTTGCAGATGAATCCAATAGCTCACTAATAGACATTTCTATGAAGTGCCATCATTAATAAATGATCCAAAATTCTTGTCCGACTGAATGCCTAATAAATGTTCAAGCGCAACCTAACCTAGCATTCAGTTTAATTTGAGGCAAGTATCTGTTTGAGATATGTTTTGAAATGCCGAGCCACAAATTTACAAACTCTCTTCATGTCTTCATTGCTGTCAAAATAAATTGCTCCAATGATGGCTTCCAAAGTGTCAGCTAAAACCTTTTGATTTTCACGAATTCCACACATCTCCTCTCCTTTTCCAACAATTAAATATTTTCCAAGTCGTAATCGTGTTGCAATGGTTGCCAGAGTTGTATTATTTACACAATATTTCAATTTCGTGTTCAATTCTCCTTCGTTATCCCCAGAGTTCTTTACGAACAGAATTCTTGCAACTGCTAATTCCAATACTCGATCTCCAATAAATTCTAACCTTTGATTTGCTTGTTCATCCACTTGAGTACTAATACTTTCCAAAACAAAAGAACGCCTCGTTAATGCTTGTTCCAACCATATCCGATCATTAAATTTATATTTCAATCGTTTTTGAATTTTCACTATTGATTTCTTGCAAAGGGAATTCATATTAGCGGAGGAAGAGGAGGAAACGACAGGATGCTCCGATATTAGTGAGGAAGAAGAAAAGGAGGAAATCTCTCCTCCTTCTTTGCGCAACATTCGAAGGAATTTGGCAATGTTTCGTTTCTTCATTTTTTTCTTTATTTCTCTATTTGGAAGAGTTTTTGAAATAATTAAAGTTTTAAAATAATCAAAAAAAATGTCTGTTGTGCCTCCATCACCCTCATTATCTTCCATTCTTCCATCCAAAACTCGGAAAAGATTTAAATTAACTCCCCCGGAGAAGGGTGATAAATTCATCATTGATCATGGTGATCATTTCTCCCCAAAAACAAGAAATTCAAAAAGAATTCAAATTATTCCTCATTTACATTATCATTTACATCGGCACTTTACCATGATTACATTCATGGATGAATATAATGAAATCACAAAAAGTCCTACATTGGTTTCTTTTGGAGGATCCAATGTCACGGATCATACGATTTATTATTTGGATTTGGAACCAAAGCTTACAAATGATTCTTCTACGCAATGTTATGAATGGAAAGAATTGCTAACACTCACAAATAATGTCAATGGAGAATATTTCAAAAACAACAAATTAGATTATTCCAGTGCCAGTATGGTTTATTCGCGCAAATTACAACAATTAATTATATTTGAAGGATGGAGTCACGGTATTTATTGTCTTTGTTTAAAAACAAAAACTTGGGCCAAAGCTTTGGAGTTAAATTTTGTGGGATGGCCTGTTTATTATAGACATTTCTTGAAATTATGCGATGAACAAACAAATAATGCTTTACTATTATCCAGGCTTTCTACTGATTATGAAATCAATTTGTCTGTTGGAGTTATTGATTTGAAGGAATTATGTGACACAATCAAAAATCCAAACAAATCAGTCACTTTTGGACAACCACCAAAGAGTTGTGCGAGAAAAGGTGTGACTCCACACTCTGTAGTACCCTTATGGCACGAAAAGAAACTTCTAATTTTTGATTCTTTCAAAGAAATTGTTACCACGATATCTTTATCATCAAATTGTGGAGATGAGAAGAGACATCCATGTGATATCATGGAGAGAGGTTGCCGCCGTTTAGTGGCATGTGCACTCCCAAAGGATGGGTATTCAGTGACGACAAACAAAGAAGAATTACATGGATCACATGCCTTAATATCGTTTATTGACGATGACAAGAAACATTCTTTGTTTGAATATGATTCAAAAAGTGAAGTCTTCACTCGGTTGGTTCATAATTCTTTACCAATTCAATTGGAACATCATGCTTTCTTTCAAACAGTCCTTTTCGCGTACCGAAATAGAAGACAAGAAAGATGTGCAGTCTTAATTCCAAATCTTGACGTTTTGTTCAAAATCAAATTGGATTACGAAAAACCAGAGTGTACTCTCCCTTACTTAAGAAAACAATTACTGACACTTTTGGAAGAAAATTCTGAAAACGGAACAAATTCATGCATGGGAAAGGACATTGTGGCCGTAATTTGTCATAACCACTTCATTCATTAGGCGCACGTTAGGAATTCAAAGAGATGCCTTTTGATTGCAAAATCCTCAATCAACAGATAGATGAACACATACCGCTTCTAGTGTGTGAGATAAAAAAAGAAATTGTCGGTATACGGTCTTCATGTAGAAATGACTTTAAATTCGTTTTAATCGATAATTTACACACCCAACTATATCAATTTCATAATTAGTTCAACAAATACACTGCTTTCGATACTCTGTTAGGTGTACCTTGTTTTACATGATTCACAGTACAACGAAATTCTATATTTCTATATTCTATATTTTCAGAATATTAATATTTCTGTACCCTACTTGCGCTTTTTCACAAGAACAAAAGAGGCTTGTTGAAAAGGTGATTCTGGGTCAGTCATCATTGAATTTTCACTTCTCTTTAAAGCCTCATTCCTTCTCGAATTTAGATACTTGTTATGATCATATTGTTTAATGTAATCCGCAATTGTGACATTACCCTGTCGCATTGCATATTCAACAGCTGTTTCTCCGTGCTAAATTTTGCATAAAAAGTTAAGAATCGAATATCTGAATAGTTATAACATACACCATTTTTGCAATCCTTGTCAACTGGACGAGTTTCATCATGGTTCATGTTATTAATGGAACTAACTAATTGCTAACAAAAAACATACCTTTTCCAGAATGTAACAATAACTTTACCATTTCCAAGTCCTTCCTATCAATGGCTAAATGAAGAGCTGACTATTGACACGAAATTGCGTCACCAAGTGTGTGGTAAATATTTATGAAACCTACAGAATCCTTGTCCCAACTCAGCTTTGTGACATCTGCTCCTGCATCCAACAAATAAGCAACAATGTGCAAATGACCATTTGAAATTGCTTTCATCAGTGGTGTCTTGTTTTTCATGTATTATTTGTAAATTCAGTTTATAATTTTCACAACAAATCATGCTTACATTCTTCAGTTTACCATTATTTAAATTAATAATGAATTTACCAAATATTAATATACTTTCTAACTTGAATAATTACATACTCCATAAATACTTTTCGGATCATGTTCATTAATATCCACCCGTCCTGTGCTTACACATCGTTTTACTTCTTCCAAATCTCCACTACGACAAGCCATCATTAACGATAATACAATATCCATATCCGTTTGTTGTTGTTGAAGTGAAGTCTGTTGTGGTTCTGTTGTTGTTGATGCTGCTGAAGAAGTTTGAAGAGTTTCTTCCTGTAAGCCTTCATCAAGTATCGGATTGCTTTCGGAAGAGGTTGCCATCGATAATAAATTCATGGCAGTTTCCGAATCTTCGGGAGTGATTATGTTGTTCATGTTGTTATATGGTAATTGTGGTTCTTGTAAGTGTTGTACTAAATGTTGTTGTTGTTGTTCTTGTTGTTGTTGATACTGATTTGGATCAAACACGGGTGGTGGTTGAATCATTTTTTTTGTAATCTTTTTTTGTAAACATAAACAATTTCTTATTTGAGATTTATTATTCAGCAGTTGAAGGGTGAATAGGTGGTTGGGTGGAGCGGAAATTTGACTCCCCTCTATTATTCAGCACTGGAACCTTAAATTCAATTTGAGTTATAATTTACAACCAACCATTAATGTGAAATATTAAAATTGAAGAATGCTTGGAATTTCTTCATTCACCTTTTTCACATTCTTTGTGAGAAGTTTGAATTGATTGGTATAGTATCGATACTTTTCCTCATCGCCCATATAAATGGTAGCCAACGAATAATAAGCAGAGGCACAATTAGAATCTACATAAATGGCTTGTTTAAAATCAAGCTCTGCATTCACTCGATCGCCCATTTCCAAATAAGTTTTAGCCCTCAAAATGTAACAATTTGTACTTTTTGGATCTAGTGTGATACATTGTGTGAAATCGGCAAGTGCCTTTTGTTTGTCACCTATGAAATTCTTGTAGAGAAGACCTCTGTTGTAAATTGCAAAGAAATATCCTTCCACGAGTTCAATACATCGATTGTAACATTCTTCAGATTTCGTTGGAAAATCCATTCGATATAAAAATCCCATATTGAAATAGGCCTTGTAAAAATTTGGATCAATTTCGAGACATTTTTTGTAATCTTCGATGGCCTTATTCAAGTATTCATCCATCTTTTCTTTTTGTTCCGATTGTTCAAGAAGGAATAAATATCTTTGTGCATAAATATTACCTCTCAAAAAGAAGGCCATTAAAGATTTCTTTTCCGATCTCTTAATGGATTCTGTGAAATATTTTTCTGCGTCGTTGGGTCGATTCAAATCCAAATAAAGTAATCCTAATTGGACATAGGCATTAAAACTATCCATTTCTAAAATGTGACGCAATAACTTCTGAAAACCATAAGGATCCGCTAAGGCTGGATTAATTTCGAGACATTTTAGGAAATCTTTTTCTGCCAAACGATACAGTGGTTCCTCTTGATGATTCACATAATCAAGAATGGCTCGAATGGATTCTTGTTTCTCTTCCAAATCAGTAGAGGCCTCATCCTCATCAAACGCTTTTGTTTTAGAAGTAGAGACAGCTTCACTGTGTCTCACAGATCCTGTCTGAGCTGCCAATAACAAACTCTCGGATCGAATATGAATGGCCTGCTTGCTATTTCGTGGGTAAAATGAAATTCTCTCATTCTCTGCTGATAAACCATAAATAATTTTTCGAAGAGCAGAAATGTTTCGAGTGATGGCGAAATTATTACATGTTTTGATATTGTCTCCTAAACTATTCAAAATGTCAGTGAGAGGTTGAATGTCCATACATGAAAAGATGAAATTCTTTTTGAAAAAGTATTGAGTGAGTGAGGATTCTTTGAGAGGACTGCTATTCGTTGTAAAAGTGGAACTTGACAAGGATGACGACGAGTGATTCATATTCGTGACATTGTCTGCAGCAGAAGGTCTCTCTCCCTTTCCAAATAAGAGATGAAATTTAAATTTGTACTGAAATAGAATTCCTCTCAGTAAATACGCATCAGCACAGAATTGATTCATTTCTGTAAGTTTTTGTAAATCTTTGAATGCTAAATTTGCATACTTGACATAACGTAATTCATCTCCTTTTTTCTCTAAAATTGAATTTCCAGCTGATAAATACAATAATGCTCTAAATAAATAGGAATTAATATTGGCATATTGTGGATTCAATTTGATACTCTTGCTAAAGTCAGCCACTGCATTGACAAGATCACCAATTTTATGATAAAAGAGTCCTCGATAAAAGAAAGCTTTAAAATCTTTTGGTGATCGTCGAATGATCAAGTGGTAAAACTCTTCAGAGATGTCTTTTCGTTGATTGTAGGATTTGAGAGTTCCTGTTTTGAAATCATTGATGGACACTGTGGAGCAAAGAATTTTCATAAAGTTTTCAAATCGTTGTCCATATTTGAAAGGTTTTTCAACTGAGACTCGTTCTTTGGTGGCATTTCTAATTTTTGCTTTGAGAGATTGCACACCGTTTTTCATCATCTTCTCGACTTGTTTACGATTGTTAAATTTTTGAAGAATGTCAATAATTCCCTATATATTATTCATTTGTGTGAAAAAGTGATCAATAGATACAAAATGGGTTGAGTGTGACAGTCATTTTCCAAAATGTTCACATTGGTCTCAATTCATTGCCAGTAAAGATGAAAAATTACTTACAAAGACTATGATTTTTTCGTCATGTAAACATTTTAGAATTATTGTTAATGAATCTCTTGTACTTACAGTAAACTTCCTTTCCATCACTGGAAGAACAAGTATTTCTTTGCCATCCACTAAACGATGTATCATTCGGTTGTGGTAATCGAAGTCGTGAAATAATTTTTGATTCCTCTTCCGTTCGTTGACTGTGGTTGTGTACACCGAGAAGTAATGAATAATCCATAATGTCATTTTCCTGTAAAAATCTCACATCGCTTTCAAGTCTCCTATAAAAATTAAGCTTTAAATCGAGATTGAGTTTGATGTCTCCCTGTTGGATGTCTTTATCTTTCAAGATGGGAGATTTCTTCTTTCGTTCACTTTCTGTAGCCACTCTTCCAGCTGTACTTCCTTTTAGATCATATTTTCTATGAATTGTAAGAGGTGTGAAAAAGATGTTATTCATGACAATAAATCGATACTTGTTCTGGTTGCGAAGTGTCACTTCAAATAATAAATAAAAATTACTCAACAATGTATATGGATTCTTTTGAATATGTTTGTGATAGTGTGGTAGTAACTCAAGAGCTGTTGATAATTCTTCCTCAGTCACTGATTTTAACAAATAACTCGTGGATGATGTGAAAAAGAAGAAAGCTCCACTTTTCCCAGGAGTTCCAACTCGTGAATAAGATCCACAGTGACATCCCATTTGTTTTTTGAAATCCCATTCAGAGACTCGAAATAATTGTCTTAAATGTTGAAAGACAGTTGGGCAGAATAGCTTAAATTCTGCTCCAATGTCTCTAAAAATGTACACTTCATCCGTGTCATATTCATATTCAAAGTTAGAATCTTCCATCTTTTTCAGACTTGAATCCCCACCATCACGTGTGTCGTCGAGTGAAATTTTGTGTAATAATCGATCCGTTCCTCTATTAATGACTCTCATTAGCTCAAAATCTTTGTCTGAAGGTGTCACTTCCTCACCAATTTTGTTTTGTGAATTTTTGATTAATTCTTGCATATTCGCCATATAAATATCTGCTCGACTTTCTTTTTTCAACATGGAATCCAATCGTTTTTTAAAAGAAGCTCCACGACTGGATCGTGCCGTGTTGTTACTAATGCTGTTCATGCTGCCACCACTACTACGACTGCTCGAGGGAATCGATTCTCGATCTGTTGTCACAAATCGATCCGTATCAAAATCAGTGCTTTCAATTCTTGTCATGAGCCCTACATTAATTTTGGGAACTTTAAAAACTCTTTTTTTCGATTTCTGAGAATTTAGATTCGTGGATTGTTCATCTTCCAGAGTCGAATCAGAAATGGAACTTGGCATTTGATTTCCATCATCCAAATAATCATTGCTCAATGAATCTTCAGCAACTTGTTCAGCACTGATAGCAGCAGGATCCGACAATGTCTTTGTGTTGTTGCTGTTATCATTGCCTTGTTCATTCAATGAAGAACTTGTTGTTGTTGTTGTTGAAGCGTGATTCTTCTCACTAAAAGATGAAACAACAACTCCAAATCTTCGAGAAGAAACGGTCGTCGACTTTTCACATAACGTATTACTAATACTACTACTACTACTACTACTACTACTATTTGTACGACGTGTAACATTCATTTCTTCCTGTGGTGGTGAGTGGTGAATCATGGAGGCTGATGATGATGGATTCGATATGGAGGAGTTGTTGTTTTTGTGAGTCATCGAGTCGGTGGCGGTGTGAGAGGATGACATTTGCGGAGAAAATGATGGAAAGGAATGTGTTTGGTGGTGGTGGTGGATTGGACGAGATGATGAATGATCATCAAAAGAAGAGGATTTTCGAATTTGACTTGAATCGGTGGCAGTATTGAGAGCGCCTATGGTGTTTGGACGGACTTCTTCTTCTTTCTGATCACCATTAGAGAGATGATGAGTAACAGTGGCAAAAGTAGAAGAGAGTGTGGATGGAGTCATTCCTCCTCCTTCGTTGCGTTTCAGGTTTTTATATCTTCGATTTCTGTCAGTAATCAAATTCGAGTACGACAATTCGGAGGAGAAGGAGGATTGGTTATTATCATTGTTGCACATCATGATGTCGGAATTTGTTTTTTCAAAACAATGGAATGATCCATACATGGAGTGAATTGTCTGCACTATATTTCGTTGTGTGTGTAATTGTTGCTGAAATCAAGTGAAGCTTCAATATCACCGCGAAATGCCAACAATGACAACAACAATTACGACAATTTTTTGAAAGATGAATATTTATTGACCTCTGGGCCGTGTTCAAATCTGATGGGCGACTGGTTCTTTGAGCCTGTAATAATGATCTTTCTCATAACACAGCCTGTAGACGAGATGTGAAAATCGTTCAACAACTTCTTTGAGAACTTTTTTGCTTGTGAAGATGTATCTCCGACTTGTCTTTGATCCCCGTTTGGAATAGGGAATGTTGTTGGAGTTCAATTTCCTTTCAAGCTGTCTTGGATCTTTTTTGGTTTTGAGAAAAAATCCAAATTCTCGATCGTTTGGAATATCCTCCATAATTCTTTGCTCGAGCTTGTCACTATTATTGGGAATGCTGACATGAACAATTTCAACATGTTTTGCGATCATCACTTTGTGTTGTGTGATTTGTTTTGAAGGAGACAACTCTTCTTCGTGCACCAATAAATAGTCGTCCTTTCGTTTTTCGAAATATTTAACCAAAATTTGTGTGTTGTAAAACTCGCTATATACTTGCATCAGTAATGCTCTTCGGTTGTTGGGTGAGGTCTGAGAAGAGATAATGGGGTTTAAATATACAGAAAGATTGTCATAGTTTTCTCCGATAATCTTATAAATGTCGCAAAAGCAATCTTGAAAATTGTCAATCCGTCCGTTATCAATTGCTAATCCGTAGTTTTGATGTAAATAGCGCTGAAATTTTGCGAGATTCTTAATGAAATAATAATTGTATGTGAATAAACATCCGTGATAGGATTTGAGGAGGGATTTGCAAATCTCGATATTCTTCAATGTTAATTCATTTTCTTGAGACAATCCATGCAAAGATTTCAAATAAATTTCATGTTCTTTTAGATCCAAAGAATCAATGATTTTTGTCACAGATGATTTTTCAGTCTTTTTGTCACTAAGTGCTGTTAAGTCAGACAGTGTGAAAGATACACTGCTGATTGAATATTCAGCCAACTTTTTCCTTATTAAGGTCAGTATTATTAGAGACCATAATGGATTTTCTTGTACGCAGTATTGAGACAAATGTTCGGTAAATGGTAAGTTGGATATTATTTCCTCAATCTTATCCAAATTGTGACTAATAGAATTAATTTGGCTTTCATTGTTGTCAGAATTGTTCATAAATGTTGTTTTGAATGATTGAATTTGCTCCAAGCATTTTTCCTTGTTATTGAATAATAGATCCAAGTAGAGGCGTATATTGGTGTTAGATAATTCAAGATTAATGGAGGAAATAGCTTCCATTAATTGCTCAGTTTGATCTTCTTCAAAATCAAATGATAATCTACTGATTTTTGTGTGTAGGATGTTTAAGAGTCGAATGGCCTCTAAAAAGTGTATGCTGCACGTTTCACATTCAGGATTATTTGAAAGAGTTTTGTCTAGTCTTTCTTCAATAAACATTTTCGTGCGTTCAATACGGTCAAGTGCTTCTCGTTTCTTGCCGGGTTTAAGGGATATCTTTAAATCGTGTGATGAATCCTGCGAAGACAGATCAAATAATTGATTCTTAAGTTTGTTATACTTTTCCTCAATCTCCCAAATAAGTGCTTTTTGAGTATTTTCGTCTTCACTGTCTAGTTTTCCCAATCTTTTCTTAATGAATTCCAGTACGCGTTGCATTTTGACATTTCTTTTTCTCACAAGCTTCTCGGCTTCGGTTAAAGGAATTGCTTCACAATAATCTTTCTGAATTTCTCTATCTCTATAAGCTTCAGGCCCTTCTAGCATACAGACACGATAGGTATCCTTTTTGATATCAATAACTTGTGCCAAATATCGGTTATTATTGTCTGTGATGTATATCTTTCCATCCACAAATATGTCGGGATTGTTGAAGTCAACTTTTTGGTTAAATGTACTTAATATCTTTTTGACAACCTTTAAAAAATTTGCAACGTTGTCTTCAGCATCTTTTTTATATTTGAACCCATTCTCATTTGCTAAGATTGATGATTCTCCATGATCAAAATAGTCTAAAATATAAGAGGATATCGAATTTGGGTCTACAATATTAGGAATTGGAATTAATGTGCCATTGACAGTAATGGTATGTTTGATATGTTGTTTGATATCTTCTAAATTTGTAAAATGATCGTCATGATTTCCTGATAGGGCGCTAAATGAAGATACGCAATCAATTTGGAAACTCGTTTGACTGCTAGTTGATTTGAATTTTGAAATAAGTTCGAAATACCCATGTCCATGCATACCATGAGAAGAACTGAAATCTATTCCACTATATGGCAATATCAGATCAGTAATCTTATTGGATCGACTAAAGCTCTTCAAATATACCAAATAGAGATTGAACGTGTCCTTATGGAACTCGTTATATAAATCTGAAATTTTCAGAGGTTGTTTGTCCATTGTTTCAATTTGAAATTCAGTAAAAGGAGTTAATACTCTCTTATTTCGAATGTAGCAACGGTTAAATAAATAAGCCAACACTTCCAATATCTGTCTTGCCTTCTCTTGAATAATTTGGTCATCCTCTTCATCATCTTCTGAAATGCTTCCCACAATATGGTCAAATACTCCCTTTCTCAACAAATACACAAATAAAAAGTTGTCAGGCTCAGAGTAGAAAAGTTTTGAGACAAGCCCAGTCAGTCCAATAGGTAATCCATTTTTTGAAATATATCCATAATGTCGTAAGAATTCAAACGCAAACCGAGTATAATGGTAATGCTGAGTATTTGATTCCACATTCGTTGCTTGAGTGAATAAAGAAAGAGGTTGAGTTAAAGCACTAACAGCATCTTCTAATGCATGTTCAGATTGTTCTGAATCTTCGAGTCTTAATTCACTCAACATACAGAACGTAATTAAACGCAATATAAACGTGTTGGTGTTGCCAAAACTACCATTCAAGTTAGGCAAGTTTGTTGTTAAATATCTTCTCACCCTCTCCAGTAACATATTCATGATAACGACGTTGCCTTTAGGATCAAAACCTCTTCTGCCAGCTCTTCCAGACAGTTGTTGGAAATATATTTTTAACATAAACATGGAATTATCAGCGATTACTGATGTTTTGCAAGGCATTGAATTACCATAACTAAGAGTACCAGTTGCTATTGCGACAGGTAGTAATTTCATGCGAAACAATTTCTCAACCTCTTGCAACATGAGAGGATCAACTGAACTATGATGCATACCACATCCAAACCTGAAAGCTAAAACCAATAACTCTTCATCATCTTTTGGTAGAACAGTCTTACAGGAAAATATCTCATTTTCATAAAATCGCTTTACATCTTCTCGATATGAACAATTATTTTGAGATTGCTCTGTGTGAGCAGCTGTCGTGATTAATCCTTTCAGATAATTTGATACTACTTGATAATCAATAACATCTCGCTGTACATTTGAGGTAGTAGTAATTTCTTTGAGTAAAGGAATTTCAATAATATTTCTAACAGATTCACTTCTATTATCTTTCGCGTGCTGAATGTAATAAATTCCATTCTGTTTCAAAATTTCTATCATACCCGTCAAATGATTGTCATCAACAAATTCAATTCTAATATAAGCCTCAATAGGCTTATGTGACACATATGATTGCAATTTGCTCTTTTGTTCGGATGTCAATAAAGATTGTCCTGTAATTATTAAGTAGTCAATGATTTTGTAAATCATTGTCTTAATACCATGCTTATCGAAATGGAAAACTAATGCTGGCAACATTTGGTGCTTTTTCATATGTATGCACAGATGAGGAATAGACTCATACAAGGACTCGGTATCATTGTCAATACGCTCAAAAGCATCCATCACTGGTTTCAATAACTTGCTATGTAAACGTGACATGAATTCTAAGTCTTGCTCTTGGAGGTATGCCAATTTTTGCAACAAATATTTCCGATATGAAGTATATCCATTCAGTGTCAGCACCTCAAGCTCGTCAAATAACGCGATGTTTTCATGCGAGCAGGTATAATTTTCAAAAAGAAATTCTGAAAGAGGATTGTGTTGTCGATTCAGTTCTTGAGTAACCAATTGAGAGTATTCCAACAATTCCAAGCATTGATCTTTGGACATGTCTGGAATGAACGAAAGGCTTGCCTTTTTGGAAAGTGTTTTTTCATCTAAAACTGTTAATGGATGCATTCTTGTGTGAGTATAGCATTGAGGATTCTGATCGCTAACACTATGATACAAATAATATTCTAGGGGCTGCAATCTCTCTACAACAGAAGCACTGCCATTATAGGATGGTTTTGGCACTATTACAATCTCGGTATTATGGTTTTTTCTTTGACTTCCAAGGTTTGATAGCCATCCCATAAAATGTACAGCATTTCCAATAGAGGCACTTTATGCAATGAAGGGACATCTTATTAATGATAAAATATGCTCCCATTGCCTACCATTGTTTTCATCAGTTATTAAATGAATTTCATCAAGGACCACGCAAGCTAGATTTTGTCTCAATTCAAAATTGGAATAATGGAGAAGTAAAATCTCTAACATGGCGGCATTTGTAACAAGCACTCTGCAATTTCTTGTATTCACTCTTTGGTCTGCTGTAAAAACGCCAACAATGTCAGCTTCTCCCTCCTCGTTTTCAAACTTATTCAACACTTCAGCATAAATTTGGTTACAAAGCGCGTTTGTAGGCACAACAAACACGACTTTGTCGGTCTTGCTATTCTTTAGAACTCTCTCAATCAAATACATGGTGATGAATGTCTTTCCACTGGAAGTAGGTGTGGTGACTAGGAGAGATTTCTTTTTTTCTCCTTTACCATCAATATTGTAGTTGATGTGTTCAATGACTTCCTTTTGCCACGGATCAGGTTTGAATTGTAACACAGTTGTTATCATCCTTCCCTGTTGATTGGCATGACGATATGTCTTTGGAAACAGCTGAGAAATGTAATTTGGAATCATGACATCTTTAAATTAAATCTTTCTGAAATTAATCATGTCCTTTCTCAGGTCAGTGATGTTGATGCTGTGGAATTTCAATCTCAACTCTTCTTTTATCATGGACTCTTCTTTCTTGAATACTGCTCTAACAAGCGGGTACAAGAATCCACATTGCAATATTATCAGGAAGAACTTGTTAAGTACAACTCTATGTCTCAAGTAGGAATAAATAGCTTCTAATTTCTGCATTCCTCTTCTAGCTTTTTCAATTAAGCTATAAAATGCTCTAGCATGAAGAATGGATAATATTTTCAAGTTTTCATCGTTTGGATTGTTACTCAGCTCTCTTATAATCATTTCTAAATGGACCAATAATGCATCTACGACTAATTTCATTAACTGTGTTCTATTCTCGGACTTTTCTACTTTAAACTGATTGTCATCGAGATATTGAATTCGGACATTAGAAACCCATGTTTCAAACAAATGTGTAATAAAACTGTAGAGTTTTTCACGGTTCTCTTTTAAACCTGAAGTTAATGAGCTCCTAAATTGACTCAACCTGTTTCTCATGTCACGGATAGCATCGTTCTTAATATGGTGTTCTGTTGCAGCTTTTTTATCACTCAAAAAAACCTTTTCATATCGTTGAAAGCTACGAGAGTATTGAGAGAGAGACTCCTTGATACGTAACGAGTACAAGGTGGTCTCGTCTTGTTCGGTGTCCTCGACTAATAATCTTCTAGACTTCCAATGAGTAGAATCCATTTCAACCATTGATGTGAACGAATTGGGATTATTATTTTCATCACTTAGTGTGGCTGGTTTGGTGTTTTGCTGCACTATTCTGTCACTCTCCTCAATAGTGTATTCATTGAAATGCAAATCTTTGAATAAACGATTCGCAAGCTTGTTGTTGACAATAGGATGAACCTTGTGCTCATATTTGTTGCATGAGGGCTGCATCATTCTTGATAAGGTATTACTTAGGTCATATTCTTGGGAAGGATCATTCAAATAAATTTCCAGCAATGGTTCAATAAATTCTCTTACAAATGACTCGTACTTGGGATCAATAATGAAAAGTTGTTTCCAATCTGACTTTTTAGTTTCAAAGAGCATCATAAATGTTTTCAACATTAATCTGCCATCAAATAGATCAATAATTGCCCTGTCAGTAACCTCTTTGTGCAACTCTTTTAGTATGATCACCAATTCTTTGTACAGATACGTGTCTAAAAACTTAGAATAATCTGCAATGAAGAAAATTCATCGTCAGATGGTAATTGAAACGCTCTGTCATCAAGATCAAGATTAAAAGCTATTAAGGCAGACAACAGCAACACGGAGGAGAACAAATGATCAAGAGTTGAATCTGAAATTTTGTCTTGAATCCTTCTCACTGTCAGTAACAAAATGAATAACTTATCTCGTTGATAGGTTTCAAGATAAGAGTACTTGTTCAACCTTTCATCAATTTCTTGAAAAGTACGGTCATCAATATAATTGTTCTCAGTATGCTTTTTTCTCTGAGAGAGCAGCATTGCCTTGTTCTTGAATCTTGTCCATAACATCGACAAAGCATGGACACTCCAAAGTACTTGAAAATGAAGTGCCGGACACATATGAATAGCAAGTATTAGAACCAAAATTCAAACTATCACCTACAAATCGCCCTACAAAGATGCACAATGACTTAAAAAGATGGTCATTGCGTTGGGCAAGGATAAATCCTGGCTCTCTCTGCCTCAAGAGCTGAAGAAATTTGGCATCACACATGTTCTTGAATGTGTGGCAAACAAAACCATTGTTGCTCAAATACATTCTGAGCAATTCTTTCAATAGTGGTTTCCATTTGGGAGATTCCACTTTGGAAAGGGGTAACTTGACTGAAACCATGTAATCGTCTCTGTATATACTCTGTTCGAGAATTTCCACTCCTTCAGAAATGGAGTAAGTCATCGATTTCAACCCTTCTTGGGTTTTCATACGATCTATTTCCATCACATCAAGCCAGGTATAGACCTCGTCTTGCTCGAAAAACAAGAATTCAATGTTCATTTGCAAGTCACGGATGCGCGACAACAACTTGGACAAATTCCAAAAAACGTGAAGAAATTGACCACCATGATGCATGTCAGTTTTTGAATTCACTATTTGTTCAATCAATCCATTGATATGAAAGAAACTCAATTCTCGACCCTGGCATTTGTCAATAATGTCAATGTACCGAGAGATCGTGAGCAATCCTTTGTGCAATTTTAAGAATTGAATTCCATTCATTTCCAAACAATTATCATCATCGTCCTTCTTTTCAGCGACTGTTGCCTCAGATTCTGCAACAATCATCATTTCTCTCGTCAACTCGCGCTTATCATCAGAAGCGAGATCATCTTCAGCATCGTGTGTGATTGTACGCTGTGATGATTGTGTTGTATTGGCATCTACTGCTGTTCGAGAGGAAGAAGGCTGGTTGTTAGAAATCATAGTGATGATGATTCTCTATTTTTTTGAGATTGAGTTGAATTCAATGGAAGATGATGGTGAGATGGTATTCACCACTAAACCTAGAAAGGTCCTCGCTAGTGTGAAAAAGGACTGTCATTCTACAATAAGCTTATTGTGCCCGAACACCTTTCGGTCGAACAGACAGCCACAGGTCGGTTCCTTCCGTTTTCCACTCCTATCAGCACGGAATGAACAAGAAAATTTTTGATCGGTTATTGCCCACTTTTCCGTTCAAATTTGAAGAGTAAAGAAGAATTAATGATGATGATGATTCGTCATGAGGAGAAGTGCGCCAATTTTTTGCTTTTTTCACAAAAAAATGTCTTCTCAGAAAAACAGTGATGACTCTCGAATGACCGATGATGATCAACAACATGAAGGAGCAACAACACCAAGTACTCCATCAGGAAGCAGAAAAAGTATAGATCCTCAAAAACTCACGGTGAGAGAATTGAAAAGTATTCTTAAAGATTACGTTGAATTACCACCCGAACAACAAAAGAAGGCTTACTATGTTGATTTGTACAACAAGTATGTTGTAAATGCTAATAGCGAGGCCACAACTCCATCTTCATCATCGGATAAGAAACGTAAATCTGATGCTGTTGAAAATGTTGCCTCTGATAATGAAAACGAAGAAGAGAGTGAGGAACCAGAGCAGAAAAAAGTTAAGCCAACACCACAGTCTCCACAAAACGAGTTTCAACAAGCGAGTCAATCAAAATCACCAGCTGCTACCAGTAGCGAGGTTACTTCAAATGTTGAAGTTAATGTGAGAAAAGCTAAATCATTGACTTCCTCCGACCTTCCTCAACAAAAACCAAGCAATGAGGAAACACCAATCATGAATGCAGCTAATAGAAGAAAAACTGTTGGAACTGCAGCCTCTTCAACAGGCCGCTCTACTCAACAAATGATCTACAGAAAGAAAACCACTAGTGAAATTAATCCAAAGTTGTTCCAAACAACTCCAATGTCGAGCAGAATTTCTGTATCGTCTCCTTTTGTTCACGACAATGCAGAGGGAGTTGATCCAAGACCAAGTGAAGTGGAAAGTAGCTCATCAGGGAGACAAATCCTGCTCAGTACTTTCATGCTACTTGTTTGGGCTGTACTATTCTTTTGTGTTTATTTATTCTTCTTTGGACAAAGAGATCCGCACTTGCCTTATGGAGGTGTCTATTGCAATTCTGAAGACGGTCTTCTCAGATTGAAGCCTGAAGAAGGGTGTTTGCCTTGTCCTGATTTTGGCTATTGTCTTGGAGGAAGACTGATCAAGTGTGATGAGGGATATATCATGAAAAATGCTGTTTGTGTGAAGGACGAAAGAATTCCACTTGCTAGTATTCAATTTATTAATGATCTTCAAGCAGAATTGTCAAGTTTGGCTGGAAAATATGAATGTGGAGAGGCAAAACAAAAGACAAAGTTGTTGGATGATGTCAAAAAATCTCTTGCCACAAAGCCATATGCTGTAGGATTAGACGAAAATTTGGTGATGGCACAAGTTGCCCAACTCATCAAGAGCTCTCCTGAAAACTTCCAGCTTGTAATTTCTGAAGAACCAGTTGACAATACAGACGAAAAAGCCTCAATAATTTTCTCAACCAACTCATCACTTCCATTCCAATGTCGAGTGACAAAAACAGTATTGGAAAATAAGGGAGTTATTGGTACCATAGTGATTTTGGCTATTTTTGTCATCATTGGCAATGTAATTAAGAAGAGAATCGATAAGGAAAGAGTTGATTTTGAAGACCTAGTTAGAATTGCATTGACAAGAATTAAGGAAAGATCTGAAATCGTTGTTGAACATTTGAGAGACGAATTAAAGGAAGACTATGGTGACCAAATTAATGTAGACAAATTGTGGCCAAAAGTAGAAGACTTCCTTAGTCAGGACACTCGTATCAGAGAGACTCCAGTCCAACAAGGTAGAGCTTATTCTTGGAATGTGGTGGAAAACCAATCTACACCAAGAGCCACAACACCATCAGAGTAATTTTGCTGACGCTTGCTCGTTAAAATACTACCCTCTAGGTTATCCGACCAAAAATAACTTAAATTAATAAAGAATTACATGTTTCTGACTTCTGACGAGTTCTTTATTTCTCGTCTATAAATGCATGAACATCTCCCATAGCAAACAAGAAAGGAGCAATTTGAATAAGTAAATTCTTATTTCTCTCAAAGTCTTTTTCAATTTGTTCCAATCGGTGCGATGACTGTTGAAAACGTTCTTGTCTCAAATCGTTGCTCAGCATGCTCACCAAGTCACAAAGATTCAGGCATTGATCCAGCATTGTGAAGAGAGGTATCATGATTTGTTTCTTGTTTAAAAAGCATCTTTGATGTATCTTTGCAATACAGGTTTGATGCAAACGCTTAGCAGTCTCAAAGTCTTTGGTTTCCTTAATTGACTTTTCCATAGCCATAAATTCTCCTTCTATCACCTCCGTATGCAAATAAAATTGTAGACTATTCACAAAATTTGCCATTTTCAATCGCAACAACAAGGTCCATGACAACCCTGAAAATATTTTCAAGCTTCTATTTCTGGTGAGTGGAATCCAGGACGTTGTTAGTTTGTGTTGAATCCGCTTACAAGTGAGTAAGAATTTGAAGATTTCATTGTACATTTCCTTCAAATCATCAGTGAAGAATAAATTCAGTGGCCATCCCACATTAAATTCGAGAGTAATTTCGTTGGGCCAGTGTTTGGACCGAAGTAAATCATACCTGTTAGAAGTGTCAGTTAGAGATATTTTGTTGTAAGAAACTGTATAATGATCTAGGAGCTTGTAATTATCTGCAGAACTTTTCAGAGAGGACTGTTTGAAAATGTTCTTCAAATCCTTGACCAAGTGTTGAGGAGTAAGAGGTTGGTTGAAAATTCTATCAGAATCCTCAATAAAACACAAGAAAAAATCTCCCATTCCTAGAAAATACATTTCTCGTACAGATTTGATATAACCTAGCAAGTCACAGTCCATCACTACTAAATTCCATAAATGTGTTCCTACATTGATTCTTATCTTGTCAATTGTGAACTCAAAATTAAAAGAGTTGTATTTCCGAGAGGTCTCATGTATTTTCATAGCTTCCTTGAAGCCTACAAGTTCTTCATTTGGAAGCTTGTATTGCCTATCTGTTTTTGAAATGTTGTTGAATGTTTGTAAAATCTTAATTGCTTTTCCAATGAAAAGAATTTTGTTTGCTACTCTTAGAGATATGTAAGAAGGAATCTGATTCGTTTTAAGAACGTATTGCTTCTCCCATACATCATTTGTCTTCAATAGATCTTCCTCGGATTGAGAAGTATTGGGCTGTGATGATACTTCTTCACAAACGAAAAATTCACTCTGATTAGAAATGATGCCATAAATCATCCATGCTGAAATTTGCTTCATCAGTACTACATTACAGTGGTAGAGTAAGCGATTAATAGAGGCTTCAATTATTGGAATTCCAGAAAATGTAGCATTATAGAGAAAATCCAGTAATTTTGCTCCACTCAAATTCTCAGCCTGCACTTGTTTTACAATGTCCAATAAATTTGGAAATATTATTTCATAATCTCGTAATAATTGTTTCAGGTAGGTGAGTGGCATTATGGCACCTGTTGAATTATTGTGTTGCTGTACTGCCAGAGAAGAAGAATTAAACAATGAAGGAGGAGTAGGAGAGAAAGGATTGAGGGATGAAATTGATGATGAATTCTCACCACCAATCTCATTGGAGCTCACTTCTTCCCATATACAAAATTCTTGTTCCGCTCTTGTTAAAATTCGCAAATATCCCTCCAGTATTTCCTGTAAACCTTGTTTCAGAGCCAATATATACAACGATCCACTCGAATAATGCGTTATAAAATCCGAAAGCTTTTTATAATAAAATCCTATTTGGCATAGTTGTTGTATGGTGTGCTTTTCCGATTCATGTAAGAAGGGCAACTGATCATCCAAATAAAATCCCTCTCTCTGTGGTTGTATATTCGTTGTTGCTGTGGTTGTTGTTGCTGTTGGATGATTCTCATTGTTCTGTGATGATAAAGAGCTGAGTGTCGGATGATGATGAGAGGAAGTGGATGATGGCGCCACCAGTGGCTCGGAAACATACACGATAATATCACCCGAGAAGCCTGAAAGTGCCAGCAAGAGTTCGTGAAGCATTTTTGTTTTGTAAAATTGGTGTTTTTTAGTCCTGAATACTCCCGAATATATTCGCCTTAAAAAAGTTTTGGCCAATCACTCACAACAGTTATTATTGTCTAAAGACAAATGTCCTTCACAAACAAAAGAGTCTTCCACTGTTCAGGTGTGTCTGTTCAGCAGAGGTCAAGAACGAGAATTGGCGAGAAAGAACCAAGAACTAAATAGTTCATCATCATCACCGTCAAGTGCATCAAATTTGCATCCTTCTATGCTCTCTATTAGGAATAATATCGCCGCAGACAAGTGCGTTCAAATTCTCCAACCGTCCTTCAACGGGATGTGAGTTTTAAAATAAAACCGAATGAATTGGCTTAAAGTTTTTTCAACAAAAAAAAATACAACAAATCTCATCGATACAGGTATTATATCATACAATACTACAACAACAACATGGTTCATAAAGTTGATACACTCGCAGAACTCAAGGACAAGATTAAGAATCACAATGGTCTCGTCGTGATTGACTTCTTTGCTGAATGGTGTGGACCTTGCAAGAGAATTGCTCCAAAGATTGAAGAATGGTCCAAGAAGTATCCAACAGTCTTGTTCTTGAAGGTTGATGTGGATGTTAATGATGAAGCTGCATCTGAATATGCTGTCGAAGCCATGCCAACATTTGTTTTTGTGAAGAATGGATCAAAGATTGAAACTGTGGTCGGTGCCAATGAAACTGCTCTCGTCAACTTGATCGAAAAGAACAAGTAAATGAATTGTAAACAATTAAATTGTTGTGTAACTTTTGTATATACTTTTATATTATTTGTGCTGATCGGATCGATCATTTCTGTGAATATTGTTGAGCATTACCAAAATACCCAATACCAAATATTGAATCATCACACTGATGGTACATGTACATATCTTCCGACGACACTCCAGTGTGTTCATATAAATGTATTGTTCATTTATATTCAATACATATTTGTCATGTTTATTGATGATGATTGTTTTCTTGGTAGTGTTTCTTTCCTTGTTCAAGAGCAATCTTTCCTCCTTCATAAGCTACTTTTCCAGCAACTTTGGCACCTTTCGCAGCTCCTTTCAACAAGGTCATGAACCCACTCGCTACCTTTCGTTGCACTTCCTTGTCTGTGGCCGCTTTAGCAATGTATTGACCAACCTTTTGTTGAACTTCCTTATTACCGACCGTATTAGCAACCACCACACCAACAGTCTTTTGCACACTTTCATTCGTTGCCATGGACTTGATCATGGAATTATCAGTGGAGGATGCAATGGCTTCACCGACATTTCTCTGCACAGATCTGTTGGTGGATGCTGTGGCCACTCCTGTGGCTACCATGGACTGTACATGCTCATTTTGTGCCATGTTGGCCACTTGATTTCCGACAGCTGTTTGAAATTTGTCATTATTCACAACATTGCCGACCGTGTTGTACATGAGCGAATTGGATCGTTGCTGCTGCTGCTGAGAGACCACATGCTGAGGGAGTGGTGGAGGAAGAGGTTTCTTTGATGGCACACTAGGAAGTGATTTACGATTTCCACTTTGGTTTTGGTATTGAGGTTGTTGTGATTCTTCTTCGTATGGATTCAAAGGAGGTGCTGATGGTGTTTGATTTGATTTTTGTTGGGACTGTTGCTCCAATAGTTGTGTGATTTGGGACATGAGATTGTTTAGCTCTTTTTTCAATTGTTGATATTTCTATGAACAGGAGGATATCATCATGAACCATTAATGGAGAATGAACATGAAACAACTTGCATCAATAACACTCACCTCCACATTGTAGTTATATTCATCCTTATTGGAACTCACTTGAGGATGTTTGGCCAATCTCTGAATTAACAATTCAAAAGCCTTCAAATTGATATAAGCATTCTCCAAATCTTGACTCTTCTTGTACTGACCAGCTTGTCGAATGAGATTGGCCCCAAATTGAAAATAGTCTTGAATGGATCTGTTGGAATCAATTTGAGGCACTGATTTCTCAGCCTTTATGGAACGACAGATTCGAAAGCACGTAATAGTTACAAAAGGAAATATTGAGATTCAAATCATTTTGTTTCGTTAAACGGAGAGTTCAGTAACAATAAAGATGAAGAGTTCATCACAAAGATCGGGATGAGGTTTTCATTTCATGAATGATTAGCAATGTATCCTTTTGGAAATCCGAATTAAAGAGTCTTACCTTACTATTTAATTGTTCAAATTTTACAGTCGTTGGATTACTTGAAGAAGAAGAAGAGGTGAAGAAACTAAACATATTCTATGCGCAATAAGGAATTACAATGAATAATTCAAGTGATGATGATGATCTTAACGTTCAAAATGATTTCCAACTTTGGAGATGTTTCAGTGTTGTGTTCTCTCCAATAATTATATAAAATATACTTCCAAGAGATTCAACGCGATGGATTTAAAACACGTTTGTAGTATGGACACGAAGAGCGATAGTAATTTCGACACAATTTTTTGAACTTGGTGTTGAATTTACGGAGAGAGAGAATCTCTTTGAACTTTTTCCGTCATCAATGTTTATTGAACTGCCACATCGTCATCTTGGAGAGGACATGAAGCAAAGCATGTAATTTTGTACTCTTCCGCCCGGTATGAAGGAACGTTGTTGTTGAGTTCAGCTTCTGATGTTTTGGCGACTTTGGAATATGAAATGTAAGTGGTGAGAGTGCCCAATTTCAGGTTATCTCTGTTGGGTGCTTCTGGATTATCTTCTTCGTCACTTTCTTGATCACTTTCTTCTCCAACAATGCTACATTTAATTTCTTCAGCGTGGGATTGGTCGAACAAAGAGGCCTCGAAGAATATTTGAGCATTTTCTCGTTTCAGTAATTGACGTAAATCCATAAAAGCTACAATTTCATCCTTTGTGAGATATTTGGGTCTTAGTGAAACTTTCAAAATTCGTTCCTTTTCCAAGAAGGCATTCAGGTTTTCTCTTGAGGCCGAAAAGTAAGTGGCATTCTCAATGTGAAAAACAAGAGGGCCCTCTGAAAATAATTGAAAACTTTCATATTCTTTTTTCAGAACCCCAAAGAAATCAATGGTTAGTATCCAACATTCGTCTACTGATGATTTTAAGTCTTTGATGGTCACCTGATTGATAGTCATCTCCCACAACACTTCATCTTGTGCATATTGGACACGTGCTTCAATCGGTGATCGTGTCACAGCCACATCATGAGGAGTAACCACTTCTTTTTGATTCACGTTTGAGGTGAACATATCTAAACCAGCTGGTTGCTTTTGTGGTGGTTCTAGCCATGCTAGTGAGGCCAAATCTTGAGCGGTCATAGGAGAAGTTGAATAGTCGAGTGGATCGTGATTTGATGGCAAACCATTGTATACCACTCGTGGTCCTGAGCTTTGAGGTCTCTTTTTGAGATTTCCAATTTGTTTTGCATACGACGGTACAGGTGGCTTTGTAAGTTGAGCACTTTGAGAAGCTCTTCTCGTAAGAGTTTGTGAAGGTGTTGCAGGCCTCTTGGTAAAAGTGGAAGAAAGTGGTCTCTTCTCTCCTGTGCCGCTGGTGTTGGCAAGAGAAGCAGATTGTGGCCTTCGTGCTGAAAGTGGTTTGGGGTCTTCATTCTGGGAGTCATTGGTTGTTTTTAGAGTAGGAATGAGTTCCATCCATTCCTCTGGAAGTGGATCTGCTGTGTAAAAATCGGAAGGAGGTATGAAAACGCCTGGAATCCACTCTTGAAGCTTGATGTGACTCACATCTTTCGTGCTCATTTGTACAAATCCTAGAGTGGCCCTCAGAGAGCACAATTTCAAACCTGTGGCTGAGAATAGGACCATGTAGTCCAGCTTATCGAGAAGACCACTCTCGAATTGTCGAAGATGCAGTACAGCTTTTCCAATCACTTCAGTGGTATTTACACATAAATCGACTCTTACTTCGCGCTGGGTTTTCAAAAATTGTCGAAATTGTTGTTGATTTTTAACAAAAAAGTAAAACACTCTTAATTTTCCAACTGCAATCTTTTTCTTTGAATCAATCTCGTCCATATTGATAGGTACTATTAATTCAGTGTTGAAAATGGTCATTTTGAGGTGAATCTTTTTTGAATACAATAGAATGTCAGGAACATTTCTCACCTCTTTTAAATCAAACATTGTAGTAATGAGTTTGCAATGCAAAATGCTGAATGTTAGCCCAATTGACTCCTCTCACTTACCATTCAAATAAACAATAAATCGATACATTTGTAAGGTTTTTGGTTGTTGATGTTCTTCATGAATGAGAATTCTTTTTTGCTTTGAAAGCTTTTGTTGGAGAGACTCAATTATAGATGCATCATCGTTGATCTTTTTTGTAACAGGAATTCCAATAGCTTTTGCAAATTCCAGCTCTACCTTGGCAAGTTTTTGTTCTTGTATGTACATGTCAAAGCTAAAAAAGTTATAGCATTCAACCTTCCTTACAAAAATATCGAAATACCTACCAAGGTTTGCAAACCTTATACTCTTGATACCAGCTCGAAGTTTCTGTCAAACCCTTGAATTCTGGCCGATCGAACCAAGACAATTTCACAGCTCGGCGTTTTAAATGCTGTTCTGTCGCATAGATCATCTTTAAAGTCATTGAATAATTCAATTCGCTTGGTGGAAATAAATTAAGGCACATTTTGCACTCTTTGCATCTTAAATAGGCACTTCGAGATTTTACAGATTTTTCTTCAAATGATTCGTCTTCGAACGATGTTGGGCGTTTTGAAGTTGATTTTTCTTCTAATGTGAACGCTTTAACTTGAATAAACCAGTATCGCCCATTATCATCTCGAATAAAGTCCGCAGCCAAAGATTCAAATTTACATTTCAAATTGGGTAAACCCTCTAAATACTTTACAAGCGATCGAATTTGCTCTCCCAACTCTCTCAAGGCAGCTGTTTTGAGCTGGAATATGTCAATGTTATTAATATTTTCTGTACTAGTTAAGAGTCTATTTGAAGGCTCTTTTTCAGACATGTCTGTGGTAGTTTTGATGTTGCTAATGACATAACCTGAAACTGGTTTGTGACAACTCCAAAGAATTCTTGCGATAGAGGCTTTAGATCCACACGATTTAACATATCTTTGATAGGCACAAACTCCTGTCGTTTGAGTGTCTAGAACGGTCATTAGCTGTTTTACACTTAGTAAAGTTGCTGCATTGCTTGTGACTTCTCCTGTAACTGTCTGTTTGAAAGTAAAACATTAATCAATAAGGCGTTCCATTAAATTTGCTACGTACTCTCTTCATCACCACTGCAACATCGGTGTCTGTGGAGGTACCCAATGTCAATTTTTGCTTGATCGTTTTGTAAGAAATATTGTCAGCTCGCGCCACAAATCCATCATTATCGGTATAATACAAGACTGGATTTTCTGCAATTCCATAAACAACTGTGTAGGGTATTGAAAGTCGTAATTTTGATTTCGTGACAACGTTTTGTTGATCGGAAGGAATGGCCTTTACGGGAATTAAGTGTTTAAAAAAATGGACGAGGGGTTTCAGAGCATGGTTTGATTTGTAAATGGCTTGATATTTAGGATCCGCAAAATTCACTCTTTCCAATAATTCCTTTTGTTTTTTAATTTTAATTTCTGAAAGATGAGACCTTTTCGTTCGGAAATCGTCATCGGTGTGATCTGCAATATCGTTTGTTCTGAATAGGATTTTGTTCAAATAATAATTTCATATCAGATAATTTTCAAATGAAATGATTGGTCATCGGAATGACTCTCATGTTATCGATAACAACAAACACATACAGAAAGGGAAAGGTGAAAATCTCTTCATCTATTTTTTTGTCCATCTCCGCTTCCACTGGCTCGGCCAACCTGATTTTCCGAACAGGTTTCTCAGCTGTTTCTGCTCTTTGTTTGGATCTCTGATGTGATCGAGAAACTTTATCAATCAATGAGGCCAATTCGAGAGGTGCATGACTGGACATTTTTTTCGCGCGTGGGTATTTACAATTTTTCCGTCAAGTGTTTAAAGGCGCCATTTTGTCATTTTCTTCACAAAACACTCATTTTGATATCCTACTCGTTATAAGAGTCTTTATTGGAATCGATAATGGATCATAAAGTCGTGATTGTTCGTCATTATGGATGTAGTTAATGTAAGGTCTGAAAAATTGTGTGGAATCGAATAATGGTGACGGCGTCAAGGTAACTCTTGCAAGTCAATTATTTACATTACTCATGATGGAAAATCTGTATCGAGTAGCAATAATTGGTAATACAGGTTAGAAATCATCCGTGTCAGCCCCGTTGCTTGACTGAAAAGAAAGGTCATTGGAGGGAGAGGGAGAAACATCCACAACTGCGACTGAAGATGATGCATGTTCTCGCGTGTATTCTGAGATCAAAGATTTCATGAGTTGGTTGATGCGAGAAATATTAACTCCTTGCACGACCTCAACAAGATTTCCTCCCTTGAAAATCAATGAAAATTATTAATAATATTTAAAAATGTCAATCAGATCATTCATGATGTCAATAAAGTTTGTTGCCTCCGACACATCACTTACCTTGTAGAACAAGAAGGTGGGACGAGACTTGCCTTTCAGTGACTCAATTAGAGGGACCCATTGAGATCGTTGTGTATCGTCTTTGGTTTGAAATTTTTGAGGCGAGTTGTTACTTGCACTACTGTTACTGGGAGAATTGTTTTGCCAGGACGTTGTTGACACTTCTCCAGAGACACGACTCAAAGAATCATTTGTAATATTTGAGGAGTTTTTGTTTTCCTCTATAGACATGGTTGTTGATGACCTCTCTAATGAATTCTTTGATCCAGCTCTCATTATTGAATGGCTCGAATTTCTTCTTAGAATGGATTTTGCATGCACCGCTTTTTCGAGTCTTTCCTCTCGAACACTTTGGACGGTGAGATCGGAATTGAGGCACACAAAACTCATCGGACAGGCCTCACTACTCTCCAAATAATATTTTTGAAAATAGGGAGTTATGACTTTACAGGATCCGACCCAATCGGCAAAGACGTCAACGATCAGTAGTGTTCCGTTTAGCTTGCTTTTATGTAATTCCTTCTCAAACTCTCTATGGTTTTGAACTTGTAGTTGAAATTCAATTTTTGAGTTGTGTTTTTGCATTTTTTAGCGATGGATGGAATTTCTGTCATACAACTTTGAACCAAAGATCATATCTGAAAAACAAAATATCGATTCGAACAAAACATTAGCCAATAATCATACATGAAAAGAGAAGCCACTTTTAAATGAAAGTATTGCATTTTTAATAATTAAATATTTAACAGTTGGAGAGCAAAATTATTTTTGGAAAGTCTTCAAAATGTTCAATCTGGTCTTCATGGCATCAGCTCTCTCACCTGAAACTGAACCAGCTCCCAAAATCTTTTCAACTCGAACAATTTCAGCGTCAATATATTCCATTCCCTTCTCAATAACACGAGCCATGGCCTTAATATATAAATCACCATTTGCGTGAACAGATGAATTGAGAGTCTTGAGTTTTTCCTCAGCTTGCTTCATGATTTCCTTTCTTTCCTCATTGGTGGAGGCAGAGACAAAGCTCTTAACAAAGGAAGCCAAGTTATAAACAAGTCCAGCACTGTCAGAAAGGGTTCCTTCAACAGTACGGAATGTACTAGCCTTTTGATTCAAAAAGTCAACCATAGCTTGAGCATCACGACCTGCATTGTACTCTTCAGCTTGCTTGTCAGCCTTGGCAGGGAAGAATTTAAGAGTTGGATATCCTTGAACTCCATATTTTGAGGCAAGATCTCTGTACTTGTCGCTGTCAACCTTGGCAACCACAACATTCCTCTCGTTGGCAAATGCCTTGGCAACCTTTTCATAGTCTGGAGCCATCTTTTTACAATGTCCACACCATGGTGCGTAGAATTTAACCAAAACATTCTTCTCAGGATTAAAAACAATACTGTCAAAATTTGATGGAGTGAGTTCTTCAGCAAAGGTTGGTTCCTTAGAAACTCTCAATCTAGCACTTGGTTCCTTTGAATTAATAAAGTCCACAAGAGCTTCAACACTTCTTCCGCTGTTGTAGTCAGTTGGCTCCTTGATTCCACGTGGGAAGAACTTGAGTGTTGGATATCCTTGAACACCATATTTGCTACAAATATCCCTCTCAACATCACAATTCACTTTAGCAACAGAGACTACTGCTGGCTTGGCCTTGATCATGGCTTGTCCGAGCTTGGCCATCTCAGGAGCAAGGTTCTTACAATGTCCACACCATGGTGCGTAGAATTCAACGAGTACGCTCTTGCTTCCATCAAGTACGGAATCCACATTCGAGCTGGAGAGATCAATGATACCCTCCATAGAAGCCTCTGGAGTATCAGCAAGAACGACAACGGAAGCAGCAAAAACTAGAGCTGCCAATACTGAAAGCAGCGTGATGAAGAGTTTTCTCATTTTTTTGTTTACAACAACAAAATCTCGGAACACGTATTTCGTAGTCGCCAAAGAAGCAGAAGGGATTTCACTAACGTCAAGAACAAATCAACTAGTTGAGATTTATATTATACATCCTTGTGCACAACCAACCTAATGGTAAAGCTGTTATTTGTGGTGAACAAAATTAGTTTCGCATGAATAAATGCCAATAAAAACCAAGGAATGATCATGGCTGTTATAATGACACTCAGATAAATGGATAATGTCAACACCTGATTGAACGTTGATAGATGATGCTTCAATTTAAACGATAATACATCATACAACACCATACGACAGATCCTTTCAAAACAATGCTCGGAATTTTTATTTGGAAACAACATTTGTTAAGTACAGCAAAAATTGACATCCAAGAACCCTTAATGACAAATTGGTGGCATTCACCATTTAGTTGTTGTATATCAACGATGTAGACGGTATAGAAGTTTATGGATTTACAACAAGCAGTAGTATTTCTCCACACCTAATCTTAAAAGAAAACATACAAAAGACAACCATTACAAATACTAAAAGTTTTTGCCGACACCAGGGATCGAACCAGGGACCTTAAGATCTTCAGTCTTACGCTCTCCCAACTGAGCTATGTCGGCTTCACGTTTTCGTTATCGAATATCTATACAAGAATAAAAAGTATTTTTCGATGCAGAAAAAGAGGCTTGTTGAAGTTGGAGTGTTTTGTTGACAGAAAAACAATCAAAAATGTCTCCTCCAAAATCCTCGTCCTCCTCTGAAACTTCCTCCTCCTCGTATGAAATTCGCAGACCTAAACACGATTTAAAGTGGTACCTATCCTATTATCGATACAAGTGCAAACAATTGGTAAAAACAAAATGGAAGCATCTCCTTATATTAAGTTTATGGATTTCTCTCGGTTATTGGTGCTATCGGAACGAGTTTATGACCGTCTACATGATCATCACCATGATCGGCTTGATTTTCTACAATTTAGATTGGAGAGAAAAATCAAAGGAGGAACGAGAATCCACGCTGAGTGCATGGAGCGTCTTTAATAAGGATTTCAAATCAATTCCAGGAACATTCACTGCTGATGATCAGTTGAGAAATATGACAGGAGGAGCAATTAACACCAACAGCAATGGAAGAAGGAATTAATAGCCACAACGAATCGAATGATTAGAGGAAAAGTGCTCATAAAAGTAACGTACAGTGACAAGAACTCATATCAGGAATGCACGCGAAAATGTTGAAACAACAATTTGTCGTAATGCGCTGTGTTGGTTCTGGACAGGGACGACAAATTGTCAAAATATATTATAATATTATACCTTTAAGAAGTTTTAGATTTGGAATATTCAGCCATTTTCGTCTGAATGGGGATCATCATTTGCAATGACACTGAATGCCAGGTTGCGATTTTCGTAGCGAGCTTATTCAACACATCGATATCACCACAATCAACAACTCGAGTTTACTTGAAGATGATAAACTTTTGATGAGGATTTGTTTTCTTGAATGATATCTCTTCAAACAAGTTATGACCAAACCTTACTCTATATTTCATACTAGGATGCATTTGAGAGGTCTTGTTTGATTTTGAAATTTTGGTTTGTGAAGTCGATTTTCTCGTCTTCTTTGATGGTGTAGACGCAACAAATGTGCTGCTACATGTCGATGAATCACTTGATTCGAGAGTGGAATCAAGATGTTGGTGATTCCTGTATTGAGATGATGTTGTCATCATCATCTCTGGAATGATCGTACAATTATTGGTTAAACTTGTTGTGTGCAAGTGATTGGATTGCAAGACGTTCGAAGCAAGATGAAACTCATTATGTTGAGATTCCATCATGGAAGTGAACCAATGTAATGTTGGTGATTGCATCCATTCATTGAGAAGCATTTGCGAGTTATTCTTCTCACCATTAATGGTCGACGTCAGATGAGTGTTGTTGTTGCAAACACCAACATTGCAAGATCTACGTTGTGTTTGATGCAACATGGACCATTGAAGACCCAGAGAAGAATGGACATGTCTCAACGCTTCATCAATGATACGAAAGAGCTCTTCTCGGTTTTTCATTGTGAATGTCTCATTCATGTATTGGCATCTTGTAATCTCTGGATCACAAGATGATGTGAATGGAAAGAACTTTTTGCTTGGTTCAGGAGATGATGGATCATTCAACTCTGTATCATCCCATATCACAGAAGATGATGGTGCGAGAGTAGTCGTCTGAAGAGAGGATTGATGATCGCCTTCAGCAAACATCATGAAATGTTCAACCATTAATTGCCTGCTGGTTGACATTTCTGGAGAAAGGATATTCTTTATCATTTCATCTGTAATTCCACTGTGAAAGGTTTGAGGAGAGTTGTGGCACTCATGTGATACATGATCTCTAATCTTGACACCATTGATGTTGGGGATCATTGTCATCTTGTCAGAATTGCCCATAAGAGTCATTGAGGGTATATGAGAGAAGGAAGACATATTATTTGTGATGAACGGCTCTGCGCAATTCACTTGAGTCGTGGATTGCATGGTGTGATGAGGGAGAGCTGTACAACAAGTTGTTTTGTTTTTTTATGTTCGCAATAGTTTCACACAACTGTCAATTCATAATGATTTTGATGATTATTTGCATTTCCTAAAAAATAGTACGTGTCGGGGTGATGTCCTTTTCTCGACGTCAACTACTTTCTGAATCATTATTTGTCAAGGGTAATATTGTGTATGAATACAGAAAGACAAACATCCTATTTGGTGTGACAATCACCACAAGCTTGTGGTACTTGCCTTGATTCAATGACAACGCGATTATTTATTCCCCGTTTGTGTTGGATTTGAAAGGTGCGATGATGATGTCGTTGAAAGTAAGGACGGCTAAAATGAAACACGATTGTTATCTCGCTGTAAATCAGTGTATGAGAAACGATGGAGCGACCAAATCGAAATCTTACGTTCACAATGTGTGTGATTACGAAAAGAACTAATTGTTGACGATATCTTCAGCAGAATGAATCATGTTGTTGTTGGTGGTGTACAAATGCATCAAAATCATGCAAAATCTTCTGTGTTTGGTTGATCTCCAATATCCCAACTCTCACCAGTTGTCACCAGTCAAAAATGGACCAGACAAAAAAGACAACTTGTTATTAATTTTGCATTCTATTATAATTTTTTTCCATCTCTTTCTTCTAGGAGAATCTATTGCCCATTTGAACCAAAATGCAAACGAATTTCGTCAAAGTTCGTCGAAAGAGATCAAAGATGATGCAGGTTGGATGGTTTCGAAAGTTTCAGTGACGCATCTCTATAGATGCATGTTTCAACACAAAGACTCTATCCATGTCTTCGATCGCGTTGAGGTATTTATCTTACCGAAAGAGATCATGTTGCCGATGTTCACGCATTCTCTTCACGCCTCCGAGAGGAATAAAGGTCTTTGATTCTTCTTCAAAAAAGGATTAGGTTAATACTGATGGAGATTACCAATAATGAGTACTGTAAATCTTTCAATTTATAGAGTGAATGATGTTTTGAGAAGGGTTTCCAGTTTTCCGTGCTGTTCTGGAAGTGTCTAAATAAATTTTTGAATCTTCTAAACTTGTACTTTCTATGTTTGTCTGATTAAAAATGACTTCCAAAATTTGGTCGAATTCACGAAGATTGTGCGTTTACTTGAATTCACAAGAACAAAACGAATTCTCTTCAGTTCTGTCACCACAATTTCCTTGATGGAGAGATCAACGACAGGTCCTTGATTTCAGTGTAATACCTCTAGGTCAATGATGCCACCTCTTTCCTCAATCCAGAATGCTCCTCCAATCGCTTCTCCTCAAATAACAAGAAACAGTATGTCCCACACCACTCAATCTGCTGGTGTTCCACAGTTTTCATCCACCCCTGCAGTGACACCCAACCTGTCAGCCAAGCCAAACAAGAGAGCTCAAAAGCCTCAACAACCTTGGGACAGTTTAACCTCTAGCTTCACGCAAACAACGACCCTTCTCGATGTTTTGCTTCTCCTTTCCATTCTGCCTTGACTGGTGACACATTAATGTGATTGGTTCCTGTCAAAACAAATGGTGACAACAGAGTGTATTATAAGGAAACAACAACAAGTTTCGGTAATAATGATAATTTATCAAATGACAAATTCATGTCGTGCGTGTGTGTAGTTGAATGGAATCTTATCGACAACAACAATTCAATTCCAAATTAGAATTCTCTTGGTAAATCTTGTTGTGGCATGTAATCTCTTGGATTGGTTCTCAATCTCAACAAGTAAATAACCACTCCCAAACAACACAAACATAAACAAATTGCAAGAAGAGATCCAATCACAATGGCAGCAATAATTCCTCCACTACTTGCAACGTCAGCTGTTTTGTAATTGTACCAAACTTCTGTTCCAGCTGTTGCATTCTTGGGATTGGCAATCTAATGAGGAGAAGGATGCAAAGAATGGGAGATTGCGAATTTCATTCAAATTGGGAATTTCAATGATCGATGATCAATATCATTATTATTTCACATCATTGATTTTAGTTTTAAAATCATGTCAAGTGAGGAATTGAAAAAATATTATGTAATGTATTGTGGTGCATCATTATTAGTAGTATTTTGTTTGTTCATTCCAAATCGAGTAGTATGCAATAAACAATTCAAATAATTCAAAATAATTCAAAATAATTACAATAAAATTTAAATTGAAACGAATCGTTCACAGCCACACTCGAAACAATTATTATTTACATACCACCAAAACCACATCAGAAGTGGTTTGATAATCAATTTTGTAAGTATAAATATTTCCATACTTGATTTGATCAGGAATCATGAAAGCAGTATTGTAATAATTGGATCTCCAATTGAAATAATCTTGTTTTGTTTTTATCAATAAAACGTCACAAGGTCTGTTGTAACATTCTACTTCATAAGTCAAATAAACATCAGGCGTGAATTGCTATTATGATGGTCACCATGATTGAAAATGTTAAAAAATGATTATTGAAAGAATTGTATGAATCAAGAGTTTAAGTATTGACAACAATATTGGATATATCCACAAAACCAATGAGATTCATGATGATGTTGATCATATGTGACAAGTTGACATTTTAATAGTCACCAAGAGGATCAAGTTTTCCGTTCAAAACCCGATCATTACAAAATAATATTCAAAATAAAAACAATTGATTAAACAGTTTCAAATATGATATTACAATAATAACAATCGTTGATAATTACTTTGTAGAGAAGTGCTCCAGGTGCCAATGAAGCGGTGTGGTACTGACTGAAAATATGGAGAGATGAATTGGCTGGTTTGTTGGTACCAGGTTGTTGTGCCGAGACAAAAAAGAAGGGTGAAGATCGGTCATGGTTGACTTGATTGGTGTTCTTTGATGAAAGAAGAATCATCAGACCTGCTGCAACGAGAAGGAATACAAGTGATGTTGTTGGAGAATGGTGTTTGAAAGACATTTTTTTGAAACTTCTTTCAAATGTCACTCTAAACAAGAGGCCATTTGTTGTCTGTCGTGCACATAGTTATAGTTGATGGTCCAAAACAAAAGACCTTATTCTGTGAGTAACTGGAAACAATGCCATTATTTATTTTTTACATCTTGTGTGTTAGTGCAATTTCTTGCTACAAACAACTGCTGCTAAGGATATATAAAGAGGGGCATGAGCTAAGAAAGTCTCAATTCTGGTGAACTCGATCTTCATAAAATTCTCAACTTAATTCCAAACGTCTCTCTTCAACACCGAATGGCGAGTAAGAAACATTGGAATAAGGAAAATTAAATGATTGGAAGGAGCCACCTGAAGAGTCCTTGTTAACCTAGTCCCATATAAATAAGAGAAAGATATAGATATATAAAGAAATAGAAAGATGGATAAAGGAAGGGAAGGAAGGGAACAACAACACAAAGAATTGAAGTGACGAATTTGAAGGATGATGAAACCAAAAGGGAATGCCACGTTAACGAGATACTCTCTTTTCTCGAACAGGTAGCGACATCCTGAAGTGGTGATCGTTTGCAATGAAAGTAAGATCTAGCAGTTAGTGGTTTGGAGACTCTTAAACGTTTGAAGAAGTACTGTTGATGAACATGTTCACAGTTTGTCTTTCAGTTGGAGTGAGAGACTTGAGCAATTGAATTGCTAAGGATGCTCTCTCACTTGTTGGCTCTGGTTGTGGCTGTTGAATAAAGTTGAGTGGTGTATGATGAATCTGTTTTTCCTTCTTTTGCTTATTCTCCACAGTATCAAAGAGAGCACCTAACACATCGGGAGTTTTTTCTTGGTTTGAAATCACATTCGAAGGAGGTGATACTGGTGAGGTAGAAGTTTGAGGTGAGCCAAACACAAACTGAGGTTGATAAGCAGTCCATTGAGGTGGATAATACATTGGCATTTTGGCTGCAGCATAAGATAAAGGAAGAGAAACAAATTGTTGAGCCATCTCTTGATGATAAGCGGCAGCAACTGCAGCATAATTAGCAGGGAACATGTATGGACCAAAAGCACCAGGAGCAGTGGTGTAGTGAGAAACAGCAGCGGAGGGGTTAAGGATTGTTGGTGACAATGGTTCATGCATCAGGGTGCGTGACTTGCTCATTGGATAATAGCTTGAGTTTACGGATGCAATAGAACGCTTAACTCCTTGCTTTTCACTCTTTGGTGAGGAAAGAACGTTGTTGCTTCCACTGCTATTGTTGGAAGAGTCGGGAGTGAGTGGTGCAGAAGACATTGATGGTGAAGTTTGGGCAGCAATATTGGCGAGATTGTTCTTGTTTTCGAAGGAGGCCTTTGAAGAACCCAAACTTTGATGATGTTCTCTACGTCTTGCAAATGTCTGGAATGGATCACTCAGGAAGAGTCTCTTGACAGTACCACCAATAGTTTGTGTCAATTCCAATCTGAATGATCTTCTCTTGAAGTGGAATGAGCACAAATTAAAAGTAAAACGAATCATTCTTTCGTTAGGATTAAGCTCTTCAACTTGTTCAACAGCAACAGCTTCGACAATTTTCTTGTTGTTTGGAAGAGTAACGTTCGGAACGACTAGAGTCTCAGCATCAACGAGATTCAAAGTTAACTTGTGTTGACGATGATTTTCCACGCCAGAACCAATGATTTTCAAGTCATACTTGTAAGGATGACACAGCAAAGAGGGTGGAAAACGGTCTTCAAATTGATCTTCTCTACCTTTTGCTTGCTTCAAAAGAACCACAAGACCGGAAGCAGTGGTTGCAGTGCTCTTCTTGCAAGCATCCATGGTAGAGGTGGTTTCCTCAGTGGAAGTGGTAGACGAACCACAACTTGTTGTTGATGGAAGAGCGGTATTGTTGATCATCAAGATGTTATTAGTAGCAGTACCTTCTTCAAAAGAAATCTCCTTTTCATCGCCAAAGAGGAATGGATCATCACTTGGGAGGAATTCATCGTCATATAAAACGTTTTGAGAAATTGAGTGGTTCATCTTGTTGTAGTTGTTGTTGTTGTTGGGATATATAAAATAAGAGTAGTGGGAGGAAGAAAAATAAAACAGGATTATCAAGATCACAAAATCAAAATCCGACTTTCAAAAGGTTGTCCTGTTTTGAAGGATGGAGGTAGGCAGTTGTTGATTTGAGTGGGAAGAGTGATGGTGGAGATGAGTAGCAGCGCCTTGTAGCAAAAATTGGCAGTTGTTGAGAAAAATTTTTTAACCTAATAATATCTCAGACAGGCAAGCGCTTTTAAACGGATCTCTGAACCTTCTTCTTGCGGCTACAAGGGGAACACAGAACCGGAAGAGATCGCTACAACATAAGGACCATGAAGCTTAAAAATTTTCATCTCTCGCCTATGAGAGAAGACTTCCTAACGAGAAAGTCAATACTTGATCATCATTTTCCTCCTTTTTCACCTTCATGAACCACTTTCTCACAGCAAATCTTGCACCGGAGGGCGGTTGTCCTTCTCAATTTAGGCCAAATTCAACTCACTCGGTGCCCCTGGCAAAAAATTGGTAAAAAAATATTTTGATGTCTTCCTCAAGCAGCAGCGAAAGCAATCATCACAAGAGAGGTTCCGATTCATTATCACTTTCTCAAGACAACAACAATCATCACTCAGCCACGCAAAATCCTTCATCATCAAACAATAACACTCCATCAGAATCGGAACAACCTCCCAACAAAATGATCAAGGCTCCAAAGAAGTGTCCGGTAACTGTCCTCACAGGTTTTTTAGGTGCTGGAAAGTCCACTCTCATCAATTACATTCTCTCTCACGATCATGGACATAAGATTGCCATCATTGAGAATGAATTTGGAGAGGTGAGCATTGATGATGCTCTCATCGTCACTTCTAATGAAGAGGTTGTGGAGCTCAGCAATGGCTGTTTGTGTTGCACATTGAGAGGTGATTTGATTGGTGCCTTGACACGATTGAGCGAAAAGAAAGATAAATTTGACTACATTCTTATTGAGACCACTGGTCTTGCCTTACCAGGTCCTATCATTCAGACTTTCTATTTGGAAGATCAGGTGAGAGAGGGCTTTTACTTGGATGGTATTGTCACAATGGTGGATGCCAAACATATTGTCCATCATTTACACAAACATCATCACCACGAGGATAAGAAGAAGAAGGAACTGAACGAGAATGAAGAAGAGGAGGAAGAGGAAGAAGAAGAAACCAATGAAGCTGAGGATCAACTTGCTTTTGCTGATAGAATCATTTTGAACAAGGTCGAACTTGTCTCAGAGCAAGAGAAGGCAAAGGTTTTGAAAAAGATTCGAAAGATTAATGCCATTGCTCCAATACTTGAAACCAATCATTCAAAGGTTGACGATTTGTCATTCCTTCTTGATATTCGTGCGTTTGACATTGATAGAGTGTTGAACATGGATCCCAACTTGTTGAAAGAGTTGAACGATGAAGAGGATCATAAACATGATGAAAAGCATCATCATCATGACGACAATCATCATCACCACGATGAACACAAACACAGTCACCACGACTCTGAAGTATCGAGCTATGCTATTGTGAGACCTGGATTGGTCGATCGAGAAAAATTTGAAGATTGGCTGCTTGATTTACTCACTGAACAAGGAGAAGACATTTACAGAACTAAGGGATTCTTAAATGTTGGAGAGACTAAGCCTCTAGTAGTTCAAGCCGTTCATAGCTTACTCGATATGAGACCTTTCGGTGAGTGGAAAAATGGTGACACCACTAACAAGTTGGTATTTATTGGCAAGTACATTGACAGAGATGAACTTTTGCGAGGTTTTGAAGAGTGTTTAATACCACCACAAGAGAATAAATAATTCTGTGGCATGTTTCTTTTGAATTAGATTCACATGAATCTTTAAAGTTTTTAATATCTTCATATTCTCCAGAATTCACATCATGTCATTCATCGTCTTCCTCCTCCTCTGTTTCATCAAGGGTGTTATTAATTTCATCTTCTTCCTCATCTTCTTCGTCTTGATCTTCTTCAGAATTCTCATAAGAGTCTTTTACTTTCTTCAATGGCCTTTCATTAATAAGATCATTCATTGTTGGGTGTTGATCAAAGTCATCTTCATTGAGTGGAACTAACTCCTGACTGCTTTCATGATCATTACTTTCAGAAGGTTTTGACATTCGAGGATACAATTTTGTGCATGTGTTTTTTACGGTGAGAGTTTGACATTTTCTTAATGGATGACAGTTCTAATGGATGCCCTGTCACACGACATAAAGCAAGAGACGGAATATATGTTTCAATCACTTCAATGAAGTGTCCTCCGTGTAAAAACAACTTTAATGCTGTTCGAACTTTTGGAAATCAATTTTTATTTCTTGAAATTTATGTATGGAGGTCAATGAATTTACAACATTTTCAAATTGTTTTCTGCTCTCCGAGTTGAATTGATTTAACTCGTAGTAATGTTCTTCGTTTCTTGGTAATTCACAATCTTTCTTTGACGAAGAATCTTCCACCTCGTAGTCGTCCAGGTTTATAACAGTCTTCTTGTATTTTCTACGTCTTCTTTGTTTCTTCAATGAAGATGTTTCTGGTTGAGAGGACAAACAAGGAGAAGAAGAACACTCAAAGTGTTGGTCTTCTTCCTTGTTGATTTCTTCTTCTCCTTGTTTGTGTTCAATTGAAGATGATGCAAATGAGAGACTTAAATAAAAATCAATATAGTCGTTACAACTATTGTTGCTGTCCAATAATTGGCCCAGCGATCTCATGTGAAATTTTTTTTTCTGAAAAATATATTTCATTTTGCCGCCTTACTTGACAGGTCGATTGATGTCTCGTTAATTTCTGAACATGGTGGTCTCAAAGGAGAGCGATCTATTGTTAGTTGGATTCGAATCATTCGAAAGGGCTGAGAATACGAAGAAAAGAGAGTCGAACTTGAAAAATTAGAGCGCCAAATTTATTAAGGTATTAAGGTAAAGTTGGTCCCCGCAGTCATATAATACATTCATTCATTGTATTAAATTCTTTCGATCAATGACATTTTCCCATTTCACATAAAAGTTGGTCGTTTTTTTGGATCAAGTTGAAAAACATTTTAAGCTTCAAAATGGACACGCAAGACTACGAGCAAAAGAACTCGTGTCAGCATGATGGGAAAGCTTCATAGTCCAATGAAGGATAAGAGACAGGTAAACGAACACGAAAAGTAGCTTGACGTCAAATCCCAAATGAGAAATGTATTATTGGGTCAGAATAGAAATAATAGATTATGTTTGTTGGAAGGGGTTTATCTTCTCAAGCTTGCACCAAAGAATGGTGTTGTTTCGAATTAATTTCTTGAAACAGGACTTTAGAAAAAATCAAAATACTAAACAAAGGAAATGTTAGAAGCTCATCATTTAATTTCGATTGAACATTTTGTGAAAGTATTCGAGTTGTGTCACTTGATTTGGTAAAGGTCTCTCTTCAGGATTTTTCTTTAACATGGAAATAACAATTTCCACAAGCTCTTGTGAACATTGAGGAGCCTTTGTTGCAAAATTGTTTCTAATCAACTGTTCGACAGATTCTGGTGTTTCTTTGAGATGAAGTTTGTATTGATGTTCCTTGAGATAGAGTTGTGTAATGCAAGTTTCAGTATCACCCGTTAAACATTGATAAGCAGTGACACCCACTGAGAAGACATCTGATTGAAAGCAATACTTTCCTTGAACAAGTGATTCCCAGCTCATGTAAATTGGTGTTCCAGCAAATCCAAGTTGTGTACTCAATAAAGTATGAGCATCTTTGGATAACAAGTCTTGTGTGTTCTCCTCATTTGTGAGAACGTATTCATCACTGTTAGAATTTCCAGATGAAGATTGTGCTTCATTGAAAGATGTAGAACTATTTCTCCATCCCTTCTTTGCTAGACCAAAATCTCCGAGAACGACCTCAATGAAAGAATTCTGACGATTGTAATTCTTGACGAAAATATTAGAAGGTTTCACATCTCTGTGAATCATATTGAAATCAGTATTCATGTAGTGAAGTGCAGAGCAGAGTTGATAAATGAGTTGAGCCACAATCTCTTCAGGAAGTGTGAAAATTCCAAGCAACATTTGATTTTCAATGAATTTCTCCAAATCACCCAATTCATAAAAGTCCATTTCCATACACAACATTTGTTGACCTGGATCAATAAAAACATCATTCACACGAACAATATTTGGATGAACCATTCGCAGTAAATGTGTGGCCTCTCTCAAAGTTTGGTTCAATTCGTTAAGACTACCAAAACGAATGAGTTTGATGGCTTTCCATTGATTGTTTTGTTTCAAATCTTGACCCTTCAAGACCACACCAAAAGCACCCGATCCAACCTTTGAAAGATTTGTAAATCGATCGATCAACATGGATGTTCCACCGTTGCTATTCTGATACTGTCCATTATCTGTCAGAGTTGTTGCTGTAGAAACTTGTGAAATGTTCATAAAGGTTCTGATATTGTTACTGTTGGTAGAACGATTAAGATTGTATGAAGTGGTACCAGAGAATGGAGTCGTATTGTTCGTATTATTACTGCTACTGACAGGAGTCGAATTTGATTGGAACAAATTCATTTCCTTATCCATGGATAAACTCAAGTTCGATTCAAAATCGCCACCAGCTTTTTGAGTGGTTCCAACAAGAGCGCTTTCTGTGCCACCAACAATGGCACTTTCTGTTCCACTTGATGTTTCTCGCTCCTCGGATTTCTTCTTTCGATCTTTCTTCATAATGATGAACAAGGAGATGGCAATAAATAATCCAGCGAGTAAGATGAGTAAAACAACGCTTGTCACAGGTAAGGCAATAGCAAGAATGGTTGACTCATCAAGTGCCGAGATTAAGGTTTGGCATTGAGCTCCTGTGTAATTACTATTACACACACAAGTGTCTTGATAAATACAAATACCTCTTCCATTACAAACAGTAGGGTCTGTTCCATTCTTTCCAAAACATAAACCAAATTCGCAATTGGATCCAAAGTAACCGGTATTGCATGAACAAATTCCTTCAATAGTGCAAGTACCATTTCCTCTGTTACAAACGTCAGCGCTTGTTCTGACAATTCCATTACAGGTGATAACAGGACAATAACCCTTGATGGCAGGGGCTGACAAGAAGACACTATGAAAACCACCTGCCATTGCCATTAAAATAGCTTTTCTAGATTCAGATAAAGAAATAATATTTGAAGTCTGAATGGTATCATTGGCAGATCCAATTTGTCCATAATCATTGTTTCCAAATGCATAGACCTCTCCTGTAGTCGTCAACATGACAGTGTGAAAAGCTCCTGATGAGATGTCAGCAATTCTTACATTACTTGGAATTAACACTCGTGTGGGAGAAAAAATAAAGGAGCTGCTAGTTCCTTCCAAATTACCCAATTGGCCATAATCGTTTCTTCCAAATGATAGAATTGTGCCATCGTCTAACATGACATGCGAGTGATAGTAACCTGCAACAATTTTTTTCACAGTTTGTGAGGTCTGCAATTTTGTTGGAGTTAACACATTGTGCGTATTCGTACTGCTGATTCCACATTGACCATAACTATTGTCACCAAACACATAGGCTGTTCCTGTCTCAGTCAAAACCATGGAATGTTTTGCTCCACATGAAATGGCAGCTGCCTTTTCTCCATTCAGAGACACAGTTGTGGCTTGAACAGTTCCAGAGCCAACATTTCCAGTTCCAAGTTGTCCATTTTGATTCAAACCCACTGAATATAAACCTCCATCTTGATCAATCATGAGAGCATGGTAAGCACCACAGGCAATCGCTTTGAATTTCTTGTTTGAAGCTGTGAGAGGATTTTTCATATAAACATTGTCAGCACCAAGTAACAACAAATCATTTGTATCTCTCTGTAAAACGATAGTGTTGGTGAAGGTCGAACAAATCATTTTAGCATTGATGGTCACCAAAACTGGTGAATAAATCACATCGGCCAGTGAGGAAAACATGGAATTGTAATTACGTCCCGTAACATAAAAGGAAGTTGGTGTTTGTATAAATGTTTGGAATGGTCCTGTCTGAAGGGAAATATTTGTGACGGGAGAATAGTCAACCTTAACAAGAGCATTGTTCTGTACTGATGTAGTTCCTGCAACTGCAAACAAGAAACGAGTGTTGGCTGATGACCTGTTAGGTGATGGCTTCACTCCCAATTGTCCTAAATTGTTAAGACCAAATGCTCGTACAGTATTGTCGTCACGAGTAAGGAAAGTATTAAAATCTCCACATTCAATGTCTGTAACGTTTCTTCCAAGCACTATGGGAGATCGAATTTCTGCGCCGAGTCGAATTCTAGGTGATACCCCCAATTGACCATATGAATTTGATCCAGCACCGTATGCCACATTATCCTCTGTGAGTACGACGACGTGACGTGAACCACATTTAGCCTTGATTACCTTGTTGGGCACTCCAAAATTAATTAAAAAGTTTGGTGGAGTGATCTCTCCCAACATGGACACGTCACGTTTGGGAGCTGCTGTTCCAAACACCCACACCTTCTTGTTTTTGTCGACAAGTAATAAAAATCTGTCACACAGTTTAACGTCATCAACGGAAGCCAAAGTGCCATTAAATACTGTTTGTTTGTTGAATGCCAAGCCCTCAAAGGTGACATTATATCCTGGAAATCTACCGACAAATTTAGCAGGACGTAATTCCAAACCCAGAGCCTGTTTGTCAGTAACCAAGTTATTGATATCTCCTAAAATTAAAACCTCTTCATCTCCAATGATTAAAGTGTTGAATTTTCCAGCAACTACATCTTTCACACCAAAGCCTTTTCCTTGTGGAATATAGCCTGGAATTTGTAAGGAATCTAAATAGGCAAGGATAGGTGTCGTGAAATATGAGAAATAGATGTCTCTCATTGTCTCATTGGAAATGCTAGAAATACCCATTTGGTTGTTCGCATTTGAACCAAAAAACCCAACCGATCGATTCTTGATAACGAAAACCGTGTGATCATTCTCTACAGAAACATCATCGACATTATCCATTATCAGCACTGGTGTTTGAGATGGCTTTGTTGAATTGTTTCCAAGCTGTCCCATATTATTTCTAGATCCAAAACTAAAAAGTTGGCCTGTAGCAGAAAGTACAATACTAAAACCAGCTCCAGAGTTTACCGACTTCACATAAATATCCTTTTGTTGATATTTAAACTTGTAATTTGTTGGAGTTCTCTGAATATTTTGTTTCTGCATTTCTGGAAATGCTGCCTTGTTGAGCAGAGTATTCTGGTCTTCCCAATCAAAAACAAAAGAATTATCAGCGGTGAGTACAGGTACTGGATTATCTGTTGGAGGTACTCCTAGTCCACCATTTTCATTCAATCCAAACACATAGATAGTCCTATAATCGTCTGCAAGAGCAATTGTATGCGTCACAGAGGCTGAAATTTGACGAATGACTGCATAATTTCCAGATTTTTGGGATCTGTGTTTGGAATCATCGTCGTCTCCTTTATCGAATGAACCTCTACGATACCATGTAGAGGCTGCGACACTGTCTTCTTCCGTTTTCTCTTTTTTTCGAAGACCAGCTTTTAGAAATTCTACAAGGGTTGGATCACTCACAAACAATGTTGAACTTGGAAAAGCAACAGTGCCATTTCCAATAGATCCATTTCCCAGAGCACCCGATGAAGGTAAACCAGCTGAAAATATCTCAAGTGAGTAAGGTGAGGGTATTGGCTGACAAGTGACAGGATATTTGCCCAACTCAATATCTGTGGAAATGGCGTCTTTTAAATATCTTGATTTTAAACTATAAGCTAGAACCATGAAGGTGGACATGTATCTCAGTGAAGAAGAAAATACGGGCTTGTTTTCATCACTTTCGGTTGAAATCGGAAGCTGATTCAGCCACGATGTCGTGAAAATGTAATGTGAGAAAATGAAAAGAATTGTGAGAAACAGGGTGAATCTCATAGTCAAAATCCACAAAGAAGGTACCTCTGAAAATCGTTTTCGTCGATAAAAGCTTGATAAATACTTGTTGTCGTTGTTAATAGCACCTGGATTAGAAGATTGCTTTCCATCATCCAAACTTGCAAGTTTCCATTTTTGGAAATTAGACGAGGAAGAGCTCGCCGAGAAAGAAGAGAAGGATTCAGTGTCTTGATCAAGGTGGAGATGGTTCATGTTGTGATTGAGGTTACGGATATCACTTGAATTTCCTTGTTCCATCACTTGTCGTCGTTGTTGTTGCTGATGACGATGATTGTCGTTGTTGTTTTGAAATTTGAAAGACTCTGATGAAAGTGATGATGATGATGATGAACAAGTATCTTGATTCTTATGATGATGATTATTATTCGAGAAAATTGTTTTCGTGTCTGAATTCAGACTCCGCAGCAGACTCCTTGTTTCGGTACTTTTTGAGACATGAAATACAAGCTGCAGCTCTTGGATGGTTGTTTGGTGTCCATATTGATGATGGATATTATTTAATTGTTGTTGTTGTGGTGGTGGTGGTGATGTCTTGCTGTTGTTGGGATTATCAAGTGATGATTGAGAGAATTGTTGTTTTCTAAACGATTCTTTCCATGATGATGATGATGAACCATTGACATGAATAGTCATTGATGTTTCGATGGCCGTCGAAATGATGGAGGAGGCGTGAGGAGTGGTAGTTGTTCTTGCTGCTGGTCTCGTCTCATCGGCGCTGCTGCTGCACGAACGATCAACTTGTAAGAAGGACACGTCCTCGCAGAGGTTCATCTCGATGGAATTTTTAGCTTGAAAAAATTTTGAAGTTTGACAGCCAGCCACTGCGAAGGAAGGAAATGGATTCTATGAACGTTGAAAAGAGTTCAAAGCTTACGAACTTTTGATCATCACCAAACCCAACCGAGATTGCACATTTGATTCAGGAAGGACACCCTTAATCTGCCTTCTTCATTTCACCACTCTTTGTTGACACTCAGCACTTTCAAAAATTAATATGATTCATTCTTCGGACTTTCCAATTATTAGCTTTTAAATCCATTTCATATCAACACAGAAAAATATACCCAACAGCGCTGTTTCGTGATGATTGTCCAACACATGTCCTTTCTTCATTTCTCAATGTCATTTTCATCACCACGCATGAAGAAGGACAATCCTTTCTTTCATGTATTCTTGTTATCATCTTTTGTGATTGGAATTTTGTTCCTCATGATGACACCAGCGGTGGAATTCATGGAGTGTCATGCGATGAGGAATTCTTTTGTTTCTTCTTTACATCGAAGTGGTCGATTTGTACAAATTTCGGAACAAGTCCATCGAATCCTTCAACAACATGAACAACAGAAACGACGACGGAATTATTCTTTTCCAACAACAACGACGAGAATGGATCCATTCAATGATGAGCAAGTGTTGAAAAAATTTGAATTTTCACAGAAAACAGTTCGAGAGGAGGGTTTGACATTTGTAAATTCTAATTCTCGGAATGGACAGTCCAGGTCCTTTCCATCCCTCTCAACATGGTCGTCACAGCCACCTCTTCATCACGAACGAAGGCCGTCCAATTCAATGCAAACACTGGCTGAATCCAAATTGACATCTGACAGTTCTTTTTCGGTTTCGTTCGATACCTGGAATGCAGCAGTGAACCAATATCCTGAAAAGCTACGACTAAATTTTACTCTCTACATTGATCCCAAAATCTCTCCATCCCTTCAGTGTGGATTTTCTCGTGACACGCCTTGTACTTACCTTTATCATGCTTTGTATCATCTAGATTTGAAACTCCAACGAGATTTCTATAATTTCACACACAGTCTCACCAATTTCAAACGCGCCATTATTTTGGATATCATTCTCATGAATGACCTCGAAGAATGTGGATCATTCTTACGATCCAATTCATTTTCAAATTTGAAATATTTCATCAAAATTCAATCAGATCCTTTACGACCATTAGAAACTTTTCGATTTGTTTGTTTAAGACATCAACAATTTCCAATTATTGGAGATTCTCGTTTGGACATTCAACTCGTCATGTTTCACAGGATTCAACTCTCCATCTATCAATACAATTGTGTGGGATATAATTATATATTTTCTCAGATGAAATTTGAGTATTCTCAATTATTAATTAATTTCGATGCATGTGGCAATGGTTTCATTCAAGGAGATTATGTGATTGTGGAAAATTGTGAAGTATTAAGGGCGGGTACATTTTATTTATTTCCTTATCACTACACTCAAATTATAATTTTAGGAATGCAAGGTGACGGATATTATTCACTCATTTTGATACAATATTGTTCACTAGTCATTATTAGGGATTGGAATTGTCCTTTTGGAACTCACTTTTTTCAAGATGTTGGCACCTTCCAAGTTTTGAATTCTCGAATTGTTGCACAATCTCTTACTTTAAATAAGGTCACCAATGTACTCGTTCAAGACACACAATTTGAAGATTTTAATGCCTTGAGTTATGCTTCGTTTTATGCAGATTTCGGTAATGAAATTAACTTTAAAAACGTGAGTGGTGTTAACGGAGAACAATTGATACACGTTCAAGGATATGTGAAAGTGGTGCTGTCAGATGTCAATGTTCAACACAATGTTGTGGAGAGAGGTCCAAGACCTTCTACCTACTTTCGTGATGTTGATGCAATCATCTCTCTCACTCAGACCTTTCAAGTGACAATTGTGAATTGCTTATTTTTCAACAATACTGGAAAATTAGGATCTGCATTATATATGGACAATATTTATCTCATGGATATCGTCTCATCATCATTCATTTCCAATAGTGCTGAGACAGGAGGTGCCATCTATGTGGCATCATTCTCCAAGACTTACTTTTATGGTCGAGCTGAATTCAAAAACTGTTTATTCGACAATAATTCAGCACAAGAATTTGGAGGAGCAGTCTATATCAAAATTGGGCTTTTCATCCTTTTCACTGAATGCAATTTTAGAAATAATCGAGCAACATATATGGGAGGTGCCTTTTTCATTGGTTTTGTCACTAAATCTATTTCTATTGACTACTCTGTATTCACAAATAACACAGTCATTGGCAACCATGCATCATTGGACACTAAAGGCAACCATGCATCTGTGGACAGTGGAGGAGGAGCCATTTGTGTGAGTAATGTGTACTTGACACAACACGGAGCCAATTTCAGACCTTTTCAAAATGCACTCTTTATTGAAAACTCTGCACCGAGAGGAGGAGCCATCTTTTACTTTCCTTGGAGTAATGCAGGAGTACAATTTCTAAATAATACCTTTGTGAGAAATAGAGCATCACTGAGTGGAGGAGCCATGTATATTGTGGGAACTCATCGTCTTGCCAATGGTTCGAATGTTTTTATTAATAATACAGCTCAATATGGTCCAGAAGTTGGATATTCAATTTTTAAAGTACGAGTCTACAGTGGACATCATGTGGACATGAAGGGTATTGGTGATACTTCTACTACTAATGATGGCGATAGTTATAATATCATTCCTGGAGGTGTTTTTGAATTTCAGATCAAAACTTTTGACGAGTTGGGGAATTATTTGCCAGCGAGTTCAGAAAATTTACAAGTCAACTCTACAGATCCATTGGTGTATGTTCGAAAAGTGTTCACTACTCCCAACAGTCTTCAAGTGATATTCTACATTTTGACCAATGACACTTCCTTTTATGGAAATTCCAATTATGTGACAATTAATGTGACATTTGCAGGAGAAACAGCCAGAGTGAATACTGAGATACTTGTCAATATTTATTCATGTCCTTCCAAGTACAAACTCGATAAGGTACCTACTGACTTGGGAAAAATTGTATATGGATGTGTAGAAATACCTGAGCCAAATTATCTTTTAATATTTGGAATTGCAATTCCATTGAGTATTTTCACATTTATTATTGGTACTTTCATTGCCATTGTGGCGACCTATTCTATTAAGATTATTCGTAGAAAATTGAAAATACTTCAAGAGAAGGAAAGAGCTGAACATGAAATGCAACAAAAATTAATTGACAAGAATTTGATTTTTGACATTAACATTGACACTGAAGAATGTGTTACTGGACAAGCATTTGGAGATGAACTTTCTCATGTTGGCTCAACTCATGAAATGATGGATCAACACATCATAAGGACAAAACCTAACACCCTCTCACAAGGAAGCAGTTCTTCACAAAGCAAAAAGAGTAATTCTTCTTCTTCGAGTTCGAAAAGTCGAGAGTTGGCAATTCCATTGCTGTTGAATGATCATGTTCAGCAACAGAAAGAAGCATCACAAATTAATAGTTTTATTATACCCATTGAGGATATTAAGATTGAAAGAAAAATTGGTGAAGGAGGAAATGGTGGTAAGTGTGGAATTTTTTGAACAATTTCCAATTTGGGAGTTTTACATTTTTTGTAAACTATTATTTTATTAATATTAATCATTTTTGGAACAACAATATGTATTGGACTCACACCTTAATAACACTAGTGGTATATTTGGGATTATGGCGAAACTTGAAGGTAGCCATTAAAGCTGTAAAGGCTTTTGATCTCTCCGAAGAGGACTCTGATGAATTCGATAAGGAAGCAGCAGTCCTCAGTCGCTTACGTCATTTCAATGTCGTTCAATTCTATGGTGTGACTGTGACCAAACAAAGCAAGTACATGATCACTGAATACTTGTCGAAGGGTAGTCTCGATCGAATTATTTATCAATCGAAAAATGGAATTATTGTGTTGACTCTTAGAAGAAGAATTAATATTTTAATTGATGTTGCGAATGGAATGGATTATTTACATTCATTGAAACCTGCTATTATTCATCGTGATTTGGTATGTTTTTTTCCTTATCTTCTTAATTACCAAATTTGAAAATTTCCTTTTTCAAAAACATATTTACAGAAACCTGGAAATATTTTACTCAACGAATACTTTTCAAGCAAAGTTTGTGACTTTGGTTTGGTGCGTCTCGCTGGACACACTGGACAGAGTTTAACTAAAAACGTTGGAACCCTGCTCTATTTGGCTCCTGAAATCATTTCTTTCGATAACCATTTCAGTTTAACCAATATGGAAAACACTCTCACAACGAACTCTGCCACAACAACCACAGCAACCACACACTCCAATCAGCCAAACAAAAAGAAAGCCAATCTACTCACAAAAGTGGATGTTTATTCCTTTGCCATCGTCATGTGGGAATTATTGTTTGAAAAAACACCATTTTTAGAATTCCCACTTCCTAATCATGCAAACAAAAATAACAACAACAGAATGAGTGGTTCAATATCCACTTATAGAGTGCCGATTCTCGTTTCCAAAGGTGAACGACCTCAAATCTTGGAAAATGAAGATGAAATTCAAAGATGGCTCTCGAGTAGAAATCCCAAACAATTTCCAGATATATCTGAATTGACAAATCCTGTTGAATTTGTCACACGATATATCCAATTAATGAAATCTTGTTGGGATCAAGTTCCACAGAATCGACCATCATTTTCTAAAATTTTGAAAGAACTCGAAGAATTGATGAAAATGTTCAAGTAGAAGTTTTTTTATTCTCAATAGAAATGTTTTTTACAATCAGAAACTAATGATATGTGACGTTAGTATCGTAAAATGTAATTGTCATTGATTAATGAACCTTTACGTGTCATTGTTCATTGAATTGGCCAATCACAAAAGTCAGAAATAAGAATTAAAGAATCTGAATGGTTCTTGCTTTACATTGCTCAATCATGTGACTCGTTGGACCATCCGGATTGGAGAGTTGAGAAAATTTTTCAAGTGCTGCCTCGAATTGTTTATCCATGAGTAAGGTACACGCTTGATTGTAATGGAGCCATTTGTTTTTCTTTTCTTTATCAGAAAGTTCATACATCCATTCATCCTCCACTTGTTTTGATGATTCACCAATCTTTGGTGTGATTAATAAATTTATGAAAAAAGTTAAAAATTTAGAAAGTGTTCACATAATAATTAAAATGAATATAATAATAATTAATTAATTAAATAAAAAATCCTTAACACTTACTTCATAAACCTTCGAATGAATACAAGCACGTAATTCAACGCCACAAGTACCAACGCTCTCATAATCCTCATCTCTCAATAATGAAGTCATTGCAACCATTCTTGTCATGAAGTAGGACTCGAGACATTTCTGAACATTTTCAGAGGCCACAAAGGAGATATTGAACTTGTGTGAAATTTTGAGCAATGATTGTAAATTTGTGAAAATACTTCCAAGAATCACTTGTTGTTTGCTGGATTCGCATCCAACATTTCCGGTACTACACGCTTGTGTACAAAGAGCCATTTTGATGTCATTCGATTCACTTGTCAACAACTTGCTCCATTTATCCATCACTGTTTTCTTACGTTTTAGAATCATGTCAGCCGAAGAGGCAGCTTTCCATTCATGTTTACCTTGTTGAAAAGTAGCATTCCAAGAAATAGTGAGAATATCATTTTGAAAGTTTCCTACATGTCCAAAAGATGTTTTACAACAAGATTGAATCAATTCAAACCAATCAGAAATCATGGAAACGCTGTCACTTAATTTTCCACTTGAGAAGACAAGACTCAAACCTCCGAATTGAATGGCCAACACGGTGACGGGTCTCTGTTCCAAACCCAAGGCAAACAAATTCTTTGTGGATGCATGATGGGAGCGGAGAGAGGATGACATCCCTCCTACCCACTCGTGACTACTGGAAGATTCTGAAAGTGGATGCTGCTGTTTGTCATGTTTGTCGTCACTTGGAACGGTTGGTGTGTGTTTGTTGACTTGTTCCTTTGTGATGGGTGTGACCACATGTTCAGTGGTGGTTACTTGATCTTCATCCATCTTGGATAACAGATGAGATGGAATGAACGCTCGATAGGCTAAAATTTTCTTCACCATGAATGCAAAGTGTTTTTGAATTTCTTTCACTTCACTGAAATTCGATGGCAAGACATGAAGAGATTCTAATTGCATGGCAGAGACTTGATGAAAGAGGTCAATTAAATTATGAATAGGTCGAATGATTCGAACAGAAGTCATGATTCCTATCGAGACACCAACACTTAGAATCAACATGGTTGAAATAGCAGCAACAATGATACCAACGATTAAACTTCCAAAATAATTCCAAGTGGGTACCGAATAGACAATGAGCCAATCCACATCGTAGGAATTACACATTCTGTATGCAGTTACAAATCGATGAAATAGAGCTAGTTTAGCATAATGACCACAACCAATGTCAGAAAAATCATGTCTTGGTAAGGATGAAAGAAGATCTTTTGAAATGACATTCACTTCTTTGACAGGAAAGGTAAATGGTGTTTTCCTGTAAAGCGTTCCATTCGAGTCCCATTCATTGACAGGAATTTCTGGATGATTGGCTAGTTCATAGAGTTCATAGATTAGACATGAACCATGATATACGTATCAATAATGGTTCAGTTCAATTAATTGATTGATTGGAACAACAGCAAGTTTCAACTTGTACTTACAGGCAATAATGTAATTGGTTTTCATTTCCAAAATAAAGGCCTCAGCTCCCACCTGATCCAATTGACGGCCAAGAAAGTTTGAAACAGTTTCTGTACTCAAATCATAGCCAACATAGGACATAAATGGTGGTTGACCATGGACAGGATTGGGATTTGCAATGCTTGAGATTAATCTTTGCAAACGGGATTTTTCGTTAGTTGAATTTCAAGGATGAATGTCAAAATCGAGTGTTCACGCGAAACACTTACGAAAGGAAAACAATATTGGGAGTTGCCAAATCGGCATACGACAAGGTATACGCAGAATCATTTGGGTGTTTGTTTGCTGTTTCCAAGATCTTAACCATTGTAAAAGGATCTGCAGAAAATGTTTCATTGACAGATCTGTGACAAGTGTCATCCACTTGATCCACTTGTTCGCAATTATAAAACAAGGCAATGTCTCCAAACTTATTCACCAGCCACATGTGATCCGTTCCTAAATGAATCATACAACCACAGTTACCTTGTGGATCACCAACGTAGAGAGAAACCATGGTCGATGCATGTAAATTCAATTCCGATTTGTACCATTTGTATAAAGAAGACTCCATTCTTGTGTAATTCAAATAGATGGAAGGATCATCCATCAAATTTCTTTTATAAGTCTCCACCACATTGACCACATCATTCAAAGTCTTGTCTACATAGAAAATAATGTTGTCAAACTCAAATTGCCTATTTTGTGCAGAGACTGTATTAAGGCTACTTGAAAAGCTCCCAACCCAAACAGCTGTTGTCAGAAACGTTGTAATCACAATCAATATCAGAAAGACATTGATTAAACAAAATCGAATGGAACAACAAAAAGAAGCAACTCTTTCAAACACTCCATTCTTCGAGTTGGACAACAATGAAACACCATCGCTACTGGAATCATCACTGATGCTGTTGTGGTGGTCCTCAAAGCTGGAGGGATGTACTTTCATCTCTGCGCAGACGTGGTGATGTTGAATGTGGTGGTGCTGAAAGTGGTGTTACTCAACGGCGAGTGATAATAACGTTGTTTTTTTCTTGTTGTTGTATCCTCAACATGAAATAGGGTGGAAATGTCTGGTTATGGAGATGTGCTGTAAAATCTATCGCTGTAAGCTCGACAACAATCGCCATGGTTTGATTCCATTTCCCCTTTTATTCCGAAATTCAATGGTCAAAAAAGGAATCGGCGTCCCGAATCTCGACATGTTTGGAATGGCTAATTTTCAGTCAGGCTGTAATTTCGTGTTGAGCGCCATAGTTCCAAACAGAATCCCTCGGGCCGGAGCGATGCAGGATCATTAAACTGATTCAAAAGCAACATCATAATCGATGTTTAAGATGGATCACATCATCCTTTCGCAACAATGAAAATAAATTGTCAATTTAATCTGAGAGGCTAGAAACAGCCATGATTGTGTTTTCTTGAACGACACAAAAACACAAAGGTTCAAGAACAACGTACAAGGCAAATTGTGGCGATTGTGGACATTTTCGTTATCTCTCGTTTTTTCGGCGGAAAAGCGAACACTCGCCGACATATTAGACAAACCTTAGTTTCTACAAATGGCGGTGATGTCAAAAGCGCATATCTTCTCGCGTGTTCGCAATTTTTTACAAGAAACCATAACGCATGCATTCAATATATTAATTTAATTCCACGCGAACATGGTTAAGCATACATGTTGCTGTTTCCTCCATCATTGTCATCGTCTCTCCTTGGTTGATTTGCAGCACTTCCAAATATGTTTGCGAATGGGTTTCCAGAACCTAACATCTTTGTAGCATATCTTTGCATAAAAGCAGAAACCTCTGGATCAGACATGTGTTGCATGAGTGTTTGTGGGCCATTGTCACGAACTTCGGTGAAAATTCTAGTAAGCTTTTCGCTTTGTTGAACTTCTGGTTCTTCCAAAATTTGTGACATTACAGCTCGTTGTTGCTCGTCCATATTGGCACCATCCATTCCGGGCATGTTTCCAAAAAGTCCTCCTGATCCTCCCATATTTCTCATCATGTTTGAGACCATTTCTTGCATTCCTGGTTGTTGCATCATGTTCATGGCCATTTGCATAAATTGTGGATTGTTCAACATTTCAGAAAGGCCGCCCAAATTTGGCATTCCACCTCCAAGTCCACCGAGACCTCCAAGGCCAGCGAATGGATTACTTGCAGAGGTTGATGATGTTGAAGAAAGCTGTTCAATTTTAGCAGCATATTCAGTTGCAGATTCTGGATTCAAATCGATCAATTTTTCGTAGGTTTTGATGGCTTCCTTCTTTTTGTTCAATTTTGCTTGGCATTGAGCAAGTCTTTGATAGGCCTTGACATAGGTATCATTCAATTTGATTGATTGTTCACAACATTTGAGAGCTTTCTCGTATTGACCTAAGCTAATGTAAGCAGCAGCCATATTGCTTGGATAAATATGATTTTGTGGGTTATATTGCATAGCAATTCTGTATGATTCAATAGCTCCTTCATAGTCCTTATTCTTCAACTTTTCATTACCTTCTTCTTTGGCTTTCTCAGCTTTTTCAACATCGACGGCTGATGAAGCGGAACCTGTTGTTGTTTGTTGATGAGACTTCATCTTTTCTTGGAATTTTAATTTAGCCTTCTCATAACGCATCTCATATGTATCAGTGTTTGATGTATTCTTAAAGTAACCCATTGAATCCAATTGCTTCATGAAGGCTTTAAACTTTTCATCCATCGAATAATCAACAATATCCAACTTCTCACATCCAGCCCTCCAAACCTGTTCCAAATTAATAGTATTATTATTCTCAACAGGTCCGATCGAATAGGTATTACGGAGCATTTGAACAGCAAGTTGAGTCTCTTCATTGTCCGTGGTGGTTCGAGAGAGGAAATCCACAATGGATTTCAAAAGTTCTCGGTTCGCATAGGCAGGTGTTGTTGGGTTACTCATTTTTAATTTTTTTTTAAAAAAAAACTTCCGTGTGTGATCTTTATTCCGATCACTATGCAAGAATTCATGTCGATGACGATGATTTTTCAAAACTGAATTGTTACAAAACATATTGAACTTAATTGTCATTGGAAGTAAAAAGGCAAGGGTGGATTTTCGCCACCAATCGCTTCTGAGTGATGAGCAGTTCGCGGTGTTTGAATTACACTACTTGCCTCGAGAATTGAGAATTCGATGGTGAGATAGAAAAGAGTGATGTCAAGAAACTCGAGTTTCCGTTATGGTTACCGTTTAATTCATGTTTTGGTCATGCACGGAATACGACGTGTGTTTCCACTGTGTCACAAAGGAAGCCAATCGTTCTGCTGACCATTCGTTTCGGTTCAATACTTCGAGGAGTTGTTGTTTTTGATCTGAAGCAACATTTAGTGTTCGAAACAATGAGGGAGGCGCACTCTTAGAGGTCTTTCTTGTCTTGACAATTTTGTGGGTGGGATTCGTCGTTTCTTTTGTTGACATTTTCATCAATGAATGATTAAACAATTTAGCAGTATTACTGTTGGTACTCTTGGAAGATTTCTTTTTCAACCATCGATTATTCTGGAGATGAGTGTTTGTAGAAATAGATGCATCGTTAGGTGTTGTTGTTGTTGTTGAATTTGTTTCAAAAGAACAAGTCGTATTTGTGGTTGTTGTTTCAAAAAAACAAGATCCCAAAGCTTTCTGCATGAATTCCGTGACAGGTGACAATGGAGAGGTCAACAACTCTGAATCCCCAACAATTCTCGAATTTGAGTAACATTGATTCTGTTCAAGAGGGCATGTCCTCTTGTCTATAGGAGAGGAATCAATGAGAGACTGATCCTCCTCTTCTGATGGCAGTTGCGAATGAACTCCATCCAAAATTGAAATCTTCTTGTTTGCACTCGAACATGTTCCCTCAAACAAACGATTCACCAAATGAGCTGGAGGAAACCAAATAGGTTCATTCGACGACGATTGGAATGAGGATGAGGAGGAATTCACACATTCCAATTGAATGTGATCGTAAACATGGTATTGATCCATGATCATCATTGGCATTCTCTGTTCATTATTGGATTCATTCATTTGAGAATGATCATGAACCAGTGCATTTGCATAGAGAGGCGATTTCGTTTGAGAAGATAACATTAAGGAAGAGACTTGTTCATCATGCAGAAGAGGATGCCCCATATTTGGAAGTTGAGTCGAATAGGAGGACCATCGAAGAGGTAATTCTGTTGGTTCAAATTGCAAAGCCAAATCAATGAGATGATACAACATGGAGAGAAGCTTTTTTGGATGGGAAGGTTCAGAAGAGAAATGACGCAATGACCTCATGTTAGCATTGGTTAAAAGGACACGTAGCAGACAGGATTGTAATTCTGTGTGGATATTAGTGTTGGAAGGATTGCTAAACGATGGATGCATCATGTATGTTTGTTGTGGAGTGTCAAAGAAGGATGATGAATGGTTTATGCAGTTGTTTATGTATTGCTGAGAGTACATGTGATGAAAAGGTGGTGGTGATGATGATGAAAAGGTCGTTGTTGTTGTCTTTCTTTTTTAGTGACCGAGTTGTTGTTGTTGTTGTAGTGGCATATGAGAAGAACATATGAAAGTGCGAGGATTGCCGGCATTGTTGTATGAAAGCAGTAGTAAAAGTCGGTGGGATCTCGAGGATATATTGGAATGATGATGTCTTTCGAAATGATGCATCTAATCACATGTGATACGAAGAGCGCCAAACGTCAACGATGGATTCTGACAACTGTCATCACAAAGTTGTACATTTTTGGCGGATTTTGTGGATTAGTTCATACATGTTCAATCTCACCTAAGGTTACTCCAAGTGCACTCATGATGTAACAATGGCTATTCACTAATCTATGGCTGTCATTTCTGTTAATCTGTTACAAATATCACTAAATTCAGGTCTTTCATCATAATTGGAATTCCAACATTCTCTCATTAAATTAATATATTGACTCGTCAATCGACACAATGATTCATGAGAGAGCTTGGGATTTCTTGGTTTCACAAATTCTGAAACCCATTGTTGTAATTCTTCATTGGTATTGAATGGAATGACAGGTCTCAATCCATGCATGACCTTAAAGAGCAACTTGATTCCCAAGGCATCATGTTCTTCTTTTTGGTTTTTAACAAATTTATAAAGCTTTGTCGAATTTGAGTTCATATATGGATTCTCTTCAAAGAATAATTCCCACATAATGATTGCAAAACTGTAAATGTCCACTTTGTGATTGTAATTTGTGTCACCAGAAATCATTTCCTTTGTTGTTGACAAGACAGATCATGCATGAGTAGTTTGAGTAGTTGTGGCCCTTAATAATTATCTAGATACTTACATTAGACATGTAAAACAATGTTCCAATATTCGTCGTCGCTGAATTTGTTCGACTATTGCTTAATGTCTTACTTAGACCAAAATCACAAATTTTTGCTGTGTATTTGTTCCTGTCCGTTCCACACAACAAAATATTACCTGGTTTTAAATCACGATGAATGACTGGATTTGGTTTCAAATTGTGAAGGTAATTCATTCCATTAGCAATATCAAGAAGAAAATGGACTTTTCTTTCTAAATCTACAACTTCAGTTCCATTTCGTGAATTGTTAATTAACTTGTCAAGAGATCCTTTTTGTAAATATTCCACCACCATAAACTTTTTAGGACCAGAAATGATAACTCCAAAAAATTGTACAATATTTGGATGTCTAATACTACCAAGTAAGGATACCTCTCTTTCAAATTCCTCATTATTTTCATCCATTTCATCCAAAGTTGATTCTTGTTTCAATGATTTAAGTGCCACATGTGAGCCATTCCACAGGGCCAAATAAACTGTTCCACTTGATCCCTCTCCGATTCGCCTCTCAATTTCAATATCATCAATTGAAATAATCCAAGATAATTTTTCACGAATGATGAGGAATTGGATGATTGTCGAACCTCAATGTCCTTGTTGATACTGATCAAACGTTGAGTTGAATTTCTCAGTAATGACGTTTTTTCATTGGCCATGATGTAGTTTACAGAAGAGCATTCGTCATTCTGATCTTTCTCTTCATTCATTAACACAATTCGTTTCTCGATTAATTTTGATTCCATTTTCTTCTCTGCACTCTCCTTTCTTTCCAATCGTTTCAATTTCTGGAAAATGTTTCTTCCCACACGAGCCACAAAATAGATCAACACAGTCGCAGTTAGAAAGAACACAAAACTTGCAATAATGACTAATGGAACAATGATCGCTAGAGGTGGTTGTGGAAAGGCCGTGCAAATCAGACTTCCTGATGGCAGTCCATGCATGCTTAATTCAGTTCCTTCTGGACAAGGCATCACATGAATGAGGAGTGGAAGTTCGTAATCAAAATCGAGAAGCATTTTCACATGTATGAGTTGGATCGATGCATTGAAAAGGGAGATGGCAAATGAGTTCAGACTTGTGGTATGATTATTTCTGTAGCTCAAATAAGCATCTTTCCTTTCATTCCAGTTGCATTTGATTGGATAACTCAAAAAATTGACTCTAATGGTTCCATTATTCCACAAGAATAACTCCATTGTTTCAATGGTCTGTCCAGGATAGAGAAATAACTCAGGAATGTGATACGCATCTGCCTTTAAAATTGTCACATTTTCCGAGGTGTAGTAAATGACAAGTTGAGATTTCACATTTGAGAAAGGATACGCCACATTGGTTCCAAATGATTCTCCAATATTTCCCTTCATCACTACATGGTTCATTTGCAAATGTTGTACCTGATCAGGATTTTGAAAGAATAAACATCCTCCTGTCATGGCTCTATTATCGAGACATGAAGAATTGTGAAATATGGTTTGTAAAGAGTTCACAGAGAGAGCTCCACCATATAATTCTGCAGTGTTGTTCTCAAAGGTCGAACGATCGATGAATAATTCCAAAGCACTGAGAATGTTGACGATTGAGTAGGAAGCCCTATTGCCACTAAATTCAGATTCATACATGACAACTTGATCAGCTGAAACGTCAAGAACTGCTGCTACAGAATCTAATGCATTTTGTGTGGAAAACGTATTATTGGAGATGGTACTTTGTAACAACTGAAAAGTTGTTCCTCCCATAAAATCTCCCAAATGTGCCTTGATACATGTTTCACCAACATTGTTATAAAATGTCATGTTGATGGCATAAACTTTTTGTACATCCTGTACATTGATTAAGGACGTCCTACAATTTAAAAATAATGTGTGATACATTTCAAGGACAGAAGCGGTTATGACTTGAATGCTAGGAGAGTGAGGTTGCAAAAAATGTTTCTCTAATCTTTCAAATTGGCTCTGTGTGATCACAATCGATGGAATTCCCTTAAACCTCAAATGGAATTTTCCAAAAGCGGTAATATAATTGAGAGCAGCATTGTCAGAAAATAGAAAATCCAAATAATTATCGTCGTAAAAGATGACATTCTTTAACGTGATCCAAAAAAATTCATGAATAACCAATTTTGAGTGTGAAAACTTGCACTCTTCAATGACAAATGAAAAATCATTTCTTAACACTGGTTTAACGTATTGAGAACGAGATTCTACTTGAAAATCATGAAAATCAGAATTGGAAAAGTGAAAACTAGACTTGTCGTGATGCACTATATTTGTCGTTTCAAAGATGCTGCGATTGAATTTAGAGGTGACTGAATTTAAGAAATTAAATGTCGAGTTTCTTACTCGTGTGTCTATCATGAAAATAGTGTGGCCATTGTTTGAGGAAACATAATGATTACTTTCACTCACTTGTGTTCTGAAATTGTCATTCCTTGTCATTGACAATGTTTTAAATCCAATTCTCTCTAAATGGATGTTGTAAAATGTAAGTGTAGTGATTTGCAATTCTTCAAAGAGTAAATGGTGTTCACAGTCCAATGTGATTATATTTTGGTCATTTTCAGATTGAATAATTAGTTCCTCAAGCATGCTATCTTTGTAATTGAATTGACATTGTTCTCCTCCATAATAACAGTTTCCATCACTGCTTGACAATAATATGAAACGAGCTGCCATTCGAGAAATTTCATGATGGTCATAGAGATGCCACACAGCATTGACAGCTTCGAAAATGGATCGACATGGATTTTCTCTATTCGTGCAATTATTATTCTTGTTTTGAAATGTATTATTATTAAATGTATAATTATGTTTCAATAGATTCCAATCGGACGGTGAGGATGAATTCATTCTCTGAATGTACATGGTGGGCAGAACTTCTCCTCCATTTTGAATGGAGGAATCTGTGGTCAGTAACGTGTGTGTCAAAGTGTGTGCATTGCAAATGATGATGGTCATCATGATGAGCCTCATCGCACACGTTTGTAATTTCACAAACATTTTTTTTCACAACAAGATTCAACTTTTGAATTGCATTGTTTTTATTGAACTGATTGACGAGCTCCTCATCAAACCAGAAATGACACACAAGTTTTTGCAATTTATCAAATCATTCAAATAAACAACAATTGAAAAGATGATTTGTTTCAACGTTGAAAAAAATTAATCCACTCCACGCAATACAAGAGCAATTTCCTTCTTTCTCAAATTTCTTGCAGGAATATAACTTCCAAAAATGGCACACAACAAAGCCATTACTAACATGGAAATAAATAAATAATAGGGAAAATCAAATTGGAATGGCATTTCCAAGAAGAGATTAAATTGAGCAGTCAAAGTCAATGCAATCACGCATCCAATAACAGTTCCAGAAAGGAATGCAGAAACCACCAAACATAATGCTTCATAAATATAGGCACGAATGAGTGCATTCACAGAGAGACCAATGGAACGTAAAACACCAAACTCCCATGAATTGTCTTTCACGTTGGCAGTAAAGGAAACAGCAAGCATGAAGAAACATAAAATAATGGCAATGGCTGCTACAATGTTGAAGAATGCCATCAATACAAGTGTTGCTGTTCCAGTGCTTCCCACTAGATCTCTCACATTTTGAATATTTGTGAAATCAGAGTTCACACTCGCTTGTAGAGCATTGACAGTGTCTTGCAATTTGGTCGTTGAAATGGCATCCTTCAGTTTGACAAAGAGTTTTGAATAATTAATTACTCCATCAAAGGTGCTTCCAACCGATTGTGCGGCTTTAGCAGCCACTTTCTTATAGGAATCCATAGTAACAAGAACAGGTGAACCAGATGCAGTCAATTCATAGGATGACATGAAAAATCCAGGAATCTTGTAGGCCAAGCAACGAGTTTTTCCAATATAATCGACTTGACTGGTTGCTGAAGTTTTCTTATTTCGTGTGAAAAATCGAAGGTCGACAGGTGTCTTGATTCCAATTCCAACAGATGGTCGCATGGCCTCTGATGCAATAATATCCAAATATTGTCTATATTGTGAGGTAGGATCAAACGAGAGAGAAGCATTGCTTGGAAGTGATAATTTCACACCACTGAAAATTCTCGATGGAGCAAATCCAACTTTTTCTCCATCGACCAATGCTTGACCTGCATTCGTGTACAAGCTCTGAAAAACGTCAGGTTTACCATTCGTCATGTTATAATCAAAATTCTTATCCACATAGGTATAAAGGAAATATTGATTCTTCACAACGCTCAAAAAGTTGCTATCAATTGCTGAAACTGCCACTTTTCGTGATGGATAATATGCAAGAGAGGAAAATCTCACATCATTCATATATTGATAACTATTCAGTGTGGCTGATTGATAGGCATAACCAACAATAGGAGGACCATCGGTTTGATTTTGGTTTTGCAATGCAATGACAGCATCTAACTTATCTTTTGGTAACGAGTAATAAGAAGTGGTTGATAGAACGACAACATCTGCTCCAAGGAAACTTTCCACATTGGCTCTAATGTTTGCCGATTGCAATGAAAAGACCACACCTGCAAAGATAATAAATGCCACAGAGAGTGTGAACATTAAAAAGGTCTTTCTACTACGTTTACGATGTCCTGCCAAATTCTTTGAAATTAATGTTTTCAATCTTCTTTCATGTCCACACAAAATAATATTCAACACAAGTCTCTCAAAGAATGGTTGAATCACCACTGCAATCACACACAATCCCAATAACATTCCCAACAAGATAGCATTCAAAATGAAGAAAAATAGAGGTAGATCAGTAAATATAAATGAGTACGGAATCATGTAATACACAACAAAACCAATAACGACCAACATGATAGCGACACCTGTTTGCCAAGGTTCCAGACCTAGCTCTTCAAGTTTGATCATTTTCACAGTTGTCTCATTGAATGTTTGGTGAGCAATATCGAGACTGTCTCTCAGCGTTCGACTCATGGCATGTCGAATTGGAATGATGTTTGCAACAATTGGTATTCCAAGTCCAAGTGCAATTGGTACAACCACTGCACCCCAAAAGAAGAGTAAATTCAACGATGGAGTGCTGATCACCACTTGTAGAATGTATTCTACAAGTATATTCACTAAGAAAGCCAAAATCATGGCAATAATAATGGCAGGAATTGCAAAATACATGGATTGAGCTAAAATAACCTGAATGAGGGAATATTGTCTCAATCCCAAAGCTCGAAGCATACCATACTCGTACGTCTTTTCTTCCACATTGGAAAGAAGCAGTGCAAAAATTAAGACGACACCCAAAATTGCTAACATGACAACCACTCCAATGAATATTTGGTCAATGAAGAGAGAAATGAATTTAGTGGCTGACAATGCACTCAATAGTGGAAGCGTATAGGCAACTGGATAAGAGACTCCAAGAGAATCCACCATACCATTAGTAATTTGAATCATTTGGTCTGTTCGTTCATTGTCACTCTTCAAATAGGCCGGGAATCGATCTTTAAACCTTCCCACTGCCGTTAGCGCATACTGGTCGATCGGAAAGGTGTTGAAAAAGTTTTTCACACGTTGTGTTTCTCCAGCAAGCTCCAATAATAATTGAATAGCTGGAGATCGGAATAGTGATTGGCCAATGACTTTGCCCACATAGGAACTGTCAATCATCATGATATTACCCAAAGCACCTGGATATTTTGCAAAATTGGAAGTAATTGAGCTCACTACCGTATATTCTCCTTCCACTTTCAAATTTAAATCTGAGAAATTTCCTCCTCCCAATGTGGTTGCAATTGCTTGAAATGCCTGTTCTCCTGTAATTGTAATAATTCCAAATGCATTAATGAAGGGCTTGAGAGGTGGTGGAATTTGAATTCCTAATTGATTTGCTACTTGTGTGATATTGACCGTAATGATTTGAGAAAAGTTAAACCCTGATGCTTCAAATAAGGTTCTCAATAATTCGGTTTGGTTGATGGTTTTTTGATCTGGTGTGACGCCCTGTGAAATCGATTCATCCGATCCAGAAAAGGCACTTGCCAAACTTGCAAAATCAACAACCATATTCACACGTTTTCCACGATCAGGTACAATATCTATAGCACGAAGAATAGAATCTCGAACATGCATTTCGCCCTCACCTAATGGTCGGTATGGCCAAATACGGCCAATTCCTAACTTTTCTTCTCTTTCTGTGTCGATAATTAATAAAATTCCACTTAAATTCTTTTCTGGATGATCTCTATTTTGAAGATTGGCATATAAAATCCATCGAGGGCTTGTTCCAACTATGAAAGGGTTGTTATTGAGTTTCCTGACTACCTCTGTGTGATTAATAAAAGGTATTGTGGTTGAGTTAGTAAATTTTGGTGTGAACATGATATCGGCATCTCCAACATTGTCCTCAGACAATTTAAGAAAAATCAAATTCGCCTTAAGAATGGAATTGTAGAGAATACTGACGACAAATACCACAATGGCAATGGTGATTAAACCAACAAGGAAACTATTGTTTCAGGTTAAAAAGCGTCACAACAACCATTGGTCAAATACGATAATAATTATAGTTGTAATCAACTCCACTTTAAAATTATTTTCACAAACCTACCTCGTACATCTCTTTTTTGTATCCGATGTCACATAGATCAAACTGAACATTAAACTATAAAAGAAATCTTTCACATATCCCCATCCCGAAGTGATAACTTTTTTTTGCATATTATTCTTTTTGATCTCTTGATTGTCACCACCAACTTTTGTGAAGTTCTGAATGGGATGAATATCATCAACTTCACCACTTATTTGTAATGTTCCATAATGTTGTGATTGTTGTTGTAATGAATTTCTTACACTTGTTTCTCTTCTAGACAGACTCGTGCTACCTGTGGATCCCAAGATTCGATCTACATTTTGAAAAGTGTGTTTTGCTGCTTCTTTTGGATCTGTAAATTTCTTGTATTTATCATCGTAGTCGTTATCGTCATCGTCGTCATAAATAGTTTTCGGATTTTTCGAACTGTCGCCTCGTGGAGTTGACATGGATGTCAAAAAGTGTTGTATCAACAATTTATAAAGTGATCGTATAACTAGATAACTAATTAATATAAATTAATATTGGTTGGTATTACAACTTTGGACCAAGAAGTGAATCACACGTATCTGTGATGATGATGATTCAGTCTCTTTTAAAACGTTCGTCGTTATTTGGTCACCGCTTTAACTCCCAAGCGATGGCACCACAATCTCTCTCTACCCGGATGTTTCTTTTTCACTAGTGAGTGAGGTAGATGTGATGTTTGTCGATATTCTCTCTCAAGGGGGGAGTCCGTCGCTCCGAATAATGATGATGGTGAGGATGATGACGATGAGAAACGAACAACAAATAATATTTTTTCTAAATGTGCGCCCATGAAATTGCGCTCTTGTACAGGTGGATTTGTTGACCATTCTCATTTGTCTCAAATCTCTCAATTCATCATAGACATTCAAGGAAACGAACGATGATGGACTTTTTTCGTCGTAATGGAATTCCATATGGATACGAAGGTCAACTCATCGATGGTTGGTATTTTATATATCAATCTTGAGAGATCATATAATTTCCATAGCTATGGAAATGTCTATTGTAGGAAATTATCAATTTTCTTGAATTTCCTTTCATTCACAGTACTACTTTGAGATGCTTGTGAAAGTGTTTTTTAGCCACTCGAATGTTCATCCTCAGTACTTCACTCTCCACAGAATGGTCGTGCATTACAATCATGATAAATGTGTCAGGAGTAAATTCATCCATATAGGCCACAAATTGAGGATCATTAATTTGCATGCTTTGAAATTGAGATTGAACTTTGCAACTCAATTTAAATAATTTGATATAATGTTTGAAAGTTTCTCAAATAGATGAATGTCCAAATCATCATTTTCTTGAATCTCAAAGTCATGTGTGGATGAATGGGCGATGACAAGAAATGTCGAACGTTCGAACAATACCACTTCATCTGCTTCACAAGCTTTTGCAACCATATTTAAGCTTTCCTCGATCATTTCATGATTGGGAATTAATTGATTAACAATTGCATTCCTTGCTCTGTACAATGACTCATCCCAAATCGAAGTACCAAAACATGAAATTTTCACAGGAGATGATGTCTCTCTCAATTCTTTCACCATCTTTTTCAATAGTTTGCTTCGTTCTTGATGATCATTGTTGCAAGTCAATAAATCCATTTTGTGAAATAGACAAAAAACTTGAGCATTTGGTGAATATTGCATCAGAGCTTTTAAACACTCGATGTAAAATCTATCAAACTCAGTGACCCAATTTTTGGTTGAGATCATTCTATATTTCCAAATGATTAAGAGATGATGAAAATTTCCTTCCCCATTAACAAGATTTCATTTTTTCAACTCTTGGATTAGTAATGAAATGAGGAGAGATCGTGAGGTGGTGACACTTGCATGTTCAAGTAAATGCATTTTATGGTTTTCGATTTCCTTAGTGTTCAATAATTGGTGATGAAAGAAATTGCAATTTGAAGGTGGAGAATTGCAATCCAATTTGGAAGTAGTTCTAGTGGTTATTCTACAAGATCCATCAGCTCGACAATTTGCTTCTGAAAGCATATGGCCATGTTTGTGAAATGAATTCTATCGGTTGAAAACTGTCATTTTGGATGTTTCCTTTTTTAGATGTCGTCGTTTCAAACCATTCACGAAAAAAAAATTGGCACACAAAGACACAAGTAAAATACGTTAATCACATCGAATAAATTAATTTTGAACACTCAATAAACTTCATCCGCTTTCATGAGCAATAACATCCTCCTTGCCAAGAAATAACTCAGCAAGACCATTCGAGCGCGAGCTTCCTTGAAGAGGATTCATACATGTTATTGAGAGAGTATTGTCAACTTGAAGCATTGAGGATGATCATGACCCTATGGAATGAATCAACGACAGCAACAGATAGCGACTCTTTCTATATTCATCAATTGCTTCAGAGATTCTTTCAACCTTATACTAATGCAATGATGCATTTCAATCATCATGCTCTCAATGTCCTTGCTTCATCTTTATCACCACCTGAACAATCCATGTCATTACCTCACAATGAACAAGTCATGGGCACTCTTTCCTTGGAAGCAGACCATGAGATGGATAGGATTTTGTTTGAGATAGTTTCCAATGGCGATGATGGCCATGATGGTTGTTGTGAGTACAGTGGTCATCATGATCACCAGAATGACCTCTCTATGTTGCACTACCCATAGTGGTGATCCCATGGGAGTGACCTTCCTCTCAAAACTGAAATAATAATGGTCATCATTTGGAGTGCTTTTCCAAAGAGTGGATTTTTTAGTTCGACACCAATAAAACACAAAGATTCAGGGGTGGTTCTATTTCAAGGCCACCAGCTTTCCCCCAATCTCAACCACTAATTTGGTGATGTCTGAAATATAAACTTGCACTTTTTTGTTATTAATTGATTTGTGAAGGTATAAAATGATATCACACAATTCTATCTTGGATCCATCTCTCATTATTAATATTCCACATTAGAGATTTCATATCGTGTCGTACGACCACTTCGATACGCCTCGTTCAAGTGAACAAGTCGCTTGGATTGCTTTCTACCAAGAACGACGGCATTGCTGGAAATCTGTGTGATGTCTGTTCTTTCATGATTACCAATTATCATGGCCAACAACAAACCAACTCCTCATCAAACAAGGACCAAGCACAAGAAGCTCGTGATAAAGAACCATCCAGCTCCTCATACAATATTTAACCATGAGACACTAGTTGTGCTGTTAAGGGGATGAAAAGAAACAATTCTCATCTGGCTCGTGACATCATCAGTGACCATCTGTTGCATTCTTTAGAAATTTGGCTTATTGCTCAAAGGGAAGTATAGACACGTCAAGAGGAAGGAATAAATCCTCACAAAGGCAAAATCATCGCCATATACCAATCATCATGGTCATCGAGAACATGAACAAGAGAATCTGATTGAACCATATATGAATCGGTCCTTGTTGCCCATCATCGTCAAGCTTTCAAAATTCACAATTAAATTAATATTTGTTATTTTATTATTTATTGTTGTATAATGATTTTGGAGATTATTATTGAACGTTCTCGAATGAGGAAACTTCTGGCAATTCTTCACCCTTTTCTTGTTGTGGGGCTGACTTCTCTCCTGCTTCCTTGTTGAGACCGGCGAAAAGTTGTTGTAATTGGCTTGGGTCATAGTTTTGCAATTGCTTGAGCATGCTTGGCAAGTATTGTTCCATGGTCAATCTTTGATATTTACCAGTAATGACGAAAGAGTTGGAGTGGACGGCAGCTTCAACCTTTGGTGCTTGTAATGTGGTGATAGTACCATCTTCCATGAGCATGGTAACTTCCATAACCTCAGGAATGTTGGTCATTCTCCACTTATTAACAATGTTTCTTATTTTACCCTCGTTTTGAGATGTCTTCTTCACAACTTTGTGCTTTCTTCTCATACCACCAGCAATGACTACTTCCTTGGCAGTCTTCTTGAGTTGCTCAAGCTTAGCTTGATTAACTTCAAACTTGTACTTTTCCTTACCATTCTTCTTTGGTTGAGCTGGAGTTGTTGTTGTTGGTTGTTGTTCGACGGCAGTATCAGACATGATGATTTTGATGTTGTTATGGCTGTGTTATAGGGTGTCCTGCAGCAAATCGACGTATTTTTTTGCAAACACTTTTTCTTGCTTGGCTTTAAAATATTTTACAATGGAAATTTTTTTGAGCCAATTTAAAGGTGTTTCTTTGTCGATAATGTCAGACGAGAGTGTGTGTCGATGTCAAACGATGATGAGAATGAAGGACCAGTCCGTTCAGTTGGATGTTGGGCGTTTGGTTGTGGAAGAACAATTGAAGACAATTTATATTGGTTGTGAAAAATAGACCAATCAATTAATCAATTACCATTTTAATGCATTTTCTTAATCGTACATGCACATGACATTCACAGACATTTCACAAATATTCTTGCTCTATTCAAATCCAATCACTTTACACAGAAATGATTGATACAAGTAAAAAGGCTTAATTGTGCAAGATATCCAACATTTACGGTTGGTTGAGCCTTTATTTGTTCAGATTATTGGACATTAGAAGGTGATGCAATCAGATCATTCTCTGAGGGCACCGAAATCATACCCATGGAGTTGCTTTCAGGAATGGTGCTTTGAGAGGTAATGGGAGTGGCCATGGTTGTGGATGATTCTGAAGAGTCATTCAGATGATTTCCACTCGATGTATTCTTGTTATTGTTCGCGGTGTTCTTGGTTAAAAGGTTTTGAGATGCCTCTACTTCTACTTCAGACAACATTAAATGATAATCTGTTTGAAGAGACTTTTTCTGTGTTTCAAAATATCGTTCTGTGATTTGACGTTTTTCTTCTCGTATTTTGTCAAGAGTTTCATAGAGTATTTCTAGTTGATCATCCTCTTTAACCTTAATGTAGCGTTTTTGTGTTTGTGTATCAAAATACTTGTATGTTCCAGCTCCATCATTATATTCCCAAATAATTGTTGGTTGAGGCTCAGAAATTGCAGAACCTTGACTTGCGGCAGGGAATGCCATACCGGATGAGCTATAGTGGCTTCCTGGTCCACTAGAAGAAGATCCACTCAGCATGTTACTTCGTGTTGAAAGGCTGCTGTTTGGTGTGGAAGGAGGTTGAGACGAAGATGCTGAAGTTGGGAATGCATTTTGTTGTGACAAGTAGTGACCACTTGTTGCTGAACTTGGTTGTTTGTAGGGAATCTTTGCTGGTGAAGGTGAGGTCTTAAAATTAGCTTGTGCTGAATTGTATCGATTTGAGGTGTCAACATAGAGTTGATTCTTGGGAGAAGAAAGTGAATAGTTTGAATTATTTGGAGGATAGTTATTGTTCGAGTTTGTGACCATTCCTGCATTGCTAGTTGTGCTGACGCTTTGTGAAGAAGATGGAACGGCTGGTTCGGCCGATGATGATTGGGAATAATTGGTAGATGACGAATTTGGATATGGAGATGACGAGCTGCTATTATGTTTGGGATAGTATGAATAATTATTATAATTGTCATTTCTGTATGAATTTGAACTCCATGGACCTTGTTGTTTCATATTGTTGTAATACTCGGTTGTTGATGCGGGAGCATTCCTATTACCGTTATCATATGAAGTATTGTAATAGGTTGACTTTGTTGGAGATGCATATCTCATATGAGAATCTTGAGGAGGGTAAGAACTTCGTGTATTGCCTTCAGTATAGTAATCACGACTTCCTCCTCTTGAAGGATAATATGTGTTGGGATATGGTCTTCGAATGTCTCCGCCAGTGGACTGATAGGAAGAATCATAGGATTGTGAAGGAGGAGTGTTAACTGGAACATAAGGAGGAGATTGAGTTTTAGCTCTGGTGGGCATTGGTTCCTCTTCGTCAACCATTGCGTTGGTATCCATGGAAGAAGGTGGTGGCGGTGGAATGCTGTTAAAATGTTGACGTGAAGATGGGGGAGATGGATATCGATAATCGGAGCTCGATTGTGACAACTCACTATTCCTATACATTGATGAGGATGGTGCATACTTATCAGGGTACGATGTTGATGGCGGTGGAGAAAGGTTGGCTGACATGTCGGATTGTGGTGGAGCTTCCTTAGCTGATTGTTGCTTTAAGACAGGTGGAGACACCTGAATTTCATCACTAGATCTGTAGCTTGATGTTGGAGGATTGTTATGGTAATAATGTCCACTAGTACTGTTAGTGTTGTAATAATTGTTGTACTTGTAGCCTGCTGATTTTCGATGGGAATAATAAGGAGGTGCTCCTCCTCTACCGTAAGATGCCATGTCATCATTTCTATATTGAGGCTGATGATGATCGTAGTAAGAAGAATCATATTTTCTGTTGTAATTGAAAGAATTGTCCGGGTATCCAGAATGATATGGCATTTGATCATTTGTTGACCTGAATCTTCTTGAGTATCCATAAGAGGGAGCTGAGGATGAGCTGGAGTTTGGAGAATTCAAATTGGCATTGTTCACATTGCTTGGAGGAGAATTGTTGTAATTCGAAGAGGGTGCATCGATTTTGTTTGGTGTTGATGGAGCATTCGTTGAAGGCGGAGTTGTGGATGAAGGGATGTTATCGGTTGGTAAAGATGACGAAGCAGAGGATGGAGGAGGAGGTGGTGGCGGATGATGCCCAGTAGTCTCATTGTACGAATGTGCATGATAATGTTGTGGTCCGTATGAACCCCTATTATAATTATTATTGTAATAATTATTATAATTCCTAGAGTATCCACCTTGATGATGGTAATACGGAGAATTTCCGTGTTGATGATGGTGATGATGTTGTTGTCCATACGAGTTATTATACGTTCCGTAATTTCTTTTGGGCGGATAATTGCTCATCGGTGGTGGTGGTTGTTGTGAGGCAGAAGCGTTTGTGTTCGGATTCATCATCGGTGGTTGTTGGGAGGAGGAATTCATATAGGATGAAGGTGGAGGCATTTTTTTTGGTCGTTTTTTTTCTTCTTATTTCTGCGTCGTTCCACCTCAAATTGATTGTACCATTCATATGAACCTTGAGATTTTGAGTTTGGCTCCAAACGAAACCGCGTTATCATGATAACAATTAAAATTAAAAAAATACCAGTAAATAGATTGGGAGCATACAAGATTTTTTCATACACGCTCAAGGAGCACCCTTCTCGACATTACAATACAATCTCTGTTTGAATCATCCCGAATCTATTTCGAACGTTACATCGAACGTCATTGCTAACAAGTCAACTGTTCATATCAGGTCGAGCAAAAAAAATTAAAAACACCAATCACAACCAATTAATTCAATTGAAATCATGCATGAGAACCTCACGCTGGCTCAATCATCATGTTCTCAGAACCAGTCATTAGAGGAGTCAACTCAAAGAATTCCATCCACGTCTATCCTCATGACGGAAGAGAACCCAACAAATTTATCGTCGACAACGGATGAAAAAATTGTCAATCCCAGTCGAGAAATAGAACAGAATTCTACGACTGTATCGTCAAGTAGTAATGATAATGAACAAAACTCTTGTATTGTTTTAGAGACAACCACTCAGTCGCACACCCAACAACCAGCGTCATTACCATCCTCATCATCGTCCTCTTCACCTTCTCCTCTACCTCCTTGTTATCATCAACCTGAGAGAAAAAAGAAACGAACAGTATTGATCTATGCAGATGCTGAAACACCTCATCAAGTTAGTCGTGATTCTCTTCATCATGGTGGTTCTGATGGAGGAATAGCATTGAGTAATGTGGTTGACACTCCAGAGACCACTTCTCACATGCACCCCATTATGTACAAATCCAACAGTGATATTCATTCAGACCGAATAGGATCACCCAATTTTGTCAAGAATTTAAAATTTGTCAAGAATTTGAAAGAGAGAACATTTATTTTCTTTGGACCTGTAAAGGAAGATCATGCAATGCCGTAAGTACACATAATTGCATACATAATTTTAATGAATGAATGGTTTCTAAACATATGTTCGCATGATTTTGTGCAACAACAATTGTAGTCCAAGTATTTCTTTTTTTGATGTGGAGAAACCAAAGAAATCGAAAAAGACCACAAAAATTACTAAATTATTATTGAGTGGATGCTACAAATTTTCCATCATTGGATTAATATTTTTCACTCTAGTTTTAATAGTTTTATTTGCAGTTGCATTTGACAACAGTACGTCACAAAATGGATTTTTCACAAGCGGTTCTCCAACCACTATTATATGGATGAGTATTGTACATGCTGGTTTATGCATTACAATTTTATTTGATTTATTTGTACCTTTATTGGTATTGAGGCTATACAAACGAATTATGAAGTGTTTGTGGAGAAATACAAAAGATGAGAAACAACTGAATATTGATGGGTATTTTATGTCTCTTGTCATTCGAGTCCTTTGGTCTTTAATGATAGCCGTTGTAGGATTTATTAATTGGATTTGTTATGGTCTCTATTACGAGAGCAGAGACAGAATTGCAGGCTACATATCCTTTTTCACAATACTAACACCCATTTCATACATCAGCATGGCTTATCATCAATACGTTCGATTCAGAAAGCACAACATTTTAATTTTCGGATTTAAGGATAGCATTGACAATTTTTATGTGGATCGTATGCACAAACGAACACGATTATGTTGTCGATTTGGATTCTTGTTAAAATTAGTGTGCTATTTAATCATGACAGCCATATTTGCAACATTAATATTAATCACTATACAAGCTGTTTCGATCGCACAAGATGAACTCAAATATCCAGGAAAGCTCGTAACAGTGACTTCAAACAAGCAACCTTTCGATTTGCACCTCTATTGTGAAGGTCGAGAGGATCGAGACGATGTGGTACTCATGGACGCAGATGTAGGAGTAGCATCTCCCTATGCCTATTACAAACAATTTCTCTCATTACTTGCAAACAGTGGAATGCGAGCATGTGTCATTGAACGTGCTGGTTATGGGTTCTCAGATTCAGGACCTTTTCCTCGTGATTTGGGAAACAATACGGCCTTAGAGATGGCCTCTATCATCAAATCTTCCTTGAACACTCCTATTGTATTGGTTTCACATTCTGCAGCATCCTTCACCGCTCGAGTCATGATGCATTATTATCCAAAATTATTGAGAGGAGTCGTATTGATCCACCCAGCTCATGAAAATCAAGATGAGCTCTATTTTAAGGGTCAAGTGTATAACATGAGTAATGACGAGTTTGACCAGTTGAAACAGAAAAAACTGATTTCCAATAACTGGATTCGATTTGTGACTCCCCTTGCACTCACTCGTTTATTTCCACAATATTTTCACGCCAATTTCATTCTGACACAAGATGACATTTTTGAATTGTATTATCTGAATGGATGGAAAACATATTTTTCAATATCCAACATGTCTCTCATTTATCAATACACTCAACATACCATCCACTTGAACAAGTACAGTAATGTGGTTTGGAGCGAATTGAACAGCTTTTCTTCCATTTCACACATGATGAATGACCTTCGAGGAGGAAATTCCTCACTCTTTCACTTTAACTCTTCACGACCATTTTCAATGAGTATTTTAACAAGTCAACACGTTTTGAATGGTACCTGTGAAGACAATCATTTGGATCCTTCCTCCCGACTTTGTCAAAACTTTCTCGCATATCAATCAAAGCGGCAAGATGCCATTCTTTCTATGCATTTCGATTTGGCAAATTATTATCGAAATTACTTGTTTGAATGGTCTCTCATTCCAGGTAACTTTGATGTGATTCTAACCAATCCATCTCTTGTGGTTCAGCATGTGATAAAGTTAATGGTTCACACAAAGCCGTGAGTTTGGAAGAAACTGTAATTCCAGTTTACGAGGTGAGGTGAAAAAACAATTAGTACTGACAGGCAAAACGGAGGCAGAAATCCGGAAATTCTTTTTCCGAGGAGTTGAGGCTCGGTTTACAACCGGGTAAAACAAAATCCACAAATTTCTGGAACAAAGTTGGAAACACGCGAAAAACAAAAAAATCCACACATCATCATGTCATCCAAACACCACTTGCATTACGCCTCCCAACCGAAAATTCAACCTTTTCATCAGACATTTGTGTTTGTGGAAGGAACCTTGGAATCTGAAGATACTGCAACAACCACCTGCAAGATCTTCTCCATTTATGAAATTTCCAATTTGAATGATATTCAACGTAGAGAAGTCTTTCGAGTGTGGGAATCGGACTGGTTGAGAAATTATTGCAATTCTATTATTACAACGAAGAAGAACAATGAAAATTCTTCTGGACCAGGAAGAGGAATGAGAGCCTTGTGTCATGTTGGATACTCGATCCAAGAAGGCTATACCTGCAATGAAGAAGCCATCATCACCAACTGGAATTTGAAGGAAGACATGAGCAAGTCCATTCAACACTATACACACAATTCGAATAATGATGCTGTGGGATTTGTGAATGGAAGAGCTCTCTTCATGCCCTCTTCTGGTACCTATATTCTTCCCCAGATTGAAAAAAAGACACAATGGTGATGATGATTGTGTGTCATCATTGTTGACTCTTGAAGAAGTGAGAATGCTGATTTCGAGAAGGTGACAATAATTGGCAATGTTGGACTTTTGCTTCGAACGAATCAAGACGCCGTGTTTTATACCTCAAGTGCTCGGAAATAATGAGCCCTTCTCTAAGGCAAAAGGAAAGATTGGTGTCATCAATAACCACCAGTTTGGCGAACTTTTCTGGTGCGAGCAATCACAATGTGTGGCCCAATTTAACAACCAATCAGAGCACTTGTTTGAAAAGGTTCTCTCTTTGCAAGATTTAATGGGATTGGAATTCAAGCTTGTCAGTGATATATTCAATGAGGAGTCTCTGTTGAAGGATTTGGAATTCTCTTGTTATGAACCTCGAGTGCAGAATTCCAAGAGTTTAGAAATTGTTGATCCTTCAACACTCTCGAGCGAATCACAAAAAAGAATATCTATTGCTTATCAGTGTGTGGAGAATCGATACAATGACATGGAAATTATTGCAGGAATAGGGTAAGTTTTTTGAAAAAGACTACTTCAATACAATTGTGGAATATACTTCTTTATTGAACATAGATGTAAAGAATTTAAAGACAAGTTAGGTGATGCCATTAGTGACTCTTATGTAGAGCTTGTTGCAAGTATTACTCGTGGATGTTTCTCATACGCAAGTATCAATTTGAAGGATTTGATTGAAGAGCGTAACAAAATGAGAGATGAAGAGATTTATTGGAATTCTCTCACCCAAATCTTCAAACCAAAAAAGCTCAAAAGATGACAATCCTTCATTATTGGTATCTCAATCACAACAACAACTCAAGCACTTTGAAAAACTTGCTCTTGAACAATTATTCCAGGTGGAGAGTACCCGAATTCGTGTTTGTGATCCCTTCTCCGAAAGTGGTGGAGTAATTATTGAAAATGTTAAACCTGGTTTGTGGAAATGGGCTCAATATGGGTGTGACTCGAAAATTAATGACAGTACAGATTATGTCGCTCAATTACTTGCAGTGCATAGCGATCACAAGTACTTGTTACAAGATCCTAAAATTTGGATCATTCCTGAGGGCACTTATCAAAATGATAGCTCTCAAGAAAATGAATTCGACGACGAACACAACGAAATGGAAGATGATAGCTCTGATGAAAATGAGAGCACTTTTCAAAACGATTACTCTGAAGAAACTGAAATGAGTAAATTTCACAAAAAGGAATTGGAAGGTGGATGGTATGTCATGAAGCTTGGTGTTGGAGTTGATGTGGCTATGGCAGGAATTTATGATCAAAAGTATTTCAATGATGCATCCGTTTTAGAGCTCGAGAAGAAGCAAAATCGATCTGCTATTGATCTTTTTTTCAAATTCAGTTCTTACTCGGAATGGCAGGAATATGTGAGTAAGGTGATGGAGCAACAAAACTATCCAAACAGCATTCCAGTGCCATATGGAATCATTTCATCGTATGCATGTTTGTTTAAAAAGAGTGAAGATCAAGTGGTTGCTGTGAAATTGGTGTTCGTAAACGACACTGATTGAGGAAACTTCTATTCGTCTTCTTCGCGTTGTTTCAATGTTTGAAATCGCAACATTTTTACAACAACTTTTGTGACAAATTTTCATTGATTGAAATAAATTGAAGATGTATTCTGATCATGATGTTGCCAAAGAATTCATGTAAATGATTGATGATTGTCAAACTCGTCACTTCAAGAAAATGAAAACTTTGACCTTTCACACGTCGTGATATAACTTGAACGAACCGAGCCTTCATAAACGGTAACTCTCACCTACGACAAGCAACCGTACAATCCTTCAAGATCACGCCAACCTTCATCTGAAATCAGTTGCAACCATCCTCCTCTTGTTCACATCATACACTCACTCACTCATAAAAAACAAACCCCAATCTCAAATCCGTGTATACTCGTATTGAACTCATGTCTCGCTTCACCAATCGTGTGGCCAATTCACTCTCAAGAGTTCAACAACTCCTTTTATTCCTATTGGTGGTTCAATCCCTTCTCGTAGTATTCTTCACTCGGGGCGTTTCTTCTTCATTCACCTCGTATTACATTTCACCCTCAGGTCAAGACTCGAATAATGGACAATCAAGCTCCACTCCCTTCAAAACCTTTTCCAAAGCCTTCTCCACCATGAAAGGAGGAGATGAATTAATCTTAATGGATGGAACTTATTCAGAGGCAGTTGGAACAGGTTACATGAGTTGGCAAGGAACCAATTCAGGTCAACCACCTTCTGGTCTATCACCCACCACTTCACCGACACGCATTCGAGCTCTAAATCCAGGTAAAGTCTTGATTCAAGGTGAATTGTTTATTGGAAGATCATTCCGTAAGGATTCGAACATTACTGTCAGTGGCATTACCTTTGAAGGAGATTCTGAGATTTATAATTGCAATTATTGTACTGTGAAAAATTGTGAATTTCACGGTTCGTTTTGGATTGGAACCAACGATCATGATATGGATAATCAATTCAATTTGATTGAAGATTGTTGGATTTGGGGATCTCAACGAAGAATCATTTCTGGAAATTACAGAGCGAATTACAATGTTTGGCGAAGAGTGGTGGTTCGAGGAGATGGATGTGGCCAACCAGAATGTCAAGGCGATGGAAATCCAAATGTTGGATTCACAGTATACGATTCGCATGACAATCTCATTGAAAACATGATCGTTGTGGATCGAATTCTTGCACCCAATGATGCTCCTTATTCAGATTTTGCTGCAGCTCAACACACACCATTGCCCATTTGGTACAATGGAAGAAATAAGTGGTTGGGTTGCATGTCCATCAATGCTCCAGATACAGGTTTCTATTTAGAGCCAGATGACATTCTAGATCCAACTTTCATTTTGAAAAACTGTGTGGCTGTCAACGCTCACGATACTGGAATCAATGTTGGACGAAAGGCATCCAATATCTTGTATGAAATTCACACCTTCCTATGTGAATGTTTTTGGTTCTTGATCTGCAAATTTCGAACAAACGACAGGCACTGTGGGAATTACCACCACCGATCCGACCAAGAGTTCTCCTCCTGCCTTAAAATATCCGACTCGAGTGGAGGCCAATTCATTTCTGAAAGGAGTTGGATACAGCAAGATGGATATTGGTGCCAATGTCATGACTAAATATGGATGGGATGGAGCTCGTGTTGGAGATGTCAATGTGGAAACTATGACGACAAATAGTTTGTGGCCATGGCCAAATGAAGATCGAATCAAAAAGGAAATGTGTGCCAATACGACGAGAGGATTTTGTTCTATGGGAAAGCAATTGAATGGAGTGAATACAGTGACATTGACTTCCTATATTTGGGAAATTCTTGGAAATGCCATGCCATCTGACATTTATCAACAAAATACCACCACTGTGACCTGTTTCGGATTAGCAGCCTCCAATCAAAATGTCTGTTCTGGAAAGGGTGTCTGCATATCCACCGATTGGTGTCAGTGTGATTCTGGTTATTACGGAAATGCCTGTCAAATTGCATCCTGTTTTGGAGTTTTAGCCACCAATGCCACTGTCTGCAGTTCGAGAGGTTCATGCACTTCCCTTAATCAATGTTCTTGTCAATCTGGTTTTACAAGATCGAACTGTCAAACGAAGGTGGTTGTGGTTACGGGATCAAGTCCAAAGGCAAGCATTTCACAAAAGAGAGCGAACTTGGCATCATGGTCGTTCCATTATGATCATAATGGATGGATGATGAGAATGGTGTTCATGAGCATGATGATGATGGTTTGGATGATTCCATTTTTGTATTATTAAGATAAATATTTATGAAATTGAATTAATCTTAACCTTGTGAAATCAAACATTTTGATAAACTTATGGGGGTCGAGACTATAATACTTTAAATCAGTTATTATTTAATGTTCAAATTTTTTTCTCAATTCTACATATATATCGATTGGATTGAAATGAAAAAAAACCTTTTCATTGTTCTTCTTCATTCTCTTCGTAGTCAGCGCTGTCTATCTGATTGCCTTCCAATTCATCGAACAAGCGATCTGCATTGTACACGGGTTGATGTTGGAAGGCAAAAGCTTCATAAGAAGCCTCACCATTGTCGTCGTCGTCGTCGTCGTCCTCCTCCTCACTACTTGCTTCTTCTTCTTCTTCGGATATGTCTTCGTCGTGCTCTTCTTCATCCTCATCGGAATAGTCTTCATCATGTTGAAGGAAAAGCGAAACTTGATTAGGAAAACCTTCAAGCCTCATGGACATGAGGGAACAAAATGCATTCATATGGTCGTCATTGTCTCCTTTCATCACAAAATTCAAAGCAAAATCTTCTCCTTGTTGCAACCTTGAAAGTTTGTCTGAATGAGAAAGACGCTGAATGATCAAGTGAATGTGTTTGTATTGATTCAACTCGATAATGGTTTCTTGCGCTTTGGAAATCAGTAAACAAAATTCAATAATCTTATCTTTGAGAAATGATTTCATACTTGGGTGGCGTTTTTCGAGAGAATCAGCAAATGATGAGAAGGATCGAGAAATCAAAAACCAAATCATTCTAGCACTTGTTGTTGTGACATTATGTTTTGAGAAGGAAGCTTTGTTTCCTAATTGCGGAATATTTTGTTTTTCAGTCACAATGAAATAGGTAAATTTCACATTGCTATGTTCATGACCCATTTCCACATTGTCGGTCACATCTTTGAAGGATGAATAAAATCGCTTCTTGATCCAATCAATGTTCTCTAATTGATTCAAAGGATAAAAAGCAGCAGCTAATTCCCACGATTTGCTTAATCTACAAATTGAGGCATTGATTTCTCTCAAAGTTAAGAATGACAAAATATATTCATGCACAATATTGAACGGTATTAAATGTCCAAGCATTGTAAAATTCATCTTCTCTAGATCTTTTCGAATGCCATCAAAATTGTGTGTCACTCTTTTTCTATCTTTTAGTAACGACAATTTCATTTGTTTTGTCATTTCTGCAATTCGTGATGAATAATTCATGACACTTTTAAACTCTTGTGAGTAAAGGTGGTGATGTTTCGAATCGAATGGACCGTCATTGTCATCATTTTTGAATTGTTGAATCATTTCGGAGTGATGTTTCTCATCATGTGCACTTTCCTCTTCAATTGACAATTTTTCGTAAGGATGATGATCAGAAGGCGACAATTCTTCATTGTCATCCTCTTGCGAAAGCAACTGTCGACAGGATGATGGATGTATCATGGACTCGTCTATTCCGGACGTTGTCGATCGACTCTTCACCAATTGTTCCAAAATTAATTCTTTTTGAGTTAATTCTTGAGAACTAATTTCGGTGTGAAATGTTTTGACCAATTCAGGAGGAGAGACGAGTGGAATGTTTTCTTGATGTTGTTGTTGTTTGGAAGGTTCTCCGAATAGATCATTGTAGGAAGAGAGAAGAGAAGGTAGATGTGAGAATTGTTGTTGTCGAAGCATTTTTAAATACAAAATATTTTAATGGATGACAGTTGGCAGTCGAGATCATGAAACGAAGGAACAAAATGGTCATTTCGAAATGTGCTGAATTTGTTCTTCTTGTTGCTGATTTGTTCACCTTATTGATGAGGTAATGTAACATCATGACTTCTTTTAGAGTTGTTTGGGTTTGTTGGTGAGTCCACACACAAAACACAACAACTGATGGTATAATGACACCGGTAGCAAGAATATATCAGGTCGTGGTTTGAAACAATCACAAACTGACGTCTTGAATGGTTTTTATTATGATCTATCCAAAAGCAAGTAGTTTCAACAACACAATTCATGTGAGATCTGGCTCCTGATTCTGCTCGGCCCACATATTTTCACACACTTGTTCATGATGTGTCAAACCAATTACGCTTCCAAAATGTATTCCAAAAGAGAGAAAAACTGGATCAAGAAAGCACGTGTATTTGAAGAGTATATTTAATGGACTCTAAAACACAATCCAAAAGATAATTTCACTGAAGAAGAATGGGGAAAGTTTACTAAGAAACATATTCATCATCAGACCTATTTGCATGAACTCGTGTGAAAAAAAATGTCGACTTCGTGGGCAGATTTACTTCGTGGGCAACCAACATTTGTTGCTTTACCATCATCCGTATCATCAATCAAATCCAAATTTACTTTTGTTTCGCAGCAACAACAATCAGCAACAACAACAACTCAACAGAAATTCACTTCTCACACTTTGAAAGCATCACAAATTACTGCTTCTTCTGTTGGTAATCATCATCATGTCAGTCCGAACAAGCAAAGCAGCCATGGAAATGACATGCCGATGAATCATCATCAAAAGAATCATCAAAATATTGCTAATAATAATAATGGAAATATTTATCAAAATATTAATAATGGAAATATTAATCATGTCATCAATAACATTTCCACGTTGTCATCATCCTCCGTGATGCCTCTGTCAGCTCTCAAGCAACAATGGAAAATCGACCAATTAAATTTAAAAAAACAATTGAAATTGTACGATCAAGTAACGTTTGATCCTTCTCATATTTCATCCACGCTTAAATATATTGGAGGTGTGGATATTAGTTTTGATAAAATAGATCCTAATCGAGCAGTGGCATCATTGGTGGTTTTATCATTTCCAGATCTGAAAGTCATTTATGAAAATTATCATCATGTGACCATGAGTGTTCCATACTTGGCTGGATTTTTAGCATTTCGAGAAGTGCCTCACTTTGTGAAACTTCTCGACGAGTTGAAACGCTCCAATCCACACATTTTCCCTCAAGTAATTTTAGTGGATGGAAATGGCATTTTGCATCAACGTGGATTTGGATCTGCATGTCATTTGGGTGTACTGGCTAACGTTCCAACCATTGGAGTTGCAAAAAAGATGCTCTATGTGGATGGCATTACGGAAGAACAAGTTCAGGAATTGGAGGAAAATGAATTGGAACGAAAAGGAGACTATGTCTATCTCACGGGAAAATTTGGAAAAGATTTGGGAGCGATTTTATTGACTTCAGATGAGTATCATGAGCCTGTGTATGTGAGTATTGGTCATTGTGTGTCGTTGAAAACGGCCATTGAGATTGTGACCATGTGTTGTCTCGATAAAATTCCAGAACCTATCAAGCAAGCAGATTTGAGAAGTAGGAAGGTTGTCAAGATGAATGATGCCAGAAAAAACACCAATCGATCGTACAACAATAATCAAGATCAAGGCAGAAATGGCAATAATAGCTTGCATTATGGACGTCAGCAGCCCAGCAAGAAGTCAAAGTACTAGAAATGGAAACTAAAATGTTAAAAACAGGACGGATGAAAATTAGCTTTAAATCATTATGAGACAAGTTTATCTAGTCCCTTTTTCAATTCCATATACAATAGTTGATGATAGCCAGGTATTACGGAGGGATCAGAATTTGAAATTTCATCAAGTGTTTCTTGTGGCATGCACTTTTTTGCAGTATCGAACCAATATTTGAGAGCAGGATTATCTTGTAAGAGTTCCTTAGACAACTTGTCAAGTTCTCCAATTTTTCTTGCATGAAGTTGACCTAACCGATACAAACACATGCTTTCCATGACTTTAAATCTCCAAACTTGTTGATGTGTTTTATAACATTTTTCTGATGCATTTGCAGACTCTTCGATACATCTTCGAATGCTTTTTTCAGAGTCTGAATATATTCCTTCCGCATATAACGTCTCTGAATATCGGAACAATAAATCAAATACATTCACTCCTACACAAAAGCTTGAAAGTAGTGTATTTTCAAAAAGTGGATCAATTTGGGATGTGATATTCTTGTAAAATTGCAAAATTTCTTCATACTCTTCCGGATGTTGACCTAGCAACTCAAACTTGTAGAAATTTTGTATCATGAAAAACATGTTTACGAGTTGATTTTGTAATAATATGGATTGATGAATAGGAATTCCAGCCACAAAAGATGTTCTTTCTTTTTTTGGTGGATTTAAACATGCCAATTTCATCGTCTCCGTGGTATAAAAACCCAATTGATATCCAAACACTGATAATTTCAAAAAACTCAATTTCGGATATAATTGTTTCTCCAAAGGCATTGTTTGTGTTTGATGCTGAAATCTACTATGAAATTCTTTCATGCCGGCATTAAATCGTTGAACTTCATTCATTAATAGAGGAAGCTTTGTTTGTGGATGTCCCATATGTAGCTGCAGTAATTTGCTACAATTTCCGTACGTCCTTTGAAGGAGCTCTTGCATCGAGTTGGTAAAGATCCGAGACGAAGCATCAGCCATAGCCTTTTTCGTCATTTTTTTTGTTTGTTATGATTTGATTGGGAAAAATAGGATTCTCGTTCTTTCAAATGCAACCTGCAACCACTCCTAACCTTTCTCAAAAAGATCTTTCCACGTCGAGGAATGAGTTTCGTGATGAATCATTGTCTTGATTAACGGATGAATTGAGGAATTAATTTTTCATGGATTTCATAATTTTTGTTGAAAAAAATTCACAAAACATTTGCAAGAGTCATCGTTGGGGCGATTGGAAATCTCTTGTGCAATCATCATTGGATTGATTATTATTATTGGATTGAATTTTCACGCATACTCAGTGTGTACTTCTGACTTTTAACTACACACACACCACACTCGCACATTTAGATCATTTGTTCATTCATGAAAAGAAAGCTTTCAGCAGCTTCCGAAGGTGAGTCTATCCATAACTCCGAACAAGAAGAAGAAATGAAAAACAAGCAAAAGAAAACTACAACTGCATCATCATCACCTCAAAAAAGAACACCCGAGGAGGAAAAGGCTCATCAAGAATATTTGGAAAAACTCAACATTATTGATCATTTGAATCCTGATTACAGCTCTCCAGAAGGAGTTCAAAAGTGTAAGCAAGCCTTCAAAGAGAATAAGCCATTTCCTCATTTGCACTTGAAGAACTTTTTCAATGATGTCGAATTTATGAAAGATGTAAAACAAGAAACATTCTCCCTTAAATATTGGGAAAAGGACAACGACTTGTATCACTTCCTTCAGACAAAAGATCTTCAAAAGAATGCAATTGTTGAACAGAATGAGCATATTCGTAAATTGAGAGATGTTCTCTATAGTCCAAGTTTTAGAGAATGGCTCGAGGATGTTTGTTCTTTGAAGGAACGTGGAATTGTCTTGAACCCAACCATTGATATGTTTGTGTCGTGTTACAGAGATACCCATCACTTGTTGTGCCACGATGACGAATTGGAAAAGAGAAGAATTGCCTACATTATATATTTGGTTCCAGAGGATTGGACGGAGGCTGATGGAGGACATTTGGATCTCTATAATTGTGATCCGAACCAGATGGATCAGCCAGTGAGTATTGGTGCCTCCATTCTGCCTTCTTTCAATTCAATTTCCTTCTTTGAGGTTTCCACTGTTTCTTACCACAGAGTTCGTGAAGTATTGAGAAGTGTGGATCTTGAGGATGATCGTATTGCTATCACTGGATGGCTCTATAGTGACACTCTTGTCGAAAGACCAGATTATACCATTGAAGATATTGCTCCATTGAAATATGACGCCCCAACTAAGGTAGCTGATCTCGACTCTAAACCAGCACATATGGATTTAGGTTACTGGTTTTCCGAGCCATATTTACAGCAAAATATTAGAGAGGCAATTAATAAGCAATTTTGCGAGGAGTCATCTATTGAGCTCAGAAAGTTTTTGAATGAGGAAAAATTCAACAAACTCTACGAGGAAATTAAGACATTACAAAATGATCAACATTTTGAGTTGACTATTCCTGCGAATAGAAGACACTTTTTGAGATTGAAAAAGGATAATCTCGACAATAATTCCTTGTTGGCCAAGTTCTATGAGTTTGTCTCTTCCGAAATCTTCACCTCATACATTAGTGAAGTCACATCGTTGCCAATTAAGAATATCAATTTACAAGCAAGAAAGTTCCGAAATGGTGATTATGCTCTCGTACAAAACACACCAACCAATGAGGTCCGTCTAGATGTTTTGATTCGATTGTGTCCAGACAACTGGGACTTTGAGTATGGAGGTGGTGTCACCTATATGGACGAGGAAGAGGAATTGTTAGCAATTTTACCTGAACCAAACACAATCTCCATTGTTTTACGTGATGAGGGTGTTCAAACCTTTGTGAAATTTTTGACTCATCATGCTCCGGGTGATGTCTATGATTTCTTACTGACCTGTGAAACTGAAATTCCAGCAGCCAGTGAGGGTGATGAAGGTTCTTGGGAAGATGCCGACGATGATGGAGAGGGTGAAGAAGAGGGTGAAGCTGAGGAAGAGAATGAGTAACCTGTTGAATAAAAATATATCTAACTTGAACACGTGTGACTATTGGGTAGGTGGAAAAAACCTCTTCTCATTTTCGGGGTTTGATTTCACTAAATGTTCTCCTCTTCTGCATGCCCATCCATTTAATTGCATCTCGAATTATTCAATTTCATTCCTCAATAATGAATAACAAATGACGTCATGAAATTGATTGTGATAGAATTCATGTTGTCTCAGATAGCCTTCCTTAGTACATTGCAATTTTTCACACAATTTACAACTCCTCACATTCTCGGCATCGACTTTGAAAATAATTTTGTGAACAAAACAATTGATCTCTACAAAATTGTCTCACTGCTCGAATGGCAATTCCTTTCGATTGAAATTCTTGACCAATCCAATATCCAACTTCACAATTAAAATTTGCCGCATTAAAATTTTGAATGCCTACTAATCCTGCCATTTCATTCTTATACCAAATGGCAACTGTCAACATGACATATTGAGGAGTAGAATGTTTAAATCTTTGATTACATGAATCGATGAAATTATTGACGCTTTGTTTGTTATTTCCTGCCAGGGAAATGGTTGGAATAAATTCTTGAAGAAATGTTAAATTTCTATTGATGAGTTCAAATAGAGTGTCGACATCATCCGAATAATTATTTGTTTGATCATTATTTGATAATTCCAGTTTGTCTTTAGTCACGTCAAACAGGTGGTCATATGACGACGTAAATAAGTGACGAGACACCAAATTGCACAATACAACCTCATCATCAACTCTCCGAAAATAGTAATGCATTTTTGGATTATAAATTTTGAAAGTGTTTGGCCGATCAACTTGATGATCAGCAAAAAAGGCTTCGGAACCTGATAAAAAACCCATGATGATGATGTTGTTGCAATTTTTTTTAATTCCCTTTTTAATGCCTTAATTTTGATGGCGTTTGACGTGCTTCAAGTTCATTCCCAATTCCCGTTCCAGGAATTCTCTCTCGAATGATCTGGAACACGTACACGCACGGCCATCTAGCATTATTGAAATTCCTCAGCATTGGAATTTACAAAACGTATTTCCTTTTCTTCCTGTTTCGAATATTCCATCATGATTTCTTCAAAAACATTGTTTCCAAATCGAACTCTGTATCGACTTTTCGGATGATTGGGACGAGATGACGACGTGTTCAAACCAGTCGAATCTTTATGGATTCCCTTCTTGTCACTTGACATTTTCAATATTTGGAAGCAAAGAAAGGTTCAACCTTGAAGATGTTCAGCGTGCAATCTCGTCGTTGTTAAGAAGGAAAAATTCAAAATTGCTAATAAAAGTTGCCAATAAAGAGCCTTTCAAAGAGTTGGCGATGGTGATAAACTATATCTTCACTTTTGAAGAGTTTCAACAACCAAGAAATGAGACCAATAGACGAAGAGCTCTTCACTGAATGGCTGTGTTATGAACTGAAACCAGAGAACAACCGTCTTCGGAGGTCAATAACAAGACACACCTTTCGTCTTTTTTTAAGTCTTTTTGTCTTCCAACAGTACAACAAGATGTAAAGAGGGCAACCGTCGGAGAGAAGATTTTCACGAAAATAACCGATTTTCGCGTGAATAGCTGCTCTTCATCGTTACCTTTCCATATATCCTTCAAGCAACAAAGGTGGTTGATTTCCTTTCTTTCGAGGTACTCAGATTCGAGCGAAAGACCACACACTCGTGAGAGGATGCATTTTTCTTGATTAAATAAATAAAAAATTTCCAAATTTGAGTGATTGTGCCAACAAGTGCGAAAGTCGTGGAATATATGAGACGTGGAAAGTCTATATTCTAAAAAACAATGAGTTTAGAGAAATAGACCTTATTTAAGGATTGTGATAAAAGTTTCCAAACAAACACAAAACAGTTGATCTACAATCGTTGAATGGAACAACATTTTGCATTTTGGCTCAAAATCCGATTTCTATAAAGTTGCTGAGCAGATTCAAAATTATGAAAAACATTCGGTTGGAATATAATCAGATGATCCGTTGAAGTCGGTCCTTGCTTCTTTTCTTGGATACTATTGACCTCGGAGAATATCTCTGGTTAACAGACTGGTTCTGAAATGATAATCATCTGCTACTTTTTGTCGCAATTGATGCTAAAAGTTGAACAACGATGGTCAAAACAGAATGCACGCATTCGAGAGAAGGCAAATATTGCCTTGCTTGAATCATGCGCTTGAAAATCTTCTGTCTAAGGGTTGGCATACAAGGTTGAAGCATCAAGAGCCTTCTAAATGACGTGTCCATGAGAGGTGTTTATTGGAGGTAAAACGAATCCTTAATGCTTTATTTAATATGAGGAGAGCTTGTTCTTTTCTTAGGAACCTGTTCCACCTCATGAAGAAAATTTAAAGAATTGTTTTGTTCTATAGTCTGCCATGATGAATTAGTGATGGACATGACAGTTGCTCGAAACCTCGAATCATCAATGAGATGGATGATGTACGATCTATTTGGTATGTCTTATCTGAGTTTAACATTCAAAGGATTCGCTTTTGCCTTCCTGAATCATGTTGTGCTACAGGTTGAGAAAAAAGAGTTTTGGATTAGGATGTTCTCTTTCATAGAGTGATGGTTGAATGAAATCTTGTGAAGAGTTGAAATAATTCACAAAGGTCAAGGGTGACAAGGACTTCTTTTGTTTTCTTTGTTTGGATTCTGGTTGAAATTCGAAGAATGACTGTTGATGATGATTTGAGTTTTTTTTAACAGAAACAACAGAAGGATTGGTCGAGTCAAAACTACACCCTCCATTGTGAGGAGAAGGGTTGAAAATACTCCACGTTAAACCAAGTTCTGTTTTCACATCAGCCAAAGCAACATCAACAAGAGCAAACCAAGCATTTAAAATATCAGAAGAACTTATTGGCACTTGTTCATCCTCCGTTCTTGCGCTCGCCTGTTGCATGTTTGAATCAGGAAGAATAGTGTTGTTTAATGACAAGTATAGAGAAAATTTAAAGAATTGTTTTTAAGAAGTGTCTGCTTCTGATAATTATTAAATGGTCTCTATTTTGTTTTATAATTCTGAGACATAGATGGAAAGAACCGAATATTTATATCACTTAATTCGCCACAATTATTTTATTTAAAGGCCAGTTGACAATTGTTCCTTGACAAACAGTAAATTGATTATCAAGACATGATTGGAATCCACTGAGTCAAAGATAGTTTTACTGAATCGAATACAGAAGGTGTATTGGGTGATTGCATCGTGTGAAATGAAGATGAACGAGTTGTTCTTTGAGGATGTGTCGCTTGTCACACTTGAATGCGAAGAGCCTTTCGAAATTAAGGTACAAATGATTCTAAAAGTAATAGAAAAACTTGGTGGAAGGAAGGATTCACAAGATCAAAGACCTCTTTCGACCAAGCCATCTTGCTGGATGTGAAGCTTCGTTTCGCTCGTCATGATGAATTGACAAAATTGGGAAAGATGTGATTCATGGCGATGCTGAAAACACAAAGAGGACCGAATTAAATCTTGCTATAGGTTGTAAAAGCAGCACCACTCTCTCAACGATGGTCTTCATCATTAAAGGATGCAGACCGTAAATAGGTCTACTTCAAATCAATGAACTAAAACAACCCATCTCCATAACTCAGTAAATATTTAGTTCCTATTGCTTTTTTAATTCTTATTTGTGACAAGTATTTGTTGATTAAAATTTGAATGCAAAGATAACGGAAAGGGAATTAAGCCAGAGAGCATGATTATTCTCATTTTGATTTAATGCTTCATCAATAAACTCCACACATTTCAACACATCTTGTGTAATATTATAAATAGGTAAATCCACCGCCTTGATTTGGAAATATTTAAAGTGCTGTTCATACTTTCGGGATAGACCAAACCCACACACACAAATGTGAGAAATTCGATACGGATCATTGAGAAGAATATCGACATCGGAATAAGCAGCATCTTCGCTTCCGAGAAATAATCTCGGTAAAATTTCTTGACAATCCAACGACAGCGAATCTTGGTGATACGAATTCGGTTGGGACATTTTAGTTTTTTTTTAATTTAAATTTCAATAAATAAATAAATTTAACCCAAAAATAGAACCAACAGACGAATTGCTGTTTTAGTGTGATCTAGTTGTCGGGTTCATCATCATTATTATTATGGAGCTTTTCCTCCTCTACGGCCTCCCAGTAGGCATATCCATCTTTATATTTTTCATACATTTCATTCAATACTTCCGGCATAAGCCCATTCCTTTTGAAGAAGGCGGACCCCGACCTCCTCAAAGACAGATCCCTTTTCTACAATTCTCTTCAAAACCACTGCCATTTCTTCCAATTCTTTATCCTTTGCACAATCGACCGACTTTGCCATAAACTCCTTCACACACATCATGTTGAAAGGATTGTCCTTCAAATAGTATTCAGAGTCATCCATGAAGACAACCTTGTTTAAATCTCTGTTCAATTCTGAAACGTTCTTGCTGTCATAAATGTGATGACGATACAATCGATGACTGAAAACATCAGGTAATTGATTCAAAATACTGTCAGCATAATATTGTACACTGCTGGTGAGTAAAACAATTTCAAAGTACTTTAACATTTCCAATAAAAACTGATCCACACCAGGACGTTTGGCAACAGTATATGAATCTAAAATATCAAAAGTCTCCACTCCAATGGATTTAAAATCAATCCGGTTTGATGTTTCAACAGTGGTCAACGTTTGATCCAAATCCAAAACAAGTGTCATTCGGGAATCACCTTCTTCAAGAGGAGGAAGTTTACAGAGACCTTTTTCTGATGCAGAATTGTACATGTCCCCATAATAACGTCGTTGAAGAGGAGCATTTGAAGAACAACTTGTTGCATCCAAGATGAAAATGTGAGGCATAACCATGTTGGAGGTGAGCAAGGATTTGCGTGGGCACATGGAAATTCCACCCATCCTCTTGAAGAGGAGGATGAAGTGATTGCGAAGGATTGGACCTTGTTTGAAAAACATGTTCTTGAAATGAACCTTCTCAAAGCAGTTGCTGAAGATTTCATGTTGAAAGTTAAGTAATTGATCTTGAGCGAATGGTGTGAGGGTGGTGATGTTGTTATGGATGTTGTATTTCTTTTTTGAATGGATTTCTTTAAGAGATTACAAAGTTGTATTTAAGGTTTAGTTGAGACCAATCAAGATGTGTTTGGAGGGTTCTTTGGAACAGCTCAAAGTGATAGAGTTTCGAAGAGAATTGTGATTAATGGGCGGAATTTCCCAAACTGAATCTTGATCTCGGATTCAGAGAATGATTGAAAAGTTTCTCTTCATAAAAAGTGAAATTTTGAGGAATTTCTTCCTTTCGGAGACTCACACTCTTGTTCATGCAGAGATCGAGCCACTTTGAAGGAACTTGCACGAAAGGTTCATATTAAAGCTTGGGACCAAAGTAAATCCAAAGGAGGAAGAATCCATGCGATCGAATCTAACAGAGCGCCGAAGAGGACGACATAATGAAACAAATGTTCTTCCATTTTGTGACTTGGCACATAACAAAGTTCGGTATTTTTCAAATGCACAATGATAGATGGTTTTTTGGCAAACCTTAGTCAAAAGTGACTGAGTGGAATGTTGTGTTATCCTGTGTTTCGAAAGAATTAGGCTTAGCATTTGTTAATGATGGATAAGCCTCTACTAATGTGATGTTTTATCCAATCACCTTCCTTATTCTTCAACAATAAAAAGGAAGTTTAAAAGTTGGCCTTTCCTATGAGTTGTGTGACCCTTGACATCTTGTCCTTTTGTTTTTCAAGCCAAACTGTTTGGAACCCCGGTTTTGGAAGGATGACAGATGTGCCCTCTATACATTTTGATTCTTACCTTAAAACATTGGATTCCAAAATATATTGACTATTTAATAATATTGAATAATAAGATATCAACTCTCCCTGATGTTTCCTTTGTGTTAATCCAAATGTTGAAGCAATTAGGATTTTTGAAAGTTTAAGCAGCACGTTCAAGTTTTTTGGAATTTCATCAAAAAAAATGGTCCAAAGCAATCAGTATCCAGAATTGAAAGTCTACATGAATAAAAGACTTTCGATCAAGATGAATGGAAAGAGACATGTGGAAGGAACGTTAATCGGATTTGATCCATTTATGAATTTAACGTTGGAAAATGCTGTGGATAAAGTCGGAGTGGTGGTTTCAAATCAACAAGATGGAACATCAGCACCAACAAAACAAGAAATTCCTCTCGGAACGGTTGTAGTGAGAGGAAATTCTATTGAAATGATGGAATGTTTAGACCCTGTCTATTTTAGAAAATAATTTTAAAACAATATTGGTTTTTATTAAATATAAATATTATTAATATTAATATTGGAGATGACAATGTATATTGAGAGAATGAGAGAATTGTATTATTCATGTATGATGAAGCACCACGTCGTAGAGTCCTGTTTTCAGAACAAATTGATGAAGGGCTGTCGGATGTCTTTTTTCCTGTAATTTCTGTATCTGTGCGACATGATTGGCTTATTACTCTCGAGAAATTGCCACCGCATATTTCCAAACATATAGAAGGCAAGTCTTGGTACATGGTTTCTTACTCCCATGATCATGATTGTCATCCTCTAAGCACCAATTCATAAAAAATAATCAATCATTTTCAACGCTGTCGCCGAACCGACAAATCGAGCACGTGATACGATCTATGACCAATCTTTAATATTATTGCTCAATTGTCATTTGAAATATTGAGGAAATCAAGGAGACTCGTACTAGTTGTGATTTAAATTTCATCTAAAAAATTTCACCTGATCGAATTGTGACTTCTACATTAGGAAGTGTTGCAAGTCCAAAATCTCACAAAAAACTCAAATTTGTGGTCCAATGGAATTGTTTCAGCATCAAGTCCGCCATTGGATGACGGAGCCAAGGTTTTACAACGAACGAACAACAGGTCATTCCAGCAGCTGGAGAAAATGAGCGAGTCACCGTTCATCATGGGTTGCCGTTAGGCTTCCATTTCATTCAAGCGTCGTTCACTCCAGCGATTCACTCAATACAATTCTTGAAGAGCGGGCCAAGAGAGTCATCGAGACTTGATCACCACAGATGCGCTATTGAGCCTTTGATGATTGAGCGAAACGATCCAGCCGTTTTAAAAAAAATATTCCACCATGAAGGTCTCTCAAATCCTTTTGGTCGCTCTCATGTGCGTCCTCTATGTTGCTCCATTCTATGTCCACGCCATCCACAATCGCCATGCTGCTCCAACCACTTTCCAACAATTAAAGCAAGATATTCGTGATAGAATTTTGAAGGATGAGAAGTTAACTGACAAGATGATGAACTTCTCCTTCAAGCAAATTAACGGAGGTGTTGCTGTTCCAAAGCCAAAGGGTGGTTTCTCCTTGTGCCCAATGTGTATCAATTTGTTGGATCAAACCATTAATCAATTGTTGAACATTATTTTGCAAGGTGGTGTCATTGGTTCATGTGGTGCTTTGTGCTCCTACTTGTCGAACTTTGGTTCATTGACCGTTGCTGCTTGCAACCTCATTTGCGATTATTTGGGAGTTGAAGAGTTCATTAAACTCATTCAAGAGGCTGATTTGGATGCCATTTACGGATGCCAACTCGTTGCATTGTGCCCAGTCCATGATTGCAAGTTGCCAGTCTGTGCTCAATTCTTCAATACCCGTGTTGTCCCACAATCTGCTCCAAAGGGAACTACTTTCACTGCTGTCTCTCAATTGAGAGTTTACAATCAAACTGGTACTGGTGGTATGTAATTGAAGCTATGATATTGATTCAAATTTACCGATACTCTTTGATACGATCTATGGTCATGATGATGATTGCCTTTGATACATATGTGCGTGCCGTCATCTTTTTTGTTCTCTCTTTCACAAAAATGTGGATGACATTCATGGGATGATCACAATCATTGTGTGAAATCACACCAATCACCATTATGGATGGACTCAACAACAGAACTTGCTTTCGAAGTAAACGGACCAGTCACTGGTGACATTTCTGGTGGAGAATTGGTTGCTGAAGGTTTCTCTGCTGGTGTCTTCCAAATTCAAGTCCAAATTCAAGCTCAAGATGATCCAAACAACCAAGTGGTATGGAATCCTGGTACTTATGAATTCGTGGTTGCTGCCTGCGAAGGTGAATGTGGAAGCAAGCACCCACACAGCAGAATTTTGGCTGAAGCTCACGCTTTGTTCAACGTGACTGCTTAAATAAATTCTGTTTGAATACATGTCTTTGCTCGTGTTCTCGAAAGCCAAACTTTAATTAAACTTGTTGTGCACAAGGTCATTCCCCTTAATTATTGCAAAGTGTACAGTATTGTAATGGTATTTCATCAAACAGAGAAAACATGATCATCAAAGTCAAAAAATTAAATATTGTTTATTGGCCCTTCGGTGCCTCAATACTTGTCATAAAACAACATTGGACTTCATTTTCGTTTAGATACTACTTCTGAATGTCGAATGTTTTTAACAGGATATCAAATATTAACAGATTACATGCTTGTGTTGAGCAACTGTTAACATGGGTTGAGTCCATGATTCAAACAGAAGGCAAAAATAAAGCAGTGTTTGGTCTGTTAATGCATATGGTTTTCGTTGGTTTGTAAGGTTGAGTCGTCAATTATTGTAAAAAGGTCATGAATAGGTATATATAGTGTTGATGGATATGATATGTTAATAATGATATGTATCGATTACCAGCATTGTCTTCAAAGTTCTAAGTCACAACAATTAATAATGTTGAAGGGCGGAGAGCAGTCTTGGATCCAATATAAGGTGAGATGCTTCTTTCTTGTTCTTACATTCATTACACGTTTCTTATCGAATTGTTGATAGCACTGATCATCATAATACAAATATAGTATCTTGCCTTTTTGTCCATGATTAGTATGATCGTGAAGTTTGTTCTTTTGCTTTGTTTTTCTTTTTGGTTTGGCTTTGTCGGTGGATGATTGTTTTTTAGCTTGTGTGGTCCTTCTTGTTTTGCGAGGTTTGTTCTTTGGCTTGTATTCTTTTTCTTGTTTTGATGGAGTTGGTTGATTCAATGTTGATAATGTATTCTCATCTTTCTCAACTGGTGGATCGTTAGTTTTCTCAACTGATGGATTTTCTCTAAAGGTGATTGCGTCACATAGATGATGTTGTAAAGATTGTAACAAGTGATGCGAATGATCTAATGGCTTCCGTGCCTTTTCTTCGCAATTTCTGTTCTCTTCATTTCGCTCGATCAAAGTCAAAAAATGAGTCGACTTCTCTTTTGTGGTGAATTGCAGCTGACTGGATTGGCCAACATGATCGATCAAGACGCAGGAGATCGCTTTGTAGAGCTCGAGTATCGACCATCATCCATGTTGATTCCAATGGATCATATACATCCCCATAAAGAATTATCGGACGAACCTTTAAATATTTCATATATTTGTGCTGGTGGAGAACGAACAACGTACAGTCTCTTGTTTTTGTATGGATACGAACATGATTTTTTCCTCCAAGTTCACCAATCCAATTCTACTCCCAATTTTCAACAAGTTTCATTCGAGAAATTATTTCAAAACATGACCGAAAAATTATTAAATTTAGGCGATGATAGTGGTACCAGTGAAACAAGTACTAATGGTGTTAATAAGGATGTTCAAAAGAATAGTTTGACAAATTCAATCAAGAAATCCTGCTATTCATCACAAAAGTACATGACATCCTTTCATGATTCACGAGAAATGAAACAAATTATATGTAACAATAGCAATAGTATTGTGTTTGAAATGATGGATGGAAAATTATACTTGTATGATATTGAAAAGGTTACTCTTTTCCCATTTATTATTCCTCTCCGCAGTAATGCCAAGTGCATTGATAGTGGAATCATGTCACCTGTAATTCTTGTGAATGATGTTTGGAATGATTATATTATAGCTCTCGACACGAGCCATTCTGAGTTAATCACAAAAGATGGAACTTTCAACAGTGACTGCATCACCAGAATTGCATTTCCTGAAAAACCAGCAGACATCAAATTGATGAAATGTTATTGCCGAAAGCTGTTCTTGTTTGTTCTCGCAAATAATTGGTTGTATGTGTGGGGTTATAACGGATCTAGATATGGATTTGAAACATGTCCAGAAAAAGAAATGACTCGCATAACCACAGGCTTTGAAAATGAAGGAAATATTGTGGCGATGGACACGGGTTTTGCACATGTTGCTCTCTTACTTGACAATGGAACTGTCTATGTAAGGGTATGTTTCACATGTTTTTCTCTTCATATTTTTCGTCGCAACATCTTAATTGGATATGGTACATGTACACAAACTCATTGACTCTAAATGTCACTCCATTTGTGCATGACACTATTGAACCTATCAAAAAAACAAAGGGACTCAATAATTTCCAACAATGCGTAAGGAGTGATTCAGGATGTCTTGATGAATTTTTCAAAATACCTCTCAAGTCACCCGCGGTATCCACATGTTGTGGATCCACTTGTACCTGTGTCACCACACAAAAGGACCTTATACTTTTCGGCGAAGTTTACGACAAATTTATTGAACCTTTGACTCCACTCGCCGGCGACGAGGAATATCAACCCTTTTCCAAGCTCTGGGTTCACCACAGAGAATTTTCCAACGAAGAAGCTAGCTTAGGTCCTTGGCACGGATTTATCTATCGACGAACATTTCAAGTAAGACAACATCATTTACACTTGTTTATCAAAAAACTTGCTGAGAAAGTGGATAACCCGAAATTAAGTGATATTTCAATCAGAGTCATGTGTTTGGATTTATGAGAATAGTCACAGGTATGGATGGTATTACACAGGGAGGTGACAAAAGTTACACTTTTTCGCCAACCCCCTCTATTGCGTTCCATGAAGCAAAATGCTTAACGACCGTTACCATTATACGCTCACAAAAATCCCAAGATCCCTTATTCTGTAATTGGTGGCTCCTCCCACAGCAGTATTCGTTCATACTAAACGAGTGTCCATCATCATTCATTACCATTCGATCATTAAGAACCCCCAGAATCATCACACAATAACCATCTCACCGAAACAATGGTCACTCTTGAATTCAAGTGCATATCATTTTCAGAAGAAGGATCGATCAACCATTATTATCCAGACTTGGTGTGTGCTTGTATGGATGAAACATCTTCATTCGGTGCCGTGAACTTGGAACCGGAAAAAAATGAATCTAAAAAGGTCATCATCACCACCCTCAAAGTCATCATCATTGGCACCAACCACTATTGCAAAACCAAGTAGTGTTGGTAAATATGCTTCGGCCTCAAATCTTACGAAACTTTGCAATCCTAGAAGTGGCTCCTTAATGATGAAACCTTCCTCCTCCTCGGATATCAAGGTTCCATTAAATCCCAAAACAAAGAATCTGACCTCTGTGTGCAGAAAAAGTAGTAATCCAGACAGTACTACAGCATCAAGAAAATCTGTTGTTGTGAACTCTTCTTCATCAAGAGATTCAAATGGCTTCTCACATGCAACACGAAATTCAAAACCATCATCTCCAGTGGCAACGAGAAAAATAGCCACATCTCTCATAAATAAGAATCTCACCAAGAAGCTGCCATCTGATGTTGTGTTGACCATACTGGATTTTATGGTGGAGATTTGCTCAAAGGTGTTGAGTAAGGATGGAACCAAGATTAAGTATTCTCAATTCATCAGGAAATTCTATGGAAGGTTTGCTGTGGATAAGTCTACTCGATTCTTATTTAGATTCATGAATATTAATCATGATGAAATTTCAAATCTTGATTTAAATATTGCACTGATTGGAATTCCTGTAATTTCATCATGTGACAGGAAAGTAAGACTTTCAAAAGAGAGCGTCAACTACTTGTTCAATCACCCTCACATGTATGCCAACCCATTATCTGAGAACCTTTATCATATTGAGCTACCAGATTTTCGTAAAAGGTTATATAATTTTGTTGCATTGCTGGGAGAGAGTAATTGTAAGAAAATTCAAGAACTAGATCTATCTCAGTGTGAATTGGACTTAGATACAGTTGAGTTAGCCATAAGATCTTTTACAAATCTGTCTGTTTTGAAAGGGAGAACAGATATTTATTATTCTCCAAAATGGTATTGTGAGGCTCCAATAGAATCATCTTTCACTGACTCAATGGCAGAAGCTTTTGAAGAGGGAGGAAAGAATTTGAAGGTTTTTGTATGGTCTGCTAGTGATTTTTCAACGATAGTTCATCAACATACACCAAATATTGAGGTGTTGTATCTTGGTATGTATTTTGGAATAGATAACATCCAATTAATAGTTAGTATTTCATAGAATTGACGCAACGTTATGAAAGAAATGCATTTTCAATGACACATTTCGAAGATTCTATCATGTCTTGGAGTAATTTGAAAGAAATCCATATTAACAATATGCAAAATAACTGCCCTATAATTATTCCGTCCTTTTCAAAAATATTTTGTGCTTTCAATAATATGAAAAATCTAAGGGTGTTGAAGATTTTTGGAGAACATATCCCTTTTGAGAGTTTTGAATATTTGATGAATAATCAAACACTGAAAAGTCTTTCTTTAAAACATTGTGGAATTGAAGACAAATTTATTGATGTAATTTCCACAATATCCAATCTCGAAAAACTGAACATTACTGGAAGCAAATTATCAAAAGAATCATTGTTCAAATTAGCAGAGCTGAAAAATCTAACATCTCTCGAATTAATTTATAGCAATTGCATTGAACAGGCAGAGCCAGTTTCAAAAATAACAACTCTTAAACAGTTGGCAATAGAGGGTTTGATTGAAGAGAATTCACATTACTTGTTGGCATTGCCAAACTTGGAGAAACTTGGTATTTGGTATTCAATACTTCCTAACAAGGTTTTAGAGGAATTTTGCGAAAAGTTATTGAAATTGAAAGGAATTAGATTAATATCTTGCAATGGAGTGAACATGACAACCTTAATTCCAAAATACAAATTGAAAGTTAAATAAGTTTATTTTACATCAATCAGTGGTCATACCTTTGTTCACCTTCACTCTTAATTTCGTAAAGACTTGATTCCTTTTCTTTATTATTGAGTGCTGACAGGCTTCGTTTGACCTTTACGACTGTATTAAGAAGCATTCTTTATCCATTTTATTAAACTGAATCAAAACTCACAAGCATTGGACAAACAAATTGATCAGGATCTTTCCAGTCAAACTATTTTCACCTTTTCTCAATTCTTTCAATCAACAGAAGACTCCATACGTCTATGGATATCAGTGTTGGTTTCATCACACATCAACATTTTTTGGTATGGAAGGTGTTGGAGAATTTTTCCTATGACTGGAATGGTTTATTTATTTCTTAGAAATGATCAAAGACATCCAAATGATGAAGGTTTCAAATCAAATGGTAAGAAGACTTTTGTTCGCACAAAATCTGCCCTTTTCACTCTGTTCCATTTGGACAAGGTGACATTTGAAATAGCCTTTTTACAACACATTGTTTGACGGACTAACAAACCAGACTTATTCATGATGGACCTGAGTGGTTTCAGATGGAGGCACTTTTAGTGAGTGTAAACTGAACGAAAAAGTGATTTCTACCGCCACCTGTTCGCATTCCTTGTTCAGTTTAAAAAAATATTGCCTGTGATCACAGCTGTTTGTTCACATCGGTTCGATTTCTTTGCTCAGTCATGGGTTTGTCCAGCAAATCTTGTGTGAGCTCTTGCTCTTTTTGTAAATGTTGTTTTTTCCTCATAATGAACAACCTGTCCTGCATCGCTCCACAACAACACATGACATACATCAATATTTGATAACTTTCAATAATAATTTTCCGAGAAGGAAACAAAGCATAGCTGAAAGCAATAGCCAGCAAGAGAGGAAGCACGTGCAAAATATCAAATTTAAATAGAAAGAATATTCTCAGGGCAAAATGTTCTCCCTCTATCATGGATGTTAAAGTCTCGGCAAAGGTGAAAAAGAAATATGAAAAAAATCCAATCCATAATATAATGGCAATGAGTAAAAATCGAGTGAACTGAATGACGTAAATAAGGAAATTTTGAAAGGAAATATGAATTACTTACTCTAAATTGAAAGAATGAAATATTAATTAATGCTCTCAATCTTAAAAACATTTTCACACTATACAATAGCAGTACAATTAAAATGACAAGGTAGGCGAATATAATTCCGAAAAGCATACCATACAGAAGGGAGAGGGCTGTATAATCATTCGTCACTTGAAAAATATACAAGTATCCAAATAATGGAGCAAAAATAGTGAGAATAGATCCAACTATTTGAAGAATTATGAGGGGAATACTTATTTTCATTGACATGTCATTGGAGTCGTTTTGCATTGCGTTTATCCAGGTAGATATAATTGGTATTGCACAAATGAACAAATTTCCTAATCCAATTAGAAACAACATGCTAGTGATCGCATCAGACATTATAGAAAGGTTACTCTTCCAGAAATCACATGCATATGAAGTCAGTAAGCATAGAAATGAGAATAGAAGCATGGAGGCTGCATTAAGCTTGTCGTCACACAATACTTGTTTCCATCTTGTTTTTGACTTTCGTATTTGGAAATGGTGGAAATGATGTACAGATGTTTTCCTTGATTTAGACATGGTTGAAAGACAACACATGCATACATTTGGAATTTTCAAGCTCGCTACATTCTTTTTCATCAACAAAATATTTTTCATGAACTGTACCAACAATGGGAGCCAAATCAGCATGATAATTACTAGAGCCAATATTATCTCCAAAAACAAAAGGCCAATATTAACAATTCTAAAAGAGTACAGAGGATACCAAAAATACATGTAACTGTCACACATTGATGCTGATTTGATGTTAGACATTTCTGCTGCAAAATTAATTTCAATATCTGTCCCACATGTATTGATAGAGGAGGTACCTGGTCGTGGACAGTAGCACATGGAACTGCTCAACCAATCACCATAATAATTTTGTACTTGATTCATTGAAGGAAATCCCAAAGGCAGAAGGTCCAATTTGCCATAGCTGCATTGGAATGGCAAATTCACATTCAAGCAAATATTGAACCCATTTGTCACTGGATATTTTGAATAATCCCTACAAGCTCTGCATGTCGTGTACAGATCAAGAATATCTGTGGCGAATCCCAATCTATATTCTTCCAGTTCAGGAATTCTTTTAGTAATATTGTACCAAATCTTTGTTGAAAGGAGTGGATCGAGTGGAATTTTTGATCCATTCAAGTAGCTCTTAAGCCATGCAAGCATGATAGAGAGTGACAATTGTTGTGTATAGATCGTACTTTCTGGAATAGATGTAGGGTCCTTAATGAGCAATGAAGTCAGATTGAGGCCATAGTTGAAATTTGCTGTAGAGCTAGCATGTTCTTTGAGCATTTCTGGAGAGAAGCAAAACATTTTGTCACAAATCGAGCCAAATGGAAAATCCTCTTCAGGGCAATAGGCTTCTTCTTTTCCATAATAGAAGCCAAGATCTGCATCATAGCGGAAATCAATTGGGACAAATTTACTCTTCTCATTAATGGTAATTTTCGGACACGAAAGAGGACTCGATTGATTCGGAAATTTGAATACCCATTCTGTTTGATTGTACAATGGAAGATATTCCTTGATGAGGATTGCGTCAGTTGTGAGAGTATCAGCGTCAGCTGCAATAGTCTTGTTGTTACTTGTTGTTAGATGGTATGCATTTGAAATGCTACGATTGGTCCAATATTCATTCCAGATAGGACCATAAATTAAGAAGGGGCAAACTAATGATGGTGTTATCAGTGATGATTCTGTCGAGGAAGTAGTCGTGTTGTTGAATTCATCGTTAGAGGCATGAGAATTCCTTGTATTTTGCTTCACTCGTAGTTGAAGATTTCTATTGTTGTTGTGAGTCTGCTTTCGGAAAGGCTTGTACCGGCCTTGAAAAGTGTTCTTCATCAATTGATTCAAGTTTTCTTTCCTTAATACCTCGGAGAATGAGGAGGCTATCATTGTGAATAAGGATTTACTTATTCTTGTTGGAATTAGGTATGGAGAAACAGCATTTGGTTGAGAGAATGATATGTAGGTTGATAAAGTGTCATCATTGAAAACCATATAGAAACAGAGGCAAGCAAACAGAACCATCATTCCGATAAGGCTCAGCAACAACAACCATCGGAAGAAGCAAAATCGTTTCCATCCTCCTCGCCCTCCTCCTTCTTCTATTGTTTCCTTATTGCTTGAGATCCACTCTTCAAGAGGATGATGAGAGAGAGGCAAAACTCTTCGAAGAGTCGATGAGGAATCCACATTTTGGTTTGAGGATGCCAACAACGGAAAAGAATTGTTGTCTTCTTCTTCTTCTTCCATATATATGGAGGGTCCACACAATTTTTTTTTATGCGTGAATAAAAAAAATTTGATCTGTCTAATGACCTTTATCCGGATATAAAAGGCAGTTATTATAGAGTATTGGTTGATCAAGATGGTTACTATTAGTAATCAATGTAGTGATCCAGTCCTACGGCGACAGGTTGCCTCAACGTTGAACTCGACAATGTTTTACAAAGTTAACAACAAAAAAATGCAACAACGAAATACGGGTCGATTTGGTGTCAAGACTTCTCAAACTTTGAAATACAATTCCAATCTCGGAGATGCCAAAAGTGTGACTCCAGTGTATTTCCGATGGGTCGATGTTAATAATGATGATGATCACAAGGATGATGCAGTGTCCTCTAGAACGACCCGAAAGTATGAACATGCAGTTCCGCAGTCGATCAATAAGCAGCGACGATGGGAACTATTTGATGAAGAAATTAAAAATTCAGAAAAACAAGAAGAACATCGAGTGTCTCATACCAAAGAAAAGGAAGAACGCACCGAGAAGAATCAAGAATTGAAAAGGCAGGAAAATAAAAAGAAACATCAAAAGAGTAAACATGTGAAACGATTGGAACAGAAGGAAATGGCAAAATTGAAAAAGAGACTTGGAATTGATGATGAAATGGAAGAAGAGAAGGCTCAAGCTATGATTAAAGAGGCTCTTGAAAAACAAGCTGCCTCTCAAAAGGATCAGAATGAACACGAAGAAGAAAAAGAGAAGAAGGAAAAGATTGTTATCAAGCGAGAAACTCCTCCTCATTATGGGTTTTCGTCATCCAAATCGAGTCATGAAAAGAATGTGGTAGAAGCTTTTATTCCAAAGGACCGTGATCAGCTCTATAAAGTCAATCAATTGAGAGGTAGAAATAGAGACTACGATCATGATGTCACATCAAGAACTGAGAAAAAATCTGACTTCCAGAAGAGTATATTTTTGTAATGGTGTGAATTGACAACGAGGTTGGATGATTAATCACCAATAATGTTATTATTGCTTTTAGTCATGCATTTCCACAACGATTTTCCATTTCAGAGTACTGAGTACTAAAAGGGTTATCTTTGAAAGCTGCATTTCACAACTGAACAAAGTGGTAATTTTTTGTTAACCACAAGTCATTCAGTGATAGAAATTAAAATTCCTTACAAACAATCGTCTTTGGTCCATAATCACAAGTAACCTAACTGCAAATACCATAATGAAGCTCTTACTTGAAGAACATCGTTAACAAAGGTTGCTGCCAAAAAAATTTTTAAAAGAAAGAATAGATCATGAACTTAAATGAACAAAATGAAATTTTACTCGAGTTTCACCTCGCGTTTGTTGACATTAGAACTTTTCCTTCTGATTTCTCTTTGTGTGAAGGAAAATACATAGAAATACCTGTCGTTTCACCTTATTGATACACAATTCTATGACGCTGATCATATTCGTACTCGAGGAACAAAATGAAATTTTACTCGAGTTTCACATCAACATATTCGTGATGCCATTCAAGACTTTCTCTGCTTCTTCTGTCCACACAGGTTCATTAATTTAATTTTGAACCCACACAGACCAATCTTGTTTTAACTCTTCAATTCCATGATGTAATGATGCAACGTGTGCCTTACTGTGTTTTCATAGCTTTAAGCATTTTCTTCTGGCTGTGGTGATGCCATCAGGATGACACGATTTAAATACATCATTTCTTTGTAATATAAATACCGTAAGGTTGTGGCATCGCATTTCGTTTGGAAATTAAACTCAATTCGGTGCTGTTGTTGTTTTTGGCGATTCAGAGAATGTTGTTGTGAGGTCTTTGATGTTTTTTTTTGAGAATCTGATTCGATCACAATCTGATCGTCACCACTGGAAGAAGCTTTGTTGTTTGTCATACCATGTTGATGCATTTCATGAAGATGTAACGATGATAATGTTAAATTTTCCACATGCTCATTCTCTTGAGCCAATAAAAATGGATGTTTCAATGCATTGGCAAATGTTATTCTTTTTTCTGGATTCCACTGTAAAAATTCTCTCAATAAATCAAGAGCTTCTTCAGGAGCAGAGGGAAAGATTGCTTTCAAATTCACACCTTCCTCATAAAATTCATTAAAATGCTGTTCATAAAAATCACGAGCTCCGTCTGCGCCCTTAATATCATTAAGGTCCTTTGGTTTTCCCAAAAGGCATGTGATTAAATTTAAATGTTCAATAATTCCTTTCATATCTTGGCCACTTTGTTGAACGAGAAAGAGAGGTCTTCGAATTGGCTTTGGGCCCAACATGTACAATAATTCTGCAAAAATACATCCTAGAGACCAAGAATCAACACTGCTGGTCTGGGTGTCATATTGTAGAATGACTTCAGGACTTCGATAATAACGTGTGACCACGTACATGGAATTTGGAGATTGTCCTGGATGATCGCTTTCGCTTGTGCTTAATCCAAAGTCAGAAATTCTCACATGAACATGTTCCTTGTGATTCTCTTCATTAGTAGCATTGGTCTGTACTAGTACATTGGCAGGCTTTAAATCTCGATGGAGTACTCCAAATGATCGCATATATTCCATAGCACTCACTAATTGTCGCATTACATTTTTCACAAACTCAATTGGAATGCATTGCTTTTTCTTTCCTAGCCGATTCAAATACATTTTCAAATCACCATCTTGCATCATTCCCATCACAATATATAAATCTTTAAGTTCTTTTAAACAATACGGTCCATTCCTTGAATGAGTCGAAATATAGACATCCACAAGTTCCACAATATTTTCATGATGTCTCAAATGTCTCATAATTTTAATTTCTCTTAGCATTCGATAGGGAGCTCCACTTTCGAAAACATTCTTTACTTTTTTAACCGCCACCATTCGATAGCTTGTTGTTTGTTGTTCATGCTTTGAGAAATTTAGAGAAGATTGATTTTCCATTTCGAATGGCATATCTGTCGAGTTTAGGGAGATGGGATGAAATTTGTCCCAACAAGCAATGACCACTCCATATCCACCTTGTCCCAGAATTTTCACACAACCAGTGCTTTCATCTCTCACAGGTTCATACCGAAGTGGAAGAATCATTTCAAACTCAAGAGAGCCATCAGGACTTGCAATTAAATGTGTTGCTACTTGTTGATGATGAGAAGGCTGAGGTAAAACTTGAGTGGGATCGGGAAGTATGAAATCCGTAGTAGAACGAAAAGATGATGCAGAGTCGGAACTATTTGTAACTTGATCAAAATCTTGAATGATACTTTCATCCTCTTCTTGATCGATGGTTTTTGAATCTTCTTCCGAGTCTTGATTCATGATCTCATCAATCATTCGGTATATTTCTTGAGGAATTTGATCCTCCAATGATTTATTTCCAACCGCCACTTCTGAGGGATGATTGTGGGTGGAGGTGGTGTTTGTTGTTGTTGTGGGTGGAAGGATGAAAGGATTCGGAGAAGGAGAAGGCTTGGAGCAAAACAAGACGTTACGGAAAAACATTTTTTTTAATGTTGAACTCTTTGGTCAACTGCTCTTTCAATACAAAAAAGTTCATTGTTCATTGAGTTTGGAAACACTCTTAAGAGTTGTTGAAGAGATGAAATTCATTCCTTAAAATTGTTTTGGAAATTGTTCAAGAGTTCAATTTGGACGTGCCAATTTTTCTTTTAAACAATAAAATGTCGTCTTCTCATCATCGTCATCATCACCATGATCTGATTCATCATTCTGATCAATCAAAACAAGAACAACAAGAACAACAACCACCTGCAATCACAGAAGATAAACACACCTTGCGCAAACTCCGAAAAGAGCAAAAACAACAAGCAAAAAAGTTGAAAAAGCAAACCATCGGAGGAAAGGAAGAACGAAAGGAATGGTTTGAACATCGGACACGAGAGAAGTTTGATAAATTATTATTGAAAAACTCTTCACGATCATCACGAGAGAGTTTAATGATGACTCAAACTAGTTTTACAAATCAGAGAGGACGAATGAGTGAATTAGAATCATCATCACAACGAGTGCATGAATCATCATGTGTGGATCCAACTTTATATTATAAAGAAACCTTTTGGCAAGATCCTTGGTTGAGGCGATAATCAATGGTCCTTCAAATATGTTCATTTTGAATTAATTGCAAGCAATTGAATCAAGTTGTGAACTCTGCTGAATTTTCTAGAACAGGATTTCCAATAATGAAATTAGAACGTAAAGTTGCAAACTTGAATATAATATTGGTTTTTACTGAACAAATAGCATGATGTAACTTATTTCTACTCGAGATCAAATTTACTTTCCTACTAATTGTTGTTGTAACTTCATGTTCTCGTTCTGTATCATTTGCAAATCAGTAGTGACCTTCTCAATATTGAGGGTATCATTACGTTCTGAAATGGTTGCAATTTGGTTTTCCAAATCTCTGATCGTGTTGAGAGCTTTTCCATTTTGTTGAACACTCTCAATTAATGCCTCAAACAAACTTCTAATCTCAACAAGATCCTTGTACAGTTGCTTGTATTCTGGATCCTTTTGAGCCTCTTTGAAAATGTTCTCTTCATTTTCTTGGAATGTTCTCGATACCTTGTCAGATATTTCTGTGACAGTTTCATTCAACTCTCGACTTTGTTTGAGAACCTTGCTAATTTCTTCGTTTTGTTTTTCAATATTCTTCACAACATCCAAAATACGAGTCACATATGTGGTTCGATCGGTTTCTTTTGGCATGTCTTCATATTCTTGCTTCTTTTTTGAAATTAGCTCCTCCTTTTGTCTAATGGAGTGAATCAGCTCATTCATTTGGTCACGAAGTTCCTTTGAAACATTGATTAAATCCTTGTATTCGTTTTTCTGTTCCTTCATTTTCTCTTTGAGAGCTCTGTATCGTTCAATCAATGGCTTTCTGTGTTGTTCCCACTCTGTAGCAAGGTTCAACAATCGTTGTGCACCCTGTGATGTTACAGTCTCGAGTTGTTTAATATTCTTTTCCTTGTCTTGCAAAATGACGGCAGTAGTTTTGGCAACGGTGAATTCTTCTTCGAGTTTTTTCTTTCGTTGTTTCTCTTCTGAAATGGCTTCCTCGGTCTGTTTCACTTGGGCTAGTAGAGATTCCCTGTTGTTTTGAATTTGGTCAATTCTGGAATTAACCTTGTCGAGCATGGCTTGCATCTCTTCCAATTCTTTCTGTCTCTCTTCTTCCTTTCTCTTTTTTTCTTCCTCTATACTTGCATCATTCTTATCTTTCGATGCCAAAGGATTAGAACTAAGTAAATTCTTTGTGACATCTGTGTCATTTTCGAATAATTTTCTCTTGGCAAATGTCGAAGAGTTGACTTCATTATTTCTATTATTTTTCAAACTTTGTAGTAAATCTGAAAGGGATGGTAAATCTCCGTCGTTATTGGAACCGTCATCTTCAACACCACTTCTACCTGAGCCTCCTCTCAAAACTTCAGAAATGGTCATTTCTATTTTTTGATTCTTTTGCTTAAAGTACTCCTCACGGGTCAAACCTGAATCAATTCCCAATTCATTCCATTCATCTTCACGTTGTTTGTGAATTAAAATTTCTCTTGCATTTTCCTCAAAAACTGTTGAAGCTAATTGATCTTTAGCTGGTATTTGTTCTGAGAGGTAGGGTCCAAAACTTTTATAGTACAGCAAGGCATGTTTTTCACAGAGATCGTCATTCGAATTGCCACCAACCCTGAATGATGATTTTAGACTTTCCATTACTGCTGTACCTTTAGTTACTTCCGAAAAATCTCCCTTGTCAAGCGAGCTCAACAAGAACGCATTCATGCTTGATTGTGTATTGACAGGAGTGCTTTCCCATCGTACTCTTTCATTATCCCAACTCTTTGTTGCTGAAGTTACATCAATAGATACCTTCTTTGTACCATTTTGATTTTTCACAGTCCAAGTAGAATTGACAAAGAAAGATAGCACAGAGTTCATACGGGCCTGTACAGTTTGTCTCTTTGTAGCTTCCTCATTGGTAATGTCCTTTTGTTGCTCTGTAATGAAGGATTGAGCTTGTTCTACGAGCCAACTCAAGATTTGGCGTGTTACCATCTCATTTGGATATAAAAATTGATCGAAGGCAATATTTCCTCTAAATCCATATTCCTAGAAAAAGTTTTGGGAAATGAGAAATTTTAAATTTATAATTGAAGAATTATCGTATCATGATGATGATGATGAAAATTACATTCCGATATGATATTTTGATCCAATATTGATATGACAATCACCAATAATATTTAATTATATTCAATGGTTGGAATCCACACCAAAATAGATTGGAAAATTAAATTATCCCCATAATCCTATTAGATCAACCTACCTTGATGGATTGTGTCAAAGCATTACAAGTTCTAAAGCAGGTACTAATTTCAGCAGGCAATTCTTCTGGAAAATCTTCGGGCTCTCTTCCATTTCCTCTTGAAATGGCTCTCAAACAAATCACAGTAGCCCTATACAATAGAAATTTATCTACATCCAATAAATCATTCACCGACTCATCGACCTCGCATCCGAGTTGTTTGAGTTGTGTGAGGATGATCGCATCAGCAGCTTTACGGGCACTCATTTTTTTTGTTTGAAAAAATCTTTGTGGATGATTGTGGTAGAAAATCAGAGATTTTACAAACCAGACCCTAACCATTAATAAATGACTATCTCTTAATTTTCTGTTTCTAATGTTTCGCTAAATGTTGTGTGGGCTACAACACATTTGTTAAAGAATGAAAACATTCCAATGCATGAAAATTTAGAAGAAAATTGTAATCTATCAAAGATATCCTTTGGCACCTCAAACCGACCATCAATGGAAAAAGCACCATCCAGAAACAATTCATCATATTCCTGTGCTAGTAGCAATTGTCCTTCTTTAGTTTGTTCCCAATCCTCAATTAAATATTCTTCGTATTCTTTGGCACATTTGAAGGTTTTAAAACTAACCTTCTCGGTTGTAGGAACAACAATTGGAGATAGAATGGCTGATTGCCATCCAAAAACAATCAAAGGAGGACATCTAAATCCTTTGGAAACCCGACATGACAAGTTTCTTCTTGTTGAAAATTTAATGGCTCGTACGATGGACCTGTGATCTGACATTGCCTTGAGACTTGGATGACTTCCAATAGCTCTCTAAGATCATCATCGGGTTGCCCTAGGCTCTGCATAAATGTTAGTGTTTGCTGCCACCCTTTTTGCATATATAAACTTTTTTAGATCTTCATTTAGTGCTTAGTGCTTGAAACAAGTTTCTCTGTCAATAAGATCCACAGCGGAGCACCACGTTTTACAAATTGCAACAACATTCGACGCCAATTCCTTATCCTCACATCTAAATACAGATATGTTCCATTCTTTAAGTATAATTTCAAGATCTTGAATGAGAAAGTGATGAATGAACTTGGACAAGAATGGAAAAATCTTGTGGTATTGATAAATATGTATTCTTAAATTAGATCCAAAAAGGATTGGGAATTCTCTCGAGGTATCCTTTTCATCATCTTCCAATCAAACTTCTTTAGAGGATGACATGAAAAAAAATGATCCAACAAGAAGAAAAACATTGGCCAATCGGAAATCGAATGAATTCCCAAAAGGATGATCTTTCATCCTCCTCCTCCTCCGAACGAGAACCACACCAACAACAACTCACAAATGAAACACTCCTTTCTTCATACAAACACAACGGATTTACAAGAAGAAGACATTTATTGTTTAAAGTAGAAGGCTTTGATCCGCAACATTTTAATGGAAATGCAAAATTGAAAGAAGCATTAGGTGAGTCAATGACATTATGATTAATTATGAGTGAATGAATGAGTAAATAATCTTTGGATGTTTATTTCCGTAATGATTCGCAATGTTAGAAAATCAATTCAAAATTAATATTTGTCGATTGAAAATAGCGTTTCGCCATAACAAACCATTGAATTTTGCTGCAGTAGAATTGGAAGAGGAGATTCGATCGAAAGATGATCCTACCACGCGAAGCACCGAATGTTATGTTCGACAATGTATGCAAAAATTGGATGGAAAATTGTTGAGTGGTCATGTTCTGCATTGTGATTTGTTGACCGATCATGGTAGGTTTGGTTTGAGTGAAATTTCTGATCAATTACTGAACGACTCACATTTTGTGACATTCCTTTCAAATGGTAGAATTGACCTATTTCATGAAAAAGAAAAAAGATACAAGCTCCCTTTCATCCGTTGATCATGATTCAGCCGAATCATTGGAACATGTATTTATTGTTGATTTTGAGGTAAGTGAAAATCTATTTCTTCAAAACGAATGTTATTGACAATGGAAATATCTTCTAATTTCCCACGTTAAATCTCCATCCACACATACATCAGATGGCAGTGTTGGGAAAGTATCACAACATTCCATGTGAAATCGCCATTGCAAAATTTTGTTTACGAAAACTCAAAATTGTCGATCATTTTCATTCATTTATATGTCCGACTTATATTCCCAAGTGTGACTTTCAAACCATTGTTTATACTTCTCAAAATATTCATGGAATTCCCTTGCATGATCCTTCCTATCAGGAGCTTGATATATTTGATGACCTTTCTAAAAATTATGATCTTTTACTTGAAAGAATTTTCAAATTCTTGGGATGTGAGAGAAGCAAAAAATTGCATAATCCAATCATTCATGACAACAATAAGATATCCTTAATTGATTTTTTCGAACGTTCTCCTTATTGCCCATGCTCCACATGCTGAAATTTGTTCCTTTACTTTTCTCACTCAGGAGAGCTCTAGTTACAAAGAATTGAAATTTCCAAAAGTGCATGACATTAAGGATTTTGTCACAAGTTATGAGAAGGGGAATGTTTATTTTGAACCGAACCAGCCCACCAGCTCCGTCAGCGTCAACAGGGACTCTTCTGTGAAAGTTCTTTCATCCAGAAAACTAAATGATTTATTGAGACAGCTTTGTAGTAACGCTTGTGACAAGAAGTGTCATTTCCATGCACAAACTCTCAAAATCTTTCACTGTGCTCTCTCTGATGTATTTGGAATTGCTCATGCTCTATCTTGTACCATCGCTTCTCAATACAAGAACATTCAAGTCACAAACGAAACAGATGTGAAAACAACTGTTGATATCAAACAACAAGGAAGAGAACAAGATGAACTTTCGAGCCAGAATAGTTTTCCAAACGAAGGTGAGAAGAATGACATTTCAGAAATGAAAAAATGCACTGTTGCACCCACAATGATGGAAAGCATTGATCCAAAACTGTATCAACAAATTGAGGAAGAATGGACATGTGGAGAAACGATCGAGTATTTCTACAACTAAGAAGAAGAAGCAACAACAAGATAATTCGTTCAATATTTTTCAACAACATTCATGTGATGGTGTATTCAGCAATTCATGAATCGATATTGAAGTTCGAATGATTTTCCTGTTGTGGATGGGTGAATTCTTTGATGTTGTGTGATTTTGAGTCTTACAGGGTATGGCAAATGTGTTTTCAGGAATGGCATTCGATTGAAATGATAGTGAAGGAGGAGATGTTGCTACTACTGTTGTTACAGAACTGCTCCCACTCATAGTAGTGAAAAGACAACTACTTGGATAATTACTACTTGGATTATTACTAGTACAACTCGTGAATGACTTGTTCGATTCCATGTTTGAAGAATGGTCATCATTTTGTGGAGATACACAGAGAGTCGTCGAGACATGGAGATGACGATTTTGGTTTTCAAATGGAATGTGTGGAGTGCTCTCTTCTCGCATTCGACTACCTTCTAAATGAATGGAAGGATGACACTGAGATCCAATCGTGTAATGAGTATTTCTAGAATGAGCATGTTGATGCGGTCTTTTTTGAATTCCTCGTCTGACGCCATGACTGCAACTTGGTGTGCCATCACCTTCTCCACATTGCACTTCGTTAGAGGTTTGATTTCCTTCATATGGAATACGACGATTGGTTTGTTTCCTTCTTTGAGTAGTAGGAGGAAAAGGCCTTGATGTCGAAACTGTAGTTGCAGTAGTTGCAGCATGTGGAGAAGAGAAATTCAAGTGATTGAAATGGTGGGACATGTCGGTCGATCCATCGAATGGATTGTTCGATGCATGCATGGATTTGATTTCAGTTCGATAGGAAATCATTTTCAGATTTTTCTTGGAGTGTTTCCTTCTCAAAGGCGTGGCTGTTGAAAAGTGTCCACTTCCAGTCGAAACCACAGGATCTTCACCTTGAGTGGTTGAAGTGTTGTTGATATTGTTATTGTTGTTTGGAATGAATGTAATGATGCTTAATTTCATCTCAGAAAATCTGAAAATTTGGAATCAAACTGCAAATATAAAAAGGTGACCAGTAGTGAAGTGGAATAACCACGATAATAACCACGACAACCACACTTCACGTGTTGGAATTTTTTTGGTTTGGAGTTGTGTTCGAGGATCCTGAATTTTATTGTCGCCGACAATTTCCCTAATTCACAATTCAAACATGAGGTCGATAGGGACATTTTTGGAAATGGGTTTTGTTGGTTTTGGGTGTGTTGCAACTTTGTTTCGAGACATTCCTGAGGTGGTTACATGACAAATGTGGATGAAATGCATCTCGAATGGGCAGATCCTTTTGGCGATGTGGGCCGACAGTTTAGGAACAAATTGTTTTATATTGATCAATGAAAACATGTCAACAACCAGTTGAGTGGTTGTGTATACATGTTTCATGCTGTGTCTCTTATCATCATTAGAGATTGATAATTTCTTTCATGTACAGTCATTAAGACTCATTCGTTTATTACTCGTTCAACAACTCATTAGTTCAATAACTCACGAATTGAGATGGAAGTTCTTCCTTTCTTGGTTGGTCTTGTTGTGGTGGTGATGTTTGGAATTATTGTTGAGGTCTTCACTCTGAGTTCTTGAGAGGAGGAAGGATGACAATGAGAGCTGTTGTCCACACGAGTCTCTTCTTCCTGAGACATTGTTGGAGTTGTGGCGCAGAATTGAGAGAAATTCGGGATAAATTGTTCGTTTTTGTTGGACAGTTCCATGTTTGTATTTGTCGAAACTATATTTGGAAAGTGACTGGTGACTGTTTGATTTGGGCAATGTTGAGACCCGACACCAACATTTTGCAAGTGATGGAATACATATTGTTGTGTGTGTTGTTGTGATTGCTTCATCATCATGTTGGGAGGACACATGGACGAAACAGTCGCTCTCGTACATTTCGATTTCGATTTTCCAAGTAATTGAATGGAACTAGGTTTTTGTATTTTGCTCTTTCTGAGTGTTGTTCTTGAAGAAACATTCAAATTGGAAGTGGTAGTAGGATTCTGTGAATGTCGTTGTTTTGGTGGAGTTGGTTGAGATGATGGTTGAGATGGTGGTGGTTGCATGACCATAAACCCATAATGCAAAAGCGCTTGTTGTTCACTGAGAGAGAGACCTATGGAACCTTTCGAATTCTTCGAAATTCGAATTTTGAAAGGTCTTTTCAAGTTAAAGAGATGAGAAAGATCACTCGAACCGTCAAATAAATTGTTAGTACTACTGGTTGTAGTCGTAGTAGTACTCTTCGATCGACGTTGTGAGGTTGAGGATAAGGACGACGAAGAGGACGACGACATGAAATGGTTTTGAGTGGTTGGTGGCATTGTGATATCCGTTGAGAACGTCACCATGGTGGGACGAGACGAGGACTTGTTGGTTGTAGTGGAGGAGGAGGACGAGGACGACAGATTGGACAGATTGGACAGATTGGACATTGTTTTTTCTCTCTTCAAGGAGGGAACAGGTGAAGTCAATTCAGTGGTTGAATTCAGTGATGGTAGTAGTGGAGGTAGTGGTGGATTGGGAACAAAGTTGATAATGCTTAATTTTAACATTTTTTACTAGTTTGTGTGAGTTGTAGAATCATGACATCTTAACGATTTGACATTTGACTCGTTCGGGTCCTCGAGCAAAATGGTGAGATTCACGTCCATATTCATTATTTCTTGCTGTTGGCTCGAATGGAAATTAATTTTTTCTGTTTTTGGATTTGTGAATCATTGTTTAGTAATTCTTTTCTGTTGTGAGCAATGAAAAGATTTTTATGAAAACGATAAAAATCCATTCACATTTTTTGGACTAGTTCTTTTTTGGGTAATGGTTGTATTTGTGTGAAAATTGAACAATTTTGTAATCTTCTGCCGAATGAGTAAAATTTGTAAATTAAATTGAACAAGGAATGGACCAAGTTCAAATTTCGATGATTTTGTTCTTTCCACAGAATTTGGTTTCGATCAGCCCGGAAACAAACCAGTTTTGGAAATGACCACAACGTTACATTACAAAACTGAACAAAACTTCCTCTCCACTTCCAAGAATCTCTTTTCTAAATTCACACTTTGGTTTTACTTGTAATGATGCGAATATGTAACCTAATCATGGACTCGGGAAATGCATCACCATGCAACAACACACATGTGGATCAAAATTGTCGAAATGAACGAAATTCAGAGCTGTTGCTCATCTTTTCTTGGAATGTTTATTCTCCTCTTTTGTGGAGTCTCAAGACATTCAAAAAGTGTCATTGCGAACGACACACTCGACAACTCGGGTTGAATGAGCCAATCCATCAACCAAGGCTGTTAATTTCGAGTGCGTTGACTCATGCTTTTGATGTTTTTCAACTCTCAACCAATTTCTGAACCTCTCACACATGGATACTTGAACTGAGTTTGTCCAACTCCATATATTATTAAGTGACAATACTTTTATTGAAGTCCAAGTACTTTGAAAAGACCTTCGACGATTTCATATGAATGCTGACACAATGGTGATATCCATGAGCCATCATGATGATGATTCAACAACGACTTGATCGATGGATGAATGTGAGCAATATTATCATCAACAGCAGTTCTTTTCTCAATTTCACCAAAGACTCGTTCCAAATCAAGTGGAACATTTTCGACCGCATGACCACGACGAACGTCATCATCCTCATGATAATAAGAAACAAGTGCCTCAAGAACAGGCGTCGGAAATTTAGACCAATGAGCTGTACTCATGATGAGCATGGGTGGAATTTGTTGTTGATCTTTGCAACCATCATCATGAAATAAATTTCCAACATATTTGGCCACTGCAGTGTGTGTATCCATGAGTTGTTGACTCTGTCGCCAAGTGAGAGCAATGGTCTCTGACACTTGTTTCTGAGTGGCGAATGCAGCCACAAATTTTGCTTTCAATTGTTCCAAGAGTTGAGGTTCCTCGACTTGAAAATAATGTTCACATTCGAGTTGTTGCATGTAACGAGAAACCAACTCTGAATTTTCATCACTCAGTAAATAGAGTAATCGTTCAATATTACTCGATTTCAAAATATCAATGAAGGTGATGTTGTTTTCTGTAGAATCCTCCCTCTTAAATCATACACTCCAGTATTTAGAAATTGAGTCAAGACACAATTCTCATTCGAAGCACAAATAAATCTTCTCACGTAAATGAAACCCATTTTCCATGCATAGACAGCGCTCAATAAATTTCCAAAATTTCCTGAAGGCACAACAAGGTCGATTTCATCACCCAATTGAATAACTCCTTTCCTTTCCAATTGTAAATACGAATAAACATAGTACACAATTTGTGGCATGAGTCGTGCCCAATTCATTGAATTTGCACTTGCCAAAGTAGCTCCATATTTTTCTTTCAATCCTTGGTTCAATGGTGTATTTGAGAAAATTTCCTTAACCATTCGCTGACACTTGTCAAAATCTCCATCCACACCCAAAACCATGACATGGTCGTTTTGTGCTTGCAACATTTGTAATTCTTGAAGTGGACTCACTCCTCCTTTCGGATACAAGACAACCATGGAAATGTTTTTTTCATGTTTGTATCCTTCAATGGCACTCGATCCAGTGTCTCCGCTCGTTGCTGTTAAAATAACAGTCTTCTTGTTGGTGGTAATGTTGGAGACATTTGGATGTGAATGGAAGGAATTTTCTTCTTGTTGTTGTGAAAATAAGGATTTCAAAGTATTGGCATGTGTGAATAATTTTGGAACAAATTGTAAAGCTAAATCTTTGAAGGAAGCAGTAGGTCCATGAAACAATTCCACTAAAAATTGATTTGAAAATTGTCCAGTGGTGTCTGTTTGGTTTTTGTGTAGTGGTGTCAATTTCACAATTTCTTCAACATTAAATTTGTTACAATTTTTTCCATAGGCCTCATGCAAGAGTTGTTTCAATTCTTGAGGTGTGATCGTTAATGACGGCGACCATTGTTCGTTCTCTTGTCTTTCTATTGACACGGACATTGGAAATTTTTCTAATACTCTCAATGCCACTTGCTCGTAACTTTGTAGCTCTTTCATGGCACGCAATTCGTTGAGCGAAGAAGATCGAGATGAGGGAAATACTTTTGGAACATACAATCCACCATCACTGGCGAGACCTCTGCTAATAATTTCACACAATGACTTTCCATGATGATCTTTTCCTTCTCCTCTAGTACTGACATATTCTTGTTCACCATTCACATTTCGATAAAAATTGAAAGCCTGTATGATTCTTGAGACAACTTGATCGACTGTTTCCACTGAGTGTCCATTCATGGATGAACATGTCACTCGTACATCGTAATATTGCTCGTAAAATGTTTTTCGATATTCCAATAAATCGGCAAGTGTTTGACCGGGCTTCATTCCAACAATTCGATCTACTTTCATTTCATGCAATCGTTTTTCAATGATTGTTGAAGGAACATCTAAATAGATCGCTACTCCTTGTTTTCGAATGTTTTCAATCGCAGGTCGATAGAGTGGAACACTTCCGCTTAATGATATAATTGTTGGGTTTTCATTTTCCATTCGTAAATTTTCACAAGCTTCTCCTTCGGCTTTAATAAATCCTTCTTCACCTTCGAGAGCAAGTTTTTGAGAGACTGGCATTTGCCACACAACTTCGAGCAAGTCATCGTCAATATCGAAAACTCTCATTCCTAAAATTTGGCCTAATTTTTTACTGTAATTTAGGTCACAAAAAAAAAGAGTAGAAAAAAAATTACAAATAATCGTACAATGATTACCATTAATAGTTGAAAAAATCAGTGTTGTGAAAAGACGTACCTTGTGGTTGTTTTTCCTATTGAAAATAATTTTGTTTTTTCAAATCCATTCATCAGTGAGATTTTTCATGATCGGAATGCAATTTATTTTCCATAAAAATTCAACACAAATTTAAAACGAATTCAAAACAAATTCAAACAATCATTACCTGCTCCGGGAGGTCCCATCAACACTAGGTGTTTTTTGATGGTCATCCTGCTTGCGGGTGAGTTCTTCTCCGAAATGTTCATTTTTTTTCTAAATGTGAAAATCCTTTCTTTTCTTTTATTGAAATAATTCTATTAAGGGGTCATGATCATGTAAACAAACAGAACAACTCATGCAAACTTTCAGGATTATTGAACATTACAAACTTTTTCTCAATGATTACAAGAAATTTAAATTGTTTTTGGTGTTTTTATTATTTTTTGTCTGTAAATGATAAAAACCTAGTGGTCTAGCTCTAGTGAACAATTTGTAAATTATCTGTTGTTGAAGATACATAGTGGTGTGAGTAACATTTCTTGCCCAATCACTCTCTTACCTCCTTATTCCTTCCTTTCAATTCTGTAATATTTTCTAGAAGAGGTAGCACTTGATTTGCAATTAATCTCATCAAACATGTTTGGCCCAAATCTCACTCTGTATTTTCTTCTTCGGTCTGTCGTACGAGGTGGATGTGGTTGTACATGGGCGTTCGATGCGATGGTGGTCATCATGATATTCTCTTGAATAATCATTGGCATGGAGAATGATACACATTCTGTTGGGCCATTGGTAGTGAGAGGAGAAGCAGCAGATGTTGATGCACCACCTGTTGTGGGTGACGAAGCACTTGAGGCAGCTTGACCTTTCTTCGAAGTGTTTCGTTTTGTTGTTGTTGTTGTTTTTAGAGTACATGATGTCTTTTTCTTCTTCTTTTTCTTGCTTGAGGAATCATCTTCTTCGTGGTGATGATCTACTGCGGGATCTTCATCATCCACTTCTCGATCAGCCTTGCTCTTTCTCTTGACACCTTGCTTCTTTTGCTTCTTTGTCTTGGTAGATCCATCAGTTTTTGACAAAGTAGTTTGGTTCTCCACTCTCAATGGTGAGGATGATGGTGATGATGGAGAGGTACGAACAGTCGAAGAGCAAGAGGTTGTTGTGGTTGCATTGAGGGAGGAGCTTAAATTCACGAGAGGTGGAGGAGATCCAGAGCTTCTTGTATTCATTAAGCCAACCAAAAGAGGTGATGAGCAAGGAGGAGATGAAGAAGAGGACGAAGATGATTGGGAGAGTGTCGAAGATCCTGTCATCGTTATTATGGATGGAACCTTAGCTTGATGCTTTGAATTGGACGACCAAATTAAACCCAAAGAGGATGGACAATCCTTCAAGGCTTCATCAATATCGGCACACACACTATTGATTTCTTCTGGGGTGGGTGGAGAGGTGGCCCTGCCTTGTTGTTGTTTCGTTGTACAAGCGGTGGTTATTAAGGTTAAAGTCTTGTTGTTGGGTTGACTCAGGGTGGACGGCTGTGGTTGCTTCTTCTGATGATGTTGTTCGTTCGTGTTGTTGGTCATGATTGGATGATGACTGTTTTGGCTGGAATTCAATGTGGTTGAGTTAGAGAAAAGTCTATTCAACAATACATGATCGGGTAAGAGAGAGGAAAGCATCATCAAGAGTTGTTGTTGATTCTGCATATTGCCAACAAGTTGTTGTTGTTGTTGTTCTTGGTGTGGATGATGGCCAGCCAATCCAAACATGTTTGCATGGGCAGATCGGTTGGTAAACATGTTGGATGTTGTGGAAGCAGTAGTAGCAATAGGAAGATCCTGAATGTTACCCAACAAGGAAGAGGAGAAGGATGACCCTGAACGTGTTACTTGTTCTCCAAGCCAAGAATTCAATAAGGTCGTCATAGTGGTAGTAGAATCACCATCACCACCACCACAATCACCACTCCTTTGGATGTTATCATTGGTTCTTGCATGTCCTCCTGCTCCTGCTCCCAACAACAGGAGAGGTTGAGAGAGAAGAGCACTCTCCAAGTATTGAGTCAAGCCAATCAGTTGGTCCTGACCAATCACCAGCTGCTGGTTATTCGTTGTTGAACGAATTCCATGAGACGGACGACTGTGAGAAGATGATTCAGAGCAGAGTGGAATAGAGCCATATACAACCTGTGGCTGGCGATCATCATAGATATCCTCTTCATGATGCGTCGCCCTCGTCGTCGAGTCGAAATACCTCTCTACATTATTCAGGCCATTCAAGAGTGAGTTGTTCTTGTTGTGGTTGGGCGCCCAAGAGAAGGTGCATTCATTTTGTTTCGATTCCTCCTCATCGTAGTTCTGACTAAAGATGGAGGCAGCATTGAATCTCTTCTTCGTTGGATCTGAACTTGCAGAAGTCATCAGGACGCATCCATTACTGCTGGTCGCCTTGTTGTTGTTGGTGGGGTCATGATTGTCAGTGGAACGACTGCAGAGATGCGACGACGACGATGCCGACGAAGTGTGTTCATTCATTGTGAAAGAGGCAACAGCTGGAAAGGCAAGCAAGGAAAGGTCTGAAAGTACTACCGTTTGAGGGTTGATAAGATTTGGAGAGCTGCTCGTGATAGTGCTTGTGGTAGTGATGGTGCTTGTGGTGATGGGACTAGTGGTACTACTGGTTTCAGAAAGAATGCATTCAAGGTCCCGGTGGTCAACAGTCGATGCGATATGAGAATTATTGCGGTTTGAGTTTGTGGTTGTTGTTGGTACCCACAGAAGTGTTGTTGACATTCTTTTGAAAAAGAGTACGTGTGAAATCAAGGTTAAGGACCACGCTTTTATTGAGCCCACCACAAGAAGTGGAATGCACAAAAAGCCACAACAATTTCTGAATTGTGGATGCAACCCGAAGAGGTTGGACAGAACTACATAACGAGCGTGGATTTATTTCCGTTCTGGTGTATATGGCATATGAGGAAAATTGAGCGAGAGTGATCGTTGACAGGTGTGAGGGTGAATTTACCCATTGTTCACATTTTTATTTGTAAACAAGAGGTGAAATTGTTTATTTGTGGCCTTGTGAGTGTGATCTTGTGCGAAGGTAGTTGTTGAATTTCCAGCTTTGATTCATGCTGCAAATGAAAATGAACGAAAACAAGAGAGAAACTTCAAGGATCGATTTGGCCGTCAGGGAGAGCAAAAGTTTATGCATCCACCCCTTTCCATTTGTTCGGTGTGAATTCTTGGAGAGTTTTGGCCTGTTGCAAACTGAGAGTGTTCTGAAATCATTGAGGATGGCAACAATTGTCTCAATTCATTCGAGAAATCTTTCAGTTCGAGCTCATGACGCCTCTCAACAACAAGGCAAACAGCTCAAGATGGAATCGCACCAAAACACCAAGTTTACCATGAAAGTGAAGGTTCTAGCCATATAGGCTTACAAGGCTTTCAGTTGCCACCGCGAATGTTTGCCATGATGATCAAAGCACAGACTGTGGAATGAAGCATGTGTGAGACTCATTGTGTCATCACATCATCGGCCTTTGGTGTTGATGATTCGGCCATTGTATACAACAAGCGGAACTGGGAATACGAATTGGCTCTAAATCATCTACATGTGGAGAACAACGTGCACTGTTACAACAAGTTCGTATCAGAAATAGTAGGCCAACTGAGATAAACCGAACTTTGTTCTTTGGAAACAACATGCATCGTGTTCGTGATGATCGCGGAAAATGTTTGCATGTTGTAAATCCAAATGAGAAGAAGAAGGAGTGAGAGGTTAGCCATCTCTCAACTTTTTAAGATTGAGCTAAGCACGAATGCTGCAGGTGCAGACATCCTTGGCTTGATACAACCTACATCAAGCAACATACAACCACGACGCTGCGTCCCTTTTCTCATTCTCACCCACACAGCAAGCCTTGGTAGTTATTTTAAAACGTATCTCTCAAATCTTGAAAGAGTGAGATTCCGAGTAGGTCATTGAACGTTTTTTTTAAAATGCAAAGTTGGATTACAGCAAGCGAGAGAGTCGGTCTCTTGCTGCGGACTCTCTAGCGTGAACTCGAGGAGTCTGATTATTATAATGTGAAAAATTTGGTCCGGACCAAGAGATGAGGCAATGAATCCACCTCGAAAAAAAACAATTCAAGGGAAAATTCCATGCTGTTGGCAGTCTTTTGAATTTGATCTCCTTTGAGAATATGGCAAGTGAATTTTGAAAGTATCATTACTAGTAGCGTGTTTTTAATTGGTCTTTGTGGTAGATCTTTAGATCTATTGTGTGGCTATATTGCTGTTTGAAAGTGTTGTGTACAAAAGAGGAGTGAAAAAACAAAATAACCTTGTCGTTTAAGGTGCGATATCCTTGCGTTGATGTCACTTTGTACCTTTTTGAAACAACCCAAATGGCCTTGGAGAATTGCCGCTCGTTTGTAAATTGCACTCTCAATTTAGAAATGAAAGATGATTCATGCTCAAAGAAACAACAGAACGAGAATGCACAAGATCTCACAGACGCGACAGACATCCAATTTCTGTAACCCCAATCATTCACCCTCTGCAACAGTGATTACAAGTGAATGAAAATGTTGGATTTTTTCAATAGATCAATGATTCCTATTGATTGCAACTCATCACTAAGCGATGAAAAGGATTAATATATGTGTTTTATTATTGGTTGTGGAAGAGTGGTTGAGCATATTGTTGGAGTAATTGAGTCCTTAGAGGGTGTTGAGAATTAAGGTCGGTGGCAAGATGTCTCAGTAGCTGCATGAATTGAGGAGAATTCTTTGGAATTAATTTTAAAATTAATGAAAGAAGGTTGTAGGTAGCATCGGGAGAGGATTGTATCAAGTGTGGACAGTAGCTCATAAAGTATGGAATAAAGTGTTGCACGAAAAATTGATACCAACTGTGGACAGACATCATGTTTTGTTGGGTGCTAGTGGAGAGAATGGTAGTGGCTCTATTCAACAAGGTAGTAACGAATTCAATAGCAACAATTGGATTTTGCATGAGTGACATGAGGATCATTGGAATGGCATCAATGTTGATAATTGATTTGCATGCTAAATTCATTGCTTCTAATAATGTTGAGTTGGTATGATACTCTAGGTTCAATATTGGTATCATATCAATCATGAGTTTAGTGATAAAGGGTTCTGGAAGAAGTTTGAGAGCTTTGTAAATAAATTTCTTGCCCTTTGGAATATTCCAAATCTCTTGTTGATATTGGAGATAGGCAGTAATCGTTTGGCAATTTTGTCTGAATGACTCGGCAAGTTTTGGTGGAATGTCCTTTCCTCCTGCTTGTTTTGCAACTGTTAAGAATTCTTCAATTTCGATGAGAAGAGTGAGCCCATTTTCAATGCTTGTTCTCAATTGGATAGAATTATTGTAGATTAATCTTGTACGTAATTCTGAGGGTATTCTCTTGTATTTGAAATATTGTTCAATGAGTTCCTGACGAAATACATTGGTGTCAAAGCAGGTTCTTGGAGTTCTAACATTTTGGGAGGGAATTCTTCCAAATAATCGTGTGACAGGAGTTGTTGTATTCTGGCTAATGTTAGTTTGTGCAATTTTCTCTCTTGCTTCCTCTTCTTCCAATAAATGTTTCAAAACAAGGTCACTATTTTCCTCAGTCTTGTTATTGTGGATAAAGTAGTAATAGTCATCTTCATATCCGTTGTTGACTTGAAGATCCACCATTTGCTGACGAATAATGCTCTCTACTTCATCAATTCTCATAAATTGAATAATTCTATGCGGCTTCTCAGAAGATCTATTATTGTTGCTGTTATTGTAACGATTGTATCGATATCTGTGCTCTTGAGGAGAGGGAATTTTGTTTAACACCTCATTAATGACAGTCTTGTTGATAACATTGTAACAATCTTCCTTATTCTCTGTGTTGTATGTGTTGTACTTGACCAATAGATAGGATGGTGTTGTGTGCTGTTGGGCGGTAGCATTGGTGCTTGTTGTCTTGTTATCAACAGAAGTTGCTGCTGTTGTGGAGCCAGTACTTGTTGTTGTTGCTGCTGTTGTTGATGTGCTTTGCTGTTGAGGTTGAGGTTTTACCAATTCTGGATGTTTGTGGCATACAGTCAGAGGTAAAATTTCAAGAGGTTCCAAGCCACCGGTGAGAGGAATTCGAGAGTTTGGCAGGAAATTCTCTCCCAAAGGAAATCCAAAAGGAGAGCTATTACCGCTTGAAATGTGAGGATTTGATCTATTACTACTTGAAATGCTCTCAATGTCTTCATCCTCTTCTGAGATTAATCCATTAATAAACTGAAGTCCAGAGTTTGTTTGTTTTCCCGATGAGGAGCCAATACTTGATGTGGAGCTTGTGTGGTGATGATGATGATGCACTGCTACGCCTCCGCCTCCACTACCAGTACTACTACTGCCGGTGAAGAATGGGCCAAGAAAAGCATCTTCCCCAACCACTTGCTGATTTCTTGGAGATTGTTGAGGTACAATAATGCCACTACTACCTTGACGAATATGATGATGGTGATGATGAATGGGTACATTATTGCTACTGGTTGATCCTCCTCCAAAAATACTTGTTGGCAATATTCCAGCTGATGTTGCGGCTGTTGGACTTGTCGAAGGTGGACGATGATGACCCGTGGTTGTCGAAGTTGTTGTAGCAGAAGTACCAAATAATCCGACATTGCTGATGGATGTCGAATGCATCCCTGGAGAAGTACCGGTTGGAAAAGCCGAGTGATGACTCACTGATGGGATTCCAATATTGGAAAAAGCACCAGTATGTTGGCCAACAGATGGATGGTGGTGCGTTGAAGATGATGAGAGTGAGGTACCAACGAATGATAAACCGCTACTACCTCCACCAGGAATATAATTTGAAGGTGAAGAAGGTGAATGTCCGAACGGAATGGATGTTGGTGATGGTGTCGAAGTGCTAAAAAAGCCCACTCTACCACTGCTCGTTTGGTTGGAGGGAGTCGTAGAAGTATTATTTGGGTTGGCAATTCCCTTGTGCTTCCACGATTCTTGCGAGCCACTGTTGTTCGTAGTTGTAATATTGATAGGCTTTGGGAGTTGTTGATGCTGGTGATGATGATGATGGTGGTTATTATTGTTTCCAAATAATAAATCTTGATGATGAGAGGAAGCAAAAAATCCTTCATCAACCACATCAATATCATTGCCAAATGTTTCATCATTCTTATCATCATCGTATTCACTAATTGATAATTTGTGTGCCAAACGATCATCAAACTCATCAAAAGAACCCTCCAAGCCTCCGTCCTTTAGCAAGGACGGGTTGAAGAAGTCATCTTCAGGTGAAGACATTTTTTTCGATCTCAAACAAACTGACTCGAGGTTTTCTCTTTCAACTTTTGCTTTTTCAATTTAATAATGAATTCTCTCCAAAAAGTTTAGTTCATGACTTTGAAACACTCTCATTCTCTGATTATTTGAAGAAGGTAATGCCAAATTTCAATTTATTTAAATTGATAATCGTCAAACCGCATGAACTGGGAATATGGCAGGAGCCGCCCAAAAAAACCTACAAAAAATACGTTAATCGCTGTAGACGCTTTCTCTCATTGATTCCGCAGCATCGGTCTGAATCAAATCTCGTCATCAGCCTCCTACACAAATTTTATCATCCATCATATAGTCGGGTGAAGAAAGTGCTTTAAACATCATCACTCACATCATTTTCCTATAAAGTTTTCATCATGTCTATTGAGCACAGAGTTGGAGAGAAATACGTTCTAGGTAAAAAGATTGGAAGCGGTGCTTTTGGTGAAATTTTCATTGCTACCAACAAGCAAACTCTGGAGAAGGTTGCCGTTAAATTGGAGCACCGAAAGGCCAAACATCCACAACTTCTCTATGAAGCTCGTTTACTAAAACTTTTGAATCTCTCAAAGAAGGGTATGTTGCTTTTTGAATTTTGTTTTGATTACGAGCCCAACACCTGTCCCGTTGTGTTTTTGTTTCCTGATTCATTGTATGTTCATATTTAAAATTATTGTTGATGATCGTGATGTGTCGTCTGTATGGACTCTCGTCATTGAAATTGCGTTTGGTTCTGGTTCTAATTTGATACAATGATGATCTGGTGTTGCGACAATGATGAAATGATTTTTACTTTGCTCGGCCTCTTTGAACTATACAACTACAACAATATTTCCTCTCATTCCATTATTATATGGACCATTTCAAACCACTTCGTTAAATCATGAATCATGATCATGTTGCCAAACATACATAACGACATCCTCATCCAATGGTCCACTTTACAATTTGTTATATCACGAAAACTCTTCTCCGTTTAATGGAAATTTGGACTACCGAATTCGGCCATGAAACCTATTCATCATTCAATTGTATGTGGTTCTGGACCCATCATTATCACAATACATACACTACAAAAATACAATATTCGACGTTTCATAATATCTCGATGAGGAAGCCGTGGGCATTCCAAAGGTGAAATGGTATGGTATCGAAGGAGATTTCAATGTGATGGTCATGGATCTCCTCGGAACCTCTCTCGAAGAATTATTCAATCGTTGCGGCCGTAAATTTAGTTTGAAAACCGTACTCATGCTTGCTGACCAAATGTTGAAACGTGTCGAGTATTTGCACTCCAAGAACTTTATTCATCGTGATATCAAACCTGATAACTTTTTAATGGGACCACCAAAGAAGTCAGAAATTGTCTATCTCATTGACTACGGTTTGGCCAAAAAGTACAGAGATTCTAAGCACGTTCATATTCCTTATCGTGACAACAAGCATTTGACTGGAACAGCTCGTTATGCCAGTATAAATAACCATTTAGGAATTGAACAATCAAGAAGAGACGATTTGGAATCTTTGGGATACGTCTTTATGTATTTCAATCGTGGATCATTGCCATGGCAAGGATTGAAAGCAAGAACAAAACTTGAAAAGTACAATAGAATTTGTGAGAAGAAGACCAGTACTGGTATCAAGACTTTGTGCGAGGGTTATCCACCAGAATTTGCCACCTATCTCAACTATGCTCGTTCTCTTGGATTTGAAGACAAACCTGATTACCAATACTTGAGAAAATTGTTCCGTGACTTGTTTGTTCGCCAAAAGTTTGTCATGGACTATGAATATGATTGGGTGATTTTGGACAAGAAGAAGGCTGAAGAGCAACAAGGTGGAGTTGTCGGAAGCAGCACTGCTATGGTAGGAGGTGTTGGTGTTCCAGGAAACTCTACAAACAATATGGTTGGCTCATCCTCTGGACTCGCTCCAAACCAACAATAATTCGAATGAATGATGAGTACGACTCGTTAACACGACTGACACTTCATGCCATAATTTGGCCCACCCTCAATAACCCTTAAGGTTATTGGAGATTTTCCTTTTTCTCCTCTCTTGTAGTTGTACATATTTTTCTGCTATCTTGTTCTAACGTGCATTGTGACATGTGTACACATGACGATAATAAATGATGTTTAAAACTCACACATGCATGAACACTGGAAATTTGATCAATTTTTCTGAACTCAGTAGGAACTGGAATGGCCTTCCCGTTCCTTGTATGCAAACGAATGAATTGAATGATTCCACCAAGAATGATTACACAAAAAGTGAAAAACACCATTAAGGTTTCAAAATGAAAATTTCTGCCCAAAGAATAAACTTTCACTAATCAATTAAAAATTGCAGTATTTCATGACCATGTGCGAATAATCCAGATAACCCCGACAGGCCACTTGCATTGGTAATGAAATGATGGATGATTGTAATCAAAACGAGATTTTCGATTCCATTACACAAAAAAATTTAACACAATGTTGATCAAACTCTCCACTCTCGCTCTCTTCAGCGTCCTGTTCTCTCTCTACGCCACCATGCTCGTCATGGGCGTGAGCATTCAGACCGGCAGCACACCATCCATGGCCGATCAACTCAAACATGAGCTCAAGGCTCGTTTGAGAACCTCTCCTGCTCTCTTCCATAAACTCGTTAAGCTCACCATCAAGCAACAACAACAAGGCTCATCATCAGGAGCAGCCGTTTCCCGCCTTGCGATGGCCAAGAACAGCTATGAATTGTGTGATTTGTGCATCAACTTGTTGGATCAAACCATCAATAATTTGGTGAATATTATCTTGAATGTGGGTGTGATTGGTGGATGTGGTGATATTTGCAAATACTTGTCGAACTTTGGTTCCTTGACCGTTGTTGCATGTAATCTCGTTTGTGATTATTTGGGTGTGAACGAGTTCATTAACTTGATTGAGAATGCTGATTTGGATGCTATTTATGGATGTCAATTGGTGAGCTTGTGTCCAATTCGTGATTGTAAAGCTCCTGTCTGTGCTCAATTCTTTAACACTCGTGTTGTGCCAGCCATTGTACCAAAGGGAACTACTTTCAACGCTGTCTCTCAATTGAGAGTTTTCAATCAAACTGGTACTGGTGGTATGTAATTGACGTGCAATGATATTGATGTTCATTTCATTTTCATGAAAACCGACAATGACATTTGTATATTCGATATGATATTTTGGATTGTACTTTCGTTCATGATTTCGGATTTGGACCTCCCTCACACACTTGTGAAATGTTTTCTGTCATGATCTATTATTTACTTGTTGTTGTTCATCATCCATTGCATTATCACAACCATGGTATCAATGATGTTTCATGATCATTCATTGCATCATCAATGGCATCCTTCATTGAACCTCAAAACATCTATGATATTCCATTGAATCATCTTTTTGGTCAGAATTGTACTTTGAGGTGGACGGACCAGTCACTGCTGACATTGCTGGAGGTGAATTGAAAGGACAAGGTTTCACTCCAGGCAATTACGATATCCAAGTTCAAATTCAAGCTCAAGATGACGAACAAAACCAAGTGGTCTGGTTCCCAGGCAAGTATGAATTTTTCGTTGCTGCCTGTGAAGGTGAATGTGGAAGCAAGCATCCACACAGCAGAATTTTGGCTGAATCTCGTGCCTTCTTCAACATTACTGCCAACTAGTTGACATGTGAGCAAAGATTGGTTTGTTTGTCGTGTCGAAGACGAGTGCTAATAAATTGACTCTTTTGGTCTCACGAACATTTTTGGAATGGCCCATCACGAGAAAAAAATATTTCATCCGTTATTGCCGGCTTCATCATCATCACTGCTGCTGTGGAGATCCAATCGTCGTTCGTATTGAAAATAAATTATCCATTGATAGGTATTGGAACATGTCGGATTGTGACTTTTTGTATAAGGGTAAGCAGAATGATGAATCACCGATGGTAGTTTATGACACATCATTCCTGTAATTTATTATACTCCATATCATGGAATCTTGAACAATCAACACGTTAATGACATGATCGCTAATAATATTAGTGGTTGTGATTGGAGATTCAGGTGTTGGAAAAAGTAATCTCATCACAAGATTTACGAAAAATAGTTTCAATTTACAACCAAAGCCAACCATTGGCGTTGAATTTGCTGCAAAGGCTATTATGTATGATGGAGCACGAATAAGAGGCCAAATTTGGGACACGTAAGTGACGCGATATTTATCTTCCGAATTATTGAAAATATCACAAAAATATATTTTAATTTCGATCATTGCTATGAATTGTCAACAATTTTAAATGACACCAAACAAATTATCAATGCATGTCAATTTTATTGAAATATTTCAAAATGCAATTATAGAGCTGGCCAAGAACGTTTTCAAGCTGTTTCTGCTGCTTATTACAGGTAAGTAAGAAAAGGTTTGATTGATGGTTTTGAGTGAGTTTAATAATGGTGAATGTGAATACAAATTGGAAATTTTTTCATCAAACAAAACGATATGTAATGCCTTTTGGAACCATTCAACATTTGTTGACTTTTTGAACTACATCTTGGCTTTTTAAATGATTAATTGAAATCATCTTGGCTTTTTAAAATATTTTAATTGTGCACCAAATGTCACAACCCTCGACTCTGTCCCAATGCATCCAACATGTTTTTTTCACTTCAATTTATTACACTGAATATAACGGGATCCTGATTATTGATCAACAATAACAACAACAGAGGTTCACATGGAGCATTGATTGTTTATGATATTACAAACCGAGAGACGTTTGACCACTTAGAAAAATGGTTTACCGAAATTGGTAAACAAGGAGAAGAGGGTTGTATTCATATTATTATTGGAAATAAGTGTGACTTGTCGCATCAAAGACAAGTGACAGTAGAAGAAGGCAGAAATTTTGCAGAAAAGAAGAATGTCATGTTTATGGAGACCTCTGCCCTCGATTCAACTAACGTGGAAGAAGCATTTTCCTTGCTTCTTCAAAATATTTACAAGACAAGAAAGCAAGTACCACCACCTACAACCAATGGCATGCGTTTGGATGATCATGTGCCGTTGCCACAAGTGAATGATGAACCTTTGGGATCATGTAAGGTTTCAATCGATGTGTCACACCACAAAAGGCCGAATACATCTGCTCAGGCATCCTCTTCTCAATGTTGTAAATAAGGCGTAGGTCATAATTATTAAATTTAAATCAGAATGCACTTTTTGAATCTTTATCGTGCATGCATCGCCAGAGATTTGAATGGGAGCAGTGGCATCAAAGGTGGTTTGAAGCAATTCAGGAAAGAATAATTTGGCCAAAGCTTCCTCTTGTATTCCTTGATGAAAATGTGGCTAATGTAATGGACCCTACAAGGTAAGTTCAACTTAGTTTATTGTTGTTGTTGTTGTTTCTTGAGATAATCATTAAGTTTCACAATAATATCCTTTTCAACCTTCATCTTGTCAACAAGGTCAGATTGTTTAGTGGTGGTCTTCTCGAGGAATCGTTGCTTTTCCTCAGAGTTTTTCTTGGCATGATTGAGAGCCTTCTTGGCCTTTTCTACAGCCTTAAGGACTCGATCTTCTTTTGCTTGAGCCTTCTTGAGCTTTCGAGTAGCTACACCCATGCGTTGGACTGCTTGAGACAATACCTTGTTTTGACCTTGAACATTGTTCAATGATTGGAGTGGGAGGGCACCTTGTGATTGCTGTTGTGGAAGTTGTGCAATGAGTTTCTTGATTTGCTCAACAACACCTTCCTGGTTCTCTGTCTTGGCATTTTTGTTCTGCAAGTATTCCAAGAACCTCTCTCTCAAAAACGATCGAATAGAAGATCTCTCATAATCATTGTAACGAGAAAGATCTGGATATTGAGGAAGTGGATACATGTACATTGGAGAAGGTTGAATATTTTGAATGTTGTTAATCATTGGAGTGGAGGAAACTTGAGATGGATTTGAAGTTGGCTTGGAGCACTTCTTTGCTGAACGCTTCTTGGCGTGACCACGACGTGGCTTCTTGTCCACTCGTTTAATTTGAGACAGGAGATCCTTCAAATCGAGAGTTCCTACGGAGGTGCTTGATCTTCTCTGAGATCGAGAGGATTTGCCAGAAAATCTACCAACGACAGGGACAGTTTGTACTGAACGTGGCTTTTCAGTTGTTTGGGACTTGGTTGCTTCGTTTGGAGATGGTGTGGATCCAGTATCGACAGATTCAGAAGCGCTTGTTGTTGTAGTTGTCGTTGGTTTTGTGAGATCCTTATTCTCTACTGGTGTAGTGGTTGCAGTTGCTTCAGTAGCGCTTGGAGTGGATGCACTTGTTGAGGTAGCACTGGTAGAGCTACTGCTTGTCTGTGAGCTTGGATCCGATGAAGCTGTTGCTGGAACATTACTGATTGCCTCCACAGAAAGTGGCTTGAAAGTATTGCTTGACAAAAAGTTTGTCTTCAAGGATTGCGTTGAGACGTCTGAGGTTGGTGTTTGAGATGGAGTAGCAGAGATTGATGTTTGAGAGGATGAAACTTGGCTTGTGTTCGACGAAGTGTTAGTGGATGAGGAAGTTGTTGCAGCTTTTGGTGCTTGTTGGTGTTTTGATCCTTTGGTGGCAGACGCTTTAGATGGAGTGCTTGATGAGGTTTTTGTGGTGGCCTTAGTGATCTGACTGACGGTTTTAGTTGCTTTACTTCTTGACAAATCCTTTGGAGCGCTTCTAGAGGATACGGCTGCGGAGCTGTTGGTCTGTGCTCTTGGTGGGCGCTTTGTTGTTACACCGGTGCTACTTTGTGATGGTGTGCTGGACTTGACAGTTCTTGCTTCAGCAGCTGACGTCTTCTTTGTGGAAACTACACCCTTGATTGAAGTCTTTGAGGCCAAAGATGATTGGGTTTGCATTGATGAGGCTGCTGTACCTGAGGTTCTTGTGGATGCCTTTGACAATTCTCTTTCAGAGGATTTCTTAGTTTGGACCTTTTGGCTGGTTGTGTTGTCCGAAGAACTTGTAGCTAAACTTGTTGAGTTCTTCTTTGTGGAAGATCTTGCTCTATTTGAGGATGATGCATTCTTGGAAGCAACCACATATGATTTTGAGGTAACAGGACGTTTGATTACTTTTTGATCAAGAGACACAGCTGAGGAGGCGCCACTATTCTTTGTTGCTGTAGCCTTTGACGATTTAGACGACACTGATGATTGGGTTGTCACTGCTGATGAAGATGTTGCACTTGATGATGAAGCTGATTTTCTTGATTGCGTGCCAGTTCTAGTCACGGACTTCTTCATATCTGAGGCAGTACTCTTCTTCAAAGGTGTTGTTGTCACTGTCTTCTTCACTACTGGTTTAGTAACACTTTTATCAGCACCTTGGTTGACTCTCGCCCTGTACTTACCTACAAGAGAGGATTTTTTAGACGAAGAAACGGTACTGGAAGATGCAACAGCTTTCTTTGAAGACACGCCGTTGACTGATGATAGAGCTGATTGTGTGCTGACAGTTGAGGCGGAGGTAGCAGAAATTCCAGTTGAGCTCTTTGATGATTTTCGTGAAGCTCGTGAAACAACAACATTCTTCTTGTTCACTTGTGAGGTGCTCTTTTCTGTCAATGTCTTGGAGGCTCTAGTTCCCACAACTGATTTGGTTGTTGCAGCACTTGATGAGGCACGTTTTCCATTAACACCTACAGCCTTTCTGGAAGAGGAAACAGAAGATGAGGTTGTTACTCTATTCTTTGTTGCTGTCTTTGATTTAAGATTCACTGAAGCAGAGGTCAAAGAGGTAACGCTTGGAACTCTGCTTGCTGATGGTTGTTGAGTTCTGGAACCGGACTTTTCAATCTTTGAAAGAGGTTTCATCGTGTTGTTACCCTTCTTAATTGAGTTCAAAGAAGTCACGAGAGGAGCTGTACCTACAGTCTTTTCTTTCTCTGAAGAATACTTTTTGTTCAACGAGTTGGTCGAGATGATAGTAGCATCAACAAGGCTTGGTCCTGATGCATCTGCACCTGAGGATGGGGTAGCTGTTGCAGTAGTGGTTGATGATGCCGTTGCGGTGTCCTTAGAAGTGGTACTTGTAGAAGTAGTCGTACTTGTAGTAGCAGTTGTGGATGGTGTTGATGAAGTGCTTGAGGCGTCCGATCCTGTGCTTGACTTGGTAGTTGGTACTGGAATGGGTTCAGCAGAAGCAGCAACCTCTTGGGTTGGAAATACAACCTTTCGATACTTCATCTTTCGGTACCATTTCTCTTTACAGAGAGGATTAGCATAGTAGCCCTGAATGGCTCCACATCCCTTAACATCCAATACCTCCTTCGAAGAAACCTGAGGCATATTCTTGGGATCAAATGACAACACTAGAGAGGATCGATCCGACACGACACTACAATCCCCTTCTCGATTCAAGACACACCCTCTCTGAGAGGAGGCTGCCTCCACCACCACCGAGGATAAAAGAAGTTGTACGAGGAACAGAACAAGCATTAAGGCCATCACGGCGAGCTGTGTACCCTTAAATAATCGTGGGGTCATTTTTTTTCTGATGAAATTACGGTACTGTATTGGGTGATGGACTTTTGAAAAGACTTTGCCATGATGTGGTGTCATCATCACATCTATTGGTAAATTTCACAATAAATTAGGAGCTGGTGGATTTGGTTTTTTCTACGTCGGCAAAAATCGAAGGGCAGCAGAAAACTAATAATTAACAACCTGTTTATTTGTAGTTCATAAGATATGATGGCGAAAATGCTTTTAGCACAATTTTCCAATGAAGAGGATAACGACACTTAATCGAAAATATAACAAAATCATTCCAATGGATCGTCACTAAATCGTTTCAAATCAGACTCTGTAAAGAGACAACATTCCATTCTCAGCAAGTACCTTACTGTTTGTGAAACTTTTTTGTAATACCCAACTTTAACAGAGAAGAGAAAACTGGTAAAATTATCAGTGTTGCTTCAACTACAATTGTTGACCCTTTTCAACGAACTCGTTGAAATCTCCAAACTTCAAGTTGTGTTTCATTGAAGATGGATAGTCCAATGACCTTAACGACATCCATTTTCCTTAAATTGACTTCGTTGGATATCTCTCCTGCTTCAACAATTGTTGAGATTCAAAATTCCAAGTAAGGATTCACATTCTCTTTCTGTGGAATGTATCTTTTTGTTGAGAATCACGCACACACACTACACACACCACGCACACACCCAAAATTCACTGCTGCTCCTTTTATTTCATCGTCATCCTTTGTGGTTTCAATTTGTGTCAAATCTCTCCCTCCCGCACACACATTGTAACCTCCGCGCCTTTTGCTTTAGTTTTCAATTATAAACTTTTCAAATAAACATAAAATTCACTCCATCATGGCCTCCTTCTCTCCTCCAGTGATGATGACTTCCACTTTGGCTGGATTTTCCCATCATCATCATCATCATGCTCAACAACAACGTGGAGGAATGGCTCTCACTGAATACGCTCAAACAATCGTCAATGTCATTGAACAAACTCCAACACCTCCTCTTGAATCTCTGAATTTCTCAACCCTTCATCAGAATGTTCCACCGAATGAGCTCTCTCATCGAGGTATGCTTCATTCTCCCACGGATGGTGCGTTGAAAGAAGTCTACTCCAAATATAGTCATGAATTATTTGTTCAAATTCTTCAAGTATTGAGAGAGTACTTGTTGGGAGAATTTCCTCATTCTCTCTCTCCTCAAGTGGAACGGTTTCTTCATGACCATGTGTGTGAGTGGTGGTGGCGTATTCAAGTTCGAGCCTATGATGAGAATGTTCCTCCCAATCATCATCATCATCATTATTCGTTTCAACAACGACATTATTCGCATCATCATCATCAGAGAGTAGTCACTCATCATCATTCCTCTCAACAAACTCCGTCTTGTCCATCATCGTCTTCAACTTGTTCCTCACATCTTCTTTCTTTCTATTCCAATTGTGAACATAAGGTGAGAGAACTCTTGAATACAACGTGTCCTCATGGGAATAAGAAAATTCTGGCAGTGGCGAGTGCGAGTGGATATCCTCATGTGGTGGAGTGGCTCATTGAGATGGGATGTCAAATCGATAGTGAGAGTCCTCCGGGTGTAAGTAGATGTTAATGTGTGGTCTCGAATTGGTTTCGTTCTGACACGAACAAATCTTTATTATAATTAACGCAAATCATGTGAAATTGGATTGGCAATTGGTTTCAAATGTTGGAATGACATTTAAAATCTTGCTTGAAAATGATGAAACTTGGAATGATGATCCTGATATTATGAAAAATCTCAACAGAGAAGAACTCCCTTATTTATTGCTGCCCTTAAAGGTCATCTTCCTGTTGTTCGTGTTTTGCTCGAAAAAGGTGCTTCTCCACATCATGAAAGTCTCTTCAGTGACGATGTGGTGATGGTCTCGTATTATTGTGGAGTGGTGAGACAACGTGTGTATTTGACACCAGAAAAAGCAGCACTGAAAGCAGGACACTCACAGGTGGCACATTTCATTAGAGAATTTGATTTGGAAATGAATCGAGCGAAGAAGAGAGGTTTGAATGTAAGTAGAGAATTCACAATGATTAATCGTTGTGTAAAAACCATCTTTGAATTTTAATCAAAACCATCATTGTTCAAAATTCAATGTTCAAATGAATGTGTCTTTTATGAAAAATGTGGCGTGTGTGCTCGAAATGATAATGATTCGTTTTTGGACACTTTGCAGAAATTTTTCAAACATACGAAAGAGTTGTGTCTTTGGAATTCCAAAGATGATGAAGAACGATGGTTTCATGGAGAAGCACCTCCTGTGTGGAGACGTGACGACCCGAACTCTCTTTCTGACATTTCTTTTACACTTCACTAATGAGCCTAATCAGGCAATTTGTAAAAATATTGTTTCTATAAATTATTTTTTTATATTACCATGTTCTGTTATTGGTACATCTCCTTCATTAAAACAAAATTATTTAACTTCCAAGTCCACTAACATTATTGTTTATACCTGACGAGAAAGCTCGCATAAAAAAGTCTTGATTAGGAAAAAAAATGATTCTCCGTTTTTGCTGCTCTTTTTCTCCTTCAACAACAACAACCACAGCAACAATCACCAGCAGCATCGTGATGAAGGCTTGTACGACGACAACTCACTCCCACCTCTCGCGAACCATCTTCAGTGTGAGGACCACACGAGCCTTTGGATGGATGAATAAACATCATCATCAGCACAGATACAATCATCATTCATCGGGATCAGTTAGGAATTTTCATACTTGTTGCTTTCGAGCAGATAGTGAAGTAAGCAATGGAAATGTTGAGAAGCCCATCTCCACAACAACTTCCGAAAATAACAATTTAAAATTAAGTGATGATGAAAATACTGATACAAATAATCTCAATCATTCAGCACCAAATCCAATTCAAGTACTACGAGATCCTTCATTGAGTTCTAATTTGAAAGACTTCATTTTGGATACTGTTACCATTGTTCAAAGAAAGCATCAACCATCGAAACATGATGATAAGATTAATCCTTCAAAAAGTAACCCAAATCTTGGTGAAGCTAGGCATCAATTAGAATCAGTTCGCGATAGATTGCGAGAAAAATTTGGAAACACAAATTTACAAGGACACACTACGACAAAAAATAATCAAGGCCTCTCTAATAGTATCGATCCAGAAAACTTTTTGGAAGAAACTATTCTAAAAAACGTACAATTCATGCAAGCCATCAAAAAGTATGACGAAGAAGTTGCAAAGAACGACGAAAAACTTCCGTTGTATGGTCCAAAGTATACTTTTGAAAAATTTTTACAGAAACAATTCAAACCAAGACGGAGGCTTGCTCTTTCCACAATTCTGTCTTACTTTGTAAAATATCCTGAAATTACCAGAAGTAGCCAATTTTACACAAAATTTCTTGAGGTTATTGCAATGAAATTACGTTTTTCGAAAAAGATGTCTCTGGAAACCATTGACAAAATTTTTGAGAAAATTCCGCCTGTCGATGTTTCACCTGCCACCTATAGAGCTCTAATTTTATGTTATGCAAATAAGGGAAAAATGGATGCAATTCCAGCTTTATTGGACAAAATGGACAGTCTCTTGGAAAAAGGATTTTTTAGAGCTACAAAAGTTCCATTAAAACTGGCAAAAGAAACTTATTACAATGGTCAACTTCCAAAACCACAAACCACAACAGAATCAGCCGATGGTGAGGAAGGCAACGAATTATTACAAGAATTATTTCAGCTTGAAATGCTAAAACTTAAAATTACATTTGAGGCATTTGCTCACAACAAAGACTTTAGCGCTCTAGAAAAATTAATCAAAATGAAGAGACCAGAATGGTTGAGCAACTATCGATGTGTGTCCACATACATCCGAATGGTCAATGATGCACTCGAGTTTTATTTGATCAACAATGACCTCCTTCACGCAAAACAATTGGTTGACCTTTTTTACAGGTATGACCTCCCAAGATCTAACGGTCGAGAACAACAGTTCCAATTGAACTTGTCTCCCGAGGGAGTAGTCGGTAATCCAACACTATTGATGAAAGAGAAACCAACTCGTATCGATGAGTATGGTCGATTTTTCAATTTACAACTTTGGCTTTACAAGGAACTAGCCGAAAGCAAGCTCAATGACAAGTTTCAAGAGAATCCTGATTCAGGTATGAAGAATAGAGAGTTAATGCCAGCACAAAAATTATTCGACATGACTATTGCAGAAATGAAGAAGGAAGGTATCATCTTTACAAGAGAGATCTATCAAACCATATGTACTTACAATTATCGACAACAAGCGTACGAGCGGTGTGTGTTCTTTTTCGAGGATGCTCTGCGACATGGAATTATTCCAGGAAAACGTTCTTTTATTTATGCGGAAGAATCCTATTTGATGTTGAATGATATCAAGAAGGCCATGCAGTGTCACCAATTGAGAGATGTCTATTGCAGACTGGGTGAGGTTAGCAATGACGTTTCCGTACAAGGCGCTGCTGCTTGTCTTGACTTCTTGTACAATTATAAGGACAAGAAGACAATACAGGGACAAGTTCGAAAAAGAATAGAGGAAAAATTAAGACAACAAAAGGAAGAGAAACTAGAGGTGGATGGAACCATCGAAAAACCAATCCTGAAAGCAGAGCCAAAACCAAAGCCAAAGGACCGTTACACACTAACCGAATTATTTTTGAGGCTCACGAAGAAACAATAAACCTGCAATGAAGAAATTGAGAGTATGCCCTCTGAAAAGCCCATAAACCTGTTTCTTTTTTACTCATATTGGATTTATTTCCATCTACTTGCTGCCTCGAATAATAATAATAATAATTTAAATTTGCAATAATTTCATGAATTTTATCTATTCTTCTTCCTCATCGCTCATTTCTTGGTTTTCACCTTCTTCTTGATCCTCCTCTTCGACCTGTTCTTCCTCCGTGGGTTGTTGCTGCTTTAATTTCGCTAAAAACTCTTTGCCTTTAGCGGTCAACTTTTGTTTGACATCATCTTCACGCAAGGCCATATCCAATTTAAATGGAACATACATATCCTGACCAGGTATGATTAATTCACAATTCTCGAGAATGGAATAAATTTGATCGATACTTCTGAGTCCAACATCTTCCAATTTTTGTTCCAATTCTTGCTGTTCGTCTGTAAAACAGTTATACCTCTTTTTCAAATCATTAAAATTGACAGCTTGGTTATGATTATATGCTCCGTTCATTAATTCTCTAGCAGTTAAAACATTTGCAGATGTCAAAGTTTTCTTCTTTTGAGAAATTGACAATACATATCCCCACCGCAAGACATCTTCTAATTTCTTCTCAACATACAATGTTAATCGATCTAAAGCAGCCCTAGACATTTTCAAGTCATGCATGGTCGCCACCTCTTTTGATCGACTGTTAATAGGAACATCAAACATGGGCGACTCTCGAATGAGGTGTTTACATGATCTAGCAATTCTAGTTGTAGGAATGGACTTTAATCTTGGACTGTCCAATTCCAACATGAACAAAACTGTAAGAATTTGTCTTCTAGAAATGAAAATATTTGGTCCAATTTCAATCTTGTGTTTGGCTCGTGTATGTTGCTTATTCTTTTTTTTAATCTTTTTCAATCGATCCCAATCAAAATTCTCTCCAATTTCCTCCGAGGCTTCTCTTTGCTGTTGGTTTTGTCCTAATAATTCATCAAGCTTTTGTAATCGTTCCTCCTCAGTGAGTTCTCCTCTTCTCTTACGCATTCCTCGATCCTTTCCTCTTCCTTTCTTTGCAGGTCCCGATGAGGATTGTTCATAGGATGAAGAAGATGCTTTTTGTTTGGCAGGCATTTTTTTGTTGTAAAATGAATTTTTGAATCTCAATATTAAATATTTTATTATTAAAATATACAATTAATATTTTTAATGGTGACGATTTCATTAATATGCCATGATTGAACAAACTGAGGATGAGCTCATCTCGAACGGAATGCAATTTCAATGTTCAAAAATTATTCCTCTCCTTCTTTGAAAGATGACGAAGGTCTAATTGGTACCAGAAAAGAAAAAAATTAAAATAAATTCAGCTGTTCTCTCTTCTCTCTCGCGAGTAGTCCTGAAAGTCATTGATTGCAATCACGAACACACGCACGCACAGCACTTACACGCACAATCATTCACCAAAACTTGTTGTTCAGTGGTGATCCACACATAGATCAAGATGGCGAGTGAAACTATTTCAATATCTGGATTATCATCATCATCAGGCTCACCAACAACGAGGTCGAATGGCGATTTTATGGTGAGCCGATTTAGGAGAATGATTGAAGATGTTTGTATATTATCATTAGATCGGAATGGAAGGAATGAAATCATTAAATCAAAATATGAGGAGATTATTCAAAAACTCATTCGTATGAATCCTTCGGCATCGGAAGAAGAGAGGATGAATTCAAACATACCTAGAGAAGCATCAGTGTTGCCCACAAGAGAGAACGGCTCGGATAATCATCCTCCTAGTACTGATGATGATACACCAACAACTGGTTCATCAAATTCCATCATCATCACCAACAATAATCATCATCAAAATAATGATGGCACGAATCATCTAGAGGTTGAATCATCCTCATGTGTCGTCATTTATCTCAAACGTGAGGCTTCATTAATGACGAGTTATCCCAAATATAAAAAAAAACAAAAGAAGCAATTTGAAACCGATTCGCTAATCATGAACACCGTTCAGGAAGATTCTTTTCTAGGCGGTTCGGATTTAACTCCATTGAGCTTGCAATTTTTCACATTTCCAAATGATATGATTATTCAGGTCATTGCATGTGAAGCTGTTGGAGAAGGAGTTGAAAAATGTGACCCTAATGAAAATGAGAAGGAGAGCAATAGTTCTTCTTCAAAACAAACACAACAACAACAAAATAATGCATCTGGTAGCAGTAGTAGTAGTGACGAAGAAGCAAATTTCCCATTTCTAATTGAGAGCATTGATGTGAGGAAACATTCACTTTTGAAAAAAATTCTTTCTACTGAGGAAATGATTGGTGGCTATCAAGACAGTAATGGACTTTCACCGATCATCAATGAGGATTTTAATGATGACTTTGACAATGTCAATTCAGAGGACGCAGAAGAAGATTATGAAAATTATATTGAAAATGCAAAACTTCACCCACCCGCTCGAAGCTATCACACCTTCATTAACACAGATGCACAAGGGTTCAAATATTACGGCTTTTGCTTTACAAAATTCTTCACTTATCGAATCACAAAAATTATTGACAAGAATGAACACGAGAAAAATGTTCAAGTTTTTATTCGAATTCCTTCATGCATATGCATACTTTCTCGATTTGCATTTCACTCTACGTTTTTACGGTTTTACTCACATCTCGATCAATATTTGTTTGAGGTTAATGGAGGATTTGCAAAGCCCAATGGTGATGGATATTATGTTTTTGATGAAGAACTACTACAATATATTTATGACTTTTTTAACAGCTCACAACTGCAACAACCACAAAAACAAATTGGAAACTCTTCAAAAACTGATGACAATGACAACGATGATGCTGCTTGTGCCATTTATGACAAAATAGTCATACATTTTCCACAAAAAATCAAATCAGCGTCAGATCAAGTCCACAACCCAGAGAGTGGATTTTCTTTAACCAACGAAACGGTATCATCTTTTTCTGGCTTTAATGTTGAATTTGACAAGCTCTTATTTGTTGGATCAAAGGAAGAGCATTTCAAAGAATCTTCACTGTTTGAAAATGAGAGTATTTTCGAAGACGATACTTTGGGCGAGGATAACCATGTTTTCTCTCGTCGAATCAACTATTCTGAGAGCCTGCCCAATTTTTCCACAAGCAATGGATATTTTCCAAATTCACCCTCTGGAGACATATCACAATCATCTCTGTTTCTCAGCGAAAAACAAACAACCTCAACAACACCAACGTTGAATTTTCCTTCATTTCCTACATGTGACTTTGACTTTTCCATTCTTACAAATGCTCTCAACATTGACAGTATTGTTACCATTGTAAATTATTTAGCCCTTGAAAAACCAATCATTTTCCATAGCGTGAATCTTTTTAGAATGGTCATGGTTATGGAAAGTTTGCGACATTTAATTTACCCATTTAGACTCACCTCCATCTACATTCCCATTGCACACGAGAAGATTATCAATTTCTTAGAGGCTCCTTTTCCATATATGGTTGGCACACATAGTGAGGTCATGTGGAATCATTTTCGAATTGGGTTTGAAAAGAAATCGTTTTTACGAAGAACCGTCAGCCCACAATTCAACACATTACCCTCTCTCAACTCGTCATCTTCTTCTTCGAGAAAGATTAATATTATTACAATGAATGAAACAAAGGCCAACAATTTCGCAAATAGCTCTGATTATGAAATGATTAATATTCCAGAAGGAGTATGCATTGTGAATCTCGACGATGATCGAATTCAATTTGTTGGAGAGGAACCAAATGTTTCAACATCTGATAAAAATTGGAAATGGTCTCAGGCTCTCATCAGCTACATTAAAGAAAGTTTGGAAAAAAGTAGAACAGACATCGAGAAGAGTGAAAAAGATTACATGACCACAATTTTGAAAAACAGCCCCAAGATTGAAAACAAACCTCTCAAGGGTACTTTCTCACAAATTAGTCGAAAGGATAGTCTGCTCATGCGAAAGAAGAGATCGAGTGAGAAACTTGTGAGAATGATCATGTTGAAAAATCTCACGAATAAGGAGCAAGAGGAGGAAGAAGTTACTGGGAAAGATCCTCTTCAAGCTCCCAAATCTCCAAACAGTTCAAAATCCACAGCTCAGAACTCAACAAACGTTGAGCCAACCTCTCCATCCATCATAGTAACTGCTTCGCCGCCTTCTCCAACGTCTCAATCTGGTACAAGAAAGAGATCATCAGCAATCAAACACAATCAATCATTCATGGGATCTACCTCAACATCTGCTTCTCCAGCTTCTACGACCTCACCAATCTCCTCCCCAGGCGTCACGAATAGTCCTCCGAGCACAACAAGCACATCATCCAATAACTCTTCCCCTCAAACAATTCGTAAAAGATCCCTATTCGAAAAACATCAAAATTCAACCACTCTCAAATGCCCACATCCCATTCGTGAAATATTTCTCAACGTATTTATTCGATTATTGACATGTTATGAATTATTTGTACAGTATGAATCATTTAATCCAAAGGATGGCATGAATATGAATGCTATATTTTCAATTGAAAAGTTTTTGAGCTTGGATAATTGTGGAGGTTTTTGTCAGGCTTATCACACTACCCTTAAGAGCAAGTCAAATGGATCTGTTGCTGGTAATTTTGGAGGTCATGTGGATTCACAATTTCTCAGAGAATTCTTCAAGACGCAAATTTTCCACTTTTTCCTTCAAAAGAAATGTGAATTATATTGGAATTTACACCATATTGTGAAAATTCGAGATCAAGAAATTGTTTCCAACAAGCATCATTTACATTCACAATCTCTTCCACAACTTCCCTTATCAGATGGATCTTCTAATTCCGTAGTAACACATGTTACGAATGCATTTTACAAACTTTTCGATTGCAAGATGCAACAAAACACTGAGCGCTTTGTGTTAAATTTATTGCTGTTAAACTCGTCATACAGAAGATGTTTTTTATACAAGAGAGGACGTTTAAGAAAATCATGGAAAAAGCGCTTTTTCGTTTTGAGAGATGACAACACTTTGCTCTATTATGATGGACCAGACGAGAATCAGCTCAAAGGTTCTATTAAATTAACTAATGATGGCCATGCCAAAATTATATCTGTAAAAGTTCAAGACAAACGACAATTCGAAGGCAGTGGTGATGAAGATGCTCACTACGTATGGACAAAATCTCAACAACTCGAGTTCATTAATTTATTACGATCAGCAAAAAACTCAGATCCAGAGTCAACTGCTTCCTCCTCAGAAGATATTGATGGAGTTCCACCCGTCACAGAGCAATTTCCAACTCCCTTCGTTTTTGCTATTTACATACCTGGTATTCGATTACTTTTCTGTTGTGCAGAATCGGAGAAATCTCGCGAGGAATGGCTTCGAGTGTTACGAGCGAAAGTGATGCCTCTCGAAACTCTGAATCTCATGAAAGAATATTTGGCCCATCTTCAAAATCACAAGCAAGAAAAAAAGAACAAATCACCAAGTCAACCAGTCTCAAACAGTTTAAGCCAAATTGCCCTCTCCAATTCTGCTTCATTAAGCCATCATTCTCGTTCGTCACCAAATTTACAGCAGCATCAACAACAACCAATCATCCTATATCGAAAATTTGAATTTATTCCAAAATCATTCAAGCTTAATGGTCAACACAACAATGGTAACAATCGCACATTCATGGACAGTTTATTTAATCGAATGCCCTTAGAAGAGTATGTGCTTCGTACGTCTCTTCAACAAATTGACTAGCTAGTGTCAAATCATAATACCACTACTAACACTGGAAGGACGTACAAGAAACAATCTACGGATGCACAAACTTTAATAGAGGTTCATAATTGAATGTTTGACTTTATTTGAATTTAGAATTAAAAAATGTTGAAAACGAAAACAATTTCACTTAATTCCATTCTCTCTCTCCAACTCTTACCCTTCTTCTCCGATAATTATTGCTATGCATTGGTGAATCACCAAACAAAACAATTCGTATTGGTTGATCCTGCCGAGCCTTCCAAGATCCAACAATACATTTCCAACCCTGATTCCGTCTTTCAAGATAAAAAGTTGATTGCCATTCTTACCACTCATAAACATTATGATCATGCCGGTGGTAATTCATATTTTCGCCAATTAGATCCTTCCATTGAAATTTATGGAGGAGATGAATCGGAAGACATCACTCGAGTGATTCCGACCCTTCTCACTTCTCATGAACGAAAACCTTTTGAATTTAAATTATTTGATGATGAAATCCGTCTTCAAGCCTATCATACACCATGCCATACGAAAGGACATTTGTGTTATGTGTTGAAGCACGCAAAGAAGGAAAATGGAGAGGAATGGAATTGTATTTTCAGTGGGGATACCATCTTTGCAGGTTAGTGTTCTCTTGATTGTTAAGAACAGAGTCCATAGAGCTTAAATTTGTGATTAATGATTTCTTTGATCATGGTAATATGATTATTGAAATTGGAATTCATTATTTTGACGATCATGAATATGTGAATATGGGATGATTGAAATTCAAACATTCAAGCTGGTTGTGGAAGATTTTTTGAAGGAGGAGCTCAAGACATGTACTCCAATATTCAATTAATTCGATCATTATTCTCGGATGAGAATAAAGCAAAACGGACTCTGTTATGTTGTGGACATGAATATACTGTGAAGAATATTCAATTTTTGGTGGATCGAATTTCTGATCTGCCACTTGTCATTCAATACTTGGAAAAATTTAAACATTTGAGTGACCATGGAGAGTTTTGTGTTCCAACCACACTTTGGGAAGAATTTGAATTGAATCCTTATTTCAGAGCGATCAATGATGAAACCTGTGAATTGAACTCACCTCAAGAAAAAAGTAAATATTTCCGTAAAATGTCAGAATATTTAGGTGTGAAAGACGTCACAACCTCTTACTCTGCTGTTGATTTATTGAAGAAAGTCAGAGAACTGAAGGATCAATATTAATAATATCAAGAGTTCATCTATTCAATGAATTGAATGGTACAAGTAAAAACATTTCCCGAGTGCAAAATCAAAAAGAACACACAAGTTCTAACTTACAAAAAAATGTCATCATCGATTATCGATGGAATAAGCGTGGATCAACTATTGACCTATTTGGAACAAGAAAACAAACGGACAGGAATGAGGATGGGTTACAAACTTCCAACACAGATCGATCATCCACACCATTCAAGAATTGAATTATTATGTGGAACATGTGGACATGAATTGGGTCTTTCATCGGAAGCTTCATCATCAAGTGTTACTCAGGTCCGAATGAAACAAATGGATCGAAATTTTATCAGCATTTCCATTCCATTTGATCATCCTTTCGATACCGTTGAACCTTTCATTCCATTGTTGGAATTTAAAAATTTAAAGATGATGTTGAACATGAATGGAAAAGACTTGATTCTTGAATGCAAAAATTGTGGTTCTCAATTGGGAAGTGCTGCATTGCCTTCTCATCATCACAAACCAAAGACCAAAATAGAAGTAGATGTACAGAATCATCATCACGATAAGAAGGAACACTCCATTACTACCGTTCTGAATGGAAAATTATTTTGGAAAGACATTTATCGTTATCAACAAGGAGAAGCATTGAATCCTTTAATTCTTTTGCCAAAAAACTTGAATCTGTCACTTGTTCCCTTCTCGACGAATCAATCTGTCAAGGCCTCACAACAAGCTTCTCGAGAACCAAATGAGATTCGTTTTAAGAAAATTATTCAACGACATGTGGAAGAAGAGGAACGATTGCGCCAAGCTGCTATTGTTACTTCACAAGAGAATTCTACGACAATTGAAAAGTATCAAGCTTATTTAAGAGATGGAGAAATGGTAAAACGAAAAATGTTTAAACGATTACATAATTTGAAAATGAGTGACCAGGATTTAGAGAATGATGACATGTGGAAAAAGTGGCTTTTTTGGTATCGAGACAAAAACATTCCAGCCTTGTATGATAAATTTAATCAATTATTGAGAGATGAATTTCATGGAAATATCAGAGGTGTTCGAAAAATTGAAGAAGTTATTAAGGGACATCTCTTGGAAGATTTTCAATTGCATACATCAGTGTTAAAATTGAAACAGTTGGTGGAGAGTGACGACGCAAACGACAAGTTTGAATTGAGATCCATCCTTCACAGAAGAATTTTCAATGAGGAACTATTGCCATCCAGTTCTTTTGAGGTTTTACCTTATTCGAGTTCTGTATGTGAAGAACATTACAAGGAAAAATTCTTTTGTTTCATCGACTTGACAAAGGCAAACTTTTCCACATTGAGAACATTTGATCCTGACATTTTTGGAGGGGATCACAACATTACTTGGAGACAGTTTCTCAATAAGGAAACCACTTTTGAACTCTTTCATAGCTTTCAATATACTATTCGACATCCAGTTTTTGGAAAATTGAATCACGGATTTTCCACACGAAAGATGATAGAAATAGCAGAGCATGAACAATTGAACATACTCTACAACATGATGAAAAAGCACTTACTGAAAGAACATCCACATTTATTTGAAGAATCTCACTTGTTTGTACCACCCATTCAATGTGCCTCTGATGCATTCTTTTTCTGTTTCAATACTTTACAAGACGCAAAAGTTGTCTTTGATGCTTTGTGTCGATTCGATACTGAACTCTTTCCCAATGTGAAAGATTTAATTCACTTGACCGTCTTTAAGAATCATTATTATTATTTTACCAATGAAGAGATCAATTCAGAGAGTAACTACTGTGGAAATAACCATTTTGATATCTATTTTGATAACCAATTCAATGACAACCAATTCAATAACAACAACAACAATGGGCCACAAAAAAAGATGGTTTGTGGTCAAAGAAATTTTACATTCACAAGAGGCGTGTGAAGAAACAAAATTGACCATTTGTGCCGTCCAATTAGAGGATCGACCGTTCATTGGAGATCACTTTGAGAAGGCATTGGCCTTATTTTCCAGTCATAATAATAATAATTAAGAGAAAGTTCGGTTGTAATGTAACCGAACAACGTCATGAGTTCTGCATGAAATGCCTTCCTTCTTTTTCTAACAATTTTTTATTCGCAAATAATAATGTAATACCGATTGTGTTATTAGGTATACACCTTTTTTGCTAGTTACCTTTCTATCTTGAGCAAGATTGGGTATTCGTTTTGACGATTGACAGTCCATTTCAACGCACATGCTTAAAAAAAAATTCACAACCTCACTGACAGATGGCAGTTGCATCACCACAACCTCGCAATCTCGTTGGTGTGGTGTTCATGACCCTCGCCTTTGTGATGATGATGACTCATCTTGTGCATGGAATTCCTCCAAATTTTGTTCCCTATTCTGCCTTTGATCCTTATCATTACCCCAATTTTACATCAGTTCCTTGTTCCGCGCCAAATGCCAATCTTGTCAATATTTACAAGAGAACAGTTCAAAATTTATTGACAAGCTTTACATTGGCCGAAAAAGATGATTTATTCTTATTAAATTCTATTTTGCAAATTTCGAATCCCGCACCTGCTCCTCAAGAAATTCTTAATAGATATGCTGAAGATTATGGACACATCTTTCATCATGTGCCACTTGTCGTGTTCGTTCCAACTCAAGTCAGTCAGTTGTCAAAATTGATGCGAGCTGTGAAAGTCAATAATTTTGCAGTTCGAGAAGGAGATGATGATGACCATGTGGATCGTTCTGCACAAAAGATCGTTGCCAAGATTAAAGTTGTGATTCGAGGTAAGAAGTTGATGATTGGTTTTTAAAAGTCTTTAAACATGTTCCGAATGATGATTGTAATTTTATAAATTATTTTCAAATATATTTCATTTTCAAAATTACAAATTCCGTGATGATCGGTCGTTGCAACGATGTGAAATGTGGAATGATTTGTGTGATCTTTCCTTTTGTGTGCGCAACTACTAATTTGGAATTGTGTGAAAAAATTCGATAGGTGCTGGCGGAAATGTCGAAGCAGCATCTCAAGTCATTAGCATTGCTGATCATGAAGAAGCAATTCCTCCACTCTACATTCTCATTGACATGGGTTCACGTTACACACAAGTGTCCGACAGCCTCCAAGTGTCAGGTGCCAAAAAGTCCATTTGGGCACAAGCTGGAGCTCAATGGGTTTCTATCGTGCGAGCTGCAGCTGCTCATCATTTGAGACCTTTGGTCGTTCCAGATTATTTGGGAATTACTTTGGGAGGATCGTTATCGATTGGTGGAATTGGAGCTGATTCTGTTTTTAGGTTTGTAGTGAAATGTTAAATGATGAAAATGATGAAAATATGATTCATTTGAAATGGTTCAATGTTTTTGAAATGATTGGTTTACATGAAATGATGTGTTTTGAACTAATTGGTGATCATGACTGTGATGAAAACCTTAACGAATTAATTCAATTGACAAAATTGTGTGACATTTAGAGGTCCAGCAGCTGCTCATGTCGCAGAATTGGAAATTGTCAAAAGTGATGGCGACATTGTCAATGTCACCTCCTCTTCCACTCTCTTCCGATCTGTCTTGGGTGGAATGGGCCAATTTGGAATCATCTCACGCGTTCGATTGAATTTGGAATCGAATCATCCAATGACTCGAATTTATCATTATGTCTCTACTGATTTGAATGTCTTGATTAAGGCAGCGGATCAATTACAAATTGTCAATTCTCAAAATGAGGTGATTCAGACCATTCAAACGTTCTTTGTTCCTGACACTTTGTTTTATATCCAAATTTGGGCATTGAATGGAAGAACGACTTATCGATCACCACAAGAAAAAGAACAAGTTGAAGCATTATTGGCAAAGAATTTAACCTATGTCTTCATGTTGGAAATTACCACAAGATTTGACACTCAAGCACCAAGTATGGAAGAAATTGCTGCATTGACAGGTCAGACATTTGACTTGTCAGTGGTCGATGACATGCCCACCAATGTCTGGGATGAAAGATTATTCTATTTCACCATTCCAGGTTTAATTGCAAGTGGACAATGGTTCCAACGACACACTTGGATGAATATTTATCTTGCTGGAGATGTCTTTGAAAGAGATCCAACCACAAAATTGAGTGATTTCGATCGTTTAATTGCAAATTGGACACCTGCAACAACCACTGGATTTGGACACATTGGATTGTATCCCTTATTGAATTCACAATTTAACAGTGTTCCATTTGTATCCATTCCAAAAACTTCAAAATGGTCTTATTTGTTGGTCATTGGAAGAGATGAACCAACAGGAACTGATTCTGGATTGAATGATCAAGTGTTTGACAATCGACGTATTTGGGATTTGTTTACCAAGAGGACCATATTCCAATTGGATCGACCACATGCTACTTTGTATGCAGATAATTTGATTCCTAACTTTAGAAGAAGTGATTGGATGGCAAACTTTGGAAAATGTGTTTGGAGAGATTTTGTGGCAGCAAAACATGAATTTGATCCAAAGAGAGTTTTTGCTGATCCTAGAAGTATTTTCAAGAATTGAAAATGACTAATAGATCTCCAAATAAAGTTTCCATTTGGTGATGAAAGTTGAACAAAATGGTCAACATTAATATAATAATAATATTTAAATAATATTAAATGGAAAGGCATGTTCACAGAGAGAGTTTATTATGATGTTTACTTCTTGGGACACCTAGGGTTTCAATGGTGGTTGAAGTTGACAACTCAGCGAGAAGCAGGAACATAAGCAACACTTCCCATCAATGGACGGGTTGGAACTCTAATTTCGCTCGATCCAAGTATCTCAGAGGTGAATGCGACACAATGTCCTTGCTAGACGTGATTTTTCAATTCGGAATAATGGTTCACTAAATAAACATTCTTTGAACGCACTGAGCAAAATTGCATCTTTGGGAGCGAATGAGGTGATTTTTGAATGATGGATGACATTAGGGACATTTGTAAATCCATTCACTGTTTTCAATGAATCATTCATCACCTTTTGGATTGCTCGTCGAATTTGTGAGTTTAAAAGCTGAGGATGAAGTAGAAAATTTTAAGGGAAGCAAATGAGGTGAATGAATTTTCAAATGTTGAACTCGACGTTTCAAGATATGCATCCAATATTTTACATTGAGAGATTGTTCAAAATTTGGAAAATAATAACACAAGATTGTCAGAGGATGTTTCATTGGAATTTTGGTCTTGATCAATTTGTTCGAGATGAAATCTTCATCGACTTGTTGTTTTGTGTTGCGAGAGAGTTTGAAGGAATTCAAGAAAGGCATTTTTTTGAATGTGAAAGTTAAGTTGTAAGTTTCGCGTTCACATCAATCGTGGTGGCAAACGACAAGTAGGTCATAATGGAAAAATGATCTTCTTCCTTTTCAAGTTCATGTGTTGTTCTTGTGACATCGCCATATTCTCATGATGCTCATCCTTATGTTCCATGAATAAATTTAATGAAAATATTCAACGAATGTTAATTTTTAGTTCATGTGAACACAATGATTCCAAAATTTACTTCTTTTTTCTTCACAAAGCTTACTTGTAAATCATTATCGGTTGCCAATTGTTTTGGTGTTTGTCCAATCTTGTCTTTTGTAGATGGATTGGCTCCACTTTGATACAAATATCCACATAATTTCTCAGCAATATTCTTTTCTTTGTGTTTACAAGCTAAATGAAGAGGAGTTTCTCCCTTCTCGTTTTGAACATTCATACTATCCTTATGAAGAAGTGTCAATAATAAATTCACTGTTTTCACATTTCCATTTTGTACAGCCAAGTGAAGTGGAGTATTTCCTAGAGCATCTTGTTCTTTCATCATGGAAGCACAAGCACTTGGATTTAAAAAGGCAAGTCTGTTAATGAGAGGATCTGTTCCTTGAGTGGCAGCATGATGAAGAATATTTTGTTTCTTGTCATCTCTTGAAGTGGGTCCGAATACGACTGCTGGATTTGTATTCAATAGAATGTATTCGACAATATTTAAATGTCCATTGGCAGCAGCTCTCATGATTGGAGTTCTTCCAAATTTGTCCTTTGCATTCAATAGGACCTTATTTCCTGTTTGTGAGGCAATGGCAGTCGATGAACTGTTGGAAGCTTCAGCAGATTCGCTCACTAGGAATTTCACAGTTTCAATTTTGCCTAATTCACATGCAATATGTAACACAGTGCTTGAATCGCTTGTTTTAAAGTTATAGTCTCCTTCGAACATGCTGCACATGGTTTTTGCAGCTTTGAAACATTTTCTGGCACTTTCTAAATCTCCAACTTCTTCATCTTGACAAGCTCTTGTAATCAATAATTGTAATGGACTCTTTCCATACTTGTCTCGAACATTAATTTTAGCTTTCAATTGGCAAAGAATGCTTATGGCTTCAGTTGCTCTGTGACTGCAAGCCCAATGAAGTGGTGACGATTCAAATTCATCAGGAGCAGCTATATTACACTTGTATTTTGATACTAGAACGAAAATTAAGGAAGATCGATCATATTTTGCAGCTTGATGGATGAGGAATGATCGAGGTTTTTCCTTGTCTCTCAATTTTCTAATTTCCTTGTCCGTCCATGAATAAAATTCTTGCATTCCTTCTGTGGACTCTGATTTCGCTTTGGCACACATTTCACTGTATTGTGTGACAAATTCTTCAAATTTATCTGAGCTCGTATGATCATCATATTCAGGATTTTTCACAAATTTGTATAAAATATAATGATACATCATGGAAGGTTTGATTTGATTCAATTCCGTGATACTAGCATACAGTGAATCCTCTGCTGTGTTGACAGGTTCATTGTCTTGATACATGTCTTCATTTGCGGCTGGAGTGGCTGCAGCATCCGTCTCTTCGTTAGTCACAAATGAAACTGGAGTGCCAACTGTTGGAGAATCTTCAAAGACCTATATTGTTGTGTGATGTATTTCAATCATATGACAAGTGTGTGACATATTTTAGTGGAGCGCAAAGAATCCATTACGATCATGATGAGTATGTGACATTTTGTGGTTCAATCACACAAATTCGTTGATGATCATATTAGTATTATTGGTCAATGATGCCGCCACCACCATCATTATCATTTTTCACACAAAATGTTCACAACACACACACATATTGATAATAATTTGAATTAATGGTTGCAAAAAACCAACACATTCAAACAAAAAACCTACCGTTGAGGATATTGCTGTTGAATTCATCACTGCTTGCAATTCGGATTTTTGTTGTTGTGATCCAGCACTTTCCAACACGACTCCACTCTCACCCGATGAAGAAGCTGTTGAAAGTACATCATTGTTATCATCAACAATCATCTGTGATGATACATTGACAGCAGCAGCACTATCATTGTTATTGAATTCTCGTGGAGTGGTATTTCCGTGTGAACTCTTCGATGATGACAGCACCTCCTCATCAATACTCGAAATTGAAAGATTTCTCTGCAACGTTCCTTCTAAATCACCTGTTGAAACACCTTGAGTGTTGTAGTGATGAAAATGTCCAGAATGTATGGTCGTCGTCGTTGCTGTGACTGGACTCGTGGGTGTCGAACAACTCTCTTGCTGAGAAGGTAATAACGCATGAGGTAATGAATTTCTACCACCACCACCGGATGAAGCCTTTGAAAGAGCAGAGGATGATTTGACCGTAAGTGTTCCGGATTTTGTGGTGGTCTTCTTCTTTGCTGCTTTGGCGAGACTTGAGAAGGTTTGTTTGAAAGCGTTCCATTGAGAAGTGGGATAAAAGTCTTCGTCTTTGACTCCGATTTTGGGTCTTGCTGTTCCAGAACTAGAACCAGAGCCTGAAGAACGGGTGGACATATTGTTGTTGTTCAGAGTGTGAGGATTGTGGTTGTTGTGGTGGTGATATCGAAGCGTGTTGTTGGAATTCAACAAAAATTTTGGAAAACTTCGGAAGAAGTGAGCAGAACAGCGATGAGAATTTGGAGTTTGAGCTGTTGGTTGTTATCAATGCCGAACGGAAGGATAGAGTTTGAATGTTATGAGGAAGTTGTTGTTTCTCGTGGTTGAAATGATCAGAAAGTATATGCAATTTTTATGAGTTGGAAAAAAATTGCGTCAAATGTCAATCAAATCATGAAAATATGTGAGCGTTGAGTGTTCTGTAAATTGAAGGGGATTACCTTACTTGTCCCTTGTGCGTTGTTTCTTCTTGAACACAACATCAATATAAAGAAGTGTTGAATATACGAGGGATTGTGAGATAATTGCTCTTTGGTTTACAACAACGTTGTGGGCATCATTTTTCCATAATGGTTCATCATCCTACAATTTCATCTCTTCATCATTTAATAGGTCCATGAAATCAACAAATTCAAACTTCAAAGGATGATGAGAGTTCACAAAGGAAGAAAAATGCAAACAGAAAAATCATTATGTTTCAATTCCTCTTCATTTCCAGTCGTTGAAATTCCTTCATCTTCCGAGGTGCAACAGAAGAAGAAATACTTCATTCCTAATACCTCTGGTTATGATTATGATGAACAATATCCATTCCTCTCCAATGATCTTTCTCAACAAACCAAGCAAGCCTTTCATAATATCGTGAAGGCTTTTCAAGAGAAAATTCCAAACTTTGTCCTTTCATGGATTGAACACATGGTGATAACGGTACAGAGAGAAGAAGACTTCTCTTCATGTCTATCCGTATTGATGAAGGAATTTAATTATCAGTTGCCGGCTTGCAGAATGGTGGTGGCTGCAAGCCCTTTTGAAGAAGAAGAGAAGAGGGATCATCAAGTAAAACCACTCGTACAATTACAAGCTACATGTTCCGTACCACATTTGTTCGACGTTGGTTCATCTTTCTCCCAATCGGAAGAGAAGAAGAAAGAGGAAGAATTAGAATTCAAAACCATCACTCGTTATCATGTCGGCCAACGCTACAGTGAAAGTGCTGCCTATGCCAATGTTTTGTACGTGAGTGGGCAAGTTCCCGAGGATGATGGAAAGAAAGACATTAAAGGTCAAACGAAGGAGGTTCTGGATGCCTTGGATCAGCGATTGAAGGAGGCAGGAACTGACAAGACTAAACTCTTGATGGTTCAAATCTTTCTTGCTTCGATGGAAGATTTTAATGGCATGAATGAGGTGTGGGATCAGTGGGTCCCTAAAGAGAATGCACCACCACGGGCGACTGTGGAGGCAAAATTGGCAAGACCTTACTGGAGAATTGAATTAGTGGCCACTGCTGCCTTGTTGTAGAGAGCAATGGTAGTTAATGGTGTGTAGTCATCCGAGTCATGGCCATGAAACCGTTTTAGTATTGGGTTTGTGCTGAAGAAGCATTAGTAGTTCGTTCTCTTGATTCCGCAAGAGATGTTCGCTCATCACTGTTTTCTTTGGGGTTTCAGGAAACTGTGAACATGCTCCTTTTCATCTCCTTTTGCGGTGTGAACTTGTTGCGTGTTGAGAAACACAAATAAATCCATCAAAAGAACAACACGAAAATCATCACACACACAACAAAAAAATATTCAAACACTTTTAAATTATTAAAACACAACACCACGATTGATCGGATCAACAATGTCAACACCACCCAACAAGCTCTCTGTCAAAGTTGAAGGTAATCAACTCATCTTTTATAATCCCAATAACGAAGTGGATGATAATGTTGGAATCACCTTCCACAGAACATTGAGGATTCCCGATGACGGAAAGATCTACCCTTTGCCACCTTCGTTGGGCACATTTCCAGTGAAACGAGTCGATGATTACATTGATCGAGTGCCTGAGGCTTGGAAGAAACAAGGAGGAGTGTTCATTCCACTCTATCAAAGAGAAGCCATGTGGTTGGAATTTATGAATTTCAACTCGGAATACCCTCATGCTTTGAAAATTGCCGTCGGAAAAGTCAATGCCTTATCAGGAGAAACTTGGGACGAACAAATTAAGAAACGAAATGTTCAAGATTATGTCGTCACACCCTTACAACCATGGTTAGATGGTATCAATGCAGGAGATGGATACATTAAACAATTTGTGGCCATGCCACTTGGACAAGGTTACACCGTCGAAGGTCAAGTCACAGGCGAGGAAAAAGTCGGTGGAACACAAATTATTGCCTATGCACCACATCATGAGAAACGTGTGCAGAAATTCCCATCCTCAAGAACAACGACTAGTACCCTCATTTCCACTCCTCCACCACCACAACAACCACCTTCAAAACCACCTTCCTCTTTTGGTTTCTTGGGTGGCATGATAAATAAGTTATCTGGAACAACCACCACTACTCCAGTACCACCACCTTCACTTATTCCTCCAAAAACAAACCAACCACAATACTCTCCACCACCACTTTCACTTTATTCAATGTCAACTACACCTTGTTCATCAATGATCAATAGTAGTACTGATTATTATCAACCCATGTGCTCCTCCTCATCATCGTCGATGAACATACCTGCATCATCTGCTCCACCACTTCCACAATGTGAATCCTTGTCTTCGAACACTCTCTGCTCCTTTGATGATGCTGAACAAGTCAAGCCAATGCCACGTTCGTCTTGTCCTCCTTCTGTGAAACAACACTCTGAAAAGAAACGAAAGGAAAATGTCAAATCAGAAAATAGCAAAGCAAAAGAATTGGGTCTTGCAGCAGGTGGCAAAATGAAGCAACAAATTATTGAAGATCCTTATGGTCACACCTTCTGGGATGAGTCCACAAAATCGAGAATTTTCATTCACATTGTCAATAGTGAAATGTATAAGGAAATCACTGGTGAGGATGTACCACCCACGCCAATCACTGCTCAGACCTATGCCAGTTACAATTATCCATGGTTTGATTTCTATAATGAAGATGTCGGCTCCGTAGGAAAGAGTAATATTTTGTCTCAAGTGAAAAGTGTCAAGGAAATTGATCAAGAGAAATATGCTTGGCCTCAACAAAACGACTCCTCAGTTCCTATTCATAATGTGACAACTTACAAGGCAACATTTAATAAGAATGATGTGAGAGATGGAGATTGGTAAAAAGGCCTCTCAATAAAATTCAAATTGTACATCAAAGAATTGAAACTTTTGAATAACTGTACAAGTTTTTAAAAAGATTTGTAAAAAGAAAGCACACACAAAAATGCATCGTCATGTCAAGCTCAATTTGATCAATCTCTTCACTCCAACGAATTTTCCAAGCCATGATGATGATCGTATTCATTGTTTATATACAAAATTACAAAACAAGATGAAGCTGTTCAAGGGCAGAAATTTACCGTTTGCAATGAATATTGAAAACATTCGAGTCTTTGATAACCAAGAAAACGACGAATTCTCCGATATGGGGGACGTTAAAATATCGTACAATTTGAATTGTATTTTAGTGAGCCGATGTAACCAATCGAGAATTGATATTTTTGATTTACAAACTAAAGCCTTTAAATACTTTCTCTTGACACCGACCTCCACACCTAGATTTATGTGCATTGAGGAAAATTATGAAAATGATACATCATTGATCTTCGATTGTCAAGAAAGTGTTTTCAAATGTAATTTAAAACTTTGTATTGAAGGTGCTGCAGCAGCGAGCAACCTGGATTTGGTGCAACATGGAAAAATTTGGGAAAGCCATTATTGTGCATGGCCTCAAGGCATTGCAATTTTTAGGTCTTCAGTGTTTGTTTGTGACATTCTGAGAAATCGTGTGGTTGAGTTGAATATTTCCAACGGACAATTCATATCTGAGTTCACAGTCGACCGTGCTTTTTCTATTGCATTCGCATCGATTCCATCATATTCAGCATTATACTGTACTGATGAAACAAAAAAGTACATGATTGTTACCAAAATTGAGAAAGCCAGTAGTATTCAAATATTTAGTCAATGCAAGGATGATCAAGGAGTCTGTTCATGGACAAGCGTCAAACGTCTCGAGATGGATTCCGTTAAAAATCCCAGTGGAATTGTGTGTGACAACAAGCACATTATTGTGTCAGAATGCGATTATAGAAAAATTCAAGCCTTCTCATTGGAAACTTTTGAATTTATTTGTTCGTTTGACCTTGGAGATATTCACACGAATTCATATCCACATGGAATATGCTTGAATGAATCAACTGGTGAGCTGTTTGTTTGTGGGGCTGATTGTGGCTTTGATTACTGTGAGGTTTTCTGAAATGAATTACGAAATTTATTCTCGAAAGTATTGCAAGTTGGAATCAAACCAAACTACTGTTTCCTAAAATTCTTCATAATTGCTCTTACTTTGTTCAAGAAAAAGTTTTGAATAGAGAACATGACCAAGTTGAACAAACTTGAAGGTTTTACACAAACCAAAGCACAAAAAGAAGCAAATCTGAAAAGCATTCCAAATAGCACTACCATTCCAATCGTAAGTTCCAATTCATCCCATTTGTAACCCATATTTTCCATGCTCGTCGTCGTGTTATACAAGTGCCTGTATTTTTCAAGCTCAATAAGGTAAATGTTTTCATGACTATATGTCAAGTAGGAGAGTGCTGGGAAAATATTAATTGGGAAATACATGTCACGGAGTGTTGGAAGAGGAGTTGTCGAACCACTGAACACATTGAATATGAACACAATCACTACAGAGGTTAATTGAGCCACATTTGGCTTGACAAGAATACTAACGAAATATCCCAATCCATAAGAGGCCCAATAGACTAAAAACAGAGTATAGTAATATTCCAACACGGAAGCTTGAGGAGCAACTGTGGTATAGTAAATGGTCAAGAAAACTATGGGTGCGAAAATATTCACAATTAACATGGACATGTCCTTTGCCCAAAAATAGCAAAAAGTACTCAGACCTGTTTGACTCTCTCTGTAGAAGTTCAAGTATTCTTTTCCAAAAACTCTCAGGGCAGCCATCGATCCCATCAATGCCATCGAAAGAGACATTAATGCAGAGATGGTAGCAATTGGATCCTCTGTAGGTTGTTTACAAACTTTTTGTAAATCTCCTGGACATTTTTCATAGACATTGGCTGGAGGAGGGCCCACATAGACCTTATTGTAAAACAGTAATCCAAGGAAGGAAGCACATAGAAAGATGAGTGAAAAATCGAGAACAAGACTTGGTAATCCTCTCAATAATTGTACAATACTTCGTTTGAAACATATCCAAAATTGTGCAAAATATGGAAGTCTTGGGTTGATGAATTTTCGTTTGGTTCTTGGAGTGGGAGCCGTCACAAGAGATTGTTTCTCAATAGAGTAACGATTCAATGCATTTTCGGAATTGACTGAAAGAGTGGTCGTAGAAGTGGTCGTCTCTCTATCAAGGAAACCTCCAATTCCAAGACTTGCTCGAGCATTGTCATCATATTTGTGTTTTCTCTCTTCCCAATACTCGGGTAATGAATGAGGATCGAAATTTGGATCCTTCTCATTTTCAACCATACCTGCTGAGATGTCAATAATAAAATCTGCTAAGTTAATTCCATTGAGTTTCACAAATCCAAATTCCTTTTCAAAATATTCTTCGACTCGGTCCACTGGTCCTAAATAAATAGTTCTTCCTCCTTTTCCGAGAAGAAGTAAAGTATCGAACATTGTGAAAATTTCATATCGAGGTTGATGGATGACAGTGATGACATTGATGCCTACTCTGGAAATATTTTGAAGGGCTTCACACACTTCTTTGGAGCTTGCGCTATCGAGTCCACTTGTTGGTTCATCAAGAAAGAGAACCAAAGGAGAGGATACTAACTCGATTCCAACCTGTTGATTGAATATTGGTTAACGTTGTGAAATTTTAGATACCAACGCGATAAAAGTTATCTCACACAATTTGAGATGTGAAGCAGTACAAACAAACTTACGTTCACTCTTTTTCTTTGACCTCCTGAAATTCCTCTCTTCTCTTGATCTCCAATGACAGAGTGTCTGACATCTTCCAAATTTAGAACCTTAATGACATCATTCACAATGGCATCAATTTCTTGTTTAGACTTTTTTGAATCTAAGCGAGTTCTTGCAGAAAAGTACAAGGTTTCCTCCACGGTCATGGTAGGAATCATGATATCATCTTGCGGCACAAATCCAATTCTTCGATTGTAATTGGACAATTTTTCCTCCACTCCATTCACAAAAACTTTTCCAACTTGAGTTCCGTAATATGCTCGATTGGCCAAAGTCGTAATGAATGTGGATTTTCCGCAACCAGACAATCCCATGACAGCAGTTAATTGTCCATGTTTGATTTCTCCTGTCACACCATGAAGAACTTTCTTTCCCGAGCCTCTCAAAATAAGTCCAAGATTGTCAAATCCAATATCGACAGTGAAATTGTCTTGAACAAAACTTGCTGTTGCCATCGATGATGTGATTAAATCTCTTCTTTGTTTTGCTGAAAACAGAGAAGATTTTTCACCGAGTTCTCTTCTCTTTTTTCTTAATTTGGCACTAATTTTCACATACATTTTGAACGCAATTTCATAAATGACATTAATCATGAAAATAAAAAACAAAATACTTCCAAAGAGTATCAATCCACCGACAGTCATTTGATCCGTACTGCTACCTTCTGGACACAACGATAAAAACCATGAACATTCACTTGGTCGAACGGAACCAGGTGCACAGAAATAACCAGACGGGCAAATGATTTTCACAGTTGCATTTGGACAATAATATCCTTTTGGACAGAGTTGATAAGTGATGGAACCTTCAGGGCAGTATTGAGTTGATTCGCATGTGGCCATGGTGTGAGTATTTTCACAATAATATCCTTTGGGACATGGTCTATGTTGTTGATGTCAATTAATTTCTCCAAATTTGGTTGTAAATGAAATTCAACCTACGTTTTGGTAATGGTTCCATTTGGGCAATAATCAATGGTATCATTGTTATACTCGCAAAAGGAAGGTTGCAACACTGAATTATCCACACAATAAGTGTCTTGTGGACACAACAAGGATGAATAATTAAAAGGTTGTCTCTCTTCCACGATCACTTCTCTTCCTAAATTACAATAATCACCTTTTTCACACATGGTTAATCCCATCAATGCAATGGTTGAATTTTTAAATTTCATTTTCTTCACAAAATGTCCAGGACTTGCTGGAATTGGTCTTAAATAACTTGTGGTACAGAGTGTTCCATTGGGACATGAAAAGGATTTGCTAAGACCTTCTCTGTAACATGATTCCATATTGGAAGAGGCTGAACATTTTTCTGGATAGATCAAACCAAGGGACGAGCAAACATAGCCATAAGGACAAGGAATTCTTTGAATTGTAAAAATGTCAACAGTCAATCATTTGCAAAACCCAAATGAAAAGAAAGATCTATCACTTACTTGATTCCCTTAATGCAATAACTACCAAGTGGGCACGTAGTGACATAAATCGATCGATCGACAAACATTCCTGGTGCAACATCTTGTGAAATAGTGTTCATTGAAAAATCCGCACATAAATGCCCATCCAGACACGAATTCACAATCATGGCAAAATGATTTTCATCGAAAGGTTTTGGAGGAGACAAGACACATTGATCTTTAAAGTCCTTTAAAAACACGTTATCTGGATCATTTCTCAACGTGTCACAAACTAATTGATATCTTTTTTCAGCTTCAATTTCCCATTTCTTTCTTGTCAATGAAAGAAACAAGTGTTGATTATTGAGAGAATTGAAAGTATGAATAATTGTTCCAGGTAAGGTCATGGAATTCACTTGTTTGAGAATGGTTTCACCTTGAGTTTGATTGGAGAGTTGAATGGTCATGGCATAAATGGTCATATCCTTACTTGTTTGCAAGAACAATTGAGTGTGCCAATAATTGTGAAAGAAAGTATAGAGATTTCTTGAATCTGTGAAGGAATTGAAGATGCTGCTTTCGCAATACATGAATTGAGTGTCACTGATACACAAGGTACGATTTGGAGCATTTGAACTATTTCCTAAATATGGTAATTGACAAATCACAGATGGATTCAAATGGCCTGTTAAATCATAGGACGGTTGTCCATTCACAGTCGTTGTAATATCCGACAATCTTGATGTAATGGAAACAAGCTCATCATTCAAATCCACTACTTTTTCAATATTATTTTTACAAGACCGAGTCAATGGATCTAAATATTGATTTGAAATGCAATTAAACAAAAACGATCTTCCAGCAGTGTTCGTATTTGGAAAAGTAATTTCAGAGTATTCACTAAATTCATAAATATGATGTAACAAGAATTTGTAATTGTCCTTTGTTGCTCCTTTTCGTTTGAGTCCTAAACCTAAAAAGATGTTTTGAGATTTTGGAAAATTCACATTGTAGCATGAGGTCGTATAGGACATTGAGAGAGGTCTTCGAATCCATTCTGGAATTAAACTTGCATGCGTAATGACAGTATTTGCATCTCGGACCTCATAGAATGATGTGTATTGATCTTCAAAGTTGAAATTAATGTTTTTTCCAATCGAGTGATCAAATTCATACACTCTTACTTCCTTTTCTGAATAGATGGTGATTAATGTTCTTCCATAAGAATTGTAATAAATGTTATCTGGATGAATTCTCATGGCTGCATTGTACTTAAATGCTCCATACTGTGTAGAAACATCCAATCGAATCTTTGATGACTTGTCAAATTTCTCTGGATAAATAAACCATGTCGTTGCCACACGTTTCGCATAGCAATCAAAAAAGATGATCTTGAAATAACTTGAATATTTCAACAGAACAACTGCATAGGTACGAGAGAAATCGCGCAAATCTCTCATCATTTTCAATTGTACCACTTCCATGAGATCCTGTCCATCCAATTGATAGTCCCATGGAGAGGAAGGAGATGAGCTTTTGAAATCATCCAAAACGTACAAATAAATAGCATAATGATTTGTTTTATGTGAGGACAAAGTCTCTCTCTGAATCCATGCCACATAATCACGTGAATATGAAGAAGTAAGAGAAGCCATACTTTTTGGTAAACCCTCAAAAAGCATGATCGATGGAGAGTATAGGCGACTGTGAAAAAGTACACGTTGATGGTAAGGACTTTCTGTGGAGACTTGAATGATGAGTCCATTTCGAAAGGCTTTGACAAGACCTTGTTCGAGAGCGACCACACCCATCACTCCATAACATCCTTGTAATTGGTCGTCATCGACAGGGTCATTATCATGGACTATATGAACGGAATTTTCACCACATTCCATCGAAAAGGATCCATTGAAGATGGAAATTTCTGCCAATGGTTGAGGTGTGGATGCAAATGGATTGACATGTTCACACCAAGTATCGAAATATAACTTGGTTGAATTTGAAGTGGCAGAAGAAGAACACACTTGATTGGCATTTGAAGGGCCGAAATATAATTCTCTGGCTTCAAGAATAGATGATGACAAGACAAGAAGAAATGCCAACAGAAGGAATGGCAGTGAACTGCAAAAGTAGCACAACGCGGACGCGAGAACGGTTGAGGCGGTATGTGATGACATTGGCTTTTGCGAAATGATGGCTCGTGTTGACATTTTTTTCGAGCTCGAAAAGGCATTGTTACATTGTTTCGCCTCGTTCATGGTTCGAGTTTGCAATGGAATTAGGAAATGAATTAGAAGCAACTCAGAAACGAAATTGTCAGCAGGGGTGACCATCGTTTGAAATCTACCGCTAGTGTTACTACTGGCTTTGGTGTGACTTTATTCCAGTTTCTTTGAAGATTTTTAGCCGTCAATTTGCTTGGATGTAAATAATATTTGAGTCACACATGTTTGACAAAAATGGTAATGGTATTAATAACAAAAGTGAGGCAAAAATTTTATTGAAAGTTTGATTGACCCCAAGTGGGATCAAGTGAGGCAAAAATGAATTGCTCACAAGCTGAACGATTCGTTTTTCAAATGTTGCAGCTGATGTGGTTGAAATGTCTTTCACTGGAAACGATTGCTTGGTGACGTTGGGAAAAGCGTTCTCTCGTTCCTCCTTTACCCTCTCATCGACAGATTTTGAAAATTTACTTTACTAACTATCCATGAATCAAACAACACATAAATAGCCCAATAAAACATCACAGTAGTCTTCTTATGTGTGCGCAACGAGTTTTTTCGCTGGACTAATTCTATCGTCCGTTATCCAAGCGAATCTCTGCTCACTCCATCAACTAGTTGAGTATTAAATTGATGATTGAGAGTGAAAGAAATGAAAATTTCATTAAAAAAATGTTCAGTCATCAATTTACTACGCCGCAAGCCATTCCTGCTGCCTCCCAACAACAACAACAACGAACAGCGAATGATGCACAACAACAACAGAGAAGAGGTCTCCCTCAAGAAAGCATCACGGGTCTCCCGATCCGACAGCAAGCAATGCAACAAGAAAATCCACAACCACATATTAAAACAACCCGATTGAAATTAACCAAAGCAGCAACTTCTAAATTGTATTATATTTGTAAATTTCCAAAACCTGTAGATTTCAAAGCAATGGATGGAGAAGTAAAGATTAGACTCAAAGGTAAAGAAGATGAAGCTGCTGATATGGAAGAAAAGCCACAAGAGGAGCAAGAAGCACCGGAAACCGAAGAGAACATGAATAAGCCAAAAGTCAAAAGAAAGCAAAAGCAAGAGTATATTCTTGAAAACACAGGCACACCAAAGAAAGCTTTTGAAGCAATTCCAGAGGAAACTCAAGATGCCAAATATGCCATTTTCTTCACTAGACAAAATCCCATGACTGGAGAGAATGAATTTGGTGTTCTTCCTGTCAGTTCTCAGTGGCTAAACTTTAGACCAAGAATTCTAAAATCTCTTCTTGCTCAACAAGTCGAGGTGGCTGAAAAACAAATGAAACAAAAAGCAGAGCAAATTGAAAAGAGAATGATGAAAATCAAGCCTTCACTTGAACAAGAGTTGAAACACTCCAGAAAGATAAAAAAAGAAAAGGAAATTGTGGATGAAATGGATTTTGAGGAAGTTGTTGACGATGACGAAGAGGGAGAATTTGGAAAGCTTTCACGTGAGGCCAGAATGGAGGCAAAACGAGTGTTTGGCTCTGATGAAGAAAATTCCGAATCTGAAGAATCTGAAGACTCCGATGATGAAGACAAGGAAAGAAAGGAAAAAGAAAAGCACTCTCGAATGGAGTATTCAAAATTATTGAAAAAGGAGAGAGGAGAATTGAATGAAGAAGAGGAAGAAGATGAACTCAAAGAAAAAGTTAAGGAAGAACAAAAAAAGAGAAAGAAAGAGGCAGAATCCAAAGCAGAAGTGAAACTTGAAGAACCTGAAATGAAAAAGATCAAAACTGAATCACCACCATTAACATCCTCGAGCTCTTCTTCATCAGCAGAAGCAAAACTCAAACAAGCCATGCTCAAATATCTCAACAAGAAGGGACAAGTGAAAACAAGTAGATTCAAGAAAAAGTTTTTCAAAGATTGTAAAACAGAAGAAGAGAAGGAACAGAGAAAGCAAGTGATTTTGCAAATCATGAAAGAAATTGGTGCCAAGACCTACGATGAACAAGGTCATAAGGTTATCAGATTGGATCCATTGGTCTCTACAACCCAATAAACCCAAATGAACACACATTCAAACATCCCATTATCCTAGACTGTAACACGAACGTGTTTAAGTTTGTAAAAAACTATTTTAGTAATAATATTGATCAAAACATTGCTCAAAAAATTGTTTAGTTTGTGTCTATCATTACATACCACCAACATGATCCTTGGGTTTGGGTTTGGGTTTGGGTTTGGGTTTGGGTTTGGGGTTTGGGTTTGGGTTTGGGTTTGGGTTTGGGTTTGGGTTTGGGTTTGGGTTTGGGTTTGGGTTTGGGTTTGGGTTTGGGTTTGGGTTTGGGTTTGGGTTTGGGTTTGGGTTTGGGTTTGGGTTTGGGTTTGGGTTTGGGTTTGGGTTTGGGTTTGGGTTTGGGTTTGGGTTTGGGTTTGGGTTTGGGTTTGGGTTTGGGTTTGGGTTTGGGTTTGGGTTTGGGTTTGGGTTTGGGTTTGGGTTTGGGTTTGGGTTTGGGTTTGGGTTTGGGTTTGGGTTTGGGTTTGGGTTTGGGTTTGGGTTTGGGTTTGGGTTTGGGTTTGGGTTTGGGTTTGGGTTTGGGTTTGGGTTTGGGTTTGGGTTTGGGTTTGGGTTTGGGTTTGGGTTTGGGTTTGGGTTTGGGTTTGGGTTTGGGTTTGGGTTTGGGTTTGGGTTTGGGTTTGGGTTTGGGTTTGGGTTTGGGTTTGGGTTTGGGTTTGGGTTTGGGTTTGGGTTTGGGTTTGGGTTTGGGTTTGGGTTTGGGTTTGGGTTTGGGTTTGGGTTTGGGTTTGGGTTTGGGTTTGGGTTTGGGTTTGGGTTTGGGTTTGGGTTTGGGTTTGGGTTTGGGTTTGGGTTTGGGTTTGGGTTTGGGTTTGGGTTTGGGTTTGGGTTTGGGTTTGGGTTTGGGTTTGGGTTTGGGTTTGGGTTTGGGTTTGGGTTTGGGTTTGGGTTTGGGTTTGGGTTTGGGTTTGGGTTTGGGTTTGGGTTTGGGTTTGGGTTTGGGTTTGGGTTTGGGTTTGGGTTTGGGTTTGGGTTTGGGTTTGGGTTTGGGTTTGGGTTTGGGTTTGGGTTTGGGTTTGGGTTTGGGTTTGGGTTTGGGTTTGGGTTTGGGTTTGGGTTTGGGTTTGGGTTTGGGTTTGGGTTTGGGTTTGGGTTTGGGTTTGGGTTTGGGTTTGGGTTTGGGTTTGGGTTTGGGTTTGGGTTTGGGTTTGGGTTTGGGTTTGGGTTTGGGTTTGGGTTTGGGTTTGGGTTTGGGTTTGGGTTTGGGTTTGGGTTTGGGTTTGGGTTTGGGTTTGGGTTTTGGGTTTGGGTTTTGGGTTTGGGTTTGGGTTTGGGTTTGGGTTTGGGTTTGGGTTTGGGTTTGGGTTTGGGTTTGGGTTTGGGTTTGGGTTTGGGGTTTGGGTTTGGGTTTAA